>NC_064542.1:26820687-27467203 GCF_023856365.1 Brienomyrus brachyistius | reverse complement strand
GTATATAGAGATACTGTATAGTCTAGTTTTTCGGGTTTTAAGACCCCGTGGTCCACCTTTAAGCTCAGACATTGTAGACCACATTCACTTTTGGTGTCCCTCTGGTGTTTTCAGTGATTAATTTGCCACATTTGTAGACCAAAGTGAGTTAAGATTTGCATCATTCTACCAGCTGTAGACAGTTGACGTTTATATCAAGCTACAGTTATAAGTATCATACATTTAGAGCTTTGAAGCTCAGGCCGTTTTTACTGATCCACCTGCATGCATTTTCCCATTGGTTCTCCTCCAGAGCTCCACCCTACCTTTTATAATGAACACTCTTCTCTGGATCCAGTTATGACGTAATCCTCTCTACCCCCCACCCCCACTCCCACTCCCCACCACAGGAGCCAGTGAGGGAAGGAGCTCCACCCAACTGGACAAAGAAAGAAAAGCTGCCCCCAGTCACTAAGTCGTGGCACACATACATGTGTAATGTACGGGCGTGTGTGTGTGTATGTTGTATATGTGCGTGTGTGTGTGGTCCAGGTGTACCTTACGTTGTGGGGACCAAAATATCTCTAGTCCATTTAAAGCCATGGGGTGGTCAGGTTTTTTTTTACTTCAGATATTAATTACTTAAGCACTGGTGAAGATACTATTATGGCAGGATACCAAAAAACTCAGGCCAAACACCTACAAGTGAGCTTTCATGGAAGATGGCTTCTCACCCTTAGGAGAAGTTACTGTTTGTGTTTAAAAGCATGTCCTCGTCTCTCAGGGCCCCTCGTAAAAGTTCCGCAGCAGCAGATATTTTCTCTTTCTCTCCCCTGGTTGCCAGGAAGTCATTCAGGATTTTCAGGCTTCGGTGCTCCAAGTGTCGGACTCCCCCTATGACGAGCAGTAAGTGGCTCGATCCAGCACAGGCGGCCTCTCTCTGAGCCGATTCATTTGGACTGAAATAGGGGGGGGGGTGTGGGCTGACCCGAAACCAGCAAAAAAACAGGAAGCGAGATTTGCTCATTTTTTTCGGAAGTGTCAGTTACTTAGAGGTATCCTCTGTCAGCAGCATCTCTGTGTGAGTTAATACTGAAAATCACAAACTAAAAGCCGAACTGTTCATTTCTTACCGGCATGCATTTTCCCTCCTTCCATTTTTTTCCCCATCTCAGATTCATATTCAGATTAAAAGTGACCTAGCAGGACAGAGGTGAGATTTATTACACGGCATTTAAATAAATGCGTTTCCCTTCGTGGGGTTAATCAAGTTTATCTTGTCTTATCTTACCTTACAATAAAAAAACATAAAACTAACGAACAGGCTAAAATAAACCCAAAACCAAAACTCGCAGACATCGTCCTCCGTTACATTGTGCCTCCCCAACCCTTCGTTTCCTCCATCTCTTCTAATCAGTTGGTGTTTCTCCTCCACCCTACACTTCCCCCTGCCCTCTGACCCAGAGTTGCTGCCCAGATGCCCACAGTGCACTACGAGATGCCCAGTGGCTATACCACCGACTACGGGGCAGAGAGACTACGTATCCCAGAAGGCCTTTTAGACCCTTCTAATGTCAAGGTCATCCATTCTGACATCACAACAATCCACTGTACTGAATTAGCACCCTCATTTTTCACAATTAGCTATACATACACACTCAGTTACCATCGCGTTCTATGGACTTGTGTTGCTGGGTGGAGAGTTTCTGAATGCCTCCATCTGTTTCCTGCTCCAGGGTCTCTCTGGGAACACCATGCTTGGAGTGGGACACGTGGTCACCACCAGCATCGGCATGTGTGACATAGACATCCGCCCTGTGAGTGACTGCCTGTGCAGGGTTTGCCGTCTCAGAAATATATTCCTAAAAGCAGAAATGTTCACGAGAAATATACGATACCTTATGGTGTCTGTCTTCCTAAGCACATCTGTCAGTGCTGTTACACTTATCTGAGGGTTTCTCTAGACCTTTGTTAGTACTTTCACATTGTACAGGGAGTGGACAGTAAAGTGGTTGTCAGTACTAATTCTCAGGATCTGTCTATCTGTCTTGCAACACGATTGTGTTTGTATTCCTCAGGGCCTGCCTGTCAGTGCTGTTACTCCCATTGTGTCAGTGTTCTGTTCCTCAGGGCCTGTCTGTCAGTGCTGTTACTTGGTTATGACTGTATTCCTCGGGGCCTGTCTGTTGGTGCTGTTACTCGATTGTGTCTGTGTTCTGTTCTTCAGAGCCTTTCTGTTAGTGCTGTTACTCGATTGTGTGAGTGTTCTGTTCTTCAGGGCCTGTCTGTCAGTGCTGTTACTTGGTTGTGACTGTATTCCTAAGGGCCTGTGTGTCAGTGCTGTTACTCGACTGTGTCTGTGTTCTGTTCTTCAGGGCCTGTCTGTTAGTGCTGTTACTTGATTGTGTCAGTGTTCTGTTCTTCAGGGCCTGCCTGTCAGTGCTATTACGCCATTGTGTCTGTGTTCTTTTCCTCAGGGCCTGCCTGTCAGTGCTGTTACTCGATTGTGTCTGTGTTCTGTTCCTCAGGGCCTGTCTGTCAGTGCTGTTACTTGGTTATGACTGTATTCCTCGGGGCCTGTCTGTTGGTGCTGTTACTCGATTGTGTCTGTGTTCTGTTCTTCAGAGCCTTTCTGTTAGTGCTGTTACTCGATTGTGTCAGTGTTCTGTTCTTCAGGGCCTGTCTGTCAGTGCTGTTACTTGGTTGTGACTGTATTCCTAAGGGCCTGTGTGTCAGTGCTGTTACTCGACTGTGTCTGTGTTCTGTTCCTCAGGCCTGTCTGTTAGTGCTGTTACTCGATTGTGTCAGTGTTCTGTTCTTCAGGGCCTGCCTGTCAGTGCTATTACGCCATTGTGTCTGTGTTCTTTTCCTCAGGGCCTGCCTGTCAGTGCTGTTACTCGATTGTGTCTGTGTTCTGTTCCTCAGGGCCTGTCTGTCAGTGCTGTTACTTGGTTATGACTGTATTCCTCGGGGCCTGTCTGTTGGTGCTGTTACTCGATTGTGTCTGTGTTCTGTTCTTCAGAGCCTTTCTGTTAGTGCTGTTACTCGATTGTGTGAGTGTTCTGTTCTTCAGGGCCTGTCTGTCAGTGCTGTTACTTGGTTGTGACTGTATTCCTAAGGGCCTGTGTGTCAGTGCTGTTACTCGACTGTGTCTGTGTTCTGTTCCTCAGGGCCTGTCTGTTAGTGCTGTTACTCGATTGTGTCAGTGTTCTGTTCTTCAGGGCCTGCCTGTCAGTGCTATTACGCCATTGTGTCTGTGTTCTTTTCCTCAGGGCCTGCCTGTCAGTGCTGTTACTCGATTGTGTCTGTGTTCTGTTCCTCAGGGCTTGTCTGTCAGTGCTGTTACTCGACTGTGTCTGTGTTCTGTTCCCCAGGGCCTGTCTGTCAGTGCTGTTACTTGGTTGTGACTGTATTCCTAAGGGCCTGTGTGTCAGTGCTGTTACTCGACTGTGTCTGTGTTCTGTTCCTCAGGGCCTGTCTGTTAGTGCTGTTACTCGATTGTGTCAGTGTTCTGTTCTTCAGAGCCTGTCTGTCAGTGCTGTTACTTGGTTGTGACTGTATTCCTAAGGGCCTGTGTGTCAGTGCTGTTACTCGACTGTGTCTGTGTTCTGTTCCTCAGGGCCTGCCTGTCAGTGCTGTTACTCGATTGTGTCTGTGTTCTGTTCCTCAGGGCTTGTCTGTCAGTGCTGTTACTCGATTGTGTCTGTGTTCTGTTCCTCAGGGCCTGTCTGTCAGTGCTGTTACTCGATTGTGTCTGTGTTCTGTTCCTCAGGGCTTGTCTGTCAGTGCTGTTACTCGATTGTGTCTGTGTTCTGTTCCTCAGGGCCTGTCTGTCAGTGCTGTTACTCGATTGTGTCTGTGTTCTGTTCCTCAGGGCCTGTCTGTCAGTGCTGTTACTCGATTGTGTCTGTGTTCTGTTCCTCAGGGCCTGTCTGTCAGTGCTGTTACTCGATTGTGTCTGTGTTCTGTTCCTCAGGGCTTGTCTGTCAGTGCTGTTACTCGACTGTGTCTGTGTTCTGTTCCTCAGGGCCTGTCTGTCAGTGCTGTTACTTGGTTGTGACTGTATTCCTAAGGGCCTGTGTGTCAGTGCTGTTGCTCAACTGTGTCTGTGTTGTGTTCCTCAGGGCCTGTCTGTTAGTGCTGTTACTCGATTGTGTCAGTGTTCTGTTCTTCAGAGCCTGTCTGTCAGTGCTGTTACTCGATTGTGTCTGTGTTCTGTTCTTCAGAGCCTGTCTGTTAGTGCTGTTACTCGATTGTGTCAGTGTTCTGTTCTTCAGAGCCTGTCTGTTAGTGCTGTTACTCGATTGTGTCTGTGTTCTGTTCCTCAGGGCCTGTCTCTCAGTGCTGTTACTCGATTGTGTCTGTGTTCTGTTCCTCAGGGCTTGTCTCTCAGTGCTGTTACTCGATTGTGTCTGTGTTCTGTTCCTCAGGGCCTGTCTCTCAGTGCTGTTACTCGATTGTGTCTGTGTTCTGTTCCTCAGGGCCTGTCTGTCAGTGCTGTTACTCGATTGTGTCTGTGTTCTGTTCCTCAGGGCCTGTCTGTCAGTGCTGTTACTCGATTGTGTCTGTGTTCTGTTCCTCAGGGCTTGTCTGTCAGTGCTGTTACTCGACTGTGTCTGTGTTCTGTTCCTCAGGGCCTGTCTGTCAGTGCTGTTACTTGGTTGTGACTGTATTCCTAAGGGCCTGTGTGTTAGTGCTGTTACTCGACTGTGTCTGTGTTCTGTTCCTCAGGGCCTGTCTGTTAGTGCTGTTACTCGATTGTGTCAGTGTTCTGTTCTTCAGAGCCTGTCTGTCAGTGCTGTTACTCGATTGTGTCTGTGTTCTGTTCTTCAGAGCCCTGTCTGTTAGTGCTGTTACTCGATTGTGTCAGTGTTCTGTTCTTCAGAGCCTGTCTGTTAGTGCTGTTACTCGATTGTGTCTGTGTTCTGTTCCTCAGGGCCTGTCTCTCAGTGCTGTTACTCGATTGTGTCTGTGTTCTGTTCCTCAGGGCTTGTCTCTCAGTGCTGTTACTCGATTGTGTCTGTGTTCTGTTCCTCAGGGCCTGTCTCTCAGTGCTGTTACTCAGTTGTGTCTGTCTTCCTCAGGGCTTGTACGGCAGTGTTGTTGTCACCGGGGGAAATACTCTTCTACAAGGCTTCACTGAGAGGCTCAACAGGGAGTTGTCCCAGAAGGCCCCCCCGGTAGGGAGAGCCCCACTCGGCCGGACATGCAGGTTAAGGGCATGGGCCCTGACACAGTGTACGATGTACAGATCAGAGAGGCCATAGCATCTCCAGCAAGACACAGCCAGGACACAGATCCCAGAAGGGCATTTGTAATCCGCCTATGTTGTTCTCCATCCCAACCCGACCCCCCACCCCCCTCAAATGAACAGAGCATGAGGTTGAAGCTGATCGCCAGCAACAGCTCCATGGAGCGTCGCTTCAGTCCCTGGATTGGAGGCTCCATACTAGCATCCCTGGTGAGTGACGTTAAGTGGCGTCTTTCTCTGTCTGCCAATCCGTCTGTCTTTTTCACTGTGTGTGCCCATCACACCTGGCAGAAAGGCAGACACACGTACAGAGGCGGGGACACAGGGGCGCTGGCCCCAACTGAAAGCTGATTGGCCCCTAGAGTGTCCCCTCCCCTGTCACTCACCGATTCAAAACACATTATTGGCTAATGATAAGGTCGGCCCCTTTATATGAATTATGGCCTCTCCGCCTTAAATAATCCTAGAATCACCCCTGCAGAAGGATGCTTATTATTACAGTTCATCCATTATTTTACTAGTTGATGAAGCCACGAATGCTCATGCTGTTGTGCAGGGAGACTTACACAGCAGCTCTTTACTTCAGGGAACCTTCCAGCAGATGTGGATCTCCAAGCAGGAGTACGAGGAGGGCGGCAAGCAGACCGTGGAGAGGAAATGTCCCTGACCCCCAGCCTGCGCAGCAAGCATCCACAGCGACAGCAGGGGGCGCTCAAAACACAAACCGACTCCGAACCCATGGGCAGAATAAAAACCACCATCACAACTACTGGTTTTCATAGTGTTTCCTTATTTCTCTTTGCTTTCACTTTTTCTACAGCCTCACACTTACTTTCTGTTTAATATTTAAGCTCCACGCCTGGTTTTCTTCCCAGAAGAAACACCTGAATCTGTACACTGCTCATTATGATGCTAATTGGTAACAATGGAATAGTTCTACCTCCATCCATCTCACCATTGTTTTTCTTGGGTCGAGTTACAGGGGTCTTGGGCGGGGCCAGATTAACCGACCCGGCTGACATCAGCACGGACACTCTGGTGTTGCCACCGATGTTTGCTGGGGCCCCAGGATATAACCTAGGGCAGCCAATACATTAATCTGCCCCTAGCAGCACAGAGCACAATGTAGGGGCTTGTCCTGGCATGTCTGTCCATTACAGGGCAGCTACCTGCACATAGAAATACAATGAGGGATACTAATTGGTCTGACCTCTCAATCAGCCAATAACAGAGGGTCCCCAGGACTGGAGTTGTAGAATCGCTGCTTTATTATTGGCTGATTGAGAGGTGATCCCAAAAACCCACACCGACTCCGGCCCTCCATCGAACAGGGTCCCCGCCTCTGGTCTAGCTAAACTTCTTTGGACTATGCACACACACGCACACACAGGACAGAGCGGAGGCAGCATTTAGTAAATCTGGAGGTTTCAAGCAACAATGTCACCTTCCAATATTTGTACGAGAAATCATATTTACATACTTTCATTAACTAAGGTGTTGATCTTGAGATTTCACAGACTACTTTTGTCTCTGTGGTTTTGTCTGAAACATCGTTGAATGTGAACAATATAAAACACCGTTTAAATATCATAAACGTTAAGACTCATCTTGCAGTTACCGAAGCACAGCTTTGCAAACATTTTCAAAATATATAAATCATCTTGACTTACAGAACTTAAGAATTTTCCATTGAGCGACATTCGCCAGCAACTGGTCGCAGCAATTGGTCTGTTAATTTCGTAGCATAAGATGTGCAGTATATCCTGCGTTGCATGTTTGCGACAACAAAAGAACACAAACAGACCAGAAAAGCCACAACATGTGTATGGTATGACGTAGCGCAGACGTCAGTGGCCCCACAGTCCTTGACTCTGCAGCACCTGTGACGTCGCTCTGATGCAGGAGTACACTGTTCCAGAGCTGGCAGCTGAAGCTACAAAGGGGGGAGTTTCACAGATGCCCAGGGAGCTTCTGAGACCAGGTTACTGGAGCACGGGAGCGGGGAGAACAGGCAACTAGACTGGCCAGGGCAGGCATAAGACGACGGTTTGTGGACACACATCCATCTGACAAGCTGGTGAGTCAGCTGCCTTTTCGAGGTGTTAAAACGGTCCAGTGGTGGAAATGTACCAGGGTAAAACTCAGTAGTACTTCAAAGTTAATATAAAGCACAATGGAGGTCAACTTTCTCCAAAACAAAAGCATATATCTTCATATATTGTTGGAAACTCATTGTAAATATCCGGAATGGAAAACGATATTTATCTTTGATAATTACTGATGTATTTATTAACGGATGCATTTTTAACTTGAGTGCTGGTTCCGGCTTATTGACACAAAAAGAAATCGCTCAGAGTTGAAGAATCTTTTTTTTTTCCCCCACGCAAACTTCTCGATAATCCTCTGCGCAGGATGCAGACCAGCGCATCGTTAGCCAACCATTTTAGGGTTAAGCTGGACCTGCAATAGGTCATCCTGCTTGGTGGGCCACTGCTATCGCAGATCTGTGGGGTATTTTACCATGGAAGCCAGGGTCGGGCCAAGGCGTAAGCAAATGAAGAGGCCGCTTAGGGCCCAGAGGCCACCAGGGGGCCCCTCAGTGAGGTTACTCAAACTTTGCTTAGGGTCCCAAAAAGGACTGGGTTGACCTGGTGGTAACTATCCTGTATTGGACACTAAATAACCCTTCGTTGTTCCTTCTGTGCCCACAGTGCCCTGGATGTTACCCGTCTGGATTCTCCTGTGTGGCAGAATGGGGTTAGCTTTGTGTAAATGGCTGTACAGTGGCCCTACCTGGAGTAGAGCTTCTTCGTCCTCCTCTTCATTGGCCCCCTCCACGTTTCACCCTCTGGCTGTATCCATGGTGTCTCGTCTGGCAGTCCTGCTGCACACCCCCGCCGGCCCCCGCAGCAGACCCCCAGTCCCTCTGGAGCCCCCAGCCATCATTCCCCAAACTTCTGCCTGATGCAGGGTGGTGCGGTGGCCCGTCGTGTCCCCAGTCAGCAGAGTACAGACGCGGTGCGGGCAGCCCTGGGGCAGGAGGCGGGGCTGCACGTGTGGGAGGTGAGCTGGGATCCGGCAGAGAGGGGGAGCCACGCCGTGGTGGGCGTGGCCACTCAGCAGTGCCCCCTACAGACATCAGGCTACAGGGTGCTGGTCGGAGGAGATAAGGAGTCCTGGGGGTGGGAGCTGGGCTCCAACCAACTCTGGCATGGCAACGTGCCTCAGGGTCTCTACCCTGGAAGCAAAGAAGAGGGAGGGGGAGAGCGCCCCCCAGTGGCCGTGCCAAGCAGCATCCTCATGGTTCTGGACGCTGATGCTGGGACCCTGGGCTTCGTGGTGGATGGTTTCTTCCTGGGTGTGGCCATGCGGGGCTTGCCACGAGGGGCCCCACTGTTCCCCGCTGCCAGCAGCGTGTGGGGCGGATGCCGCATCGGCCTGCGCTACGTGAACGGCGCCCCCCGTGAGTGCTTAAGGACACCAGAATGCGATAGCAGTGGGAACCAGCCTACGTCACTGCTAGCTTTCATCAAAACACAATAATCACACGATTACACAATAACCTCCTATGTCCGTACAGCCTCTTAGAGAAATAGCCTTGCAGGCCACTCTAGATTAGATGGTCAGCTAGATTAACACAATATTTATAGCATGTGCTTTGGTGCTTGAGCAGAGAGGGTGAGGCTTTGGGAGCGAGATTGATTAAGTAACTAAATGGTTCCAGTCTAGCTGCCCCCGCCTGTCTCCTAATCTCCCGACCGTCTCTCGTTCTCAGGGGAACCTCCATCTCTGACATCACTGTGCTGCCTATCTGTTCGCCAAGCCTTGGGCAAAGAGCAAGGGAAACATTTGGATGACATGCTGCTGGCCCCAGCCCTCAGGCGCCTCCTCCGATGTGGTCTCCAGTTCCCCTACACCTGCTGTCCAATGAGAACGCTTCCCACATCTTCCAATCAACATGGGCTAAACACAGAGACTTCCTGTCCACCCAGACCTCTCTCCACTTCATCCACAGCTCCTCACTCACAAGCTCCTTTTCATTAAGAACCCATCGGTTGCAGAGCTGTTGGTGGGATACTTCGGACTTCTCACCTGCGCTTGCTTGGATGCAGTATGAGCAATGAGGCTAATCGCTGCTATATATATTTGAATTTTTATGTTTCATTTCACAAATGTAAATATATGAGCTTATTTAAATATTTAGCTATTTAATATATTTAAATCCTTAAGGATAAAGATTTCTAAGGTACACTAAATCTTCAATTTAACCAACTAATGGGGGAGACCGTTGCTTGGAAGAATGTATCAAACTAATAATATATATCCTAAGTTTGGGAAAAGAAACACGATAATGTGAAAGATTTATTTGAAAAATGGTATCTTATGTCCTTTTCTTAATATATAACTGTCATGCACGCACTTATTTTTGAATAAAATAATATTTAAAACAATTTATGTAAAGGAATACCGACAGGTGCTTTGTATAATCATCACCTATCTAATAAATGCTTAAAAGATTACCCTGTACCAAAGTGTAAACCAGTGTGTTAAGCAGCTGTATTTAGAAAACATGAAAACCCTTAATTTAATGTGCATCAGTGTTACATGGCAGAGCAGAAGTACACATTTTAAAATACATTGTTTCATATCTGAAATGCAAAGTATTAGATATTTTCCCATTTCTACACTGAAGGAATATAAGTTAAATCACAAAAGAAATATGGAAAAATCAGAACAAGAACAAGACACCAATCTATACTGTTTATTTACACCAGCACAAATACAGCCAAAGAAAAATATGTATAATGCATATTTTATTCCTTTACAATATGAAATTGTACAGTACTATGATTGATGCATCACAAGTTTTATATATATATATATATATAAATAAACTTAATTGGGGTGTCTTGGGATTGCATCCCATGTTCCTTTTTTGTGGGGGGGAATATGCCCATGAAATGCAAACAGACTGGGGCCCTGAAATGCAAACAGACTGAGGCCCTGAAATGCAAACAGACTGAGGCCCTGAAATGCATACAGACTGAGGCGCTGAAATGCATACAGAATGAGGCCCTGAAATGCATACAGACTGAGGCCCTGAAATGCAAACAGACTGAGGCCCTGAAATGCATACAGACTGAGGCGCTGAAATGCATACAGACTGGGGCCCTGAAATGCAAACAGACTGAGGCCCTGAAATGCAAACAGACTGAGCCCCTGAAATGCATATAGACTGAGGCTCTGAAATGCATACAGACTGAGGCCCTGAAATGCATACAGACTGGGGCCCTGAAATGCATACAGACTGGGGCCCTGAAATGCAAACAGACTGAGGCCCTGAAATGCATACAGACCGAGGCCCTGAAATGCATACAGACCGGGGCCCTGAAATGCAAACAGACTGGGGCCCTGAAATGCAAACAGACTGGGGCCCTGAAATGCAAACAGACTGAGGCCCTGAAATGCATACAGACTGGGGCCCTGAAATGCAAACAGACTGGGGCCCTGAAATGCATACAGACTGAGGCCCTGAAATGCAAACAGACTGGGGCCCTGAAATGCAAACAGACTACACCTATTAGCGCCAAAGGCTTCCCTCCCACTTCAGAATCAGCATTTAAATCCGAGGAAAATGTTTGTCTTCTACCAGCCTGACTGGCCCATTTCACATACCCGTCCCTTTCCTATTGGCTACTACTGCGCAAATGTTAAATATTCCAGGATGCCGTAGGGTTTGCCTAGAAAGCGCCAACTTTGGTCTCATCCAAACGCTCACAGTTCCTTTACACACAGATGGAGGAGCACCTTTGATCCTGAATTTAAGCAGTGTGGAGGAACTTCATATACCATAATCAGATTAGAGTCAAATAAACTCATAAGGGCGGGGGGGTGGGGGAGAAGACGACAGCTGCAAGTGTTTTGGTGAAGCCACTGAAGAGTCGAAGATGGATGGATGTGAGTCTAGCTCAGTGAGTGGAGAGATACAGAGGAGCAGCAGAAGCGAACACGCCCCCACACTCTCAGGATCAGCTGCTACCTCCAACATTGCATTCTGGGTGATCATGCAGGGCAGTGCTGTCTGTAGAGTAGAAGCCACACACGATACACTGCTGTCAGTCAGCACCGCTGACCAGGGTGAAGCCCTGACCTACGTTCGCTATTCTGATGTCTCTGCTTTCATTCCTCATTCTGAAACAGCACCCCCCCCCCAAAAATAAAAAAACCACCAGGAACTGTAACACAGACCCCACACGTACATTAATCTCAGCTCCACATGCATTCTAAACTGGATTCTTTCACATTGCGCTTATTCACTTACTGGCCAATCAGAAATCTGATTTTAAAACAAACACTTTCTCTTCTCCTCTGTTTTACCTGGACTGTTATTTCATACTTTTCTGCCGGTCGAGGAACCTCTGTCTGCGATCCTCGGGAATTTCGTCAAGACTGATTCCGTGATTGCTGGCCCTGAGCAGAGAAGGAGAGCAACAAGAGGAGATGAGGGCAGAGGAGGAGAAGTGAACAGGGGGAGGTCAGGAGCGCTAGAGGGAAGGAGAGAGTAAGGAAAGCCTTCTGAGTCTGAGATGGACACGGCTGTCGTACAACTAGGGAAAGTAGCAGAGAAGGACAGTGGCTGACAAGAAGGTCTACAGACAGACTGCTGCACCTCACAGAGACCAGCCAGATCTTACCCTGGGGTCAAGTCTGGAGGGATGGGCAGGGGTTTGTTGAATCCATCTCTACCCACCAACCAATATGTGTCCTCAATTCCTTTCCCCTGGAAATGGCAAGAGAGAGTGAGTTCTACTGATGAGCACGCCTGTTCATGCGATAAAGTGCTCTCGCTGTGTCTTTGTGGGGCTGTATCGTTGTGTGTGAACGTGTGTGTGTGTGAGCGGGTATACCTATCCTTATGGGGACACATTTTCCCCATAACGTGATAAATATCCGTTTTTTTTTCCGTTATGAGGACCGGTTTCCTGGTCCCCATAAGGGAAAACTATATTTTATGAAAATCACTGACTGCCATGAAAAAACTAAAAATGCAAAAACTCTTGTATTTTGCTTGGTTACTTATGGTTATGGTTAGGGCTGGGTGGGGGTTAAGGTTGTCATAGTTAGCGTTAGCATTTTTCCCATAGAAGTGAATGAGCGGGCCCCATAAGGTGTGTGTGTGTGTGTGTGTGTGTAAAGCTCTCCCATATCTCTGTTTCTCTTTCTGATGTGTCTCAATTTGAACACACTAGCTAAACGTATATTTCCATAAGTTGAATTCCAGTTAAATATACAAGTAATACAAACTGTTAAAAGACCAACACTCTTTACATACAACTAATCTCGTCTAATTAAATGACATTCACATCTAAAATATGCGACTTCAACAAAGATCAGTTTTGGAGACATTCATTACACAGGATGAATGGACATATTCTGTATCTATAGTAAGTATAAATGTCACACTGCTTGCAGGCCTGCTTCTGGAAGGTGCCAACGGTGTGCCTGCCATCCAAGTGGGGAAGTCCGTGCAGTGCATGCTGGGAATGCACCTACCTTCAGCTCTGTCTTGCCTCGTATGTCCAGTTTATAGCCCATAGTCAGCTTCCTCAGAATATCAACGGTACTCTGGTTGACATGTATCCTGTAAGCTGGGGTACATAACAGCATTAAACGTGTGACAGCTGTGTTTATCTATACAGGTGTGTGGCAATTTATTAACATTTCTGTATGCCTTTCACTTAAGCTGTTGGTGCATGTGTGTCATTGTGTGATGGACATGGCCAATGGCCGTCATCTTCTTAGAAAAGGTTAAAAAAGGTACGAAATGAGACAAAAAAAATTGCAGTACACTAAACACCCACTAGAGGGACAAGCTTTACCACTAATTCCATCGGCAGGTCAAAACTAAGATAGTAATTAAGCGAATCTTATCATTTAATGGAAACAGTAAATATTGTGATCTGGGGAAAAAAAAGCTAATTATTGTTAAAACGAGTAAACAAATTCACCATAAAATTGTCTTGTCACACTGAAAGTCATATACTGCACAATGCAGCCAATCAAGAGCACCGAAGCAAAAACAGATTATGGTGCAGATCATGTTTCATCATCCCATTCATCAGCATGTGGTCCACAAGCGCTCCTGAGCGCCACCTTGTGGCTGCATGCTGTTCAGTTTGCCTTTTCCACGCCGATCCTTACTTCTGCTCCTTATACTGTCACTCGTCACTTCATCTGTGGCTGTAATGAGGCCTCAAGGCCACATGACCCTGACTGAGGGTTCGCTGCCGTTCTCACATTTATTAAAAGGACTGCAGTTAGAGAGGAAGGAAAGGAGATCGACTTCCTTTAATGAAGTGCTTTGCGTGACTGTGAATGGACCGTAACTGGCAAACTGAACGCAGAGTCCTGAATGTTCCTGTTAATCCTGAGCATCCTCTTAAAGGATCAGGGAATCCGGAACACTCCAGAGACACCCCTGCGACACATGTGCGTACGCACATGTAGGGTATACCTATCCTTATGGGGCCCGCTCATTCACTTCAATGGGAAAAATGCTAACGCTAACTATGACAACCCTAACCCCCACCCTGTCCTAACCATAACCATAAGTAACCAAGCAAAATACAAGAGTTTAGATTTTTCATAGCAGTCACTGATTTTATAAAATAGAGTTTTTAAAAAAAGATATTTATCACGCTATGGGGACACGATGGATAGGTAAACCTGCTCGCACACACGCACACACACACACACACACACACACCACACACACACACGCATACACATTTGAAATAATATGTTTGTGGGGACCGTCCATTCAAACCCAAATCCCAACAATAACATCTTCCACCCCTATACAAGACTTTTTGCTCTTTTAGTTCGACTGCAGTTACTGATGTTCATAAATTGCCGTAGGGTTTGCAAAAAATGTCCCCACAAAGTCAAAATAACAGGTTTTTATCACATTTTGGAGACATTTGGCCTTCACAATGAAATATATACATACCCCACAGACAACACACACACACACACACCCACACACACACACACACACTCACACACACACACACACACCACAAACACGCACACACACACACACACACAAAGCTGTGCTGGTCACATGCCATGACAAATATGAATACAAGCATGCATTATTTATACTAAAACATTATTTAAGATTCAAATGCTGACGGTGTGATGGAGGAAGAGTACCAATGCTAGCAGCAATTTGTCAGTAACACCAATTCCTAAAAAAACAACACTTATGTAAATGCAGCATGTATTATTTATATAATTAGGTCAGAGACAAGACACCCTACCAGTTATTTCACGCCTTGCCAGACCACACTCAATACACTGTGATGATATGATGTTAATTCTACCTTGGGTATAACCTGACAATGCAGTGCTGTCATAACAAGTAGGTCCACGTTAAGCTTTTTGATCCCTCGACATCCTAGACTGTCACTTGGTGTTGCTGGATCTGTCTGCCAACATTCCCTCATCAAACACTTCAAGAAATCTCCTCACAGCCAACCTGGACTCATCCTCGACCGAGGTGTGACGGCCAGGCAAGTGAGGCACTAGATCCAAGATCTAATGAGGTTTCTCCACTCCCACAGCTCTCGGCATTTCCGGTTTCAGTCTCGCGGACAGCATGCTAGTTCCCTTGAGTGGGAAACTAGAGTTTAGCTGCTTTGGGTAAAAACAGGCAACACTTCCAGGCTCCTCGCAAATCAGCAAAGGATGCATTAAGGTAAGTGTCCTCCAGACTTAGACGATGTAAAGCTGGATTGCATACCCTCGTAATCGCGGGCCAACAGCGCAGTCTTTAATAAATGATCCCTAAACCACTAATCGCCTTGACTGGCTGAACTTGGTGTGAGAGCAGGAGGCATCTTTCCATACCCTTACTAATCCCACCTCTCCTGCATCCACCCTTAAAGCTGGCACTCTTGCAAAGTCTGGGCAGCTGTGGTCACGCAACTATGAGCAGCAACTATGAGCAGCAACTATGAGCAGCAACAGTGAGCAGCAACTATGAGCAGCAACTATGAGCAGCAACAGTGAGATGGGACAGACAAGAAGGTCACATATCTGTAAGCAATGATGGAGGCAGAGTACAGTTTGGAGCTGGTAACATTTCTCTGGTACTCACACAACCCTGTGGACTCCATTCGTGAGGCCGTGTTGACCGTGTCCCCAAAGAGACAGTAGCGAGGCATTGTGAGGCCCACTACTCCTGCCACCACCGGACCTGCCAAGCGAGGAAGGGGACATGAGAGGGGTTGGTGGGCACAGTAGAGTTTGTTCTCCTGAACATGCGTAGGCATGCTGAGCATACATGAGAGATATATAGCCAGCTCTTTGGTGAAGGTTTCTATCCATCCATCCATCCATCCATTTTCCAAACCACTTATCCTACTGGGTCGCGGGGGGTCCGGAGCCTATCCCGGAAGCAATTGGCACAAGGCAGGGAACAACCCAGGATGGGGGGCCAGCCCATCGCAGGGCACACTCACACACCATTCACTCACACATGCACACCTATGGGCAATTTAGTAACTCCAATTAGCCTCAGCATGTCTTTGGACTGTGGGGGGAAACCGGAGTACCCGGAGGAAACAAGGTTTCTATCATAAATAAGTAATCCTATAACTTACGAGGACAACCACGAATGTGACATCACAATTCATCTTTTACAGATCCGGCTATGCTATGTGGACACTATCAGCTAAATTGACACCTGACAGTGTTTTTGGAATGAAGACTGTACTGGAGATATGTGCACAAGACCCCCTCACCTGAGTGCAGGCCGATACGGATCCTGACCTTGACATCAGGCATGTGCCTCATCCTAAAGGCCCCGATGCAGTGCAGGATGTCCAGGGACATGTTGGACACTTCGGCGGCATGTCGGTATCCATTGCGGTTGGGGACCCCAGATGCCACCATGTATGCATCACCAATGGTCTCCACCTGAGGTGAGTCACACACACGGGATAAATAGCACGTAATCACATACAGACTTATCACACACAAATACTATAACAGACCTTATACACATCGTGCTCTCCAATGATGGCATCAAAGAGTGTGTAGAGGTCATTGAGTAGGTCCACCACCTCGATGGGCTCGCTGAGGGCCGAGATGGTGGTGAAGCCCACAATGTCGCTAAAGTACAGTGTAACCTCGTCAAAATGCTCTGGCTCCACCGGCTTGCCCACCTTCAGGGCCTGGGCCACTGACCTGGAGAAGGTTGAAGAAGCAGGCATAGACTATGTGGGCAAGAACACTGAATAACAAAAAAACATATCAGTGAGCAATTTTGTGCTGTAAGAAGAGGGGCTCACGGACCGGGGAAGCATCTGTGCCAACAGCTGGTCGGTCTTCTGCCGCTCCACCTCAAGCTCCTCCGTCCTTTCCCGGATCAGGTCTTCCAGGTTGCTGGAGTATTGCTCCAACATTCTCAGCATAGAGTCAATGAGATTGGTCTTCTTCCCTTTATTCACATTTCTGAACTGGGGGGGGCAGATTGTCAGTGATGAGTCTGAAGTTTGTGGTCTTCCTGGAGAAGTTCTTGCAGGTGTGTATCCATCTCACCTGATGGAAGATCTCCTCAAAGGTTGGCCTCTTCTTGGGGTCCTCACTCCAGCACTGCTTCATTAGCTGTAGGCAATCAATTGGGGCCTTCTCGATAGGGACTATGGGCCGGCACAGTGGTGGAGGAGACTTCAGCTTCTGGATGATCTCTGCCGTTGAGAAACATGCAAGAACACAGGGTCAGAGACATATACAGGGGCAGGGCTACAGGAGAACTGACCAGAGGTGAAAGGTGCCCCACGCCTTATAAAAAGGATGCCAGAATCGCCCTTGCTCAGGGGCTAATCAGAGACCTACCCCCTCTATCTATTCCTCAGAACTAAGAAGACATTGTGGTCTCACCATCTGAGGGCATGTGCAGCATGCAGAAGGGGGTGTTGCGGGTAACAACCTCCTGGAGGATGATGGAAAAGCTGTAGACATCACCTTGGTAGGTGCCCTTCTTTTGCAGGACTGGGTTCCTCAAAAGTTCTGGAGCAGTCCAAAGATAATCTATGAACAGGTGAAAACTAAATTCAGTTACATGAAAAATGGGAAACATGGAAGGGAAAACACTGTTAAAGAAATAGTGACCAAATCCCATGAAAGATGCTCTACCATGAAATATTCTGCATAATGAATAAGCTAGTATTACTGAGAATATATTATTATAATGCACTTGGATTCAAAGCTAATTTTGTTGATAAGCAAATAAACATGGATAGAAGAAGATCAACACACAAAGTGGGGTAAGTGATGTGAGAACCTCTCACCCTCCCCTGGGCTTCAGACCGACTCTCACCCTCAGCATCCTGGGACTCTATGCTGATATTCTGACAGTCCATGATGCTGTTGTAGCCATACTCAGAGACCTTCAGAACAAACCTCCCGTCCACCAAACAGTTACGAGACTTGAGACGGCCATGTATGATGTTGTGGTTGTGAAGGTACTTCATCCCCTAAAGGATGGTGGACAAAGAGGTGTGAGATATCAGACTGTGGATAATCAAGGTACTTTTACCATAGACATAAACACATATATAACACTATATCCCATTGTTGTATTCAGTATAGGATAGTGTTCCATCTGTCTGACCCGAATGAGGTCCATGATAAGGGACGACTTGAACATCCAGTCCAGACGCATGTCCGCATTGTTGATGAGATCCTGCAGACTTCCCCTCGGACAGTACTCCATCACGATACCAAAGATGTTACAGTCCAGAAACAGACCAAGGTACAGGTTCAGATTCTCTTGCCTCATGTCCCTTAGCTGTTTAGGGAGAAGAAGTCAAGAAGCAGGATCATGTCACATTCAATTAAGTACATACTTTAAGAATTTTACACTAGATGAAGTGCATACTGTAGGGGTTTTACACTAGATGAAGTGCACACTTTAGGAAGTTTACATTAGATGAAGTGCATACTGTAGGGATTTCACACTAGATGAAGTGCACACTTTAGGAAGTTTACACTAGATGAAGTGCACACTTTAGGAAGTTTACATTAGATGAAGTACATTAGGAAGTCACCATTTATCCTCTCAGGTGCCCTTTGTATAACCAGACCACAAGGCCTAGTCCTGGGAACTTCTAATCCAGGATAATGGTTCTATCTGTATGTTCAGAATGTCTTTAAAGACAAAGGGTCAAGTTTTACATTGTGGTCTCAAATGGCCAAGTATCTCCCTACCCCTTCTTTCCCAGACACCGACCTCACCTTGCTGAAAATGGCTTTGGTGCTTTTATTAATCTCTGTCACCTGGTCTCCAACAAACCACTTTTTCAGCCAGACCCAGTCGCCCTGGGGGATGACAATAGGAGTTATGCACTCTGCAGAACACCATGACCAAACATGACTTTTCCATCTTAGGCTGTGCAGGAGCTGACTGGGAAACAGAGTCGTTACACAAACGAACATTATGACTCCCAGTCGCACAAGCCGCTGATTTTCTTTTTGATTAACCGCAAATCAAGGAAGCAGCTGGAGTCTCCTTTTGGCTCGGTGTTAGCATGTTAGCATGTTCGGTCACTTTGCGAACCAGCCAATTATGAGTATGTGCGTGGGGGGGTGGCTGGGAATGAGCGATGATCACCTGAAAGACGGCAATGTTGGAGCTGTCAGGAGAAGTGTAGATGTAACTCTGCCCAGATAACAATTTGCTGGATGTCTTCACATACAGGATACTCTTTATTATGTTTCCTTCATTCAGCTTCTAGATGAGGAGGGAAGGAGAGAGAGAGAAAACAGAAAGCTGGACTTCAGCCGACACTGAGCTATTCTGGTGTATTTCGATTCAGAGTATTTACTTTATATGGATATCTAGAATGGTGGTATCCTTTCGGATATATGAAATGGGAGTTTTTCCTAGTAAGAATTCAATTGCAGATATAGAAAATGAACATTCCAGATGATCATTCTGGATATCCGAAATATAATTGTGGCTATCTGAAATTAAAAGCCCAATAGACATGAATGGCAAAAGTGACTTAATTTCTCCTAGAAAGAATGTCATTGTGGATATCTGAAATGACAATTGTGGATATCTGAAATGACAATTGTGGATATCTGAAATGACAATTGTGGATATCTGAAATGCTCTTTTTGACTAGGAAGAATTGAATTAGAGATATCTGCAATACATATCCAGTCAAGTGACGGCTTGCCATATTCGCCTGACCTGGATGGTGGATCGTAGCGAAAACAGACACACGTACGTTCTTCTTTTCCTGTCTCAGCCGCAATGCTGGTGACGTGGAGGGGCATTGCAGTTAGTGCTGTATTGCCCACAGCTCAGAGAGCAAACCGGTGCCCCAACGGCGCGCTTATTATCATTATTTTTTCTTTATTTTTTGCTCGTGAACTGTGTTGTGATTGCCTGTATACCCTTATATCTCTTAATTTGCCTGCTCCCACTATTACACAGCTGGAGTATTCAACAGTGGGTAGTGAGGGACTCAGCCTGCTAAGTCACCCTTTGCTCGGTAGGCTGCAGCCAAATAGTTTTAGAATTTGCCACTTTCTGTGATCTTTTATTATTATCATTATTATTATTTTGATGAATCTATTCTAAGGTTCTTATTACTTAGTATCGCTGATTCAATAAATAACATATGCTTGTATTTCGTTATACCCCGGGTGTATTGGCAGCTTATTTCACGCATATCGCAATATCTTAAACCTCTACCGTTTACATTGGTGTACATTGGTAAGGTACACTACAGGACCACACTTGCACGCACCACTAGAGTAATACACATTTTACATTCTGGTAGATACACTTGTGTTGTATTTCCACAGGGGAGGCACCGTGTAACTTCATTTACCATTCCCACTATTCAAATAATTTTTTGATTTAAAAAATGTATTTGATTAAAAAAACCCTCCAAAAGTCACACAGTCCATGTTTTGCTGTTTCTGAGATAAGACCTAAGCCTAGGCCGATGACCTAAAGTCAGGCTTCCTCACCGTATGTTACAGTCCTGGGAACCACAAGTCACTCAGTCTGCATACAATTTTTATTATATTCAAAGATCTTTCTGGGGACCTGACAAACTGTCCCCACAACATCAAAATCACAGGTTTTTATTACATTGTGAGGAACATTTGGTGCCCGCAATGTAATATAAACATAATCCACACACACACACACACACACACACACACACACACACACACACACACGCACACACAGAGGTGCAGTAGGGACATGGATACCCTGGCAGATTTGGGTGAGGAGACCAGCATCTCTAGCTACATCCCTGCACACACACATGGTGTAGATGATGCAGACGATCATACTGACCCTTCGGCTGAACTGTGTGTTGATGAACACCAGATCTTCTAGGGTCAGCACCAGTTTGGTGGCACCTTCTTCATCTTCATCTTCTCCGAATATTGACCAGACTTTCCGAATCCTTTCCCTGAACAGACATGTGGAGATGGTCAGTGAGCGGCAATGTGCACGGTACATGGTATCTAGGTTTAATTACGCACACTGGACCACATTAAAAAGGCTACATGTTACATTGCTGGCCCACCTGAAAAACAGTCCAGCTCCCACCAAGAAGCTCACCAGGATGAAAATGAGCAAAAGGGAAGCTCCATCAATGCCTGTTGGGAGAAGAGGTTCATTGACAAGGTCAGCCTGAGAACCAATGTGTATGTGCTGTTCCTCAAGGACCTGTGGACACCATCCTGCCCAAAGTCACGGAGTAGCCCAAAGTTCTAGCATGACAAACTGGTTTTTCTCATGTATAAATCATAATAGATTTTCTCCTCATTTCCAGGAGAAATTATGTTGTTGGCAGAAGTAGAGATATAAACAGTCACAGAGGACTCAACTGGTCGGTTGAAATAAAGTCTTGGTCTGTATTTGAACTCTCTGGACCTCAAATCTCCACCTCTGGTTGTTGGTGATGCTCTGCTGAAATTCTTTACTGATCCAGAAGTTCCCCTAATGGAGAGGACAATCTCCATCCTGCTGTAGATCTATGGAGCAACTCACCCTAGAGTTACTCAGTGGAAGGCTCTGCTGGTGTCCCATGTTATGTTCTACAAAACTGGATGTTTTCAACAAAAACTATTTTCCCTGCTCCTAGGTGTTAACGAGAGGACAGCATCCATAGGTTCACGCATTTGACACAGAAAAGCTCCTTCATATGACTGGCTAGACCCCCCCCCCCCCCATCTGTGGTTGTCTCACCCCCTCTGCAGGTGATGTATGGACTGAACCAGCAAGTGGAGTCGCTGCTGGGAGATCCTCCTGGGAAGTGGATGGCACGTCCAAGGTACTTGAGGCCGCCGATATCGCCGTGGGTGTGTGGAGCCTCGAGCACATGGGTCACGTGAAACTCTGGGCCCCGTCCATCGGTGTCCAGCACCACGTACCGGGCCTCCAGCCCGTTCCTGCCTGCTGACAGAGGCTGATTAAAGCCAGAAAACTTGAAACCACCCTTGGCACGGGCCAGAGCCTCCCCTGACACCCAGCGGCTCTTCCCCATTCGTGCCTGCTCCACACACATGGCCAGGAAGTACACTGCATTGTAAATAGTTCCAAAGAATGGCGACACCTACAGGAAAGGAGGACAAGAAAAATGCCTGGATTCAACAAGATAGTTTCACTCTGTCTTACATCACATCTCAGCAATATTCAATCCCCATACAGTGCACCTATGGCAGATGGGTGTGAAGCGACATGCTTATGGTCACATGAGCACATTGCTTGGGTCACACACTTGCCTGCTCAGCCGGGGTGCCAGGGTGGAGCTCGAGGCTCTCCTGAACGTCCCTGAAGGCCTCATAAAAGTTGCGTTCCCCTGAGTCCACGGTGACCGTGAGCACAGCGTCATAGGCCCTTCGCAGATTGGTGTTATTGACCAGGGCTGGGTAGAGCACGCTCTTGTAGGGCAGGGCGTACAGCAGCGTGTCATAAGGGATGAAGACATAGCCCCCATCCGCCATGCGCATGTCTAGGGCCGTGTTCAGTAGGTCCATTTGAGCCTCTCCACCAATCAGCACCGAGTGCATGCACATAATGACCACTGAGGAGAAAGGCATGTCTTTTTTTTTTAACCTTGCCAAAGACTTTTAGTAGTATCTACTATTCTTCAGATTGTTAACTCAAAGGGGAAAAAAGTTCTATGGATTTTTATGGAGAACCTTTGCCATTATGGATGCATCAATCACCTAAATGTAGACCGGTCACCGACCACCTATCTTAGCATTCTGGGTTCATGGGTTACAAATTCAAGAGTGCAACCTAATTTCCGGATGTACATTTTGGGGGGCGAAAAACCATGATGGTGCTGATTTGTTAAAAGCCATATGTATAAAAACTTCCTTCTGAATAACAAAATGGAGAAGAGAAGATACAAGAATCGCCTTTGACGATCATTCTGAGCACCGGCCGCTGGCAGGATCCGCACACCCACCTCTGACTTGATCCAGATCTTTGATGGTTCTCAGCGCCTTACGGGAACCAAGCTCCCCCATCTCCATGGAGACCACGGCTGAGACTGGAAGCCCGAGAGCTCGCAGAGAGGAGGCCAGCTCCTCCCCGGTGGCTTCCCACAGGTCATCCCCCGAGGTCACGATGGCCACGTGAGCCCAGTGGAAGAAGCGCAGCACGGAGAACAGTACGCGCGCCGACAGAGGCAAAGGTCGCAGAAAGGTGGGGTACGTGTCCTTATCCATGACTGGGTCCAGGCAGGACCATGAGAAGATAGCAGTGTCCCAGTTCCTGGCTAGCAAGGCAGCAGACGTACAGTAGCCCGGGTTGGCAGGGCCCAGGATGGCTGAGGCGTACCCCTCCAGCTCGGCAAAGCGGGCCAGAGCCTGTGACGTCCGGCAGTCCTCGTTGACTAAGGTGTAGTCATACCAGTAGCCCTTATTGAGGTGGGGGTCCTTGTTGATGTGGCTAGTGGCCAAACGAGCGGCCTGTTCAGGTAGAGCTTTGGAATACAGAGGATCGCATGTCCAGGGCCCCACGATGGCCACCTTGTAAGTGGCAGTCCAGGCAGGGTTGGGCAATAAGGCTACAGCCAGCAGAGGGAGCCACACCCAGAAACCCCACCCTCTGTGAGAGTGATGCACCCATGGCATGCTTATGGCCCCCAAGACGGCTCCCAAGCTTGGTCCTGACTGACACACACCCCACATCCTGGTCTTGTAAGGTGACTCATACCACCGTGGGTGATGGGAGAGGATGTAGTACCAGCAGGATCCTGAGCAGGGCGCCATAGTTCAGCTGTGGAACACAACACTAGGGATGAGGCACGGGGTTGCTCTGGGAACAGGTGCTGTGTGGGAGCAATTAGCTACTCTCCCTTGTCCCCCCAGGACAAACTGAAGCATCTCAAGTCTGGACGTTCCGTCACTGTGGTCATATCCATGTGTGAAATGAGGACTGTAAGATGGAGAGAGGTTGTAATAAGGACAAACACTATAGCCATATACCAGAGGCTACAAAAATACACTGACATCCCATAATAAGCTAACAGGAGGTTCCTCTTATATCACACAAGCCTATTAGTACCTCAGCAAATATCAGTCAAGGCAGAGAGAAAAGTGTTGGCCTCTTCAGAGTTAAGTGTTCGGAACAGAAGGAGAAAAAAACAAATTTTAAATGAAGAGCGACAAGAAAAATGTTATATGCTTGGGCTGCACATTAGGATGTGCTAGCGGGGCAACAGACGTACAGAAGCCCGGGTTGGCAGGGCCCAGGATAGCTGAGGCAACAGCGTTAAATATATGGATGTCCATGATGGTTACCCTGTTAGCTTATGAACCAGCCTAGTAGATCAGCTACATGAAACAGTGAGGAGAGAAAAAGAGAGAGAGAGAGAGAGGTAATGAAACAGGTTCAGAGGTACGGGGTCTTGGCTCCATCATCTCCAACCACCCAAAAATAGACCAAGGCCAGGTAAGGCAATGCAACATATCCGACCAATGGGATTACTACACAGTCAGCAAAAGCCGCCATCTTTACCAGCGCCTGTGCCGGTCCTTGTTTGCTTGCTAATTAACAAATGCACTACGGAGGGTCCTGTGTAATTCATACAAACCCTTCCGGAAAAGGCATTACTCTGTCTAACAGCAGAGGTGCATTCACATCTATTGCAACACCTTTGAAAGTCTCAGATCAAATTACTGTTGCAACAATACGCTTAACGATACTTATAATGAAGCGCAGATACGACATGTAATTCATCAGAACAACGCGGAGAAGGTGGAGGGTCCTGCTCCAGTATACAAATTGCATGTAGGTAGATGCGGTTCGGATGAATCACACCTGAGGGTTTTCCTGAGGGAAAAACGTACTGACTGGTTTCAACATTAGTAAGATCAGCATGTGGGGACAGTCAGAAGTATAAGATAATAGGTAATAAGCAAAACCATAGATTTAGATCGTTAGGGGACTGCAGGGAAGCACTGGTGTAACTGGTCTAAATGGTGTGGAGGACATTCAAAGTTAACTCTCATTAATAATTTCAAACAGTGATCAACAGCTGATATTTGAGGGACATGCGAGCACGTTAATCTGGAAGTGGGTGGTGACATCGACGCTCTGCATAGCTGCGTGTAGGTCACCCCTGCTGTCCTTACCACACAAATTTCCTGATCTCTGGTCAGCGTTACATAAATATTATAGAATATAACGTCATTGAATTATATCTTTGCGTTGATGATCTTTGCATGGAATTAGTACGTCGTATAGAGGGAAAAATCCAGGACGCAAAAGGAAAAGAAATTATCTGCAGTAAACTAAGGAAGAGAAGCAAAACTATGGCGTACAGGAGAGACATGGAGAATCAAAGTTACAGAAAGATGTTAAATAGCACTAACCTTCAGGGCCAAGCTTCAGCAGGTGGTCAGCCGTATGTCTGCTGCATGAGGTGGACGATCCCAGGCTGGCTGTGGGGTGTGGGGGGGGGACTCTATCTTCCAGTAGCCCTGAGACCCATTTAGCATGCTTTCTCAACCATCCGGTATTCCTGATGCTTGGGAAGCCGACGTTGGAGAAAGGCTACTATAATCCCAGCAGATGGGAAACAATTCGCATGTAAATTGTACACCAGTTATATATCCTGATAACCAGCCCTTGGAACAAATAAACCAAGAAAAGACATTTCGTCCTCGTCGCGTTGACAAGAATTCACGAGCTCAAGAATCAGATTAAAAGAAAAAAAGTGAAATATATCAGAATTACACATCATGCTGTTTCCCAGAAGATATCGATTTCACTTCCACTTCATAAGGGGTTTCCTAAAAATTCCCTACCATTACTTCCTTTAGTTCCTCCTGGGGGCTGTAGCCCCGATTTGGGCAGGGACCAGTCCCAGAGCAAGGGATGAGGATGGAAAAGTTATGTATATTCTTACAACCCTGCAATACAAAGAGAGAGAGGGAGAGAGAGAGAGAGAGAGAGAGAGAGAGAGAGAGAGAGGACGAGGGAAGTACAGGCCAAAGATCACCTCTGAGTTCATTAGTTGTTAAGCCACTTAGATTATGGGGCCGTATGGGCCTGCAGTAATACCTATGTAGTACTACTCTATCCAACTTGGACACCAGCACTTTCCAGACATCAAGATTTCCCAGGTGTGACTGTAATGTGATTTTACCAAAAAACATCCCTGACACAGTACAGCTTTTATTAAAGTTACAATGATTAAAGAAAAAAAAAATCTGTTGATTTTGCCATCAGCCATTTAAATGTCCATCGTAAGAGAAGGCTGGGAGTTATATGTGACCCAATGCTTTTTCAGCCCTTGTTCAATTGAGAACAGGATACAACCATATGCATCAATTACCACGGACACGGACACACAGGCATATGAGGAAATGCAGGGATCTTGCAGGACTGGAAGTTTTATGCAGATGGTTACAAAACTACACAAAACACAACCACATGTAGGAAAACTAGACCTTTAATGACTGCATGGCACAATGTGATCTTCCAGAAACATGTACAAAAAAAATCAGACATATAGCATGTAACATAAAGTTTGTTTTAAAACTTTGGTTAAAAGAGCAGGCTGCTGATTTCATTTCGATTCGACTGTCCTTCAGTCCGGGCTGCGCTGTGATAAAGTCGACTTTGAATCCATCATTGTTCCCTCTGCCCCTGAAGGGCCTCTATCATCCCCCCTGAAAGGGGGGGGGTCATCCACCATCAGCAGCTCCCAAGAATGCACCAGTTCCACCAGTACACAGAACCATCTGGAAGCTGTGGCACGTGAGCAAACGGAAAAGGCTGAGACCTGCCCGCCTACAACGGGCGGGGTCACCTTGTCCCCCTTCACCTCCACGCACTGCCCCGGGTGACAGATGCCCTGTGGGCTTGGGGGCCACCTCTCCTGCCCCTGGAGCCCTGGCTCCTGCCTCCTTCCGTGGGCCGTTGGGACTGGCTTCTCCTCCGCATAGCCGACGTGCTGCCCTGTGGTACAAGGGGGGTTAACCGAAGTATGGCAAAAGGCGTGTCCGTCACAGGACATGTGGGAGGAAGTGACGGCCAAGAGGTCACATGACCGTCACATGACCGTCACATGACCATTCTCACCTCCTTGTGGTCAGTCTGGCTCAGGGCCTGCTGCAGGTGCTGCATGGAAGCGCTGCTCTCCCTGCCTTCGGAGCCAAAGGTCCTGGAAGCACATGACACAGGTCACACACACACCCCTCACCTTAATACCAGAAAGCAGCCTTACTGCATATCAGTCCACGGCTCAGATCATCCCAGCCAGAAGGTCCCAGGCTCCCCCCCCGCCTACCCCACCATGTCCCACAGACCTGTCGGCCTGAGCGGAGAGGAGCTGGGCGAGGAGCTTCTCCAGAGAGGGCATGGCCGAGTCCGGCTGGGCCTGGCACTCTGACAGGAGCCGTGTGACCTGAGCCAGGGAGCCTTTAGTGGGGTCCGAGTCTGTGGGGTCACCCAGAGATCACGTCACCTGTGCGCACAAGCCGTCCCCACATGAGCCGGCATTTCTGGGGTGCACGCCCTTACCACCCTGAGGGAGGGGGCCGGACTCCGGCCTGCCGGCCGCCTGCTGGTACGGGGGAGGGGCTCCCAGCTTGGTTTTGGTGACGGCCAAAGACAGAGGTCTGCTGAGGGTGACCACAGGGGGCGCCGGGAGCTGTGGGTCGCCCTCACCTTCCCAGGGCGCCTGCAGACCTGGAGCCACAGCAGAATGTTGTTGTTCCAGTGGCTGCTAACAGCACCGATAGCATACTAGGGGGGGGGGTCAGAACCCGCCAAGCTACGGGGGAGAGATACCCGTCTCAACTGGACCGGAACCAGATGCCACAGAGTGATGCTCGCTGCCCGAGACGGGCAGATCCAGAGGCTCGCCAGGGCAGCGATCCAGCAGCTGGGGGAGGCATGCAAAGCAATCAATCACAGATATTCCAACACAGATCAAGAACATGGAAGAGCACAGAGATTATTACACAGAGCAGACACAGGCGGACATGCTGCGTGGCACAGACGGCCTTATCTGTGTGAAGTGCAGTACTGGCACTTACCTTGCTGATGTAGTACTGCAGCTGGGCCTGTCTGTACTCATCCTGCTCCCCCGGCCTGCCTGTCTGTGCTGGGATCCCTGGCTGGTTCTCTGTACTCCTTTCCAGGTACTGGCTGGTGCCACAATGATCGGGAATCACTACACGCTCTAAACCACTTCCCAGTGCAGTGTTGTACTGGGAACTTTCCAGGGCCCCCCAATTGGACCTGGGTCCTCCACTCTCTCCCAGCTTTGGCCCCCATGAGCTGTAACCCTGGAGACCTGACCTGTAGTGCTCCAGTCCGGCGTGGTGTCCACCCTGTGCCAGCACACTACCCATGCTCAGGTCCAGCCTGGTATCCTTCTGCGAAGCAACCTC
The DNA here is from genome assembly GCF_023856365.1 of Brienomyrus brachyistius. Lineage (NCBI taxonomy): Eukaryota > Metazoa > Chordata > Actinopteri > Osteoglossiformes > Mormyridae > Brienomyrus > Brienomyrus brachyistius. The sequence goes on along the minus strand of NC_064542.1, from coordinate 27,439,011 downwards.
CCTGCCACTAGGGGCACTGTGTCCGCTCCCCCCCAAATGTCTGTCCCTCTCTGTGCTGACTCCCAGAGAGACACCCCCCTCTGCACAGTACCCTGACTGACTCAGTCTGCCTCCGTCTCCATGGTAAGCAGCCTGCCCCTGGACAAAGGACAAGCGGGCATCCCTCGTCACTCCAGAGCACAAGCGGGCATCCCTCATCACGCTGTCCCCAGAGCACTCCTCTCTGCCGCTCTCCATGTCATGGACCCCCAGAGGCCTCCTGTTCTCTCTGCCCTTCCACGGAAGTCCTCGCTCCAGCCCTGGAGCTGCATGCTTCTCTTTGGCCAGGGGTTTCTCGCAAAGTTCCTCCAGGTCACAGCCTCCAGCTGAGGATACAAGCAGAGTAAACAGGCCGTGACACCTCCTCCGGTCAGCCGGCCGGCCCTATAAGCCCGGATGGCTCTACACTGCCACCTCTGGGCCTTTGTACTAACTGTCAAACACATAAGCTGCATGAGAAATGTTACGTCAACTTAATCAAATGCTAAGTGTGACCCTGCACCCACACATTCAATCAAAGGACACGCTGACCTCTGTCACTGACAGAATCGACCTAATGATCCTGAAGAGTGATTCATTCGGGGCACGTAACTGTGCCCCCGAGGTGGTACTGGGGCCGGGAAACATACCGGCCACAGAGATTAATCACGAAAGGGCCTTTGGAGGGGCATCGCCTAAGCCTGTAAGCCCGTTAATCCTGGGCCACATTTAGCGTCCGCTAATTTGGTTCCAGGTAACGGCAGTGGTCAACTTTGACCATATTCCAAATCTACAAAATGAAAATATCTTGAATATGAGGCTGATAACAATTGATGGAATGGCAACTGAACAGTCCTATTTATTAATTGTAACCATTTCATTATGCTGGGATTCACTAGTTTTCCCAGGATGCTGACATGTATGGTTACACTGAAAGTCCTCTACGGTACAATATCAAGGACTTCCTGTATAATATTCTCTATTCAATTGATTAGCCCTCGCAATTCTATGAGCAGGCAGGAGGAGGCGCTTGGCTGGAGCGGACGGATCTGCTTGGGGAGAGACATCGTTTACGGAGCTCTAAGTGGATCAGAGGCACCGAGTGGGGAGAAAGCCAGCGGGCAGCCAGACCGGTTTAAAGCATGATATTTACATGGTGTCCCCCCATATTTACATCCTGACACTTTAAATCAGTATAAAAGGCCTCTCTGCATAATAAGACGCATTAGTCAAACAAACATTAATCAATAACTGAAGCACATAAGACACGTTAGAGAATTAAGCGGTAAGATGATCTGAAGGCTGGCTGAGAGATCCCGCGGGTCTTTGCAGTGTTTACACTCATCAGCTGCCCGGATCCGCCCCCCCCCCCCCCCCAAAGGAAAGTCATTATCCTGCGTTCCATTCTCTCTCTCCGAGAGATGAAAACGTCAGGAAAAACGTCACTTCCCGTCGGAAACACGGCTCTTTTATGATGTTGATGTTGGACAGAATTTCGTTGTCCGAGTTTCTCCTGTGATGTCATTTCAACATGGCGGCGTACACAGTCAACAGTAATTCCATTTCATAAATATTTTAAAATGTATTAATAGTTATTAATGCAATTGCACGTGTTCGATTTAGAGAATACTATATTTTGACCGTAAACAGTAGCATGCAATACCAGAATTTTACCAGACTTTGATTTGTTTGTAGTTTGTTTGCCTCTCGAAAAAAGAATATCACTATGAATGTACTAATATATTTGATAAAGCTTTTAACATGGATTGACTAGTTCGTGTTTCTTGTTTGTTTGTCTCTTGGAAAAAATAATCTCACTCCAAATCTGCTAAAATATAAAGCAACAACACACAGCAGCGTGTTCATGGAGGCAGCCATGTTTGTTCCGAGATGTGGTAGCTTGGACGGGAGATTGTCAGATGTGATGTCACTCAACTCGGACTTTCCGACTTCCGGGAGATAATCGAACGCACCATTAGATCTGTGCTTGATTCTCACGACCAATCACATTCCCTCAATAGAATCTAGGGTCAGTGGTGGGAGGCTCAGGCTGGTGCACTGTTGGCTTCTGTTAATGGGGGGGGCTGACCTGTGATCGCTGTGTCATCCAGCTGGGGCTCCAGGGGGCAGAAGGAGCTGCTGTGGTTAAACAGGCTGCTCAGGTCCGACTGGGGGGCACGAGAGCCACGAGCTTTGTGGGGGGGTGACTCCAGTCTTGTGTGAGGTATCTCCTTTGACATCATGAACTCTAGGGGCTGTGGGGGGTCTTGGTCTTGGGGGGGGGCAGGGACAGGATAAATCAGTGAGACGTCACACAGGGCTCGACACTGCCCCACACCTGGCACACGCTGTAACAATGAGCCCGCCTGATCCAGCTCCCGGTCTGACATCACCGGCAGCTCCACCCTGTTGCTTGGAGGGGGTGAGGGGGGGCCCTCCACCTGAGAGCGAACAGGCAATGGGGGACACTCATGCTCAGATACCAAACATGATAGACAAGATTTATGTTTTTATGGTACAGACAGCGTATAACACAGCAGATTCTGATCTGACATCAGCTTAAAGCAATGGCATATTCAAATTATGCTGCAAAAATCTAATAATTATGCTGTTCTTTGTTCTAATAAGGAAAAAATGTGTATAAAATGAGGAAACGTTTCCAGAACGCTACTCCAGCCAACCCTCTGTATTACACATAATTTAAAATTACCAGTATATGGAGAAAATTATTCAACATTGATTCAGCACTTTCACCCAGCAGCTATGATGATTATAAGACCCTCCCACCCATCTCAGACCTGGTTCTGATTGGCCAGCAGCCTGAGTGCTTCTGTCCAATGGGAGCGCAACAGTTCCTGCAGGCGAGACACCAGCTCCGCCCTCTGAGCCTCCAGCTTCCTCTTGCTACTTTCCAAACTCTGCACCTCCTCCTGCTTTAGGGCCAGCCTGGAGGTGGGCACAGGAGGGGGCAGTAGGAAGTGGCTTTAACAACCCCCCCCCGCCTCCCTCCACCCCCGCCCGCCATGCGGCCGAGAGGCCCCACCTCCTCTCATAATCTTCAACAAGCCGCCGGTGTCGATCGTCACGCCCCTGCAGCTCCGCCCTGAACTCGGCCATCTGTTTGGACAGCTCCCTCTCCTGATGGGCGCCGAGGTCCAGCAGCTGCTTCCTGAGTGACGAGGGCAGCCATGGAACAGGGAGATGTTAACCGGGGCTACAAGCACCTGCTGCGGGGGTCACCCCGCAGAGGCCATCGCCCGCAGCCGGCCTGCTGCTGAACATCAGTAGGGTCAGAGTCACCCTGGACGGTACAGGTGTACCTGTGCTGCTCCCTCAGCGAGGCCGTGCTCTCCTCGTTCTCCTTCTGTAGGGCTACCAGCCGCTCCGTCACCTGCTGCTCCAGCGAGAGCTTTAGCTCCACCTCCAGGTGGGAGCGCTGAGCCTCGGAGCGAGCCTAAGAGCCGGCGGGGCACACGGACGGCCACCATTAGCTTCAGGATAACCCCCCCCCCCACACACACACACACACACGTTCCCAGCTGACCTGCTCCAGTGCCCTGTCCATCCGTGCCGCGTCCCTCTCCCTGCACGCCTCCTCCAGCTCCCCGTCCAGCTGTTGCAGTCTGGCTTGCACCGCCCGCAGCTCCTGCTGAGCCTCCTTCAGCTGCAGGGTCTCATGCTCGCGGCCAGCCTAGGGGGGGAGAGGGAGTTCAGAGTGGGCCCCTCCAGTCCCCCGCCCACCCCTCTGCCCCACCAGCTCACCAGCCCCCGCCTCTCACCTTCTCCCTGTCCAGCTCGGCAGCCTGCAATGCCAGCCGCTCCTCCAGCTCCCTCTCCCTACTGGCCCAGGCCTCCCTGTGCTGGGACAAAGTGCCATGCGCTTCCTGGACCTCCCTGCGTGTCTCCTCCAGCTCGCGTTTCCTCCTCCGGCCCTGCTCCTCCAGCCGTGCACGGACGTTGGCCAGCTGCCGCTCCTGCAGGGAGGGTTACTCTAAGCGTGGTGTGTGAGGTGTGTGTGTGTGTGTGTGTGTGTGTGAGTGCCTGAGGGACATGTACCAACAGCTGGTTGGTGCTCCTCAGCTCCTCTCCGTGCTTCTGCTCCCTGTCCAACGTCTCGACAGCCTGGGAGAGGGACTGCTCCAAACGCAGAGATGCCTGCAGAGATATATACACATGCACGGTCTGCGCAGCTGCATTTGTGGTGGAGCCTTATCAAGAGCAGATGGCCACAGGATACAGAGAGTTAAAGAGCGTAGCTCACAGCAACAGGCAGACAGGCAAGCGCAGACAGGCATACGCAGAGAGACAGATGCAGGCGGGCAGACAGGCAAGCGCAGATGTAGACAGGTGCAGACATCTAGACATTTGCACACAGGCAGACACAAAAGCATGCAAAAATGCATGCAGAGAGGCAGATGCAGACGGGTGAAGACATATGCAGCCTTGCAGCGATACAGGCAGACAGGAAGTCAGGCGCAGAGACGTAAACAGATGGGTAAGGGAAGATGGAGACAAGTGCAGACACAGAGGCACGGAGACGTACCCAGACAGGCAGACACACTCTAACAAACTCAAATGCTTGCAGACAAGCAGACGCAGATATTCAGGCAGATGCACTGCAGACAGGCAGACGCACTGCAGACAGGCAGACGCACTGCAGACAGGCAGACGCACTGCAGGTGCAAACTTATGCTCGCTGACCTCCTGCTGCTTGGCCTGGGTCTTCTGTACCGCCTCCTTCTCCTCATGCAGCCTCCCAATTCTCGCACTCTGCTCCTGTTCGTGTCTCCTCCAGCCCGCCACCACTTTAGCCAGAGTCTGGGGTGAGGGGGAGGCAGGCGTGTTTCGGACTGTCACTGTAGCATGCAGAGTGTGTCGAGCAGGGGTGGTTAATCTTACCCGGAATGGGCCATTGTGTGTGCAGGATTTCGCTGCAACTGACAAATAACTGTCACTCATAGCTGGGTGTGGACAGCTGCATGCACACTGGCCCTTTGCAGACAAGATTGTCCACCCCTGGTGTAGAGTGTACAGAGCTACAGCATCTGGGTGCTTGTGCATGCCGATTGGCTATGTGCTTCTGAGCGTTTGTGGATGCCAATTGGTTATGTGTTTCTGAGCATTTGTGTGTGCCGATTGGCTGTTGCTTCTGGGCATTTATGCATATCGACTGACTGCTTGCGTCTGGGTGTTTGTGCGTGCCGATTCACTGCATACTTCTGGGCATCAGTGCATGCCAATTCTCTGCCTGCGTTTGGGCGTTTGTGAGTGGCCAATTGGCTGTATGCATCTGGCCATTTGTGTGTGCTGATTGGCTGAGTGCACCCGAGCGTTCCTGAGAGCTGATTCATGGGGTCCGTCTGCATGTACCGATACGCCGCATGCAGCTGCCCACCTTGTCTAGCTGCTCAATCATGACATTCTTCTTCCTGTCCGCGGAGGCGGCCAGAGCCAGCTGCTGCTGGGACTGAAGGGCCTTGTTTTGTAAGGCGCGGATCTGCCTCTCGCAGTGCTGCGGAAAACCAAGATGGGGCGGGGGGGTCACCAGGAGCACACCCACGCAGTGAGACCGGGACATTATCAACACAAGCACTGCCTGAGACCCCAGTGCATGGATACGTCAATCCCAACACCATCACTGACCAAACAAGCAAAAGGCACTTTAAGGGGATTTTAAAAGGCCCTGAACAGAATCAGCAGACAGTAAACAGGGGTGGCGCTACTGGGCTAATGACGGCTAGCAGGGGCATTTCAGACTGCCAACTAAGGGTGGAGGGATATTGGCAGAGGATGTCACAGTCGGCATCCAGGACTCCAAGGGCAGCTGCCTGTGGTGTGATGGGATCAGCCGCGCAGAGAAAGCACACAAGGGGAGCAAGAGAGACAGGGGCAGGGAAACCAACGCGGACATGACATCACTTCCTGTCCGGTCATTGGCCGAACATGCATCTGCTCAAAAGGGACCGATTATGTCGTGATGTCCTTTCTAATGTTGCTTTTACACGAATGCAGTGTGAGATGACGACGCTCCCTCCGCACCATGGGACACGCCATACACACGCCATACACACGCCATACACACGTTCATTCATGAGCACAAGCCGGCGCAGCAGGACTGCAAGAAATCAATTATTCTAATTAACTCTTTCAAGGACAAAATCATTTTTCCAGCATGGGTATTCGGCAGCTTAGGGAGGACGACAGTTTAAATATTTATCATTTTTAAAAACATACAAAAAAAAATGCACAAATGGGAGACATAGGTGAGAGTGCAGTGAGGGGAGGTGTGATCACCAAACCAAAGAGGTTTTCTGAAGCCCCCCTAGGACCTTTCAGGGACAGCCGGGCCACTCTCAGATGCGTGTGGGTGAGGGGGTTTACGTCATAATTTACTATGTGCTAATTTCCTTTACCAAGTCTGTGAGAATCACTGTTTTATGTTAGCATCAAACGGTAGCGGAATTAGCATTCGCTTGTGTAAATTTGCATTTTCAAGTTTAGACTTTTTGGGGAATGTATCAATACATCACAATGTGCAAAACTAATAATAATGAATAATATATAAACTATGCCTTCTTCTCCTTCAGATAATCCACGCATATTAACATAGAACATGGATATCTCTGCATTTCCAGCAATCCGATGGTGTTTGTCAGCGCAGGTGTGGTTTGATTCATTTACAATGGAAAATTGACATTTTTTTCCAGTACGTCTCAGTTCTTAGTGATAGTGGAAAAGTGACATTTCCTTCAGCGCGCACCTTCGGAAAGCTGAACCCAGTCTCATTTTTTTCATTCTGAAATGGTCTCACTGGGTGCGCCTGAAATGGCATACTGGCGGCCTGCAGTACCTTCCGGCGTGTGCGCTCCCTGTCCAGACAATCCTGCAGGACCTGCCCCTCCGCGGACATCGGCGGGCCCTCGTCGGACCGCAGGCGGGAGTACCGGGGGAAGAGGTCATCCAGGCCACTGAAGGACAAGGTGGGTGACGCCAGCGCCGGAGCACTGCTGGGACGAGGGGGGGGCACAGGATGACGGTCACACCCAGAAGGCACCGACAGTCTACAGCCCCTACAGCCACTTCTGCTCAGCCAAAACCATCTCCCAGAGCTGTCTAACAAAGCCTCTAGCATAGCAACTGCGCTGTAATGACATGTTAAAGCTTGTTGTGCAGCCTGACCACCTGAGTAGGTGCGAGGTGGCGTCGCTATCGAAGGATTCGTCGTCCTTCGCCCGTGTGTCGAGCTGAGGGAACCCAGACACGTAGCTGGTGGCCCCTGCAGGTGGGAAAGGTAATAACAAGCTTAACAGCAGCTTAGCCCTGGCCCTGCTGAAAGCAGAAGGCAGGAAAACGATGTAAGCAAGAGGTGACCATAGGTGTGCCTAAGGATGAGGAGTTTGGCCAAATGCCACCCTCTTGTGGTACCCAGGAGAAGTTCACCCTAACCAGCACACTAACAATTAGGACAGAGGTGGAAGTCAGGTGAGGGAGAAAAAAGGTAGAGCTGGGAGCTTCTCTGGCCATGTGACTCACTCTCTTGCTCTGAGGTCTCCTGTCCCGCCCTCAGCATGGACTGCAGGTGACCCCGTACACTCTCCATGTCCTGGATGTGCTCCCTACCATTCTAGAACCAAGACACATACCAAAAAGCAACATGAATTTTTTTCTTCTTACTCTAATTACATATACATATTTATGTACAATGATACACTCACTCTAAGCTGATATACTGTCACTAACACTGTATTACTTAAATAAAAAAGTCTCTCAACTGTGAAACATCACCTGCATGCTACTAGAGGTGGATGGAGGCACAAAAACAGTTTCTTCGCATGAGTGATCACACTTATGAACAGCTGACACAGTTATGCTCCGCCCCCACACCACCCCACCCCACCCCACCCCCGTAACAAGCAAAAGCTCATTGATGTAACTAAGTCACTGTACTTGTATTGTTTCATACATACTTAATTGTTTGCATGTATTGTATTTATACCAACAGTCATCGCTCTGATATGCAGCCCTGGAGTTTTTATACATTTACAAACAATGCATCCACATTGCATATATCAACTGGACTGAACCTGGCCGTTGTCGGACCGTTATTGATATGCAGAATCTTGGGAAGAGAGAGTCCGCTCACTATGATACTTCTGGAAGCTTCCCGAAATGTTCTCCTATTGTCTGACTTTTGTGCTAAATGTTGTACGAATAAGTATAATTAATTTTATTTGGAGAAACACACAAAGAAAAAAAAATCGATCTTCTAAAAGTACTGACATGGTTTTTGGACCACACTGCGACCCATAGTCCTAGGAGCTTACCAGGGCTGAGGCAGAGCTGCTGTCCACACTGGTCTGTAGACTATGACTCATCTTCTCTGCCAGTTCCCCCAGTTCCAAGTCTTCATCTATTGCTCTTGCGGCCCCCTCAGCAGGGTCACCAATGTTGGGGGAGAGGGAGGCTGGCGTGCTGGATTCAGCCCCCTCTGGCTCCTCCAGCTGTCCCAGAAAGTGTGCAGGGGTAGCCTTCATCCACGCAGCAGAAATGTCACTGGTCAGACTGGGCGATGAGAGGCTGAAAGTGACCTGTCTGGGAGACAGATGCAGAAGGGGGGGGTATTTAAAAGACAATAGTTTGTGGCCTTTCCAAAACTCTAAAGAAGCATGGGAAATTCAATAAGAAAGACCAGTGTTTCCCAGCCCCGCCTACTCAGGGACCCTCAGAGAGGCAATGTTTTTGCTTCCTGCCAGATAGTCCACATTTTGCTACCGGGAGCTGGGAGAGAGCAAAAAATATGCACTGCCTTGGAGTCCCTAAGGACTGGGTTGGGAAACACTGACATATCCTACACTAAGGGACACACCTGGGTCTCTCTGTGGGGTCAGTGATAAGGCGACCAGCCAGACCGGCCACGCCCAGCTTCTCGCTGCTCTTCAGTGAGGCATAGAGTCGGGCGGTGACCTGGCTGGAGGGGGATAGTGTGGAGAGGGGTGACGTGGGCCAGGAATGAGCCAGGGACGGCTGCCATTTCTCTGGCAACGAACGAGAGGAGGACGGAGTGCAGGCCTCTGCCAGGGATGGGGGCAGGAAGGAGGGAGGAGGCGACGCGCTCGGGGATGCGATCAGAGGCTCTACGTCACTCAGCAGGTCTTCGTTCTTCACCGCTGACATAGTCGCCTCACATTAAACGTCACCCATCATAAAAAAGTTAGAGATGTAACTAAATAAGAAGCATACACCAATTCATGCTCATGGTGGCGGGACATCAGTCACAGCGACAGTTTATTTTTCACAAAACTCAGCGATAGGTTGGTTGTCAACCGTTACGAATAAACCGATTTATAACTATCAAATATATATAATTTACGCATGCTTTACTGACAATAGTATTTCAACAACAGCACAGCGATTAATCAGTCTGCTAACACACGCTTATTGCAAAATTCAGCTAATAATAACTAACCATAATAAACAAATACTTAGCTAGGTAAACCATAAAAAGATGCCACAACTACATCCACGCGTTTTTTAGATTTTAAGTTATGGAGCCAGTTAACTAGACCGTACTGTAACTATATAAAATGTGAAAGGATCTGCATATCAGTAGGCACCTAATATCAACAGTTCTAGCTAATTAACGAGCTATGGAGCTAGCTATTAAATTTCCATCGCACATCGGTGGAGGGACATACAGTATCTCCAACCAATTAAATCCTGTTGCTTACCGGTAACAAGTACTACCCCGGAGGAATAAGTCGTCAAAATCTGATTGGTAACCCACCACTGAGGCTAAATCCCCAAGCGAAATATCGGTTATGTGCAGGAAGGGTTCAGTCCATTTCAAACGCGGCATAGCAACCGCGCATCTCAACGACGCGCTTTCGTCATCAAAAAGGGACTGCAGGAGGGCAGAACTCGGAATGACGTCACACACGAAACGCGTTCCAATACAGCTGGGAAACTTGCTTTTTGCAACGGGACCCTTGTATTGTTAAGATACCTGACTTTAAATGGGCTTTATTTTCGTTCACTTACATTTAGCCCGGACTACCTTAAATCGAACAAATAATCCACTAAGGATGAAACCCAGTTCTAGCCTGGTTAATTGTTAGCAATATCAGTTGATAACGACACATTACGCGGTGTTTTTCGCGTAAAACTCCGTAGTAAAGCGTCCACAGATAAATTGGACGGTACCGTGTGTACGAACGATTTATTGAGCCACAAAAATATGTAAGTGCTAATAAACAGTATAGAACTACAACTTTAACTTCTGTTGATAAAGGGCGCAACCATCTTGAATTCTGAGGTTGGGATTGTGTTGATTCCTCCGAGTTCACTTCATGGGGCTTTCCAATTGATATTTCCGAATAGGAATTCGGACTTTCCGAGTTACGAGTTCAAATGGAACGAAACATAAATGAGGTATGACTACCATAAACCTTATGATGTGAACAACAAAGATGAAATGAAATACTCACGATTATATATCAAATACATTCCGCGTAATGGTTTCCGGACCATTGGCGTCTCTGACTAGTTACCAGTAGATGGCGCGCGCGTTTGTTTAGTGAATGCATGTACAGCATTTCATATATACAATACTATTGTATGATTCTTCTTAGCAATCAATCATGTTTTTCTTTGGTTCTGATTTTAGGATAATAATAGAACGATATGAGGCAGACACATAAAGCACTATGGAATTAAATATCCATTAAAACAATTTGTAGTGCTACAGGACATGAAGAAAAAGACATTTTAATCAAACATTTTGATTTTAATCAAAAAAGGAAATTTAACATACTTGCAATAACAACATACTATAGACTATAGAAACACATACAATAGAGCCATCCACTAATCTTCCGAATTCCGTATTCAAATTCATTGAGTCAATAGATCCATAAAATATTTAACAATAACATCATCAATTTGGCTTGGCGCAAGTAAATTTTGTTACTGGATTAAAATATCACCCTGCTTTTATCAAAGACGTTTCTTACTTGCCCTCTTTTATATCGGCTCTTACAACTTCAAATCTCTTATAGATGAGCTGTTATCTACAATCCTGCAGTTTTCCATGCAAATCCCCTTCTTCAGACAACGAAAGCAGAACCAGATACGGCAGTCCGGACATTTTAGGTTGCGACATCCCGTTCCCATGTGGGAGACTAACACTTTGCATCCAGGACACACACGGAAGAAGGGACATCCCACCACAGATGCCCCAGGGACCGTGATGGTCTCGGGTGAGAGGAGGGCTGCCCGTAACCCACACTGTGGCAGGGAGCAGCACCTTTCCGATGCAGCCTCCTTAGGCCATTCCCGCCTGCAGGCCCAGCAGAACTGGTAAACTCGATGCAGCTGCTTGGAGCAGGGTTGGCACACAGTACGCATGCTGCCACATCCTTTGAAACTCCAGCTCTGGCATCTAGGACACTAAAGGAGGACAGTCACAGAATTCTAGATGATCAAAAATCAGCATCACATCCATGATTACACATTACTGCTGCAAGTGTGGGATATTTCAATACTTAATTATATAGATTAATCTTTTATGCAATTATAATTTAAATAATTGTAATATCTCTTGAAAAGTAAATGTAAACAAACAATGATTTCACGAAATATTGTTTATGACATTAGAGGCGCTTGATAGTTTTAAACTAAGTTCTGTTAACTCTCCATTGCACCGAGATGTATTATACCATGTCAATGTATTACTGCATATTTCATATTGCACTTTACCATGAAAAATGCCAGACTCGTGACTTTTGACCGTTGGCAGCCGACTGATTTCTTGTCTTTCCTCTGGCATTTTTCTATTCCATTTTAATAGGTATTGCCAAAAATATAGTTACTACGGAAGCCTTGCCATGTGCTTGCAATTATTTTTAATGCCATTATCTCGCGATAACGAGATCATTTTCTTTGAATAATTAAAATGATAAACATATTGTGGACGCTACACGCAGCGCTACTCGTCTATGTACTGCTGAGTTACTTAATGTGTGCATCTGTGTATTTAACACTGAAAGTGTTAAATCCGTGTAGTATTTTACCATGAAGTGCTGTCATGTCATGTCCTGTCTCTTAAGTTGCATTATGGTCCTAGGAAAAGCTACGTCGCACCAATATATACAAAATGTGTACGATATAATAATAAAAATACTTAGATTTCATATAAACAAACCTTCACTCCTACATTCAGATCTACACACACCGAGTCCTCGGGGATTACTCCACTAAGCGAAATGCGTTATGCCTGACACTATTCCAACTACACAGTGGCAGAGGGATATTATGGATATTATCTACATACGCATTTGTAGACCTACAGCCGCAGACGTGCAGCAAAAATAACTAGTATAAAGACCAACTGAGAGGTCCGCGTGAGATATAACTAATGACCTGTCGGTATATAGAGCTCTTGGAGCAAAATACTTAAGACTTTTTAGCCATTAATACCTATGTACGCATTTACAGATTTGTCAAATTGAGATATAGTCACACAACTCTCCATACACATTTGCAAATAATTTTGCTATAATAGTAGCCCCGCATTCACAGCATACATGTAGAGTATGTGAGAAATCCAATATTGCTATACCGCCACTCCGCCTTAAGATTTCATGGTTTTTAAGTACCTGAGCTTGGATTCCATTGCGATTCTCAGTCACAGTGTTGTTCTGTCGACATGAATAGAGGAAGTCACGTAGTCACAAAAACAGGATAAAAAGGTACAAAAAACAACATTGGCTGTATGGTCTGACCTGCTGAAGATAATGTTTAATTACTCACCATGACTCCTATCGTCCCTTCGGACTACAGGCGAAGCTTCGTCTGGACCCAGCGATTTCTGACTTTAACGCACTTTAACTCCAAATCCCCAAGTTTGAAGCTAGAGAAACGCAGTTTACTTGGCACATAGTAAAAGTAAAAGGAGCCGAAAGGAATTTTCTGCAGTTTCACTTTTGGTTTAAATTCTTTCTTCACCATGTACCGCCACATCGGTGAAGTGAGAAACTGACTTGGATTTCCTAGTCTGATATGCAGTCACGAACTGGTTATTTCACCATCCAAAATAAACGGTCCTTCATAGTTTCATGCGGACCAACGCAAGATTTATGTTCTTTTAGCGTGGGGTCCGTACTTTCCCTAAAGTAAAGCACTAAGGGGTCATGGGGAAAATTGCACGACATTAAAAACATGCTTTTGTCCTTACATTTATTACCGATTAGTTACAACCTGTGTAAAGGCGCACCACAGACTCGTGCAATCATGTGATTTTCAAAGTCGGAAGAATATGACAATTGTAAGCAACTAAAGGCCGTCATTTACAATTTGAGCTGAATATAAGCTGTAATTTTTTTTATTTAAATGGTCCCTGAGTGAACGCATTAATATTACGCTACCGATATAAATTACTTTTATAAATCACGAAATTTCCGCCCCCTCCCTTTTAGTGTGCCCCCTGCTTACTGGCGTGGTATCCAAAATTACCGCAAAATGTACCAGATAATCAGTTGTGAAAAATGATCGTCATAAACTAAAACTTGATCAAGTGTGAAAAAAATCAATTACTATTTACAGATAAATAAAATCACCTGAAATGAAAAAGAAAAAAAACTCACAAATGAATAGTACCAGTAAATTAATGTATACCTATACAGATGCGACAAAATAAAACAGCCTCTTTTCAGTACTTTCCGCTTCAGCTTTGCACCGTTTGTGCCGATTTTTGAGAAGACAATATGATGTCCTTAATTTGTAGAAAAGCTGAAGGGCAGTTGCCCTCGAACCCGACACACCCACACTTCCACACTCCATCAGCTGCTGGTCAGACTGTGAGCTTCGTGTTGCGGAAGCTGGAATTATCCCTGTGGGAAGCAGAAAGACTTAAATACAGAGTGTATGAGGTCCCTGCAGACAAGTACAGAAATGAGTATGAAAAGTGATACCGAGAAGAATACGTATAGAAACAGGCAAGGACATATAGTGTGTGTGCATGTATATAAACCACACCACTGTAAATGTATCTACATGTACAGCAAGTGAGACGGAAACAGGAATTATGCTTCCATTCTGTATCTTTTTTTTCCCGCGCATGGTTCCGCGCATGGTTCCACGCATGGTTCCACGCATGGTTCCGCACATGGTTCCACGCATGGTTCCGGGCAGCCTCACCTGAGGCTGTCGTTGTGGGTCTTGTACTCCATGATGGTGTTGGGCGGAAGATTCAGAATCCGACGCAGAGTGTCCCGGATGCGAGAGGTCGTCATGTGGTCATTGGCCGTCCTGTTCCAGATGGACAGGATGTCCTCCTGTGGGATCATCGCAGATTTGAGAGAAGGAAGTGAAACACAGATTCTACAGCTGTGGCCAAAAGGTTTGAGAATGACAGAAATGTTATGAAGATCAACATTTGCTGGGTAATGTGGGCAGTGGTGGCTTAATGGTTAGGGAAGCGCACTCGTAATTGAAAGATTACAGGTTCAAATCCCTAACCAGCAAGGCACCACTGAGGTACCCAGAGCAAGGTACCACCCCCAAGCACTGCTCCTCCCCCCCAAGCTCCCCGGGCGTTGAATTAGCTGCCCCCTGCTATGTCACATTGTCACATATGGGTTAAATGCAGAGGACACATTTCGTTGTTGTGTGCTGTGGTGTGTCAACAATAACGATTAATCACTAAAAATAAGCTGTTTATGTGGCGTCCTGAACTTGAAATGCAGTCAAAGTGTCTCCCTCTGAAATTCTAACAATACAAGTCAGATGTTGCATTCAGTTTTTTCCCCACTTTTGCCATTTAAAAAACAGAAGTGTGTACTTTATGTATGTATGTACATACTTTATGTATGTACTTGTATGTATGCACAAGGGTAGTTTTTTGCAACTGGAGTTGAAGTACAACTTTATTCAAGACACTGATTGGGAGTGAAAGGTTGCAACTGTCTGTTAATTAAATTTGGGCTGTTTCAAGTTTCAATAGTCCTATTGTTTTAATACTGGAGTGATAACCATCAGATTACAATGGCAATACAGTGATGCATTGAATGGTGACACTGGTATTGTGTTCAGTATTGTATCATGGGCTACCTGACAATACCCAGCCCTATTAAATGCATGTTTGGAACAAACTGACTTATAGTATGTCAGTCCTGCAGAGTAAATATATCTAAATATATTTAATGACTTTAAATAATTTGATAACTGTAGGTAAATGTCATCATCCTTAATCAAAGGATTCATCAGCGATCTGTGTGTAGCCCAACTATCAAAAGCAATTAGGGCCGTCTGTAGTCAGTTTCCTTAATTAGAGCGACTGAGTCAGAGTCAGTTGAGTAGGACCCAACACGCTAATATCCATGCATGACTTCAGGACAAGGCTCTGCTTCCTGTTCACGTCAGAATCCCCACCTGAAAGCGGACAGACACCACCACGCCGCAGATCTCCTCTCCGACCATGAACTGCTCGCCCAGCATGGCCAGGATGATGTTCTCCCAGAAGCGGGAGGCCAGCCCCTTCCTCAGCCGGATGATCCACTTCCCACCACTCCTGTTGGCTTTGTCCTGGAGGAGGGGGTGAAGCACGGAGAGTCACCTGTACAAGAACCGTCACACGAGCGAAAAAGAACCAGACCGTAGCTTCATTCTTACGATCTAGCATCACCCATCATGAAGTGAAAGTGATTAATCGGCATTGTTGATGCACCACAGCACACGAACGAAATGCGTCCTCTACATTTAACCCATATGTGAGATAGCAGTGGGAAGCTAGAGTGGGGAAATTCTCTTTACGCCTCCCCCAACTTGCTCTCTGTAGGCAAGAGTACACTGGCTGTGAAGGGCTGCCACCTGTTGCAGTGCCCAGGGTGCTGGGGCTCAGGGGTCTTGCTCAAGGACCCGCAGATGTGCCAAAGGTGGGTTTGAACCAATGACTCTCTGATCACAGACACGCAGGCTTAGCCCACAAAGCCACACACTGCCCCCTTAAACCGTGTTATTAATTGTTACTGAAATTATAACCTTGAAATGTGTTGATCCGATCATAATTTCAGAGGGGACTTGGTTACTTAGCTACCGCACTTTACATCTCACGTGTTGATCCATGTGTAAGTTCTCTCCGAATATAAAAAAGTAAACAGCACACCGAGCAGGCCACATCAGTGATACAGATGTACAGTGATACAGGCAAATGTCCACTACTCTTGTTGCCGCCCGTTCATCGACAAGCTGGTGATCACGCCAGCAAACTTAGCCACTCATAGGACAGGGTGATGTCCTGCAGCTTGGCAGACCCCAAACAGAGGCTCTGGGGCAGCCACTGGAAGCTTGTACTGATCAAGTCCGTCAGGGTTCCCCCTCACCTCCCACATGGGCTTGATGCCCTCCTTGAAGAGGTGGAAGTCACTGTGACCTGTCAGATCACCAGGCCGGACCAGATGACTGTACAGTTTCCAAAACTGCTCTACCTGAAACACATCAAATGATTTTTTATTTTACCTTTACAGGATTCCACATCTCTACATTAGATCCCTCTCCCCTTTTTTCTCCATGCTACTGACCGAGGCCACGGTTCCGATCTGCCGGATATTATGCTCGTAGCTCTGTGTGATTGCGGGGCGACTCTGCGTGCGACGTGAGAACCAGAAGGTATAGTTGTACTGAAGACGGTGCTCCCCCACTCCAGGCGTGACCGTCTGGAGACAGCGGCATTCATCACATCTTAACTCACTTCCACTAAAAATGCGTATAACTGCTGAAAACTAACAATGATATTTAATACGACGAAGTAGAGAAGTATTGTTTATCGTCCGTGTATTTACCATTGTGCCCATATATACTGCTATAATAAAAATCTACCGCTAAAAGGTTTAATATTTAAGAAAAGCAGCATGCAATCCCAATGAGACAAATTAACACACTTACCTTCTCCGGCACGTTACTGTTGACTACCTGGTGGTTTCCATTGTCATCGCCATCCAAACTGCAATACCTTAAAACAAATCATGCATTTCACAGTTAGACTGTACGACATTTTCCACACCATTTACTTTTCATTCCAGTTAATCTTACAGCTCATTTTCACTCTAATAAAAGATGCCGCTGCCTGGCATGTTGGTCACGTGCACATCCTACAGCAAAAACCATATATTGAACTAGGCTCAGCTAAGGTGAGAGCGATCGGGATCTAATCTGCCCCCAGACACCATAAGTACCTAGCTGGCTGGAGAACTTACTCGTCAAACTGACTCATTTTCAGACGTCTTCCTTAAACGTTCACAAGTTGTATACACGGCTAAACCGATTTTTCTAGAACAATTACCTAATTATATCGATTTAATACATAGAACATTTATGTTACGCGAGAAAAAAGTTCATTAAAAGTTTTGATTTAAAAATCTCAAGTCCAGTTCTACAACTGACAAACCATTCATTACGCAGCCCCTGTCAATACTACGTACAAAAGTGTGAGAACGGAAAGCAGCGAAGAACAAACCTAACAAGGAAAAACGCGTGTGCAGTAACGACCCACGGGACGGTCTACGACTCTACGGAAACCACGAAGTACATACATTTTTCCCGTTACATAATACTTAAAGGGTTTTTTCTGTAATTAATTTTCCATTAATAAATATCATCCTGTGTTACATGTATATAACATACTGTAAATGTGTTGCCGAATTCTTTCAAAATTCCTTTAATATGTTGGGTAATGTTCAAAACATTGTCAGTCGTTTTATAATTCATCCACAGATTGTGTATAGATAATAAGAAATATATTTGTATACGTGCATGAGACATGTTTTTGCTTAGTAAATAAACAGTTTAAAATGTAAAATTGCCTGCCGAATACTAATTACACTGATGAAAAGGGTACTTTCCCTAATCCCTCATCCGATTGGATCAGAGCCAAAGACCGATTAGCAAACAACAGAATATGGTTCACATAATTATGCCCTCAGTTTCAGTACTACATTCCCATTTTGTGCCTAGAAATGTTTAATTTTAACGTATCACTTATAAAAACATTTTTCACTGTTTTCATAATCTCCACACGGGAAAAAGTTGAAAGGCCAGAAAATACACCCAATAATTTATCAATGAAATTTTTTTTTTTTTTTTAATTAAATGCAGTTAGACGCGTGGAAGTCTCACAGCCTTACGAATCAGAGCTCAAAGTCTTTGACGTTTTTCTGATCGTTCTTCACTTGAATGGGAGGTGATGCGAACAAAATGCCGTGGACACCCGCCTAAAGCATCCATTTTAGCCACCGCTAATCCTGCGTTAGCTACGGGGATTCTGCACGAGGTTTGCAGATACTTACAGACTCTGTGCTGCAAAACAACCCTGTGATACACACTGTCCCAACTTCGTATGATTTAAAAAAAAATCATTTAGAATGTGTTAGCCACGTAGGTCAGAAAAAGGAAAATTCTAGAAAAATACACCTAATCTCACTTTACCACATATTTTGACATTTTTAGCAGGAAGGAGTGCATTCAAGCACTTTTTGAAATTCTGACCTAAGTCCCAAGAAAGGATAAATTGGTTAAAATAGCTTATTGGTTAAAATTATCATCCTAGTGCTTAATAACTCAGGTACACTGCATTTCAGCACCAGGGTTAGGAATCATGGTTATTGTGTATTTTGAGATTATTTAATGACTTTTATTAGTAGATAAAAGAATGAAAACCTGTCTTGAAAAGTGGACAAATTAGACCCTAATTCATTTCTGTGTAAAAGCTGGCAGTTAAGTACGCACAGTAATGACAAAACATATTTGTTTCATTAGAGTCTGTAAGACTATGCAAACCAGTGGAACACTTTTAGGATTTTTTTTTTCTAGAAACAATGTGCCTCTTAAACTCTGAAGTGCCATTGGGGGAGTTAAGAAAAGACAGAGAAAGCGGGGGTGGGGGGGACGCTGTCTCTGATGAGAGTTAGAGTGTGGGAGAGAGCGGATTTGGAAGGTGGATGCTGTCCGTCAAACAGGGATTTAATCTCCCAGTGAATCCTCAGCTTCTCCATCAGCTACCCCTTGTCTCTTCACCATTTCCCTATTTTCTTCTTGTGAAAATGTCAGTATTGTCCCTGACAGCCGCTCCATCACCTCACTGTCATGCCTGGTAGCATAAAATACTTTGATTAATGACAGTCACCGCAATTCACCTTCAGGCAAATGCTGAGCATTTCACCTCACACACATAAAACAGCAGCAACATAGATAAAACTTTTATCTAAAGATTTTTGACAAACATTATTAATCCCTGAGGGAAAATGATGGATTTTACGGTTCACATAAAGCATAAACATTATGTCAGAACATAAATTTTGTTGACAATAAGATGAAAATATTTAATAAATATTTATTAAATAAAATATTTTTAAGGAAATCAGTTGGGAAAAAAGGCAATTGTTTCTGCTGGAACATTCCTATGGTGTCTGTTTGTCTGACTTGTTAACACATTTGCACACACACACACACACGCACACACACCCACACACACACCCACACACACACACGAGCACGCACACACACACACGCACACACACACACGAGCACGCACACACACACACGCACACACACCCACACACACACCCACACACACACACGAGCACGCACACACACACACGCACACACACACACGAGCACGCACACACACACACGCACACTCACACACTCAGGCCACTCCACACACGCTCTCCAGCTGAAGAGCCTCCACGCTTCTCCTTCTTCAATTGATGGGCCAAAGAAAAGGGGGATGAGGAAAGGCTGTCAGACAGACGAAAAAAAGAGGCTTTCCTCGTGCCCCCTCTCCATCCTTCATCCCCCTGAGAGAGAAGGGGGGGGGCAAAAACAATCTAACCCTACCTCTCTACTGCCGCTTCTATCTTCCTCCTCAGTCCTTTCCTTCTGCTGATCCAACTTTGTCTCTTTATCCATCAGCTAAATCCCATCACGTCCTTTCAGCTGGGGGGGGGGGGGGGGCAGGTCCTGAGGGCAAACCCCTCCTGATATCTGTCAGAACGATGTTGCTCTGCTCCCAGAAACACACGATCGAGGGAAGACTGATCCATTCTTGGAATCATTGGCATGTGAAAAACACCCAGCGTCTCATTCCGTGATGTGCAAACGTTTACGTATAAGTACAGTGTGGTGAGGTTTTCATTCTTTCAAAGGCTCCTATTCATGTATAAGAAAAAAATTAAGAAAACCCGTTATTGCTATTGCTACATTAGGCTACATCATTTCACTACAGGCTACATCAAAATAGTCGCATTCATCAGGAGAGCTGAGTTATTGGATCGTATGTCACCCTCCAATCCAGGCCTGGGCAATTATTTCCCATGGAGCGAAATGTGAGCTTTGCATTACCAGCAGGGGCCATTTTTAATGATCATTTTCATGTCCCATAAAAGCTGTAATAACAGACTTGTTTGATTTAATTACTTGTAATTCAAAAAAGGTTTGTGGGCAAACATTTCTTCATCATCATAGACTTGAGCTTAAAACTTTACCAATTTTAAGGATCACATGGGCTTATCTACTCAAAACCACATCTAGCTGTAAAAGAAGGATATACATGTATACACACAGCACACACACAGCACACACACATCAACACAAACACAGCACACACACACATCAACACAAGCACACAGCACACACACAATCATCAACACAAACACACACAGCACACACACACATCAACACAAGCACACAGCACACACACACATCAACACAAACACACAGCACACACACACATCAACACAAACACACACAGCACACACACACATCAACACAAACACACAGCACACACACACAGCGCACACACACACATCAACACAAACACACACAGACACAACAAACACGTTGTAATCAGCTAAATTTGGTGGACTTTTGACGCATTAATAATTCATTATCCCTGATGTACTAATGCTACGCCAGGTATCCTGCATGCCAACCGCCCCAGACGGCGTGCATGCAGATTGCGTCACGATGCACGGGCGTATGACAAACCTGGACATCTGTCCCAGCTTTCTAGCATCCAGCCCACCCAGCCCCCCCCCGCCTCCTAACTCTATTTCCCTGGGGTTCGCTGGGGATTAAGTCCATGTCAAGAGCAGAAAGGACAAGTGTTGCGCTTTTTTCCATAAGCTGTGGGAACAAGGGGGGAGAAAGACAGAATAGAATTAGAGGCAACAGATGCATGGTTCTTGTTCGTCCTCCATAACCCCACCCTCGGCCTCAGTCCTTGTCTACTTTTGTTGGACTCGACCCCCCCCGTATTCGTGTGTGGCCCGGGAGCTTTTCCCTCCGGCCTCCTCTCTCCGCTTGCGGGACCAAAACACAACATCTTTTTATTCACGGTAACTGAGATGACAACATCAGGGTCAGCGCTAAGTGGACGCCACCTGGATCTTATAGCTGTTGCTCATTCCTTGCTCCATGGTCACAGCAAAAGCGATTGTGGACCCTCGCTAGACCCCTCAAAAACATTTCATAGATCTACTTATCAATTTGTCCTGTATTTTTGCATAAATTCATATGGATTTTATAATAGGGGACCCCGCCCCCCCCACCTCAGGTAACTTTACTGATTCGGTGAGGGGGGCATCTGGGCACAGCATCCTGTATTTATTTTGTCAGATTTGACAGTGGCGATCTTACTGGGGGGTCAAAACATAAATTCATCATTGGGTGAGAATCCTATCCCCAACCCCGTCTGTGGCTACAGAAAGAGGATGAATCTGCTGAACTTTATTTACCTCAAACCAAATCACTAACTAGCAGAAAAAAATGTTCCGCTTATATTGATATTTACCCAGTAATCAGCCAGACAGAGAGAGCAGGTCTCTGTACATTCACCGAGGCCCCTGTATTCTTGTTCTATATCACTAAGCTAAAATATCTTTGGTCATCCCTGCCCTCATCTTTCCGTCCCTCCATCCATCTCATCATCTCTCCTTCTCTTCTCCCCGTCTCTCATATCCCTGCTGCTCTCACCTCTTCTTCCCCTCCCTCTATTCGCACTCTCGGCATCCTGTGGTGAGCAGGGCTCGGGAAGTGACCTCCCTGTCCGTTCGGGAGAGCTGCTGCTATTGAGCGGAGGCAGGAGGCGCGGGTATCTCAATTAGGTCCTGTCTCGGGAGGGGGGGGGGTGAGGCTGGGGAGCAGGGGGGCCCGCTACGGCCGGACACGGGCAGAAGAGCTTCCCACTCCAGCGACCGACTGGCAAAGAAGCAGGAGGTAGACGTGTGTGCGCTCCGGCTTCCCACAGAGCTTCCTCCCATCTGCCTTCTCCTCTTCCTCCCTCACCCATCTCCTCAGACGTCTTCATCATTGAGCACAACATCGACAAATCTTTCCCTCTGCCTGGACGGCGAAGGGCGCTGCATTCTACACTAGAACCTTCCTCCTCTAGCTTGCACTTTAATTTCAAATAAGAAATCAGTGTAAGATACAGGATGCTCTTAATAATAACAAAAGCACACTGCAGTGAGGTTACTGTCTTATTGGGATCTATCATGATAATTTAATTACCCAAAAAAAACATGCCATCCAATATGTCAAATTACACAGTATTTCGGTAAATTGGTCATTCTTAATATTTGCATGATATTAGTAATATTCAGTTAGATGAACTGCGTACTAAAATTGTACATTTACATAATTGCGGTAGTTTATTCAGCAGCAAACAAAATCAAAAGAGCAGAAACAAAAACATTAAGTACAAAATACAAACCCACAGTAAGGTACCTAAAGGAGGAAAAGGAAGTTTTGGTGACTAGCCTGTAGTTTCATAGTTTGTTATAGAGTTTATTAACTGATATACAGAAAACACATTTGAAAATGACCGAGAACAGAACCGTGGGCCACATGCAAGTTTAGTCAGATGTCTGGCACATTGTACACACTGTACAATGTCAATATCACACTGTACAACAGCGGCCATTCGTTATACCTCAGCCCCATCGGGGTGGGGGGTGGCAACTAGGGTTGTAGAGGGGCGGGAAAATTCCAGAATGTTTCCAGAGTTAAGCTGGGGAATTTTTGAAATATTGAATTTCGCAGATCTATTGGCAATTGATCTTCACGTTGCACCCCCCCCCACCCCCACCCCCCCAGCTGTACATACGGAAAACCGGCACTTAGCGAGTAACCATCCATAGAGGCAGGACAAACTATCATCACCAAAGCACTAACCCATAGGGGCACAGGAGGGAGAGAGAGAGAGAGAGAGAGAGAGAGAGAGAAAGTTCAAACGAAAGAGGGAGAAAGGATGAGCAAGGAAGAGAGTGCATATGAAAGGAGCAGGTGCTGCTGTGGTAATGAACACGTCAGGCATGTTTCTGAGTGTCCAGCCCCAGGCTCCTCTCCCCTCACACACAGAGCAGTGGAAAAGCACCAACCTGCTTCCTGATTTCCTCTAGTTTTGCTTGTTTCTGATCTTTGAACAAACTTAGCATAATACAAAAGAAAACCCAAGTAAACACAATACGCAGATTTTAAATGAGCATTTCAAATGTTCTCCAATACCTACATCACCTATGTGGAAAAAGTAACTGCCCACATAGTCACTCAATCAACCACTGTACCGAATGGGTTAAATTACACTGTACGATGATGGGTTAAATTAAACCAGACACACACAGGCTTGATCGCTACCAGCCCTAATGAGTCTAAGTAGCACTTAAGCAGAACCTTTCCAGCAATGTGAACAAATGAACGAACAGCACACCGTGCCTTATATAACAATCGTTATAAATACGCAAAAATAGAGGAAATCAAATACTTGTTCACAGAACGGTATTTACTCTCAAATTCACAGCTCAGTTTTAAAAATCAGCTTCAGGTATTTTTACTCTTCGTAATTATCAGTCACCACAGCCTTGCACTGGATAAGCCATTACAGGAGATCGATAATATATAATTGTTCTGTTGTCGATCATTTTTTTTAAACCAGTTTGACATTTTCATATGTGTTTTGTTACTTATTAAAATATTTGCATAATCGCGATACTTTTAGAGGCCGACAATTCAAATTTAATGCTCTGAACAAATAAACTGAAGGCCAATCTATAGGTATTTTTGGAGCAAATATTCCGAGGGCACTTTGCAGGAATGTGGGCAGCCCGGCTCATGTGTCAATCACATCTGACTGGCACTTCGCAATTCTTTCTGACTGCTTCCTAATCCCTAAATAGAGAGGGGGGATGGCACTTCAAATTCATGAATTCTACAGCCCCTCCTGTCCCTGGATCTCCCTGCTTCCCAAACACACTGGCAGAGTGTCCCCTGGGGGGCTCGGTCCCGCCACCCACAGACCCACCGCTGTAACCCTACATTACTACTTACAACCCTGCATTGTTATCGTTCCTTTCTCCCATTTTACTCTTCTTTTAACCCCCTTGTGACTGCATTGTTTTGCACTTAAAGGAGCCCCCCGCCCCTCCATTGGCCCGAGTGATTCCAGCCTATATAAATGAACCGACCTTAGCCTTACCCGTGTTAACAGGCACACACCGCTACCGACACAGGAAAGGAAACAACCTAAAACATAAACGACAAAATTGTCTTTCGTAGTTTTATTTCAGATATAAAACAACTACCTCAGACACACAGGCCTATTTACGGCTTCTTTCAGTTGTTTGCGATTATTTGCTTATACTTACCTTGCCAGTAAATAGGTCTACTGGTCCTAAACTACATTAATTTGCACTGGGCACTAGCGTAGTGGAAAACGATTCCTTTTTGCTTATAATGAAGCTGCGCGATTCCCCGAAGAAGAAGACGCACCGCCAGGTACGTCAGTCACCGGATCGCGCTGCAGGTTTTCAACCCCCAGACCCAAGTGTGTTTTAACATCGTTGTCGCTGTCTCAGGTGTCAAAGCCGCAGATGGAGAGGCGCCGGAGGGCGCGAATCAACGGCTCCCTTGGCGAGCTCCGGGCGTTACTGCTGCGATCACACACCGCAAAGGTCAGGCATCGCAAAAGAGAGCGTTATCTTACTTATCCCGTTTATAACATTCATTAGTATTAGTGTAATTGTTGACTGTAATACGGCGCATGCGCACTAAATTTGGTAAAGTACAAGTTGTATTTGTCAGTTTTTAATTGTGCGACCATAAAAGTTTTGATTCCATCAAATGTGAAGCTTGCAATGCCATCAGAGTTTTTAACTGGGTGGGGTTGTTCCTTACAGTCTTGTTGCAGGTCGAAGATGGAGAAAGCGGACATCCTTGAACTAACGGTTCGGTACCTGAAAGCGTTAACACAGGCGCCAGGTGAATTAATTATACTTACTTACAAAAGTCATTAAATCAAATGTGTGTCACAACCCATTGTGGGTCTATCCGTTTTACTTTACTTTACTTTCCCATTCAGTCGTAGGTGTGTTGTCTATATTTTAACATATTCTTTTCAGATCCTGCTGACTTCGCCATGTCCGTGAGCCGCTTTTGCGCTGGTTACGCAGATTGCGCAAACGAAGCCAGCCAGTTTCTCCTCGCCAGTGAAGGGGTCCGGGGCGCCGCCAGGGCCGCTTTGCTCCATAGAATTTCGGAACAGTCTCCACAGTTTGCCCCATTTTCTTACCCTGCCCCGAAGGTCCACGACGTTTCTTTCCCATCCGACTGTGATCCTTCCCCGCTGGATACCCATCCATCGCCGCACGCACCGCCGTTGCCCGCTGGACAGATGCACCTGCTCGCCTATGAAACGGCCGAAAGCGCACAAGTGGTTAGTGATCGGCGCAGATACCGGCATGTATTTAGCCCAATCAGCAAGACAGAGACTGCGGCCACATGGGTGTGGAGACCCTGGTAGCGCACTGCCCACAGGCCAAGGCTACAGGACTCAGGCGTGCAGGTCTGTGCATTAGAGAGAAATGAATAGTAACAGAGAATGATACATATACAATATACTAAGCAGGCACTCCGACTGGACGCTGCAAATGTTTTTCTTTATATTGTGTTTAAAAAAACACGCACTTATGATTAACGATGATAATAAAATGACTGTGTTTTGCACTTTATTGCCAGTATACATTGAACATTCGCCGAAGAAAGGCTATGTTAGCTGTAACAAATTATGCATATTACAGTGAGGCTTTGGTTACGGTGAGCTTAGTCGGGAAAGTTATGCATAACTTTGTTTATGCTAAATTATGCAGCAAAGATGAAAATGTATAACACATCGTCCACATCAATTCTCCTCGGTAAAATATTTCAGAATATATTGCTGCAACTGAATTACAAATAAAGCTGAACACTGTGCCCACTGTGTGTTCGTTAATATAAAGATTAAAATGCTGGGTCACTTGCACCGTCTAACTTGGGACGAAGATCATTGAAAAAGGAGAAGTAAAGCGGACCTTCCACGTGAATCGAAAAAAAAAAACCGAGAATAACTGATGAGGAGTAAGACACTGAGCAAGAAACACTGAACAACGGACGTGGGATCTACATTAAATCAGGGGCTAACATGCATGACCAAATCTGGAGCAGCTGACAAGTGTGTGCGGCATTTATTTATACACATCCGCTAATGATACACAGGGCTGATTCTCGATACAAGTGTGGGGATCTAGCAGCATTTCACTTTAGGAAAAAGAGAAAGAAGCGGCTGAATTTGACAGTTCAGTTTCCCACTTAAAAACAGCGTTAACAAGGTAGTAACACGAAGAGCGAACACAGCCAGCGCTTAAGAGCGCAGTGTCATAACATATGGATGATAAACAAAAATCAAAAAGCTTCAATTCGCATAAAAACATGAACATTTTATTTAGTTCCTACGTTCACGTCATCATCCTTACCATCGTAAACGTTCTCTATTAATATATAAAACATTAAATAAAAACCTGGTCTTAAACATGAATAAGATTTAATAAAATAAGTTAACAGCCTACAATCTTCCTATCAGAGAACTGTTATCAGGCAAGGGGGGGGGGGGACTTCGTTAGATCTTACTTATACATTATATACAATGAATCACTCTGAGATGAAGGCGGAGGCTTTGGGTAAGTTTGCTCAAGCTTGTTAAATAGTAACGTCTTAAATGTGCTAGCAGTTTTTTTCTGGAAAGTAAACCCCTTACATTAACAGTTACCGGTTATAAGCAAGTAAAAGCCTGATAAAATGTCTGGTTGGTCCACAACAAAATAAATTGCCTTCCCTTAACCCTGAGAATCTTCCCTGGTTTCCACAGGCACCAGTTTGATGCGGAATGTATGTATATCTTGCCCCACATTCTGGGTTTTTTCAGTTGTGCGCGAAAAGTTGGAATCGGAAAAACAGACAAACTAGTTAAATAATGGTAAATTTTCTAATGCCGTGGGAGGAGACGGGAGACCAGCCGACTACAGCGTATGCGTGACGTTGCAGGCAGCTTGGCATCTACAGTCCTGAACCATTTATATGTTTATGAAAAGGAAGACTTGATTAAAACGGAGTTGCTTTGTGGAAAAAAAAACTTGAAATTTGAATGGGAGAGTCAGGGATTCCTCCCCGCCTTGCTTGTTTTACGGGGAAGACCGATGCATTCTGAGATTAGCTGGTAACAGCAACTGTGTCTTTTAGGGACAAAAAGGGCACCTCTATTAAAGGCGTGGGTGGATATCCGCAATATCAACACAGCATTGAGACACAACTGGTTTTTAGCAGACATACAGATGCACAAACCAAATTACTTAAATGTTAATTTTGTGCCATTTTTCTATTGTTTACATAATAACGGCTAAGGTGTTTTGTGCAGTCTTACAATTTTGAAAAAGTACTTGAAATAGTTGAAATGCTATTTTTCTCTATGGTACGGCAAAAGAAAACGACAGCTAGTTTTATGACGATTTTGCCTCATTCTCAGCATTTAGTCACAAAAAAACAGAGCCTGTGAATTTTCATTGGCTCCCTGGGGCACAAACAGACCCCCACTGCAAGAATATAACCAGCCTGGTTGACGAAAGAGAGCCAACGTAACCGTGAATAAATCCAAAGGGCTAGAATAGGCAAAGATCTAAAAATAGTCCATCCTTTTCCAAACACACATTCGAGAGAGATCTGGATAGAAAAAGTTATTAGTTCGCATGGACTCAGGTAGACAGAGACGCAGAAAGAAACTACATTGGCGAAGCACATGAAAGCAAAAAAGAACCATCTTCTCAGAGCTCAGTACATGTAACAGGAGTAAGACCATGGATTAAAAGGGTCGGACCCAGACCATTGGTTATGACCTCCAGCTGAGAAAGGTACTTCTGCGATTGGTTGGACCCAGCCGGTGGGCGGGGCAAGTACAGGAAGCGGACGGCGGCCTGTGCACTGTGTTCCATCACCAAAGCATTCACACTTGACAGGTATTCCTCAGAGACACCTGGGGCCTGCCTGGCCCAGCCCCCCAGCTCCCCTTCGCCTACGTCGCCTCCCCCGGGAGTCCCGGCCCGCCGCTCCCCCCCAGCACCCCCACCCGGCCTGTACTGCCTCACCACAGCGTCCCAGCCCACGATCTTGATGGAAGCGCGGATGCGCAGCTTTCCCAGCAGGTCACGCAGGGTCTCCTCCTTGGCCATCCAGCCCTGGTCACCTGACTCCGCCTCCACGCACAGGAAGATGCGGAGCCGCGCGCGGCGCCACCCGCTGGCCATGTTGAGCACGCAGGCCATCTGGAGCAGAAAGAGGCTGCAGACGTCCACATAGCCGCTGTTCTCGGGCCTCAGCAGGTTCAGGGGCCACACGTCAATGGTCCTCTCTGCCCCAGAGGCCGTGGGCGATGCCCCAGTCTGGCCTCCCTCCAGCTGGAAGAAGCAGCGGCCCAGGCACACGTTCTTGCCCATCTTGATGGCGTCGGAGATGATGCCCACATACTCCTCCGGAGACAGCGAGCGGGGAGACTCCGAGCCGCGGACAGGGGGGAAGTGGGCTTGGAGGGATGGCAGGTCCACCCCAAAGTTGTCCCCCCTGCTGCTGCCGGGTCCCGCAACCCCCTCACAGAAAGCGGGGTCCTGCAGGAAGTAGTCGTCTGGCACGCAGTTGTCATAGAAACCCAGGACGAGCGTGTTGGGCTTCATGCCCCCTGAAAGCCAACAGGGCAGACAGAATTACCTTGTTGTGGGAGACAGAGGGAAAAATGGACGATTTGCATGTTAAGTAAAAGCAGTGCATTGCATTATTCATCCTATAGGGTTTACTAATCGAAGGACATTATGCTACATGCAGCTCGTGGTGAACCAACATGCAGACATCCATAAAATAGAGGTAGAGGGGGGACATCTACCCAATGAGAGTGAGAGACGGAAGATCCGCCCAATCACAAAGCAAGAAAGGGCGAAGAGAGTCAGCCAATCAGAGGAGGATGAGGGTTAGCAGGACCCACCCAGTCCCGTGATCCTGAGCAGGTGCTGTGTTCCCTGCCGGACGGAGACGGACAGAGTCAGGTCCACGAAGGCCTTCACCCCCAGCTTGTCAACCAGACTCAGCCAGAAGTTATACTGGGGCTGGATTGGGTCTGACGGCAGAGTGTCTGACGGGAGAAGGAGGGACAAAACACAAAACATGGTTAGATATCTCCGATACCGAGTTCAAGGATGGTACTTAACTGCATGACTGTACGTTCACTTCATAATTATATTTTGCCATCTCAGCTCAATGAGATACAGATGGCTCATTCCCCTAAGGTGCCGCAGGAAGTGCTCCTGGCGATCTCTTCATCCTGCTGCCGTCAGGCTATATAACCCTACAGCTCCCCAGCCAGCAGTACTGAACGCCGACATCACAGACAGATACAGTACTATGATGGGACAGCCAGCAGTATTGAACGCCGACAACACAGACAGATACAGTACTATGATGGGACAGCCAGCAGTACTGAACGCCGACATCACAGACAGATACAGTACTATGATGGGACAGCCAGCAGTACTGAACGCCGACATCACAGACAGATGCAGTACTATGCCAAAGTCAAACGAAATGCTTAAAGCTATTTATTCGGGTAGGGAGTGTATCTTCCCAGAGATATACACTCCGTACCCAGAACAAGAAGTTCTTCGGTTGTCCAAATAGTTTCTGATATCTAGTTGGATGGCCAAATGAACACAGCTCCAGTTCCCAAACCTCTCCTCAGGGGCACCTCAGCCATTCCATGTATTTATAAAAATTTCCCCAACAGAAAACAATTTAATTAGTTAAAAAAAGAGTCAATAAGGCATTGATTAGTCATACAAAGTGCGAAATCCTGGGGTGGCTTTAGGAGAGGTTTTGATGTGGTTAAGCTGCCATTATTACAGACGCACAGCAACATGAAGGTCATTAAAACATCATTTTCATTAACTGCCTAAGGGTGCTTTTCAACTGCACCTGGTACTGTATTTTTGATACAGTACTTTCAGTACTTTCAGTTCTCCATTGGCTTCTGGTCAAGTACCAGTAGCAAATACTCCCTGCCAAACCAACTCGGGTACTTTGGGATGGAACCTTAAAACGGTTTCTTTGTCAAATCGATTGCGCAAATAGCACAATGCAATGAGCATCTTGGAAAAAAAAGTTGTGAATTCAGAAAATAACGATAAACAAAGTAAAAAACAATTAATGTAATAATAATGGATGCGTGGACAAATGAAGTGACCCAATCTTACACTGCATCCGGTTGGAAGAACAGATACAAGAAGATCAGGACAGCATTAGGCAACTAGGATTGCAATGTGATATTGGTGTAATAAATATTGGGGTATTTATAAAGCAAAAAAGGAGGTCAATAAATTTCTCACAAACCCGTCTAGGAGCGATTTAAACAGCATGACTAGCATGACAGCATGACTGTCTCAGAGAACGCATGCAGTGCTCATGCAAAAGCAGCGGAGGTAAACTTTAAACTGATTTTTAAACATATACTAGATCATTTTGAAAAGGAATAATGATTAAAATTACAAAACTTGCTGAGCTTTTTTTTCCTATGACACGGTAAAAATGTTTTAGCGAAAATTAAACTCCCTGCACTATATTGTCTGTTCAAAATTGAAGGTAAGGAAAGGCCTTAATCTAGCTCCCTAGCAACGCAAGAATTCCATGTGGGTAACATGCAATGTTGGCATTTATATCGTGCTTCGTCCAGCCGTATAATATACTAGAGCCATTATTTGAATTCAGCATAAAAAAAACCCTGCCTCGCGTTGTGATGTCATTTGGCCTGCCTCGCATTGTGATGTCGTTTGGCCTGCCTCGCATTGTGATGTCGTTTGACGCCAGTACCAGATTTTATGCCAGTGGACCTTGAAGTACTCAAAGTACAGTACCTGGTACAGTGGAAAAGCACCCTAAAACTTTTGCTAAATACTGTATATTGTCTGTCTACTTATATCTATGCATTCATTCATCCATCCATTTATCCATAAGGAGATCTCCATTCCACAAACATCCATCACTTTTCCATTCTGCGTTGGCTAGTTACATCATCTCTGATCTCTGACACATTACCTCCACTTCTCAGCAATACAGCCCTACATGAGTAACACTGACATGTCAGCTCTGCAGCAACATCTCAGCTCCACGAATCCTCAGACCTACTGCCTCCACATGCCCCGCAGGCAGTATGCGGGTAGCCGGTCACCCCACCTCAGCCCCTCTTCCTCACCCAGGTCTCCCAGCTGGACGTGGCCCAGCACAAACAGACCACCCTTCTTCAGCTGGTTCACGAAGGTGATGAGCTGGCAGGATGAGCGCGGGTTGGCCACCATCAGCAGCACCTGCGGCCTCCAGAACTTCACGTGGTCCTTCCGCACATCCAGCATCAGTAGGTACTTACGCACCTGGAGAACAGCCAGGTCGGAGGAGAGTGGAGCCAAGCAGGGCAGAGGAGGCGACGGGGGATTATAGAGTCATTCTTGAAATGTTTTTGCAAAATGCATATTGAAAAGCCTGCTTCCGGTATTCTAGGAAGAGTCAGTCAGCCTTTTTTGGGGGCAAAATGTGATTAGCCTAGATGTCATTTGACATCTTCCTTTCCATTTTCACAGGCTGATGTGATGGGGGCCCCCTGGTGGCCAATGGGCTTTAAGCAGCTTCCTAGGTTGCTTATGTCTTAGGCTGCCCCGATTCTAGGTTTTGGTTGGATTGGATCAGGTCTCAACGACTCAGAGCAAGTCTATGTCTAGTCTATGTCTAGTCTGGTAGAATATCAGAGCTGTTCAGTTCAGTTACAGTAGTAGAAACAGCTACATGCGCCTTACACAAAAGTAGGCATTGGCTGTGTGTAATAGCCTGGCTAGTAATCATATGGGAGTGAGTTGAAGTAGGTGAAAGCATGTGACCCAGACACGGCGTACCTGGTGGAAGATGAGCGCCTGGCTGATGTAACCCCAGCTGCTGGTGGGGGCTCTGTAGTGGATAAAGACGAGCAGCAGCAGCAGAAGGGCGATGCTGGCTGAGGAGTAGACAGGGTTGATCACAAACATCATCACCACACACCCCATGATGCCGAGCAGGCATGTGTGCCAGGAGAAGAACTGGAAGGTAGGCCTGAGCAGAAGAGAGGGGAAGAGAGAGAGAAAGTGAGGGGTCAGGAGGAAGGCGGGGAAGAGGAGGCAACGCAGAAGCCCAACTGATTTATCAAGAAGCAAATTAAATTTAAGGTTTCAGTTTGGATACATACTCTGCTCAGTTTCACAGAGACAGACCAACAGAGCATGAACTGAGGTGAAGAGGAGGGAGGTACAAGCTCTCATGAGTGAACAAGACGGAGGAATGAGGCGAAGCCACCAAAGGTTACCTGAAGTTGGGGGCAGACGCCCACTCCAAGGCCAGACAAGCCAGGTCCACCGCGGCGTAGGCCAGCAGGTAGAACACGGTGACCAGGCTGGTGATGGAGTTCAGCTGCCCAGCAAAGACCACACACTGCAGACGGGGGGGGGGGAGCGGCTGGTCAAACCACTGCAAACCAGGAACCTTCACAAGTACAACTTCAGCCTCCAATTCAGACAAGATTATTTTGACCTGGGGTCGTACTGAAACTAAAGCAATTAGACAAGGTTCGCAATTTTAATCAATCAATTTCTTTACTCATTACAGTCCCGCCCAGTAAATGTTGAGGAGCCAATTACCTTCTGTATTTTAGTTAATACAGACCTCTTTCAGTAATAGTAGTCCATTGGAATTGTCTTCTTGGTAGTACGGTCATGTCTATGAAGGCATACCTCTATTTCGTAAAGCAAAACCAGCACTTATGCGCTAAAAATGGAGCTGGAGCGGGTACTGAGCTTTCCACATAAACATCCGACAGCCTAAACCTACAACTTCTACTGCATCAAGGTGTTCAGTAGCTGCAGAGTAGCTCAGCACTGCGGAACACACCGATTTGTAAGCTACTGCACGGTTGGTGGGGGGGGGGGGGGGGGAGTTTCATTATTATGTTAAAGGGACCTGAAAATGAAGATTCTGTTGTCATTTCCATTTAAATGTACTATCTTTGATGTTGACATCCGGACGGAATTGTGGAAATTACAGACGCTTCTTATCAGGCCTGAATCAGCCACTTGAATCAGTTTGCAAACTACATACACACTTCGTTCTGAACTTTGCTACTGAGATTAGGTGATCCCATCCATATCCCACACATAATGCATTTCCAACATACAGGTCATGACTGATGACTCCTCTGTTATGGTTTTACGCTATTTTGCACGTTTACATTAGATGCCGAAATGCACATTTTTGTCTGAGTGCTTCTACTTTGCGCAATGGCAAAATTTAATGTAACATTACTCGCTGATCACCAGCTGGCCTGCAGCTGAGATACAGACCCAACAACCAGCTGTCTGAAGAAATTGGAGCTGCTAACCCATCCAATACCAGAGGACAGAGATACTGGAGTTTGTATATCACTGCACCACTCCTCCAGCCACTCCAACTGGGTCCCACGTGAACCAGAACCCATGCGTAGGGCTCCCCCACCCCGCTCACCTGTACGAGGGCCCAGGTGTACACCACCGACATCCAAGGATTCCCGGAAGTGGAGGTGATGGTGGCCGGAGCCAGGGGCAGCCCTGAGGATAGGTGGAGTACAGTACGCATCAGAACCACAGAGAACCAGTGAGGTGGCAGCTATTAAGCCCCGCCCCGTTCCAGGTGAGCCCGCCTCTCACCAAATAACTGGTCCAGAGCGAGGGCATGTAAGATGCGAGACGCCCCAATGAGGGAACTCATGGCGGCTGACAGGGAGGTGCAGTAGACGCCGATGGTGACGAAGGGTGGCCAGATGTTGATCCGCTGGAAGAAGCCATAGTCCTGAATCAAGAGAACCCTGTCGGAACACA
Source organism: Brienomyrus brachyistius (assembly GCF_023856365.1). Taxonomy (NCBI): domain Eukaryota; kingdom Metazoa; phylum Chordata; class Actinopteri; order Osteoglossiformes; family Mormyridae; genus Brienomyrus; species Brienomyrus brachyistius. Next base: position 27,404,677 of record NC_064542.1, on the reverse strand, counting down.
GGGACATCGAGAGCACCCCCTGGTGGTCAGCGTCGCACTTACAGACAGTCATGTGTTTGGTAATAGTTATGTCTGAAACGGGTTTGGAAACTTACATGCTTAAAAAAGGTAAATTTGAGGTATGAATATGAACAGCTTGCAGGAAATGTATGCATGCAAAATCGGTCATTAAAAATCCTAAATTCTCTTTTAGTTAGGGGTGGGCAATAATGGAAACAGACACTGAATGGAACAAACTATTTAAACGTCCAACTTGTCACACACACTCTGTTGGGGGGGAGGTTACAAAAACAAAAGTTTTCTACTTTAATTATGTCAGTTTGAACATTTTCATCATTAAAAAAGGCACGATCGCCACCAGTGTTGCAATGTTACCGTCTGGGTGTCACATCATTGATCGATTCTTATCATCCAACATTATTTATTTACGGGGGCTTCCAGGATGCACTTGCACAGACCTGTCACAGGTGGAGCTGATGAGCACGAAGAGGAGCAGGTAGATGAAGAAGGTGTAGAGCACAGCGATGATGGTCCCTTTAGGGATGGACTCACTGGGATTCTTCAGTTCTCCTGCGCAGAGTGGGAGTCCAGTGGGTGAAACCAGAATGACAAGGTCGAGGGTTTAACATGCCCCCCCTCCCACAAAATGCTATAGCGTGTTTTCATTCAACAGGATCAAAGAGCAGGATACTCGGATAACTACCAGGACAATAACACAGAAACCCACCCACCCAACCAGAAAACTGCTTATTTACGTCAAAGTACCACAGAAACCCACCTCAAGATATCATAACATTACAACTACAGCAGAAATACAATAATGTACAAAAGCCTTAGGCAGCCAAAGGCAATGATGTTAAAATGATCTTCATCTTGGTGTGAAACTAAGACACTATGACTGCTTCGCTATTTCAAAACTTTTCCTAAAATCACCCCTGTATTCGCAGCAACCGTCCAATACAGCCATGCATTCTTTGACTCAACAACTAGCACGCCTTGTATACTAATATGTTATTGACTTTTTGTAAACTAATTAAATTAATTTAATGAGCTGGTGGTGAAATTTAATAAGCACATGGAATGGCTGAGGTGCCCCTGAGGAGAGGTTTGGGAACTGAAGCAATCTAGCCATTGAACTAGATATCGATAACTTTTTGGAAAAAAATTATGAATAATTACTAGTTTTTAGTTCTAATTCTTAATTTGCATATGTTCTAATGCTAATTTGTGCTTTTAGTTCTGAGCAAAAGTGCACTTCTGTCCAGTAAGTTTTCTGTCCGATTTGCCTTCTGATGAGCTACACCCCTTCCTGGTATTTACCTGAGAACAGGTGTGGCTCCTCAGAAGCCGGGTAGGATGGAAAACCAACTGGACTGTAGCTCGTCAGGACTGGAGTTGGAGACCCCTGGTTTAGGCTATATCACGATGCGATATTGTATCAGCATATTGCTTAACCCCAACAGCATCCTTAGTCACAGTAGCAGTGACTAAGTGCCCATCCCAGGAAGGGAGAATGGGAAGCAGAGAACATTCTGACATGTGGGTCTGAGAAGTGGAGAATAACAGCACGCTAACCTGACATGTTAGCCCCGGCCATGATGCCCGTGCAGCCATTGAACATGACGGCGAACACGGTGGCGAACGTCATGACGGTGTTGGTGCTGTAATCCAGCGAGTATCCCGCTGAAAGGAGGGACGGGGACCGGAGAGGTGGAGAGACAACAAAGAGGTTATGGCGCCTTAACTTTGCTGTTCGCCGGTAACCCCACCTCACTGTTTTTAGAGCCTTTTCTTTGTTCCAAAACCTTAACCAAACCCATTGTTACACTACAGTCTGGATCCCATCACACTCAATTCTCTGGTTCATGAGAGTTTTACTTACACAAAAATGAGGGCAGAACGAAAAATGGTTGGTTAAGAGATACCCAATCGGATTGTAGAGGAAGTGGGTCCAGGTAACCAGAGGTGGGACCAAGACATCTGATTGGTCTCTTTCTGCCCTCAGAACATTTTTGTGTAAGTAAAACTCCCAAGAGCAACTTCCTCTCAGCCCCAATACACTCATCAAGAACTCCACCTTTCTTTTTACCAAATGCTGGCCTCCCCCCGTAACCAGAACCCCCGTCTTGACAAGAATATAGAAACCAGTCACTCACTGCCCAAGTTATTCCTCAGCGTGGTCCGACTGAAGCCAGTGTAGGTGGCATTGTATACCAGCGTGCTGTTGCGCTCCCCCTGGTGGCTGATGATGAAGCTGCGAGGCCCGAGCGCCAGGGGACTGACGACAATGGACAGCAGTGAAATGGTCACCACTACGAGGATGAGGAAAGCAGCGCGGGAGTAGATGTGCGAGCCCACCAGACAGACCAACAGGCAGAGGAGCAGCACTGCGGAGGCGTACAGAACCCGGTACCAGTAGCCCTGCGGCAGCACCTGCATGCTGTCCGACAGTGAGGAGCCTGGAGGACCAAGGAACCCAGATACAGTCAGGGACACTGGACTGGACACGGGACACTGCTAATGTCAGCATAAGGCTACATATATATATATATATATTACTTAAGCCTGTGAAAAGTTCTACTTCAAGCATCTGGATATTTCACAGAAAAAACTTAGGTTAAAGCCCTTTTCAAAGATCCAATGCCCAACAATCAAGGGACTCAAACCAGCAGCCTTCATGCTCTGTGCTCTTCTCAGCTCATGGGAGTAATACTTACACAAAAATATTCTGAAGGCAGAAGGAAAAAGTATTGGTTTAGAAAGATAACCAATCAGATTGTAGAGGAGGTGGGACCAAGGTATCTCATGTAATTGCTTTGACCCACCTGCTCCACAATCTGATTGGTTATCTCTCTGAACTAATCATTTTTGCTTCTGCCTTTAGAACATTTTTGTGAAAACTCCCACAAGCCCCTTCTCAACATGCCCTGCAACGGGCTATAATACGCTGTACATTTAGCTTTAAAAGCAGAACTTTAGATAATGCAGATTGAGGTGTCAGATGTAGAGCCAGCTAAGTAACTCCCTTAGCACACAGACCTTCAGCCTGCCCAAAAACGTCGAGTATGGCCTCAACCAGGCCCAGCACGTAGACCCCACATGCGCACACGTTGGCCAGGTAAAACATGAGCCCAATGCTTCCACCAAACTCCGGGCCCAGCGATCGGCTGATCATGACTGCAGCGAGCTGAGTTAAGGGTCACTTTGCGTACAGGACGGGCCACCCAACCTCTGAGGTGGAAAAGAACCAAACCGTTTTCCATAGACCTCATTTTCTGATCTCGATTAGTCTGGCCTGACCGATATTACTCAAGACAAGTTCATCTGCTGCATGTAGCCATTTCTGGCCTGCAGCTATGATTGTTTGTTAAGCTATATGGGTCAATATGTGTCCAATACTGGCCTCAAAAGGATACAATAAGCCCCACCCCCCTGGACGGCACCATTGGTGGAGATAGCACAGATGGACAGGATCGTCAAGGAGATGATGACGTAGGCCACTCCCAGCATGATGAGGGCCTGCAGGAGCCCGGCATGACCAATAACAAATCCTGCAGGGAATTGAAGGAGTTCAACAACTATTTTTTAACAAAACGAGCACTCCACATCCACATCCACATCCACATCCACATCCACAAAGTTTCACAGCGATCACACAGCTCTTCCCCACACTTGCCATGATGTGTTTATGCAAAAACACGCTATTTGACCTGTAGAATGTTAATTTGTATACTGTGGCACTATCGTGAAAATGTAATATCCCTCCTTCCTTTCAAACGAACTTGGAAAATATAGCATTTAATCACACAAACAATCTTTATTTGTAAAGCACTGTATTACCCCAGGGTTTACAAAGTGCTTTACAGAAGTTTTAAAAGAAGAAGAAAACACAAAAAAATCCTAATAATCAAAAGAAGGAATAATAAAATAAGTGCAGAAAATAAATGCAGAAAACGATTGATTATCATAGGTGAAGAGATGTGCATTCAGCCCAGTTTTCGAAGACATTCAGTAGCTCTTAGGTTTTCTGGGAGAGAGTTACAGAGTTTGGGAACATAGTGACTATCCATCCATCACCACAACCACTTAATCCCAACTGGAGTCGTGAGGGGGACCAGGCTGGAACCAACCCCGGGCAGGAACCAACACACCGCAGGGCGCACACACTCACACAACTGCAGGGCCAATTTAGACTCACCAATCAGCCTATCCTGCACACTTTTGGAATGTGGGCGGAAACCAGAGCCCCCGCCAAACACTCAGGGGGAGAGCATGCGAACTCCACACAGAAAGGACCTGGGATCAAACCCAGGACCTTCTTGCTGCACGGCAGCAGCACTAACCACTGTGCCACCCCCGTTGTAACTAAATAAAACAAAATAAAAAATTAAAGGAAACAAAGTGAATATTAAATCAACGGTTTAGCAGCAAAAGTTCAACACTGAGAGCCTCGAGGCCTGGAGGGCACCAGCTCTACAAAGCTCGAATTCCACACTTACTGTAAGATTTCACAGCTTACCCTCAGAGAGACTCGACACCGATGATAAACTCTGTGGAGCTTAGCCCAGTGGCCTGTACTACGGAGCGGGGTTACTGGCTAGTCGGGGTAACTTGTCGGATTTAAGGTGGTCTGGGCAAAATGTAAGCGAACGCATATGAAGTCCATTTAAACTGCGGTACCTTAAATCTGACAAGTTACCCCAATAAACCAGTAACCCCACTTTGTAGTACAGGCCATTGGTCTGGTACTCAAACCATTATCATTATCAACATTCCCTAGATTTTGAAGATCAACTAGTTTATTTAGCCAGTGTATTGTGTGGCAGACTATAACATTTGCATAAAAATTATGATGGTACAAAGAGAGGTTTGTGAGAGCTTAAACATCCGCCCAATATATTTTGCAGAGCGAGTGAGGGGGTCTTCCACAACAATTTTACAAAGCCCACAAATCCAGTGGCCCATCGGAAATCCAAGCCCAGCAACTAACCTAATTTGTTACTCTAGGTTACTCTGAGAGCCATTTACACAGTAACTCACCGGTCCTGAGGAAGAGGACAATACTGAACATGGAGAGAACAGTGGGCACGACCACACCAAAGAAGGTGTTCAGGCTGCGGGTGGAGGCCACTGTGGGTGTGGAGTCGGCAGAGCCTGACCCCGGTGCCCCCGTTTCCCCCACCATGTTGAAGAGGCCATAGGTAAGCAGGGGGGCGTGTTCGTTCGACATGGCTGTGGGAGAGAGTGACACGCACAGGGACAGCGGAAAAATATTAACATTTGATGTTCTGTTGTTTCAAAACAAAACGAAATCCCCAAACAGTACGGCTGCCACATTCAGAGCAAAGTGTCAATTAGATAAATGCTCCAGCCTCTTCCATGCGACTGCAATTCAAATAGTACGCAGGTTGTTATGGCTAAAGTTATTTGTTAAGCAGTGGATAACTAACGCATTCGATCATTTTTTTCCCCCACAAAAAAATGCTTAAACCTGTAATTGCTAATTGTGAGCTGCGGGGGTTATAAAGGCTCCGAAAGCGGAAGGACAGCAGTCGGCGCCGCCGCCCGGAACGCGGTCCGCACGCGATCGACAGGATCCATTACTGAAGATCCGTCACCGTGGGCTGGGATCATAATAAAACATTTTTAGAAATTTGGGGATCGCATTCACCCTTTCCGCATTAGACATTTTCTACGTAATAATAGCACACCTTGTGCTTTTACCCATATTTATACAGATTTTACCCACCTGGTTTAAAATGTCTGGGAGCAGACGAAAGCTCTTCGATGCAAGTAGCTGTGAGGTCGCCGACCAGCGATATTTTCTTTAAAGGAATAAATAGCAGGTCATTAGTTATTAAAAGGTGTTCCTAACAGCCTAGATGCCGAAAACGGGAGTCGGAGCAGACCCGCTTGGGAGATGGCTTTAAGCATCACTTAGCAATAACAGCGAATAGAATATAAACCAGCTACTTCTCCTCTGTCCAGCAATACAGCTGAATGAACCAGCCTCCATTTTTAAACGGGCTGCATAAACTTGAGTCCAGAAGTCGCCCTAAATTGCGACCATTTCCAGCTAATGCATTCGCACGGGTAAATAAGCGATCCGTCTTTTTTTGTATCCAAGAAGCTGAAGCGCATCAGTGTTTGGTAAAGTCATGGGACACGGCGGTCCATGTGACGGCGCATCACTGGCGAGTAAGGAGAAAGGGGAGGTCGGACGTCGCATCTCGAACGCGCCGCATCAGGCTTCCGCCTGCAAAGGCAGCGTGGATGCTGCTTATATGCAAGACGCAAGCGAAAGACGTGCGATCCTACATTTTACTGCCTTACAGTATGTTCTCATTATGTATTTCATACGTTTTGAGGCGGTCAACAATATAAGATACAAATATGATCAGCAGATGGCAGTGGAATATCTCTTGAGACTGGTGTGAACCCATACTTATCCGAAGCATCATTTTTAAGTATATATACAGCGGCATGGCGCTAGGAGATGTGTCCAAATCGTTCACTTTCAAAGGTTCGTCGTTTTGGGACGCAATTAAACTTAAAGTCGCTAGGTGTGACACCACGGTGGTAGAGTGAGCGCTCAGCGGCGCCCCCTGCCGGTATGTCAGCATCACCGTCGACTTGAGACTTGGAAGTAAACGGCGCACCTCGTCTAGTAAAATTGGAAGCAGACTGCATTATTACAGCACGGAATATGCCCGAAATAATAATGAATTTTTAAAATATCGAACGAGGCCTAATTTTTCACACTTGTTTTAACTGACATTGTTTACTAGTAATTGTACTGTGTTCCAGACCCTTCCCTTAAAAAGCATAAATGATCACGTGTCCCCCTCACATTTCATAATTATTCGTTTGTTCCATCTCGCTCCCAGCCAATCAAGAATGTCGAATACCTGGTAGGGGTGTTTTGAGCTGGGAGAAAAAGTTTGGAAACTTTACCCTTGTGGGTTGAACTTCCAGTACATTTACATTTGTTTAATTAGAAGATGATTTTAAGTAACGTCCAATTCAACAAGCAGGGTCAGTCAGTCCCTGGAGTAATTGGGGGTTAGGGGCCCTGCTCAGGGGCCCAACACTTGCTATGATTTTTTTAAGTAAAGCAGCGGGTTATAAGGCTTTAATTTCATTTCCAGATTTTATTTAGTTGATTTTTCCAGTAAATACTAATTCAGCTACGGTAGAGTAAAATCTTCAAACAGAAACCAGGAAACGGTAAAGAAAGGTGGGTTTATGGGGATGTGGCCACTAGGGCTGCAATTAAAGATTATTTTGGCAGTTTTCTTCCCCCCGATTAGTTGATTAGTCAACGACCATCTCTGCTTCCAGTGGATGCTGCTCCTGTTCTGGGCTCCAGTGCATGTTTTAGCTGCCCTGCTCAAGTCTGCACACCAGTGAATGTAACCCTGTTGTCCAGATTCTGCTTTAACATAAGTTCTCACTGCAAACTAAAATAATGACCCACAAATCATATGAATTTTAAACTTAAGCTTGATAGCTTAATCAAATGTATCCATCCATTTTCCAAACCGCTTATTCTACTGGGTCGCGGGGGGTCCGGAGCCTATCCCGGAAGTAATGGGCACGAGGCAGGGAACAACCCAGGATGGGGGCCCAGCCCATCGCAGGGCACACTCACACACCATTCACTCACACATGCACACCTACGGGCAATTTAGCAAGTCCAATTAGCCTCAGCATGTTTTTGGATTGTAAGGGGAAACCGGAGTACCTGGAGCAAATCACAATAAAATGAAAATGTTAATTAAATAATACAATTTAAAGTGCAAGTAGTACAAAAAATGTACAAATAAGTAACTCAAAATAGTTAACCTGCCTTCCAAGTTGTGGAAGTTGCAACTCTGCAAATATTAACTTTGTGTAAAGTGATATAAAAGTAAAAAGAAAACAAACGAATAATCCTATTTAAAATCTTGCTAAGTCTGAAAATCCAAAACGTTAAATAAGGCTTCAAATGTAAATAGAAAGAACTCAGTTCAAAATAACAATTAAGGAAAGTTTACAAACACTTTAAATTGCAGTACAAGAATGTGAGCATATCTATCCCTTAAACGAATATCTATCGAGGGCGTTGAAGTAGTGAGATACACAAGAATGATCTGACTAGTGATGCAAGAGTTGGATTCTTTGCCTCGTTCGACTTGCACCAAGACACGGGACTTAAGGAAGTACATCAGCACCTGCCGTAGCACAACAGATGAAAATTAGCCTGCTGGCTGAATCTGGCACATTACATTTGATTTTAATTGTTCATTAATATGCACTGTTCCTATTTAAATAAATAAATATTACTTCATTAGTGATCACTCGGTTGTGCGCATCCTGTCCGTGGGTCTCACTGTCGCTGACTGTTGAGTCACAACCAAACAGGCCTATTTGGAGTTTCTCTCAGCTGAGGCTGTGGAATCTTCATTCCCACAGGAGCACTGGTTATTCTCAGTAGCACTCCCATTCATGGACTGTAGGGACAGAGCTTATACTCTATTTTGAATGCCAAACCTCTCCTCTGGTGCCAGGAATTTCAGTTTTCAAAATCGCGCACCTACTACGGTCTCACTTTAATTTAATATGTTTATTTAAAATTGTTAAATCCATCTATCTTCCAACTGCTTGTTCCGGATCAATGAGTTGCTTATCGTAGCCACAATATTGCCTAAACTTGTCATACTAAATCTGCAAGTCACGCTAACACGTTGAAAAGTTAATAATATCAAATTATCACATGATAACGACTCGCCGAGAATGTATAGTGAGATGGCGCACGAGTTCGGTCTTGTCTGGTTGCGTGCACGAAAGAATGAAGTGAATCGTTGTGGACATTGTTTGGCACGTAATGCTTTGAGATATCTGGGTGTGAGGGCACCTGTGATGGCAAGCAAATATGCCATCAATTCATGATTAGTTTCAATCGGATGGTTTTTCTAGTTCACGAAGCATGAGCGCCACCAGATTTTAACTGATAGTGAACTGATCGTATGTTTGCTGGTCCGAAGATCTTGGTAATTTAAACGAAACCAAAGTTATTCGTGTTCTAATACAGTATGCACTATGCATCCATCCATCCATCCATCCATCCATTTTCCAAACCGCTTATCCTACTGGGTCGCGGGGGGTCTGGAGCCTATCGCAGAAGCAATGGGCACGAGGCAGGGAACAACCCAGGATGGGGGCCAGCCCATCGCAGATGCACTATGCAAGTATTCAAAAATAAAACGAATATATAACGCAAAATTGAATCAGTGGAATCTAAGTAAGAGTTCGTGGGAAATTGCAACGTATCCTGATTTTTATTTGCTTATTTAGTCAGTGTATATGGACTATTTAGACAAATGATTTCACTAAAAAGAAACGTTTAATATACCTATTTCTTCCGCATATGACAATCCGTAACTGCAAGGCTATATTACTGCATCATTGAATTACTTTACTGTTGTTGAAACAAATGGTAAACCAATAAAATCCAAGACCAAGTTGCCAAAAGATAACGGTATGAGGTATAATAACTTCTTGTGAGACTCCAAAAGCTTATAAAACGTGCATAAAACAATCTTGGGTCTTTTCTGTTTGCTTCAGTCAGTCAGTCCCTTAACCTATACCGTTGTATCTATAGAAGCACCACTTGGCACCAAACTTATGTCAACCAATTAACATTCATCAATTTTCCATAAGATCTTATCAGTAGGTTCTTATATCACTCTCAGAAGAAAAGGGTAGAAAAAATCATTGTTGTGATCGCTGTGCCCTGCTCTTGGCTTCGTAGCGAGAGAGGGTCTCTGTGGACTTCAGGGCAGAGCAGATTGATACCATCATGCCAGATATCACAGGAATGATGCGAGGAATGCTGTCGCATGGAACTGGTTACACAACACCTGGAAGGGTAACACAGAGGACAAAGTCGTGGACAGCAAGTTTTGATGCAGATGCAGAGTGAGCTGAATTCACTCCTGTGTTTCTTGGGGGAAGAGTATTGCTTTCGGATTTCAAAAACATCTCAGGGATCATTGTGAAAATTCCAAAACTTACAAGAGTGTGAGCAAATGTTAGAATGACGCTAGAATAAAGGTGTGTGGACTAGCATCTTCATTCCGACTGGCCAGTACCTTCTTGACCCGAATTCCTTACAGTTTAGCTTATTCATGTTCATGGCACTTTTCTTCTGAAGCAGCAGAACCTGCCCCTGGTCTGCTCAGCAATTCAAATGTCCCACAGCAAATTCCCACCCACCTGCACTAGTGGAGGGCAGGCAGCTGAAGCGGACGGCGTTCGTGTCAGAGACGGGGAAACCAGACTTTCTGTTCAGCAGGACGGGAACCAGGAAACTCAAAGATCTCATGCAGGTTGTGTGCAGGGGGCGGAGCTTCACTCAGGAGACACACGCACTCGCAAAGTTCAAAATGCAGCACTCCAGCTGCAGATCCAGACTCCAACCCTGGGCTCAGACCAAAAAGCTGCTCCAGAACTTCAACATGAGCGGCCAGATCCGTTTAGATACCAATCTGGAAAAAGCTCATGCAATGAAGAATGAGGACAAGGTCTTCAGGTACAATGGGATTCTGTACCCCATCATCAGGACCCCAGAGGAGAATTTGAAGGCCCTCGTGAATTTAGAAGCCAGACCAGATGACGTCATGCTGGTGGCCTTCCCCAAATGTGGTAAATGCAACTTTATATTAGAAATTACTGCTGTGGCCCTTTAAGAGACATATGACATTTTTACTTCATATATATATATAGTAGTAGAATTAAAATATGATTACTTAACTAATCTCTTAACTCTGTTTTTAACTCTGTGAGAAACTTTCGTCAATGCCTGTAACCGACCGAGTCGATGCAGAGATATTCTTGTGTTACTGAAGCTATCCATGCACTATACGTCACGTTTATGTACATGTGACATATTTTATCCTCGTGGAATTAGTACCATAAATCTAAACGTAAACAACAGACGTTGCATAATTACTGAAGAGCTGTCGAGTAACCACAAGATAACCGGACTGTTTCATCTCCCAGTGAAAATGAATAATGGGACTGAAATCCGTCCAGCCTGTCAAAGCGACAGAGACGTGGGCCGTCCTCCTGAGGAGAGCCAGCATTCCAGCTCCGCGTCTTTGCTTAGTCTCTTTACCCTCGTTTCCACCAACGCGATACCGGGGCTGGTTCAGTTTCAGTTCAGTTCAGACTTCAGCATTATTGCACGATGCTTAGAAGGACAGCGGTTGTTTGAATGAACTAACACACACAGACGAGGGAGCCTTTACGAGACAAAACGTTGTAAAAAGCTTACAACGGTATGGATTGTATTTGGTGAAAATAAGATATTTTACGTAAAATATTAACTTGCACGAAAAACTTGTATAATTCACATAAATAATGCAACCTAACACCGGTTTTTTAATTCTGTGAAAAATGAAAGATCGATCTGCTGGCCAGATTTAATAATAAAGTATAAATATATTAACAATAACGTATAAATATGTCCTAGTTTAAATAAATAAAATATCGCGGCGAAGAGATCATGAGGTGGACTGCAAAGTTTAGTTTTTAATCAGACTTTTATTGCGCGATTCGTAAAACGACACCGATGAAACAACAAGCGAAAATAAACAATACACTCAGTCACACACACAGACGGGGAACCTTTAAGGAGTCAAAAGTGGATATAGCCCCTAGAGACAGGGCGCAACGAGTCATACTCCGGAAACTTGTTTTCGGCTCGGCAAAATTAATCCAAAAAATTAAATACAGATTAAGTTTACTTTACCGACTTCCGCTACGTAACATTTTTGTTACGTTCTTTTTTAAAACCAGTGGAAACGCAGGCTGGTTCTCTGAAGGCACCAGGCAAGAACCAGTCCTGCACCAGCACCAGCTCCGTGTTGTTGGAAACGAGGAATTTGAGGTGCCTGGATGGGATGGAGCCCCATGGGGCCCGTGGATAACAATCTTCGGATTTTCAATACTTGCCCCTCTCACCTTGGTTTTCTGAAAGTAAACGCTCTCCTCAGCCTGTACAAAAAATAGTTGCTTCCTCCCCAGGCTTCAACTGGATGTTTGGGGTTCTGAAGAAGATTGTAGCTGCTGTCAAAGGAACAGAAAGTCAGATAATGGTGCATCCACTGATTGAGTTTCTCAGCCCGGCTAAGCAACAGGTACTAAACCCTGTAACCTTAGCATGCATGAACCTGAGGGATTTGAGAAATAAGTTGACGTTTGTGAGGCATCATTGCATATATATAACTACCTTGCATTGGCTCAGGAGAAGCCTTGAGAAATCTTGCTTTTTATAAATATGTCATTGAGTTGTCGTTGAGGCAGCTGATAAGGCTGTTAGTTTGAGGGTGGGCAAAGTATTGAGAATATAAGTTTTAGAGACAATAGCAGAGGTGCAACCTGAATGTCTGGAATCTGACAAAGTCAAGCATATAAAAGGAAGATGCATTACCTCATACTCTCTACTGCTCAGCTGGACTGAGAGAGCACGGTGTGTTCAGACATTCACCTCACCTCACACTAGAGGCTGACCGGAGGCCTGTCCTTCATGTTCAACACAGCTGGACCCCGGACACCAGTGCTGTCATATCCAAGCAAACACTACTTCCATCGTTTTGCCCTAAACAACTATTCTGGGTTACAAGTACCCACAATGCACCCCGTGTGCCTTAAAGATTTCATATGCTTCATACTATCCACACTGTGCTGAAAGATTTTTGAGTACCATTTCAGAACTCCTGCAGTTTACCCACCTCTTTCACAGAGCAGTGTTCTGTTTGAGGACATGAAGTCACGTATGTGTATTACGTGGCTCTATGTGCCCCAAACCTGACCCTCAGAACAGAATTTGTGTCATGAGGCCAGTTTGCTATGGCGACTGGGTGCAGGCCATGTGACCCTCCTTTGACTGTGTTTGTGCCGCAGATGCTGGCTGACTTACCATCTCCCAGAGTCCTCGGGACACACTTGCTACCCCAGAACATGCCTTCTTCTTTTTTCGCCAAGAAGACCAAGGTTCGTTCTCGCTGCACACATTTGTTAATCCCGTCTTTCCAGAGGCCAAGCTCACTTCCTTTGTGCAGAGGTTAGAATTCTGACTTCCATGTTATGTAACAGCTACGGCTTGTTAAAAGCAGCTTGGTTATAATGACTTTAATACTGATTCCCTTTCAGGGACAATGACCAGCTCTTATTCTAACACAAATGGGTTTTTCTGAAACTTTAAGCAGCCAGTGAAGTGTGGTCATGCGTAAGTCCTTAGCCAACATTCGGTTCACTTCAGTTTATTTTTATAAAGTGCCTTTCAGAACAGGGTTGCCCCAAGGCGCTTAACATGAGTGAACGGGGAAAAGGGAAGATAAAAAGACGAATGAAAGAAAGTCAGATGATAACGGAGGAGAGGAACCAAAAACTCCCAAGTGAGGAGAAAAAAATCCCCGCGGTGATCCAAGGTCGACGAGGTCAAAGTCGAGATTTAAAGACTGAGAGCAGTTTGGCATCTCGAACATCCATCCATCCATTTTCCAAATCGCTTATCCTATTGGGTCGCGGGGGGTCCGGAGCCTATCCCGGAAGCAATGGGCACGAGGCAGGGAACAACCCTGGATGGGGGGGCAGCCGCATCCCGAACATGAGCTGGCAAACCATTCCACACTTGAGGGCTGTGCTGTGCTCTATTTTAATTTCCACTCATGAACAATGACTGGGTGGATTGAGCTGTCGGGCCGCTGTCTCTCCGTAGATCGTGGTTATGTTCCGGAACCCTAAAGACACAGCTGTCTCCTACTTTCATTTCACCAACAACAACCCAGTGCTGCAGACCGCTGAGTCCTGGGACAAGTTCTACTCGGACTTCATGCAAGGAGAAGGTAATCTCACACACAGATGCTCACAGACACCTCAGGAAAAAAAGTATTTCTTTATATATATATATATTTATTTTTAATTTATTGACAAATGCCTCACCTACCAATTAGAGTAATTTCATGTAAAATGTAAGTAATGTTTAGTGTAAAGTTTACAGATACTCGCCTCTCCTGATTCTGTGGAATTGCCAGAATTTCACAGGGAACTTTCACACGTGATCTGATGAACTTTTCAACATTTAACTTTTTTGCAACACAGCACAACTTCACTCTCTTTTAACCACAGACCAGAATCGTCTGCTGACAGTTAGGAAATGGCTTCACATTGCTATGTAAATACCAGCAGAGTTTTCCTTGGGCCCGTAAGAGGCTTAGTCATTGTTCATACACCTTCCTTGTACTTCATATCAAGTTAGGCTGTATAGACTAATATCTACTGATAAAAACTCAGGGGACAGCAACATGACCTCTTTACTATAGCGTGCCATTTCACTGTTGAGTGTTTTCTGGAGGAACCAGACCTCAGATCTTTAGGTATATCCATGCAAATTCTGCTTTTCATAATTGGCATTCTCTAAAATGTTCAAGTACATAAATGTGTCATTTATTAAACGTATCTCCCATAAACCCCGATTTATGACGTGCAAAGGCTTTGTAAGTCTGTTTCCATCTCCTCCTTACAGTCCCCTGGGGTTCTTATTTTGACTACGCCCTGGCATGGGAGGAGCATATCAACGACCCCAACGTTTTGGTTGTGATCTTTGAGGACATGAAGCAGGTAATTCAGGTGAAGCAATGGGCTTCCTCCTGACCCCTGAGGAACCTGAAGTTCCAGGTCTCACTGTTAATAGGGACCTCCAGGGTATGGAAAGACAACACAACACCGGGGTCAGCCTTGTAAACCTCTCAGACATAGCCCAGGTCTCAGATCAGAAGGGTAAGACTGAAAAACCATACAACCATACTCATTTCCTGAGGCTTCAAGAGATGCTGTATAATATTTTCAGTTGTGCCGTAACAGTTTAATTCTGTTCCTGGAATGTTCTTTATGTGTGATGAGGTCACATGATATGCCCATCTTCATTTGAACCGGGATTCCCACTCCTGTTCAGAACCTGTGCAAAGGGATCGAGCGGATCACCCAGTTTTATGGGTACAGCTTAACTGAGGAGCAGGTCCAGAGCATCGCCAAGGCGAGCGGCTTCGAGGCGATGAAGGAGAGCTCCAGGAGCACGTATGGACAAATGGCCGACATTATATTCAGGAAAGGTGGGTCAGGATGGCCTCGGCCATTCTCCTCTCATCTCTGCCACTTCCCAGCCACAAGCATGTTCATTGGGGCGTCTGAGGTTCTCCTTCAGCCAAGCACATGCTTATCAGAGTACTTTATGCCAATAGTCACATGCCTTATATGATATATGTATCGTATAAAATGCTGATTTTCAAGGTAGGAGACTTACATCAAATTCACATTTTATCCAATGCAACATAATTTTTTATTTTTTATTAGAATTTAGTGATCAATTGTCATTGTTGACACACCACAGCACACAACAATGAAATGTGTACTCTGCATTTAACCCATATGTGATGTCACGACATAGCAGGGGGCAGCTAATTCAGCGCCCGGGGGCGGTACCTTGCTCAGGGTACTGCAGTGGTGCCTTGTTGGTCAGGGATTCGAACCTGCAATATTTCAATTACAAGTGCACTTCCCTAACCATCAAGCCACCAAAGCCCACGGACCCAACGGTGACATCACGCTGCTGAGCCTGGGATTCGAACCTATGCCTCTCCAATCAGAGCCACATAAGATTGCTGTTGTTTTTTTTTGTAAAATGCTTTGCTCCAGGATGGAACGCTGATATATTTACAGCCCCCCCAGTATCTGCTGAGAAAGCACGACGATTGTAAGCCTCTCATAGGGACGAATATTTTCAGTGATGGGTTTAGTGCAATCCCACAAGCTTCCTGCACCCTTCCTGCCTTCCAGGCGAGGTGGGAGACTGGAAGAACCTCTTCACTGCGGACCAGAGCCAGGAGATGGACGCTGCTTTCGAGAAGCACCTGGCTGGGACCATGCTGGGTACCAAGCTGAAGTATGATGTTTACTGCAAGTAGGCTGTGAAGGCCGTGACAGACAGGAGCGAGACGTGCAGGAACGTGTAGGGAGTCTAAACCTCATATATACAAACCTCATATATTAATGGTAAATGATCTTAGGTTAGAAGTGAGGACACTGGACTTCTGTACAGGGTGGGTTTCTTTATAAATTCTTCGAATGCACTATACAGTTGTTGCTTTTTTTATTAACGTCGTGGATCATATCTGCTGTGCATTAAAATTTGCCTTGATTGAATTCCCCATTTTCCTTTGTGTTGAATTTGAGTAAGAACCGTCGTTTGCACCATGTAGGCCAGGGATAGAAATGTGTGTGCAGCGTTTTGCTGATTAATGTTCTGCTAAAGCAATTTCAGTTTAGTTCTCTGCTGCCGTCTAGTGAGTAAAACTGTCGGGGAAATACGTCAAAAGCAATGAGATCCTTCCGAGATCCACTCCGGGAAAAGTGCTGTTCCCAGTGTGAGTTTCTGGGGGGCGGGGGGCTGTCAGCTTGTGTCCAGAGCACCTCTCAGATGAGGAGGGGCCTCGTTTCCTCCTCTTCTTGCTCTCTGCCCACTGAAGGGTTCGGTCACTTTGGAGACCGAGGCCTGATTGCACCATTTTGCTGTTCTCTCATGTGATTGGCTAACCTCAGCAATGCCTTCCCATCCTTTTCAATACACACTGAAAGGAGGGTACTGCATCCACACAGAAATAAGTAGACTTGGAATCATTTCAACCACTTGCTATGAATTTTAAGTAAAGCAGCTACTTAAAAAGCCTTAATTTCAATTCAATGTTTTAATATAGCGCCTTTCACGACAATCACCCCAAGGTGCTTTACATAGGTGTGCTGTGATACATTACAACAACATCAAGACAGAATAATTCAACAACAGAAAGCGAAGACAAAGAAATGTAAGACAAACAGAAAGTCAGATGACAACAGGACAGGAATCATGCCTTCATTTTCTGAAACTGCTCATCCTATTCAAGGTCGCAGAGGGTCCAGAGCGTACAGGTACAACCCAAGATGGGGTGCCAACCCATCGCAGGGCACACCCACTGGCAATGTGGCAGCATGCAAACTCCACAGACACGGAACACTGGCAGAGACTCAAACCCAGGCCCCAATGGTATGACCACTGCACCACCTTGTCGCCCCAGACAGGAACCAAAAACCTCCAGTTAAGGCGTAAACAAATCTCTGGGGGTCCAAGGTCAGCTGGCTGCCCAACAACACAAAAACAAAGCTCTCCTCTTAGGCAAATTATGAGCCCCCCCCCCCCCCCCCCCCCAGGCATTAATGGAAGGGATAGACATTGACATCACAATATATAATACAACAAACTGACTATTCAACAAGCAGTAATTACCTGTAAAGCTGAAGATTTCTCACAAAAACATTTACATCACTCGCATCTGACAAATGTTCTGGCTCCCATCTCTGAACTGACCAAAATAGGATAATTGTGGATTTGCTTGTACAAGTCAGGGACCGCCTACCCGATTCTTACTGTTCTCCTCTAAGTTCCATCCCATCAGCGAAAGCACATGCCCCGATGAAAAAGCCCTTTTTATACTCTCTCCACGCCTTTTCTACCAGTGGCCACAGTCGCATCTGAGCTGCTAGTCAAACCAAGTCAGATCCTCCTTAAAGTAAGACCCCTGGATGTCCAGCCAATCACATACCTTGGCACACTTCCATATTAACGGTCTCTGTGACCAGAAAATAAACCTCGACCCTAATCACTGCTCTCGTTTTTTTCTCGCTATCTTCTATCTTCCCGCCAAGGCGATTGGCCACATCAGGGGTATCCAGCCCACCCCACTCCTTTTTATCACACCGCTCTCATCCTCACTTTCACGTTTTCTACTCGGAAAGGCCACACAAACGAACACACCACCTACGACTCTGATTTTCCTGGTCACTAATTTTCATTTCCAAGTCATCTATCCTAAGTTTCATTTCCGCATTCGCCTTCTTCAGATTCTCATTCTCTTGTCGGAGCGCTACACCGTTGCTGTGAATGGAGTAGAGAGAGTCACAAAGACTGTCGATATTAGCAGAATTATCCTTGACCGTGCGTTCAATTTGATCCGATCCCTGATCGATCTTAGCCGAGAGGGCTTGAATGAGCTTATTCTCTCACAGCTTCCTGATCGAAAATGTCGTCCCTTTTTGTTTTCGGGAGGGTGAATTTTGCTGGGCATGTAGAGACATCTCGTCACAATCTCCCCCCTTCTTAGCTTTGCAAGCAAGCGAATGTGTTTCTTTTTTCTTTCATAGTATGAACTTCCATTTCCATGGCTAAATCTGTCAGAAGCCTATAAGCTCTATGGATTTCTAAAATAAATGTTCTGCAGAATTTTTTATGCAAATTATACATCCAGATATTAATAGGCCAATTGTATGCACTTCCTACTCTGCAACAGCAATTCAAAAATACATTTCTGTGAGCTACATGAAGCCGTTCCTCAGCCGATGAAAAAACACAACCTTCTCAGGTAGCCCCTGCTGACTGACTGATGTTATGCACCATGAAATGAGGAGTAGAGAGAGCTGGATGTCCCCCTCGGAAAAACATAAGACCTAACGGGAATACAAAGTATAGCATTTAGTTCCCAAGTCTGGTCACAGAGGTACAGAGATCTAGATGTTTCCAGTGTATCACTTTGCTTGAAGTAACGGTCTCATCACCTGGCTCTTGTAGCCCTCGGTCGTTAATGTTATGGTATGTGTTCTAAAACCAGCAGATCTGCATACCCGTGACAGCAGAATTCAGCTGTGGAATTTCACGCCTCCTGTAAAGGTTAAATCAAGTTAGGGGACTGAGAAGCTACATGTGGCCAGACGTGGCCACCAGAGACAGGGGCTGGGGCATGGGCGGGGTCATGCAGACTGTGGGCGGGGTCATGTAGACTGTGGGCGGGGTCAGGCAGAACAGGGGGTGCATTCGCGTGGGTCAGCCGGTGCTTCTTGAGGTGGCCCAGCTCGCGGAAACAGCAGCCACACTGCGCACAGCGATAAGGTCTCTCGCCTGTATGGATTCGCTGATGCTTCTGCAGGCTGTCCAGGTGGCGAAAGCGCTTCTCGCAGTAGCGGCAGGGGTAGGGCCGCTCGCCCGTGTGGATGCGCTGGTGTGTCTTCAGGTTGTAGAAGCGGCGGAAGCCTCGTCCGCACACGTTGCAGAGATGGACTTTGTCCGGGCTCTGGGGGAGCCCGTGCAGAACCGGCTGAGCTTCTGCTGGTTCAGGATGTTCTACGGACTGAGTATCGGCAGCCGTGGGAGGATGCAGGACGAGTTGTGGGGCCTGGTCCGAGTCCGTCCTGACTGGATCCGGCTCACAAGAAGACTCATCTTCCACTTTAATTACACCTTCCTTGGAGTCCAGCCCATCGTCCAGCACCTGGATCAAGCCGAGCTCACTCACATGGCTGGCTGCCGGTGAACTTTTCTCAAACTGAAACCTGGGGGTCTCTGTCGCCTCCTGCTGGTGGAAACCTGCAGTTCTCTGTTTAGTTCCAGTGTAACCTAATGAGAGTACAGCAGCAACAATTGATTTATAGCCCCCACCAATAAAGTATACATTACATGATCTGTCCCATAATTATAATTCAGATTTGTTATAATATCAGAGTAAGAGTTTAGGAGACAGATAGAAAACATGCAATATGATTGTGTACTCAGGACGAGGCACTAACACTCATCTTTGCAGAGTTAATAACGTGATACACCAATGTACATGTTCTGGGATCACGGGAAACAATCTCACCCACTGTACAAACGCAACCTGCCTGTTAAGTATCACTACTGAACCACTGAATTTATAAGTAAAACTGGGCTGAATATTGAACAAGTCTACTAACCCGGACCACTCTTTGTTCCCTTGCTGGTCTGTACTTGGTCTTTTCATTGAATAGTCTTATTTGGTTCTTACTATGTGTGAAATGCTTATAAATGCTTGCTCTGATGCTACATGTACTTGGGCATTAATTCGCAGCTCAGCCTAGCTCCACCTATACTATGTTGTCTCCTTGGCATTGTGGTGAAGTTGGTTTCATATTCGGATATTCGGATTTTCGACTTCATTAGCCGTCTTCATGTGAATGCCAAAGCAGAAATACTTGTACATTTTGTTTATTGACATTTAACACAATGAGCTCCCCCTTCACTGCTGTCAGAAAATAATGTGTTGTAATATTTATAAAATGTATTGATCTCTATGGAAAGCCTACTCACCAACACGAGATAAGGGACCGACTACAAATTACTTGTCTTTCAATGGGAGGATATGAATTCGATATATAAAAAAACTTTTAATGATTAATTGCAGTGTAATATAAGTAGTTAAGTCACCTGGCATGTAGAAGGCTTACTCCACCTCGTATCAGGTCAGCTTTAACTTTCTCTTAATTTTCAGTAATTTTTATATTTTGCAATGAAAAATAATCAGTAGCTTCCGAATGGTTTACTGCTTTACTCGATTGTGCTAAAACAAGTAGCTCTGCATAAAACATCCTCTTGAGGACCTGGTCCCCATCTCCTTTGGTCATTTCAAACCTTCTGCTAATTCTAAGCTATTTTTTGGTGCAGAATAAGCAGTTAGTAGGGTTTAAACAGCTGGCAACGTACATTATAAGTGTTTATCTTCTAAGAAAACAAAATACATAGAGTAATACACATTTTCCCAAAGCAATTATCAGTCATCATTAGGAGAAACTCCAGACTGAAGAAATAAGTGGAGTGGAGACCTCTAGAGGATGTTTGATTTACTGCAACTGGCTCATCCCGATAAGAGGGCCCTTTAAGAACCCGACAAATATTTTGAAAGAAAATAATTAATTAATTAATGAAAATTAAAAGGAGTTTTAAAATGGCCAAGGAAGCCATTAATTGTTTTACTAATCTACTTAATCTACTAATCTCAATTCTTTGGTTTTAAAACAGGATTACACACTTTTTCTTCTGTGAGACACTTTACATACGGTCCCTAAAGGCTAAAATCCGCCGAGAATGATACTCGATGCATATTCGGAGAAAACCTTTCATAAAAGGAACGAACGATTAGTATTTTCTGTAAATAACTACGAGGAGCCGATTATCCATTGATAGAAGATTAATAATCAAAAGTCTAAATATTAATGTTTCTTTCCTTTCGTAAGCTGTTGACGGAAAATACCCGAATATCCGAATATGAAACCTTGACAGCTGTTTGTAATGTACTACCTCACCTAAATGAACCGAATATGACGTTACATATACCACTTAAAAGCTCTATTAAAGATAATTTACCATGACAATAAAATCAATATTATAAATGGTCCAACTTACCTTCTTCTACGCTCTCATCTGCTACGCAATACAAGTCAATACTCTGATCATCTCCAGGTCTAAAAAGTTGTGTTTGTGGACGGGAGCTTCGACCCAGACACGGCATCGAAGATGCGCTCGTTTGTGATCTGACTCCCCTCCTGTTATTCCCGGGTCTGGTCCATCCCGATTGAACTGTCGGTAAACAGAGAGCAACACTGCGGGAGGACTTCAATATCTGAGCTCTCACACATGGGTCACCGAAGGACTGCACATACCTGCGAGAAGGGTCGGTACCGGTAAGCGGATCGGGGGGGCCACTTTGGACCCTTTTGAGGGGCTCTTCCGCGCGCGTACGGCCCATAATGGGTGAATGCGGTCGGTCTCGGTTGAGAAGCAGACACTGCTTGATGTTTCTCTCCGCCGCCGACATGTAGAAGCGCACAGCCTTCAGCTCGCTTTCTGTCATCTCCAGCTTCTCCCTCAAGCTGCGGTTCTCCCGGTGCGACTCTGCGGCGGCGCTCCGAGCCTCGGCCAGCCGGACCTCCACCACCTTCGCGGTTTCCTGTAGCACGGCCTCCACCGCGCACCTGACGGCTTGCTCGATGGTGGAGGCCAGCTCGTATTTTAAAAACAGCACGCCGGGCTCCATGATCGGCCTTTTAGTTTGCAAAACACCCGTTATCAGTTAAAAAAATGCAGAACGGTCCTAACCAAATACTGCAAACTAGTTAACTAGAGTATAATGTCAGTTATCCAACTATCTGCGTCATGCAACTTAATATCATCAATTGCAATTTATCCAGTCACTGTGTTACTGATAACAACTGAACTACAAGTGGGCTATCCTGTCTGTTTAAAACCGTTATGCAAACCGAGCAAATCCACCACCCGTTTGTTCTGCCTGCCTAGCAAACTGGCCGGTCACTGGAGGACTATAATCTATAAGCATAATATTAAACAGCCTTCCTGTTTGAGGTAACACTCTGTCTGTGAACATAAAAATACGCAACTCCTACCAACCCCTGTTCTGCCTCTAAGGTTTCCCTTCAGTCGCAAGTTTATGACGCGCGGAGCATTTTTTTTTCTTTTTACAAAGGAGTGGAGAGATTTCATATTGTATGTATGTCTGTATGTATGTAATGCTGCTTTAACCAATTAAGTACACGGGGATAATTTAACTTAACGAGGTTTGCTTATTGCATGAAATATTGCTGACTTTTGGAAAAATACAATACAAAATAGTGCAGATTGAAGCATAGGTTCCGTAATAACAAGTGCATATCTAGATAATATTGGAGTTATTGTACGGCTCAGTCATGCAACAGTGCGGTCCTGGAAATTTTCATTTTAACCGGAAGACTGAAGCAAAACTTTAAAAATCAGACAAAAAAATCATTCATATTCGGTGGTGATTCATCACCCTCTAGAAATGTGTGATGGCGTGTGTTATTCTGTTGTTCTGACCGCAATTTTCCATCCGGGTCCTCTATTCACAGTTACTTAGTGGGGGGTTCTGTCCAAAGCGATGTACAACTGAAGACAGTTAGGGGTGAGAGAACCAGCATCCCTTACAGCAGTTGGCATTAAGTGCCTTTTTCTAGCTTCCAACTGTGATTTTATCTTCCTTCTACAAAGTAAAGTGCTCATTGAAGGAAAAGGGTAAATGAATGCAGGTCAAACACCCAGCAATTGCTGGATGGACCAAAGAAAATTCAGCTGGATTGAGAACACAAGAGCAGTCACCCTGAAATGTTCCTGCTCATTTCCTGTTTTTCAGTCACATGAACCACTCGTGGTCTATGAATTCTGCATATAAGTCACATCATACATCATCCGGGTGTGCGGTTTTTTCAGTTCACTTTCTGCATTGACCATCAGTAACTGACAAGTTTGTACACCTTGAGGAACAGAAAGAATAAGCCACCCCCTACAGCATATGTATGTCAAACAGGGCTGTTACACAAATGAAAAAGCACTTTAATTACTAATTTATAAATGCTTTCACGCACACCTGCAATTTGAACCCTTCATTGCCAAATGAGAAAGACTGCTACCGATTACAGAGTAAAAGCTAGAAAAGATGACCATCTATTCCCTAAACAAAGACTCCTTGAAGGTTTTCACATACCTGTTTTATCGTGCTGTATTTCACATACCTGCTTTATCATATTTATTTCACGTGCCTGCTTTATCATACTTTATTTGGTAGCTACTTTAGTCCAAAGTGACGTATATGTCAAAATCAGCGTCAGACAGTATTCCTGAAGCATTGAGATTAAGGGCCTTTATTCAAGGGAACAATGCTGCTTTGATTACTCCTCCATCCGCGGGATTTGAACCTATCACCTTCCGGGCATGGGTAAAGATCCAAAAACCTGCTGATCGAGCTACACATCACCCTACCTCAACGTTGTTGCTCTTAGAGTATAGGGTTTGAAGCCTGATTCAAATCAGAGGCTCTTTTCTGGGGCTTGATGCAGTCAGTCCCTATTTTTTCAATGCTTTTTTTTTCGGTTTGACAGAAATGTTACTACCTTGGTGGTTTCAGGTCCCAGCATAGCATCTCAGGGTTCATGATTCATGGAGACTTGAGTCTTGTTTTGAGTGTCTGAATCTGGTAATGTAGTGTCCCCTTCCTGGATTCATGGTCCAGAGAGCCTTCCCGTGCATCTTGATCATCTACGAATAGTCTGTCCATCAATGGCCCCAAGTCCCATTGGTTCCTGGTTTCCTGTCTTCAGGTCTCAGGGATCAGTGGGCAGAAGAGCTGGTGTGATAGATGGACAACCCAGGTCGAGGTGAATTGTCTCAGATCTTGTCTATAAAGGTTTTTATCTGTAAGTCCAAGTTGTGTAACATAGTACTGTGCAAAAGTCTGAGGCCATTAAAGAAAATGTTTAAAGTTATTTAATGTAAGTGTATATTTGCTTAAAGAAAACACAATTTAATATTATAAATTTTGCAAATGAACAAAAACATGAACACCACACCAGCACCCAGGCGGAAACATCCCTAAGTACTAGATGCACCAATAATGCATCAAGAAAATGCACAAGTTAAGCACAAGTTAAAAGCAGTCAGTTAGCACTTAGTCCTTTGTGCAGCATTGAGTGTTACACTGTGCTGAGTGCTTATATCTGATGATTTCCTCTCTGTGCATGATCCCGCCTGCTTTCCTGGGGCCTGTATCATGAAGCAGGATTTCTTGTTTAGCTGATAACTTTTAAGGATTTAATGTAGTTTAGGTAAAATATGACTGAGTGAAAATAATGTCCATTTAAACTATGGTACCTTAAATCTGACAAGAAATCTGGCTTAGTGATCCAGGTTCCAGGTCGCTTTGGTCTGTCTGGTATTTTGAATTTGGTTTCTTGCCCTGTATTCACTTTATCAAACCCTCTGTGTTGTATTTGGACCACCGGCCAGGTTTGTTTGCTTTTACCTGGTTTTTGACCCTCTGCCTCTCGCTGGATCTCCAGTCTGGGAACAGACCTGCAGCTCCTGCAGTTGGATCCTCTCGCAATACAAGGCAAATTCTTGGGTTCCTCCTCGTTTGCCAAACCCTCTCCTCAGAGGGACCCTGGCCATTTGATGCATTTGTAAAATTTTACCACCGGTTCACTCAAATTAATGAATTATATTTTATGAGGCATCAATTAGCCACACATGGTATGCTAATAGAGAGAAGAAGACATCGGCATACTGGATGCTTACCGCAGATACTGGCCTGACTTTAGGAGAGGATTCGGAATGGCTAACTAATTTCGCCAGAAAATATAATTTTATCCCAACATCACTTGTATAATTTTCTTTGGCAGCCCCAAGACTTTTTGCCTAGTGGACGGCATGTATCCATTACATGTGTCCCTAATGTAAACCTTAATAAAATTATTATACAGATTCTGCAATTTAAAGGATGTCACTCTCCTCTCTAAACATCTGGGATGGACGACAGGAGAGTACATGAAGATAGCTTAATTGAGACCAGAAAGCATCAAACACAACAGCTTCTGCCCTGTTTGTTTGTCAGCATGCCTGAAACTTAAGTGCCGTTGGAGTTCGAAAGATTTTTTCTCATGTATCAAAATACAGTATTGCTTCCGCTCTCCTATTGTCTTCTGACTGTATTCACACCGTCATTTACACCGTTGTTACACTAAACTGGTGCCTGCCAGTAAGCAGGTGCACCGTATAGGAGCCAGGATATCCTGGCAGGTGGGAGAACGTCAACCTGTCCGCTGCAGAATGTTTTCGTCGAGGGGGGAAAAAAACTACAAGAGCCACGCACGTTTTTAAATACCGTGTTTCCAAAACGAACCTACACAGTGCTTTAAATATACACACAAATGACTATAGGTCATTTGGTTTGATAATAAGTGATTTATTCAACCTTTTCGACAGGCTTAAGCTTGCGGATGATGAAAAGGAAAGTAAGAAAAACGCCGCAATCGATTGGCTGGCGAGATTGCGCAAACTGAGGCTTCCCGGGTCCTTTTCTGTTCTTCCTCGTACTTGCTATTTAGTTTCGTTTCTTTGCTACAAGGTGCGTAACAGCTGGCGCTGCGCTACGCGGACGCTGCTATTCTCGGGTTTGCCTGCAGATGAGACGAGATCCAACTTCCCCGCTGAAAATGAAAAGGACATTTCTGATTTTCACGCTGGCCTGTGCCGTAGCAGTGGGTATGCAGTTTTAAAACATATTTTTAAACTCTACTTACTTTATATTTACATAAACTCTTAGTGAGTATAAAGAGGAAGAAATCAAACTCTTGTCCTGCGTTCTTGTTGGCTGATTATTTGCAAGGTCATCATACCCAACTGTCAGAATTAACTAAATGTTAAAAGTAGAGCAAAAGTATGTCCATAAGTTGCGTTTTTAACACAAGGTGTGTCAGATCAACGATTTCCACAAGGCCGGCGTTGCGTAAACTGTTTTTCTTATCAATTTCAGCTAGTTCATGTATTTGCGGTATCATTTGAGAATACGTAAGAGGTTACCTAAAATTTCATTTGTGCATATAATGCCACATTTAACAAGTCCTCTGCAGTGCGTTTTAAAATAACCTAATTGTTTGATTAGAAACCTTTGACTTTTGAAAAGCTTGTAAGAACGAGGGAAGTATAGTCTGCCATTGTTCCTCCACCACAATATCAAATCGGAGAAAAAAAAATTTGTTTTGCGGTTTTATTTTGACGAAGCTAAATGCGTTTTTTATGTTGATATTCCCGATTTGGGTGTAGAAGTACTGAGGCGCGTTTGCTTTCATTTCTGGTGTCTGTTATTGTACTTGGACGCTTTCATTTCAATGGAGGACCAATTTGTCAAACAAAACTTCTACGACATTTTAGCGTGACGTCGCCGACATATTCGGAAATAAAACTTTTGATGTGTTTTAAATTCACCGTGGACCACGTGAAACGGGCTCAATTAAGTGGTAGAATGGTTACCGAAAGTTAAGAACGACATTCGGGTTTATTCATTCGGCCTTTGGCAGCAATTTGGCACCTGGTCGGGGAAGTTAAGCAGCTGCTCTTAAGTTTAATATAAAATGCTTACGATTCATTTAAAATTGAATCTTGGGTGTAAATGTTGGGGGCTGTAACCACCCAATAATTAAAACCATCCTGTACAACCCCCTTAAATGGGTGGAGTTATGCCCTTGAATTCATTTTTTTTTTTTTTGTAAAATATGCGTGAAATTATTTATCGTAATACGGGAGTTTGGACACTGCTGATAAAACCGAAGATGGCGCATAGTAGTAACAGTGCCCTGTGTTTGCTATCTTTGGTTTGTCTGGCCATTATACGATTAGTGTACAGATTTTCTCATGAAAATTTCATGAGCGATCGCTCATGGTTATCAGCATGGAGGAAAGAGGAACTGGTACTTAACTCGTGATTTTTTATCTTTTTTCGTCAGACTTCACCCGTTCCTCCACCTTTCACTATAACCTGCCCGTTGGCGTGTTTATGCTCATTTTAAGAAATGTTTTTGTTTTTAACTGCATAGCCTGTGTGAATAGGTTCCATGCACGTGCCACTGGTTTCCAGTAAGAAAACCCACAGAACCTGTTTTGTAAGCTCTCAGCTGACTGTACTTGACTGCCCGGTTGCCATGGATTCCGTCATGGGTGGATCGAAATAGGCACCCTGGTACTCAGAAAATGAGGAAATACACCAGCGTTCAGGTGCTGTACCCGGAGGAAGCGTGTGCACAGTGGCGAGGGAGAAAATTTAAGAATCTAGATGTAGTTCCAAGTAGCATCTGTTTCTGACATTGAAAGAATATGCGGCACACAATCTATAATGCACTTAATCATCTTAGTATTTACTTTAACGTCTAAGAAGATCATTTTGTAATTTCTAAGCCTATAGTAACTAGTAACTTGCATTCATTTATTTACTTTGCGTTGGCCAATAGTTTCAAGTTTTTAAGGGGAATCTTACTCCAAAGCGCTGGGGAATGTATTTAACCACCTGAGCCCAATAGGAAATCTTATGACGTGGGTTGAGGTCTTTGATAACTTTCCAATTAACAATGGCTGTATTTTACTACTGGCCTGCTTCTGGTGGATCCCGTGTGATGGATGCAGCTTCACTGTGATTTTTTTAAATGACCCCCCCCCCCCCCCCCCCACACACACACACACATACAGTTTGCAGCTCTAAGCTTCCCCCCGACCCCTATTTCAATTTAATGTAGCCTGTAAATGAAAGATGTAATAATATTTCCACTTGTCATTGTACCAGATGTGTGTTTGTATTTTGCCTTAGTGATCTGTCACTTTAAAATACTTGTTTGGTTGCCGTATGAATAACATACTGATACTTAAGTAAGTACTTACCAATAACATATCTTGCGTTATTCTTGGGTTCATTTGCTCACGCCCAGTGCAGATTATATTAGATTTTATTTTTGTTCACGATTTTATCATTATATCAATGTTTGCATACCTAGAAGAGTGTAGGCATTGATGAAAACCTTCCTATACTTGTATGACTTGCATATTCATTACTGATTTTCGCACAATGGCCATGCAGCTACCTTTGTTAGCCAACTCCCAAGTTGTGTGTGTGTGTGGTAGCATAAGTGTCCACTATCGATATTCGCCCCATGTCAGAATAAACCAACTCAAATTGGAATCCTGATCTGTGGTACTTTTTACAAACCACAACACCTGTTCCAAAGGCTCATGTGAACATTTTGGGATATGCAGAGTATGAAATGAACCCTCCCTAAGAGTGACAAACATAAATGATGAAATAAAAAACCTGATTAAGTGTATGGAGACATTATCAGAGACTTCACTGGAAATTGATCGCATTTTGCAGTGCTGATTATCTTACTGGGGTTCTGTCTTTCTTTTGAAGCTTCTGCCTTGGATAATCGGAGGAAATCCAAGCCATCTGCCACCGTTTCCCCCCCTGGAGAATTTGACGCATCCAGCCCCCCGACCCACGCACCCAAACCCACGACCCACGCACCCAACACCACGACCCACGCACCCAACACCACGACCCACGCCCCCAACACCACGACCCACGCCCCCAACACCACGACCCACGCCCCCAACACCACGACCCACGCCCCCAACACCACGACCCACGCCCCCAACACCACGACCCACGCCCCCAACACCACGACCCACGCCCCCAACACCACGACCCACGCCCCCAACACCACCACCCACGCACCCAACACCACCACCCATGCTCCGACTCCACCACCTCCCCGTCCCACCCCTTCCGCCAACCTGACAGGTGGCACCTACACAGTTAAGAACCAAACAGTTATGTGCGTGAAGGCGGCCATGGCAGTACAGATCAAGCTGCAGATCGGCTCCAAACCCAGCGAAATGGTATGACAGCCGATTAACCGACATGCAGACTGGGATGCTATGCAGAAGTTTTCTGTATAAATTAGCATGCTTAAAAGTAAATGGTTTTCTTCTTGTCTTCTGTATAGCTCTGCTTCTTAAAATGTGGTTTATGCTCCCAAAAGCAGATTGAGTGTAGTGAGCAGCCAGAAGTATTAAGCAGATGCAGTGTGTGTGTGTGTGTGTGTGTGTGTGTGTGTGTGTGTGTGTGTGTGTGTGTGTGTGTGTACTGACGACCCCCCCCCCCCCCCCCTTCCAGGGCAGCTTTATCATCCAGCCTAACAAGACGACTCCTGATGGAGGGTGCACAGACACCCAGGCGAACTTCACCCTGTCGTTCTCAGAGGGAACACTTACCATGCTGTTCCAGAAGGTAAGAGCTCTCTGGCGTCCAGGGGCAGTTCGACGCCGGCTGGAAGAGACGCGGCCTGCCTTTGTTTTTATGTGAGCTATGTGAAAGGATGGGCTGCCATGTCTAGCTGTTTAAAGCACAGCTTTTGGGAAGGTGCAGAAGGGCATATTTAATGAAAAAGGAACTTTTTATTTTTAAGTGGTGAAGCTTCTTTGACTGCAGTTTTTTAATATTTGCAGCCAGTGGTTTTTACAGGCGTGGAGTCTAGCCAGTCTGAAATGTCCAGCTGTTCGAAATGTCTCGCATCTAAATGTGGGCCTTCTAGATATTTTAGCTTGTTCTGCATTGAATCTATGAAATATTTATATTTATCAGAAAAAATGTACCTCTGCTTGTCACTGGGACTGTGTAAATTTCTGAAAATTGTGGGCGAACCAGAATTATTGTGAATCATTTAACCATACACTGTAAATCAAACTTTTATCACATTCCGCTCCTTGTTTTGACATTATCCACGGAGCTGTTTGGCTTAGGGGGGAGAAACCGCGTTTGGTTACAGCATATCTCGCATGCTCACTCCCCTCGGGCTGCTCACCAGTGTTACACCTGTGTCATTCACCTGCCCCTGAATGCTCTGTTGTGTGTCTCAGAACTCCACCGAGAACTCCGTGTACATCACCAAGGTCGCTTTCAATGTGCGCTACCCCATCTTGCCCTCAGGTAAATTAAATGCAAATCTAATGCTCATTAAATACAATTCCTCTTCAAAAAATGAAATAAACAAAAAAAATACTATATTTTCCAATACTAAACGCTTGTTCATCCATTTTTCATGGCACTGAAGTGCAATTTACTGGATGTGAAATATTTTTCTTTTCTGAACTTTATTCCAACAGTTTTTTACTTTTTGAACATTAACTGTTGATTTCCCTTTAGTGTAGAATGGTTTGGATAGCTAAAAGAGAACTTGTACGGTTTTACCCTGTCGTTGCAGGTCCCACCGAAAATTCAGTCAGCAATCAATCGCTGCATCTCCTCTCTGCCGCCATTGGGCATTCCTACTCCTGTAAGAACATGACATTATTCATGGGCTCTGGCTATTCTCTGGAGATGACTGGCCTGAGGTTGCAGGCGTTCAACTTCACCAACGGAGATTTTGGCTTGCGTAAGTGTTTGCCCCATTGCTTAATGGGGCTTTATTGCGATTATTATTGAAGGCAATTCTCATAGCCATTAACATTTTAAAAGCTGCGCGTTTCGTCTGTGAAGCTTGGATCGCTCATTTAATTCTCCTTTCGGCTTAATCGGGACAAATCGAGCATTTCGCTTAATTGTTTAAGGGCTATAAGCTTAATTCATATGAGGACGTTAATTTTCAGAAGATGGCCATTTTTTTTTTATTCTTAAAGCAAAAGTTCATCTAAAATTGCCCTCAGAATTCAAATTACGCTCGACAGGCCACCATGAGTGAAAGGCAGCGGACTCGGCGATCCTGCCGCGTCTCGTTTAAAACGTACTGCCAGCTGAGCCACCGTGAGGTATCATTTGCTGAGTTTGCACTGGCTGAGCTGGAGCTGTGCTACAAATGCGTGGTCTGAGCGCCTTGCGTCTCCAGCTTGTTCCTGACGGCATCTCCGCCCCTTCCTGCAGCTGACGACTGTCCCGCTGACAAGCCCGACTACACCGTCGCCATAGTCGTGGCCGTCGTCCTCATCATCCTCATCGTCATTGTCATCCTGGCGTACCTGATCGGCAGGAAGAGGAGGACGGATGGGTATCAGGCTCTCTAACGGGGCCCGCTGAGGCCCTGTGAGTCAGATCAGATGAATGCTCTCATCCCTACTCCCATCTCTTATCCTTCTGCTGCCGCTGATCAGTGTTTTTTTTTTTTTTTTTTTTTTTTTTTTTGCTGCTTATATATAAAGCACCTTTCCGTCTGTGTATCTTGTCTGCTATAATTTCGTTTACATAGTTACAAAGGGTGTTGCGGTAAATATTACTTCATGTGTCGTATGAGAGCACTTTTTTCTTTGTATTATTGAGCACCTCCCATATTGATTGGGGGGGGGGTTGACGGTGATGTGTTTGTATCTCAGGGAACCCCCTCCCTTGGCCCCCACTACCTAACTTTGCTTTCAGTCCTTTTGTTACACAGTACACCCAACCTGTCACCAGTGAACGAGAGGCAGTTGCCTGTACTGCCAGGACTGTGGCATCCACACAGGTCACTGGCTTGGAGAACACCAGCCTTCCGGAGTGTGCTGTCTCTCGGGCCGTGCTCTTACTTGAGACAGGCTAGCTTGTGAAATGCTGCGTATGACCTGAACTCTGACTTGAATCTGAGGGCAGGCACAAAGCACCTTTTAGTAGACGTGCATTCGGTGCCACTTAAATCCTAAAATTTTGCACGTCGTGACCTTCTGGCTTCCGTGTTGCTCTGCTCACACATAACGGGGAAATTTATGCGATGAAAACTGTGCTTTCCTATACTGGGTCGTTTACATGCATATTTTTTTATATTAGACTTGCTTATTTTGCTTTATTTCTGCAGTGTTTTTCCAATCCTGTTCTCCTACTGTGATTTACTGCCCAATTGATTAATTCATAGAGTAATAATGAACTAGGGATGAGAAATGACCGATATGTTGAAAACTGAAGAGAGAACAGCATAACTGACAGGAGGGCTGGGCCAGCCTCAAAGCTTTGGTGTTTCATGTTGTGTTGTCACCCTTGGGGTTGCTTATCCAGCACCAAAAACCAGGGAGAAGATATGAGGATTGGATCCATGTTCACCTGCAGTTCCAAGCGTGACACTGCTGCTTGCAGAAATATAACCCAGGAAATTCCACGGGAGTGAATTCTGCATCCTATAGAAAGTGTTCTTCAGAAAGAGCTGAAATATGATTCGAATCATTACTGGCATCTTGCAGCTGATGCCGTCCTTTTTCATGGATGTGTAATGTGCAGCACATCTACAAACCAGGCAATTATTGTTAGCTGAGGTTCTGTGGGCCAGTGCTTGAGGGAAGCCTATGGAAACCAAAGGAAGAGAGAAGGGGACAAAAGGGAAGATTTTTTTTTTCTAAATTTTAATACTAAATTTGTTTGTTACTTATAGCTGTGGAAAAAAAAATATTACCTTGCAGAAATAATGGTCAATCTCATACTTGCTTGGAAATGTTACGTCATTGTTTTAATCGGTGTGCACAATTAAAAATCTGAACAAATTAGTTTTCTGTTGGTTTGTCTCTCCTTCAGCCGTCCTTAAGCTACAGATGACTACAGCCTAACTTGGTACTTTCCGCTAAAACAGACTATAAGATTGTGTTACGTTTGTCATTTTACCACCATATACTGTAAAAAGGTTTGTACCTGGAGTGTAACATGGTTGTCCTCGGAAAACATCTCGGCAGGCTAATCTGCGATTAATTAATGCAGAAACGACGTTTTATATTTTTAGACCAACTTAAGTCTGGTTTGTCTAAACTCTGATAGCCACGTTTCATAGAAGCTGGATTTTAATTCCAAAAATACACAACCACGTCACGAATACAGCTTAATGATTACAGCGATGAGTGTCTTTGCATGGCGGTTTTACGCTGTTGCAATTCCACATTCGCATATTCTTTTGACCGAATCTTGTCAAATGTTTAAAACATAAAGTGTTTAGTTACTCTACGCGAATTGCGTAGCTGTTGATTTAAAGCTACGGTCACGCAGAATGCGTGGGTTGCGTCAGGATCTGCACATTTTTGGAGTCAGATTCCCGGTTAGCGGAAATGGATTGACTCGGAGAAAAAGTGCAAACGGGATTAAAGGGCGTTGTTTTTTTGGGGGGAAATAACGGTGCACGTCTTTGCTCCTAATAATCGGACATTATATATTGCTTGGGATCTTTCATTTGGAGAAGGTAATCGAAGTCAGACCAACATTTCGGATTCATGCTTCTTAATTCTTGTGTTAGTACAGAGGATCTGTCACAAAGTTAAAGCGAATGTAAAATCCGTTATGTCTTTCACAATGGTAAACAATCAGTTAAGCTGCACGAAATTTGCAGTAAAATACTTCTAATGTTTCATTATTTTAGGTCTCTGGACATTTGCTCACCATGGATGAGGTCTGTAAACACACTAATGTCAATATTGATGCTTTAGTGGCGACTTCAGCGCATTTTCCCCAGCATAATTCAGTGTATATCGTTATTTTAAACTGTGTAAATAACTTTTGTTTCCTAGATTGTAACCGTTTGTTTTGTGTGATATATAAGGGATTGTCGGTATAGTGGTCTGAGATGGCCTATGACTTATATTTTTTCTTCTTTTTGTCCAAACAAACGAAAAACAAAAAGTTTGACCGCTTATCCGCGACCGATCAGCCCCAAGACAGCGTCCCAGAGGGACCACTTGTGGTCGTCACCTTCCAAAAGGATCCTCATCAAATTCATAAGTACTTGGAGTCCGAGCCCAAAGCTCTCGGGGTTTGTGCATTTCTGTGCTTTTACTATTAATGTTTGATCAACATTTAATCGATATTTTACTCCATTTGCTTCATTTCCAGTAAACACTGGCCTGTTTCGCGGGATCAGCTCATTTTCAGTCTCCATCCCCAGAGTCAACTCAAATGTTGGCAAATATAATTTTAAGTTCACATTAACAATTACACAACAGCAAGCAGGGCATTGTGTTCACACTTTTCTAGGTTAGGTTTCTCTTACATCCTAGAAACAGGCCGTTAATCGTTTCATTTTGTAAAATTAACTAAATAGGCATAATAGAATAGGTAACATTTTTATGTGGTGAAATCATTAATTAATGAGGCCTACAGATAATTATTATAATTATAGGCCTCATATATCTCATAAAACAGGTGCTTAAATCTATGGGGTCTATTTAGCACCCTAACCCACTTCAGTAATGAAAAGTGGGCCTTTCGTTGATGAGCTAAAGGCCTAGCGCAGGGTAGTCCACAGGTCTGCCAATGAATAACTGGTATATCACAGATATACTATTATTATTGGTCATAGTAGCACATATGTATGTATGAATGTATCTTGCACAGGCCTATATTTCATAAGTCCCCCTCCCACCTACGGTTCATTTAAGCCAAATCTTGTATCCGACATGTAGCTCCCCAGATCATCTTCTTTAGGAGTTGCTCTCACTGTAAAGAAGGATGGAGACCCCTGGTATATGCTTACGCTGCGTAACCATTATCTAGAGGCGATAAAACTTACCCAACATGCCTCTCACTGTAACACGCCTCTGTGCTTCTTTTTCCTTCTGCGATATTGAACTCTGATAGCTTCAGCGGCAGAGATGGGTAGCCCACATTCTGTAGCTGTTTTGCGTTGGGCGTGCAGAGGAGTCAAGCCGGCCAATTTCATTTTGTCCCGGACAGTCAAATCAGCTGGCTAAGCTAGCAGCCCTCAGAAGTTGGTGCCCCAGGCAGCCTTGTACGTCGCTTATAGGATTTACCTCTAACTTTTTTTCTTGTATAATTATTAATTTCCTTTGCTGGTGTTTATTCCTTTTTCCCTCATTAGATCTCCGAGATCTTGTTCAGCTTGTTTCAGATAAGCCTGTGTATCATCACCCTTAAGTTCGACGTCAGCCAGCAGCATTCAGACTACGCAGTCATCGTCGGCTCCGTTTTTGTACGTATCTGCATGGTTTCTAAGGGGCAGCGCAGTGTTGAGTCGCTGCCGTTCTGCTCCATAAGGGTACTTTACCAAAACAACATTATTATCATTTAAAACATTGCTTTAGATTGTATTCATTAAAGATTATATTAGTTTTGCAGTATTTCTTTTTTCTCTTTGCTTACAGTCCTTAGTTTTTTCTGCAGCAGTCAGTGCTCTCACTCACACGCACTTCAAAGTGAATATCGGAGCTGAAGTCTCAAAATCTTCAGTACGACATAGAAGCAGCACCACGTCTGATTTCCGCTCCCTCATGGAGTTTGTGTTTACAAAAGATAGAGAACGAGTTAAATGAGCGAAAAATCTTTTTTGGATCTCAATCAAAATTCTACCAGAGAAGGAAAGGTCTAACTTGAGAAATGAAAGTGCTTCAGTTTATTGCCTTTAAACAATCACTCCACGCCGTAGGTCATGATTGCTGGGGTTATGGCCATCGCAGCCACGAATCTACATCTGCCCACAGTAAGCCCTTATAAATGCTCTTCCTGTAAATGCAGGGTGGTGGTTTTTATATACGGGGAATAAGCATGCAGATGGTCACATTTGAAGAAGATGTATGGCTTGGCTTCTTATCTCCATGCGTTCCTCTCCACATAGGTGAAGGCCTGCCTGGGCCTGCAGGTGCTGGCCTGTTTGGCGTCCATCAGCAACATGTTCGTCTGCGCCAGCAAGATGACATTTGCCGTGGGACCACAGTTCTGCTGGATGCACGAGCACAACTCAACCATCAGCAGGATTTGTCAGATGATGAGTGTGAGCTGAGCACTTTACTGGTTTACCTGCCGTGGTTTTACTGTGGGCGTCATAGGGGCCGGATGACTGAATCTGCCATTGGCAGCTGGGGTGTTAACAAGAGGGGAGATGATTGGTCAGGAGCACGAGGAGTGTTCAGCACGCTGTGAAAGAGTACACCTCATTCGCCGCTCATGTTATGCCTCCCTCCTGTGCCAAGGATGCCTACGAGCACCACCAGACAAACAGCTTCCTGGTGAACACAGCTCTCGTGGCCATCAGCGCTACTTTGGCTGCCTACTGCTGCAAGGTAGTGGACTGCTGCTGCCCCAAATCAAAAATGGTGAGGATGGGAAAGTAGGGGAGCCTAAACAAACATGTGACATGTTTGGCCCTATATAGTGCATGTGTCAGTCTTCACATTAGTGCTGTTTAATTTGCGTATATGTTGTAAATTTCATATAACTGAAACATGATGTTGCAAAGTCTGTATTTTTGCCATGACGAACATGGATTTGTAGACACACACAACTGCGATTCAACGATGATGATACGCCATCATAATTTCTGCTTATGCTTTTGTGTACGGCTAGAAAATAGCATGCCAGAGTAAATGATCTTTGAGACTAACAGACTCGGGGGTCCGTTGTAAAGCTCGTAGATCATGTTGCGAAATTCAAGGATTCTGTTTTTGGCTTTTAGTTCTACTTCATCCTTCAAGTCTCTCAGTCACCAGTGGTGGTTCAGCACATAAGTGGACGAATGGCCCATCACAGCTGAGTCTGTGGCCTTCGGGGACTGGAATCTGAGTTGTTTTGTTTAGTATTGACCTAACGGTAACAAAGAAGCTCAGGGCTGCTCAAACTGGATGCAGGGCTGTACTGGATGGCCTTGAAAATGAAATGACGTAGAGAAGTCCTTCACTCACACTGTACATTGTGCGTTTTTGGTTGTCGTGCTCATTTCAGCCGGTGATCACCATCAACAACACACCTCAGGCTCAGCAGTAATGAAGAACATCAGGCTGAACCAGGACAGAGCTCATGGAAAAGGTGGCTTTGTGCAACATCTGAGCGCTCCTGGACACGGTGGGATGCTAACCCAAGAAAAACAGTGTCGCTGGACCATCTCAGCCATGTCATGGGCATCGTTCACTCTGCTAATCTTGCTACCTAGTTACCTAATACCTCCTCACGTAACCTTCATGTATTCTAACTAATCTACTTTAACCATTTGACCAACCACTAACATCACATAAGTATAATGAAATCAGTTATTATGGTACGTACTTAACTAACTCTTAATTATAATAAGGGTGCATGAGTAACACCAATGACTTCTTACATAATGAAACCAGCATCAAAACGTTTACATTGGTAACAGCATACTGTGATACAGGGAAATATACTGCTTCATTCTTAACTAATAAAATGCTGTATCTGCCAACTCCCAGCTTTTCCTTAAATGCCAATGTGGGACTTCAGCATTATACAACAGAGTTAGCGGGGTAGCTCTGTCACATGCTGCTCTAACCTCGGTACAGGTTCCTAGTCTGTTACACAATCATAATCCCCCCGCATTGTAAGGGTTTCAAAGGCTCTTTTCCCACTTCACAAATGTGAGCTTTTATTGCAAAGAAAGGCAGAGATAAAATTGTGAAAAGCAGCATCCAGGTTCCAGGGATGGGAACAAGTCAAGGAATGTCAAGTTTCGAGCCAAAATATTGCAGATTGAGTCAAGTCTTCAGTCATTTGCCCCCAAGTCGAGTAAAAGTATTTCCATCGTTTTTTGCTGTCGAGTCACAAGCCGGGGGCGGCATGGTGGTGCAGTGGTTAGCATTGGGGGTGGCACGGTGGTGCAGTGGTTAGCACTGTTGCCTCACACCTCTGGGACCCGGGTTTGAGTCTCCGCCTGGGTCACATGTGTGAGGAGTTTGCATGTTCTCCCCATGTCGTCGTGGGGTTTCCTCCGGGTACTCCGGTTTCCCCCCACAGTCCAAAAACATGCTGAGGCTAATTGGAGTCGCTAAATTGCCCATAGGAATGCGTGTGTGAGTGAATGGTGTGTGAGTGTGCCCTGCGATGGGCTGGCCCCCCATCCTGGGTTGTTCCCTGCCTCGTGCCCATTGCTTCCGGGATAGGCTCCAGACCCTCCGCGGCCCAGTAGGATAAGCGGTTTGGAAAATGGGTGGATGGATGGAGTCACAAGTCATGAAATTTGTGCCTCGAATCCAAGTCAAGTTGTGAGTCCTTACCTACGTCAGTGTATTTTAACCTTTAGTAATTAAAACTAGCTGCAGTAAAACTCGACAACGGTACATCATAGGATACATGGTTTGTAGGCAGAGATAAGAGTGTCCGCTCAAGGTCGTCCTCACACAGTTTTACGTCCATGTCTATGTAGAGAATGATGCATCTTTCCGACATTCCAACAAACCCTCAGGAGACCTTGCATTCAGCCAACTGAAAATGCAGACAGCAAGGAATTAATGTACATTGAAATTTTAAAATGAACATTATGGTGCCCAGAAGGGGACTATAACCTCAAGTCTTCTCAAGTCATAAGGTCTAAGTCAGGTCCAAATCAAGAGTGTTTGCCCTTCAGTCCAAGTCGAGTCCAAGTCTTTCCATCAGTTTGCCGAGTCGAATCGCAAGTCATCAAAATTGTGACTCGAGTTCCCACCTCTGCCAGGTTTTCTCCTTACACAGTGGAGCTTAAGACACAGATTCTGTCTAGAATGCATCTTCAGGGTGATAAAGTCAGTTACGGACAGTGGTGCATTTTATAGAAATACAAACCTGTGATCTGAATTTTTTGCATTGTTTTCCGGCTGTCAGCATCTTATGCAAAGGGAATGTAATAAATGCATTTATTCTCTGTAATGGCTATGCTCTGAGCTTTGGTCTTCCCCTTGGTAAGAGCAGGACAGAACTGGCGTTTTCCACTCTTTCAGGCATCACTTGCTCCATTAGGGAACTGGAGAATTCCCAGTTTGCTTCATAGTGACCTTGTTTTGCCCCCTACGGCAGCAGGAAGCATATGTAAGAAACACACAAGTGTGTAAAAGTTAAACATAAGACTATTTTCCTTTCCCACTGTCTCGCACTCGGGGGGCTTTTTGTTCACTGGTAAATCAAGCTAAGGTCACATGACCTGGGAGCAGTATTTCTCCGGATGCTTCTATTGTCCATTTGTGCCAATTGATAAATGTATACCCTTTGATGGGTTACTGAATCAAATGACACCCAAGCTAAAGGCAGAGCACACAGCAAAGTGCTGCGTAAACGGAGCCCCACTCCCCAAAGTCAGGGTGCACACTAGCCCATAAGTACATCTTTTTTGTGTGTGTCAAATATATATATATATATATATATATATATATATTTTTTTTTTTTTCCCTTTACATTTGCTTAGCTTTTACGTAAAGCAACATACAACTGAGAAACCATGGGCAGATAATCCCTAGAGCAAAGGCCCGGTAGTGAAATCACTCTGCTGACCCTGGGATTTGAACCAGCAACCTTCCAATAACAGGCACAGAAACCTACCCCACTGAGCCAAGCACTGCGTTTTCCAGCTCCCAGCGGAGATGACCCAGCACCTCCCCATCAAGTATGACGAGAGACACACTGCAGTCCAGAAACACTTATGTAACTATCTTGCATTTCAGCTAATTTATATTAACCTGCAATACGCAGCTTTTATTTACAATATAAAACAATTCCACTTTAAATAAAAACTGGCATTGGCCATTTAATTTATTCTGTTCATTTAAAACCTTGTTAAAAAGTTCTTCCTTTTTTTTTTTTAAGGAATGCGCCTCTGCATTTAACTCGATTAAAAAACATCCAAATTATTTGTATCTTATTTGTTTAGCAGATGCTTTTATGTGAAGTGAAGTGCATCAGAGAAGGCAGGATCCGCCAGGCCCTGGAGGAATTCAGGTTAAGGGCCCTGTTCAGGGGCCAAACAGTGACATCACTCTGCCAGCCCTGGGATTTGAACCAGTGTCCTTCCCGTCACAGGCACAGAGCCCATAAACCGCTGAAAGCGACACACCAAGCTGGGCGGAGCTACCAGTCTGCAGGTGGATTCCGGCGGGTCACTGATCACACCTGCAGGTCATCTGCCCAATGTCCCTGTAAACCACAAGGAAAATGAGCGAATGAGAAGACAGAGAACGGAGCTGCATCTTCTGAAACGCTCTCATGCACTGTCCAGCTAACGCTTACTATGGTTACCAAAGCGTTGCACAAAAATGCTCGTCGATGAGCCTGTAGTAGAGATTTCATCGCTTCATCCAAATCAAATCCACACCTTTCAACCTCAAGGGAATTAAAATAAAACACAAAGATCCCTTGAGGATCCCGATAAGAAAACTTTCCAGACCCTGTTGCTCGATGAACACTCACCAGAGATGAACACTCACCAGAGATGAACACTCACCAGAGATGACGCAGACGATGCGATTTCTTCCAGGTCACCATAGCAGCCTTTCTTGTGGCGAATCAGATTGCCCCACAGCACGGAACGGCGGCAGCCTGGGCATGTCCCCTCCACGGGAAGCAGATGGGAAGGTTCAGACTTCAGGAAGTGCTTAGCCAAACAGACGAGGTGAGCGACCATCTGACAA
Organism: Brienomyrus brachyistius; assembly: GCF_023856365.1. NCBI lineage: Eukaryota > Metazoa > Chordata > Actinopteri > Osteoglossiformes > Mormyridae > Brienomyrus > Brienomyrus brachyistius. The sequence goes on along the minus strand of NC_064542.1, from coordinate 27,364,077 downwards.
GAAAGATGGAAACAGGACACCCTGCCTGCAGCCTGAAAATGAGAAATGTTCATCGAGGTAAGAAAAAGCACACAGCAATACATGATATTTCCACAATTTAGTTTAAAATTACACTGAATCCAAAAGCTTCTCCCAGTAATTAAAATAAATGCGGCATTTCTTTTTTCACATCTTAAATGCATGTATTAGTTCCCATTAGAGGACGATTTGGGGTCTAACGGCCTAGCAAAAAACCTTAGGCAAAGGTAACGTGAGATTTTAGTCCCGCAGTCACATAAGGAAACCTCACTCAGTATTTTTTAGCGTTACATCCTTCCAGCAGATTGATGTGCTGATCTTGTGCTTCCAGTAGAACAGGTTTTTCTTGGCCTAAACAAAGGCTCCGCTCCTTACTCACCTTAACCGTGTCCAGACAGAGGTGGCACCTCTCTCCTGGTACCTCCTCCCCCCGTTCCTGCTCTGTTAGCGCCGGGGGCTGCTGCTTCTTGGCACGCACACTGCCGAAGACCACGGGCACATGGAGCGGAGGCTGAAGCCCCGGTTCAAACTCCAGCCGGTACTCCTGGCGCAACCAGCGGGCTGTGAGGGGCAGGCGGTTCCACGGCGCCACCTGCAGCATGTGGGACAGCACGCGCCAGTGGAACTGGAGGCTAGACTCGCGGCGAGTTCGGCGGCCCACGTGGGAAAGGCGCCGGGAGGAGTGTGGGTGCTGCCAGGCCCATTCGAACTAAAACCAGAGGGGAACAGACTAGCAGTCAGCTCATATACCAAGGATTTCATAAACAGAACTGCACGGTCCCCCCAAACTGCGAGTTAAAGCCTGGTGACACGTGTGAAAGGAAACTCTTACCCTCAAAGCTGCGATGTCAGAAGGAAAGCCATGAATAATGAGTATCATCTCCCTGCATAGTCACAGAAAAAAACAGGACACTTCTTTAGAAACCACATTTCAGAGATCACGGGCATTGTGCTGAAAAAGTAACAAAGGGTAAAAGAAGTTTTATCATTATTTAAATTGTCATTTTTTACTTCTGAGGCACCAAAGCTGGTTCCTTGGCTACACGAAGCCATCCATCTAGCACACAGGAATGCATGTACAGTACAGCCGGCCTCCTGCTCAGACGGAGCCGCCGCTGCTCCTCACCACGGCCCGCGGCCGCTCGTCCTCTTCGCTCCTCCCTTGTGTCGCCCGGCGTTGTGCTGCCCGATCCGGCGCTCTGGGTTCACGGTGAAGCCGATGTAGATGCGACCCTTAAACTTCGGGTTTGTACAATACAGCATGTACACCCCGAAGAAGCTCTCCACCTCCACCACCATCTTAGGGCGCTAATAATCACAAATGAAGAAAGTCATGCCTTTATCAAAGTATTCTAGTAAACTCCATTAGATCTGACAAACGTTCCACTGTCAAATACGTATATCGCAATAATCACATCTACCAACAAATAACTAATCATCAGATCAATAAATAGTAAAAACACCATCAATGTGATTCAAGTCGCCACTATATTGCAGCATTAGACAGAAATATCTGGATACCTTTTAAATAATGAAATAAGTGACATCAGTCAATAAACTTGCTCATATTGTGCTAGTAGTGCGTTATGTATATAAACGTTATTTGAACGGAACATAAATATGTAAGTCATGTACTATCTTACTCAGGTCTGCCAACTTGCATGGATCTGGCGTGACGCTCGTGCTTTCAGATTCACGCAAGAAATCTTAAGTCAAATGTATATTATTTCATTAAAAACCTAAAAGTAGTTGCATCAAAGGCGTTGGAGTTTGCAAACCCTACAGACTATTTACAAGGTAAAATAACTCTTACACGCATGTAAATCCGGGCGCAGACTTGACTCGATTTAAATATCTCAAGCTATCAGCTGACTAAACTTGGCAACCCTGGATGATACCGATATTCTATTACTTTTTTTGCAGTACGACCAACGAGAATATTTCATCTGAGGGTATGGCCCATGGATCATACTTGTACTTTGAAATAATCACTTATATGTTATTTAAGTTGCACAACAGAAGCCTTTAAATCAGTACAAACCTGTACACACACCAACTGTTAGACCAAAACGAATCCACTAACTAAACAGCTACATTTTAACAGCGCACCCGGTTGATCCATTAGAAATACATTCAATGGGCTTGTCTGTTTCTTCCATTGCCTGATTATAAATAGTTTGCAGGTTTTCGCAAAGAAAATACAAGTATATGATTTCATATATATAAAGTATTATATTCGCTTTTTAAATTCGCAAATAAATACATAATAACATGAAATATTATATCTTTTTAAAAATCTATGCAGAAATTTAATTCAGGCGCTCAAAAATAGACAAGTTCAGAAGAAGAGGACCCAAACAAAGAAGCCTTATTTTGGTTGGTGTGAAACCCTCATGGCTCCGCCCTATTCTACTTTGAGGACATTTGACTGGTTTACGGTGAGAACGGTCTGTTTTGAACATCGTGGGTTACTATTGGTCAGTACTGTTTAAGACCCGTCTTAGAAGTCGCCAGTTGATGATTCTTTCTGGAACTTCTACAACAGGCGAGTAGATTGAGGTGTGATATTGCCTGAGATTGAGGTGTGATATTGCCTGTGCCAGAGGACATTTTAATAGTAATACACGATTTATTCTTTGAAGCATGGCAATAACAGCAGATCACATTCGCAACAAACTGACAACGGGCGTTGGAGCAGTGCATGTGGTATGTGTGTTTGGTGAATATGCTATATACTGAAACGCCTAACGTCTGACTGGGCTGTAGGTGATGCGGTCAAAATATGGTGTCCATTTGAATATAATGAAACGGTATTTGAAATATCTGGTGAAATATGTGTTTTTAGATAAAAACGCAGTCAGTTTCATCATTTAAAAATGTATGCATAATTATATACATAATTGAGAAATGTCTGCTACAGTATTTTATGGATGTGACTATTGAATGCTAGATAATGAATAATTGTATTTCAACAAAAAAGGAAAATGTAAACGACTAATGGTCGTTTCACAGTGTGTACATTGGTTCCAACATAGGTTGGAAAACACCATTATCACTGAACGGTAGCCACGGTTATTTCGCTAAATATCCCGATTACTTACATTTATTTCAAACTAGAAAGTTAGTCACCTCATGGAAATTTCCAATGCTCGGAATATTTACGTTTTAAGTGCTCTTGTCATACTAATTTCTTTGCAGAATTCACATGGCATGTAACCGTCAGCCACATGCTCTAAAATAAATCATTTATTTTAACCGTTATAGCTAGCTTGATTTATTTTTATTTTATTTTTCTTCCCTCTATATTTTCTGTGTTTTTATATTATAGAATATTTGTTGCTGCCTTGATAAATATGTCATTGATGTTAAAATTACCCTGCATAATTTATGCACAGTGCCAGATTATAAAATTATCCTGTCTAACAGGAAGTGGAAGATACAACTGCGAACAGATGTTCTACCAGCTTTAAGGTACTGGTGGTGTCACCAGAGTTTGAGGGCAAAACACTTTTGCAGAGACAAAGGTAAGGAGGCAAAGAGGGATAAACAGAATAGTCAGTGCAGAGATGACTGAGAAAAAATGGGATGGAGATAAAAGTAAAAAAGCTAATGCAGTTATTCAGAAGGCATGGTGAGGCACGGTGTGATCTGCATCTCAAGGTGTATGTGGATGAAAAAATAATGAGATGAGAAAATATTAACTTGAAGAGAGTGTGCAGAGTGATGAGACGACAAAGGTGTGGGATCTCAGGGGTGCGTACTTGTTGAAGGGCTCATTGGCACGATTGCTTTGCTCTGCCTCGTCACTCAGGATGGTGAACGGCTGCCTGTCCGAAGAGCTGAAGGACATTCATGCCTTTGAGCAGAAGACACTAACACCAGAGCAATGGGAGAAGCACAAAGCTCAGTGATCACCACATACGCATGTCAAACCCATTCAGTCTTAGGGAAAAGGAACTGAAGCTGTCTGGACACAACAATTCCATATCTGCAAGATAAACTCTGTGGGAATTTAAAAGAAATACACCTTATGATGTGATAGTGTACTGTTGTTGTTTTTTACATATATCAAATGTAAAATAAGATTACATTAACATTGTGATTGTATCTTAACTCACAGCATTTCAGTTTTAGAAAGGTGACTGCCTGATCAGACCTTCTACACATCTAGCAGTACTGCTGATTATCCATTATGCTACATGTATCAGCATTCAGAAAGCTGCAGCTTGATATGTGATAGACAAGGGTGTAGATGTGTTTTTGATATTTCTCTAGCTGGAAGGTCGAGACTAAAGGCTAGTGGATACTTAACTTTTCCACATGGTTTTTGGCTGCAGATGATCATGCAGGCAGAAGCTCGTGTTCATGCTACATTTAGCTGGGGATGATATTGTACCAGACCAGGAGAGGGTAGATGTTTTGCAGCAAACGCAGAAAAGCAGAGTAGTGAAATGGGTAAACTTATGAACAGTTCTAAAATTATTAGTCTAGGCCTGGGTGTTATCATAGTACTGAGACATACCACAGGAAACTGAAATCCCTGCAACAAAATTAGCCGAAGCTAATGCTCCAACGCACCGCTTCCTCCTTCTTCCTTCAAATTCTTCAAATTACAGTACAGCTGTTCATTTTAAACTGCAAAACAAAATCTAAAATGTATCAAATCAAATGGATGTACACATTTTCAATTTCGATGTTTCGGTGGTCAAGCTTTATAACACAAACAAGGGAATATCCACAGAATTTTTTTTTATTTTCAGGAAACTTCCTGAATTCTGGAAAGGAATACGGGGAAACATCCATGTGTGTAAAAAATGTATAAAAGAATAAAATCTTAAGTCTAATATACATTTAGAAGACCTTCCTAATCACACCTGACAGAACATTGACATGCCTAGTTCTGTGAGATTAATCACAGCAGTAACATCACATCATTTAATTTGAAAAATCACCAGGTCTGTTCAAGCCCTCAGCTGGAATACCTGCAGCAGGTCCGACTGCCTCTAAATTACCCATAAATCTCTAATTTCTAAAATAGAAAAAAAAAAATCTACAGAATGTTACAAAATCTAGTCGGATATCAAGAGTCGTTCAGCCATGTTGTGGCCTACGGTCAAATCGATGCGTTTTATTTTCCAGAACCAAATGTTTGACAAGCATTTGGAGCTCAACCCAACGGGACCGTGGTTCTGGCGATCCCATACGACCGTTTGCTCCTCCTCTCTCGGTCAAGGCCCACAACTCCACCATTGGCTTGACGCACTGGTGTGCCCACCCCCTCAGTCCACTGAGCCATGTCCCTCCCGCGTGTGTGAGCGCTGGTGGAAGCGGAGCCCCCCACAATTGCGGAAGGTCTTCCCACACTGGCTACAAACGTAGGGCTTTTCGCCGGTATGGATGCGGAAGTGCCTCGTGAGCGCCCCCGAGTGGCGAAACCGCACACCGCACACAGTGCAAGCGTAGGGCCGCTCGCCTGTGTGGATGCGCAGGTGGGTCTTCAGGTTCTCCATGCGGTTGAAATCACGGCCGCACTGGGAGCAGCGGTAGGGGCTGCGGCCCGGCGGATAGGCCTGCCGGCGCCCCCTCCTGGCCGTCGCCTTGCTATGCCGCTGGCTGTGGTGCCGCCGCAGCTCCCCTGGCAGGTGGAATGCTTCCCCACAGATCCGGCAGACGTGAGCCTGGTGAGCACTGCCCACCTGCATGCCGTAATGCTCTTGGGGGACAGGCACCGCCGCTGCATCTGCGGGCTGGTAGGGGTTCGAGAAGGGAGGGGGGAAAAAGCTGTCTGGAGCTGCAGGCTCTGGGTTTGAGACAGGAGGCTCACCTATGGGGAGGGGGGAGTGAACAGGAAAGTACCAAATGGGAACTGGTTAATTAAAAAAACACAAACCAACAAATCTGTGGGAATATATTCACAAACACACTACATCTACATTCCATGTTCCAACAGCTTACCTGGTGCAGAATTTTATTTACAAAAGGTTGGGGCAGCGCGGTGGGTCTACCAGCCCCCCAGGGCTGTAGGTTTGATATCCTCCCATGGCTGTGTGTGTATGTGCAGTGTGCACGACCAAAGATACCCTGTCTGACATTCATTACTTTCACTCTGCCTCAGTACAACTTCACTTGTGTTTACAGAGCTCAGCTTAAAGCGTTCAACTGTGGCCTGTACTACAAAGTGGGGTTACTGGCTTATCGGGGTAACTTGCCGGATTTAAGGCACCGCAGTTTAAATGGACTTCATATGTGTTCACTTACATTTTGCTCAGACCACCTTAAATCCGACAAGTTACCCCGACAAGCCAGTAACCCCGACAAGCCAGTAACCCCGACAAGCCAGTAACCCCGACAAGCCAGTAACCCCGACAAGCCAGTAACCCCGCTTCGTAGTACAGGCCCCTAGACTAGAACCTGTGCATCAGAATCCACGACCCACTGTGACAGGCCAAAGCAGGGGACTGTCCCCAAAGGTGCCCCAGCAGACTCACCCAGGGAGCGGCTGGTGCAGGGAGCAAAGCGCTCCGTTCCACAGCCCGGGTTCAGCTCCAGGGGCTCAGGCCTCCAATCCTCCAGCAGTCTGGACTGCACCAGGGACAGGGTGTCGGGTTCAAACTTATCCCCTGCCACTTCGTCGGAGCCAGACTCGAACACGGGGGCGTTGCCCGGGTCCGACTTCTCCTCCTTCACCTTGACCTGCTTGATTTCGCAAGTATCCATGGCAACAAAGAGAGACGAGGAGGAGGATGAGGAGTTCAGCCTGGCCGCATCGTCCGTGTTCTCCCTGTCCAGCTTCACTGCCACCACCTGGTTCTCAGGCTCCTTGCTTAAACCATTCCCCTTGGTAGCTGACCAGAGAGATGAAAGAGCTTAATCAAGAGCAGGACAATATGCAGTGTTTCAGCAAATCATTTTCACATTTTATGAATGCAAACAGATAAGTAGGTTATTAACTGCGTGTAAAGAGAAGATCAGAAAACCAGTTCTAGAGAGGTACTGAGCTTGCAGGTTCTGCTTTCTCTTTCAAAGTTATAAGCAGTTGATATTGCGAGTTACTTCATACTGTGGTATTGTAAATATTATATTAATGGACATGGAGTGAGTGGAGGGGGGGGAACCAAGACCGTAATTATAATATACCTGAGAGATCGCCCAGGACCTGATTCGCTACTGGGTCTCGTCCTAGCTCCTGGTCCAGAAGGTGAGAGCATACCCGCCCATCCTCCCGGATCTCACTGAAAGACTCGGTGTCTGCAGCCATCGGGCCGTACGGTTCCCGTAGCGACTCGTCCATCGAGTCGGCAGCCCCCTTCGGGGTTGCAGCTTTTATTTTGTCTGCACTCAGTCTGCCGGACTTGGCTGCCTTCGCTTTGCTGGAGATGTGGGGCTTCTGCGCTTGAGCGGCCGTCAGCAGCCGCGCTTCACTCTCATCCCCCAAACTGCACCGCAGGGCGTCCAGCTGCTGCTCGGCCGTCTGCAGGCGCATCTTCAGCGTCTTGTTCTCCCGCAGGGTTTCGTGCATCTGATCGCGCACGTCTCCAAGCGCCTGGCCGACCAGCTTGGTGATCTCCAAAACGGCGATCTCCACGGCCACTTCGAAGGCGCCGTGTATGGTGGCCGCCAGCTCGTCCTGAAAAGAAAGCGACACCTCGCAGTTCATCGGCGACCCCGCAGTCGTATGGCTGCGTGTCGACATGGCCACCTTGCTGCTCCCCTTCTTCTTTATCCCGGGACCGGTCGTTCTGTCAAGGGCCATGTCGTCGCATGACACTTACTTAACCCGGGGCAGCTATCTGCAAACGGGAGATCCGCGATACTTCTAAGGAGCTGGACTTCGGGAGTCCGCTACCTGCATGCTATGTAGAGGTACACGCCGGGCGAAGCGACGCTCCGTGCTCAGCAGCCGAGTAACTCATCAACAGAAGCCGCACGGATACAGATAATCGCCGAATTTGGTCATTGTGTTAACCGCACTTTGTGTAATGGCACGCAGAGCCCCTCTAACTTGGTACTTCTCCGAACTCCCCTGATGCGTCTTAGCCCCATGTAAGTTTTACTGATCTTCACTCATAGCGATCTCTCTCTTTTTTTGCCTCAAAAAGCGCTGAACTTCCCCTTTCCTGTTTACAATCCTGTTGGCCGACTAATGTAATTTACTGGGTAACAGAACTCTTCAATTTAATCCTCAATCTAGACATAGTTTTCCCTTGGTATTAATTTACTGTCAGATTTCTGCTAATACAATTTAAATGTTAAACCCCTATTTATACTGAAAATTAAAGTATCCTACCACGCAATCGCATGTTAAGTGACTTTGGTCCAACTCTGTGATATGTTATAGTTGACCGAGCATTTTCAGCGCATTGGTCCTATGCACTGGAATGACTTTCTTTCACCGGCTTGTATTTTTTCCCGGGCTGGAAATAACTGTGCTTAGAATAGGTTTAGTGGGTAAATGCTGATGTATGCTTTCTAACAAGCGCTACTGAAAGTACGTTGACAATCTTTCATGGTAAATCATGTGTGATCAATACATTTGCCTGGTGCAAGAAGTATTCATGTTATATTTAGTTAAAGTACCAAAATCTGTAAACTGGTATAGTATTTTTACTTTTGTGATTTTGATTTAGCCTTATATTATTTCTGAACCTAGAAATATAATTTCCAAGTGTTATGGACCCTGACTTTGTAAAGCTATATGTTGGCGAAATCCCAACTCTACGATTTTCATCCCTGCAAAACCAGTCAAGGCTTTCTCCCAGGTCCTAGCGCTTCCCATTTCATCGCTCATCGTCCCTTTTTTATTTACCGTAAGGTGTTGCACATAAAGGTGTAATAAGCAAAGACAACGTTTTCGTCCCCACACGAACAGCTTATGACCATTCAGAATAATACATTTAATGTACTCTCACGTAATTAAAACAAAACTGAAGTCGACCAAATTCGGATGGAGACAGTGCCTTCAAAAACTGTCTCCAAGTGTTTTTTTTCCCAAAATGATTCCGTAGAATTCCGAACAACGATTTCAAATAGTTTTAATATTTCTATACTTGAAAATATAAATTAATAAATATCAATCCTATGATGCAGACCAGTAGCACTCTTCTTTTTAACTGGCCTGACCTTTACCAGAGTCTATAAAGGGCAGGTGGAAGTTAAGGAGACGGTGGGAAGTAACTCACACGGGCGTATTTATCATCCCAGCGTGCAGCCACTGGCACTGACAGCCTTTTCTTCAGTCGTAATGTTAATGAGCGCCAGGGGCTGTTTGCCGGGCTGAATTATCAGAACAAGCAGTGCGTCCGCAGCGGGAGAGGAGAGTAGAAGCACAGGAAAGGTTACCTGACCAGCTCTTATAATCGGTGTTTCCCTGTCTTTGGTGCTGTTGATGATAATAGTTGCTATCAGTGTAGGTATGATGACAAAATGGAACTAGAAGGTTCTTTGTAACAAATCCAACTTGCTTCAGTCCTAAAAAAAGCATAAAAACATCACTCTTGCAGCAACCTTTCTAAGACCAAGTTCCAGGGTTTTCTGTAGAGGTAGAGCAGCTCCTTATTCGCCATACCATCTTTGAAAATGTGGCAACAGAACCTAGTGGTGCTGTAAAGGGGGGCACTTAAGATGATCCCATACCCCCCTGAGCAATAAAGGCCCTACAAAATTTGAAACATAATATGATTGGTTTGCTTTCTTTTGGCCCAAAATTTCCATGAAATCCCTGACAGAACTAACTCCAGTTTCCCAGATAATTTGTAGGGCTTTTCTATCTCTGTAGGCAGTCCAATCAAAACCTTCTATTATTAATTTACTAGAATGACTGGAATCTCATTAGAATTGGAAAAGAATTAGTCAATTATTCAATAAAAGGCTTTTCATTGTACCTGGAACTTTTTCCTTTATTGTCTTGACATTTAAAATTTTTGAGCAAGTCTTAGAATGGTAATTTGAAAAACATTCCACACATATCTAAAATCTAAATACATTACATTCAGATTCTGCCCTTTAAGTGGGACACATTAATTTATGGGGGTGGGGGTTTTGAAGCCCAGGAACTGGGCAGGCAGGCCAATTAACATTTGAGTCACTTCTTGTCACGAGCAACTAACAGTGGTGACGATCTCACATTGACACATGCGACATACCGGCACACAGAAGGGCTTAATTGTTGTGGACGTAGAGTTCATCCACTGTCTATTTACAGTTACAAGAGCATCTTAAATTTAAATGAACAGCCCATCTGTTTATTCAGGCAGGTGATGGGCACTGCCACAGCTCCCAGGACCCCATTCTCATGGTTCCATATTATTTCCTCTCAAAATCAGTCATCATGACATCACTGCCTTTTTCTTGATGACAGATTCACATCCTCATCATCACTTTTCACACTCATCCCACCCCCGCAATCCCTCCCAACCAATCAGGTCTGCTCATTTGCCAGCAAGAGGAGTATATATAGCAAAAGAACCGGCTGCACACAGCCGAACCCAGTGTTGAGGAGTTCACTGTATCTTTTGACCATTTTCATCGCATCAGATACGCAGGTCACCACAGGGAGAAGATGTGGCGCTTTCAGCTACAGGTGCTGCTTGTGACTCTCTTCACATCGATCCTACCGGTCAATGGGGCCCCACAGAGAGACGCCCTAGACGATATGCCACAAGCAGAAGTCACTGGAGACAGTCAGGTGAGAGGGCTTTCTGACCGATAGGAACGACGACTGATGAAGTCCTTGTAAATCCTGAGACCTCAGAATGATCATCTGCGTTATCAATGGCAGCTTGACTAAGCTTCGTTAGTGTGTCCGTCCATTACTCTCGAACCGCAGCTCTGCTATATAGCTGAATGCTACAGAATGCTGTGGAAATATTGGTCCTGTCGTTCAATATGTAGAGAATAGCACTTTAGATCCAGCCTGATTTTGTGGCAAAACTTGTAAGATTCTTTTATATCCCAACATGAGTGTATATACAGGTACTGAGTGTCTATCGGGTATTTTGTTGAGTGGAAGTTGTGTGTGATGTAGAAAATCTGTACATTATATATTTGTCATATGAGGATTTCTCATTACATCGCAGTCGTTAGGCTCTCTCTGAATCTGATTCCCAATTTGCTAATGGATGCCACAGCACACCAGCTTAAATTCTGAAAACCCAAGCTTCTGGCTTAGGTATGCAAAGTTATACTTGTAACCTAGTAGCAGAACTTTTAATAGGTTTATATAAATATCAATATACTTAAAATACCTTTCTGGGCTTCTTCACTGTTATCATTGTCCGCTATAAATCTGCCAGCCCAGAAAACCAATGTGATCCAGTGTTTGATTCGTTGTTTTGCGTTATTAGGCAAAAAAGACATATTTTTTATCCTTGTTCATTTTCAGGATTTATCCCACATGCTGTTGCTGGACATTTTATCCAGCGTAATGACTCAGGTGGATAACGAGGTCGTGCCTGGGATGAAGGAACTGGAGTTTCAGCGGAAAGCGGTACGTCAGTTGCCGCTGTCGCAGCGAGAGCGCAAAGCTGGCTGTCGGAACTTCTTCTGGAAGACGTACACCTCATGTTAATCTGCGATACGATGTAACCCGTGTCTCAATTCATGACCGGTTTGAGTCTGGTATGTTACCTGTTTGAGATGTATAAGCTATTGTAAGCAGCATGTTTTAATACACAACAAGGTTTGCCTAACTTCACTGGTGCAGAGATCTTTCTATTCATCTTTGTGCTCAGTCTTCTCCCATTTAAATAACTGCTCTTTATTGATCTATAGCTGATGGCATCTTTAGGTCAGTTCCCTTTCTCTCTAAAAAAAAAAAAAAAAAAAAGATAAAAGGAAAAATGCATCCAAGCTGGAAGTGAGTCATAAAAGAGAGACTGTAATCGAACACAACCAATTGCAAAGAATGACCATCACTAACCACTACTGTACAATGAAGAGAACTTTTTTTTCCAGTTTAAAATCTGCTTCAAAACCAGGAGCAGTATCTAATCCGTGGTGGCACAGTCAAGCTGAAAGACAACAAAGCCATGTAGACGTGCAGTTCATTCCGGAGAGCGAGGGAGTATTCAAGAAAATGAGGAATCCATGAACGAACTGAAGACACTGCATAAAAATTAATGGCTTTATTGGGAGGTTCCTACAATCAACTTAAGCCAAAGCTAAAGACAATTGCCTCAAACAGCCTGCAGTTATGGTTAAGGTCCTTCATGTGGGAACAAACACATGCCCTCAGCATGACAACTACCAAATTAGGCCCACGAGACACAATCCATGGGTGAGAGAGCACCTTCTGGAAGGTGCCGGGGAACAGGCACACCTCAAGAACCGGTGGACAATCCTACACTGTTAGGCGCTACTCTACACTCCCCATTGAAAGGTAGGGCTTTGCTGGTGCACAACACCCAGTCAGTATGGGAACGGTAAAAAAAAACACCACAGTACTGGAGAAACCTAACAAAACTAACTCCACTAAAACATGTAGACTCGTGTAAAACACGTAGCTCAAAATAATGTCCTTAATGAAAAAAAAAAAATGCAATTAATTATCTCAATGATATCGATGTGAAATATTCCAGGGCACAGAAGGTTCAGACGTCTTCCCTGAGCTTCCAGTCAACATTTTTTCCATCGGCAGAGTCGAAGAAACGATTTCTATTACATCATCACTCCAGTCCAGAACAGGCATCTCCGAAGCACAGACCTCTGTAAACCTCACATCTGCCCCAGGATTAAACAAAACAAACAAAAACTATGCAAAATGCAGCAACAGACTCCAACAAGTCAACAAAAAAAATGAAACCTTTCAGCTCTATGCGACTTATAAAACTGGAAAAAAAAAACACACATTTACATGACTGAGCAATCAAAGGAAAACCTTCATATTCTACATTTCTAAATGTAGAAAACAAGGATCTCAGTTACACCAAGTTGTTCTCAGTGCTCAGTAAGTGCTCCTCGCCCACTAGATTCCACTGAAAAGCTTTGATAAACAAAAAAAAAGCATTAAAAAAAAAACCAGTAACATTTCACACTCCAGGAGAGAGATTCAGCCCAAATTCAGGACTAAGAAGCCATATAACTCACATGGACGGGAAAAACAAAAACCATGAATGTTGGGCTCAGAGGACATTGTCCATTATTAGCAGCCCCCCCCCCCTTCAGGTGTTTCTGTGACTTTATTCCAACAGCAGACAGTACCCTATCCCATAAGCCGCGGGAGCCACCTTTACAGTAACACGACCGGGGACAGTGACAGGATGCACACTTAACGTCTAAAACCTGGACACCTCTCCACATACAGCACGGGAACTTTTGCTCCTTCATGAAAAATCCTTTCCATGCTGTACCCAAGATCTATTACGTCGCTCAAAATATTAGCTCTGGTCTTCTACCTGTGCGGACACTGATTATCTATGAAACAGCTGCTTGAGTGTGGCTGCAAATTTGTATGTGAAATGGGTCTTACTGAGAGATTTCAGTGCCTCCTGCTGGCTGCAGAATAAGTCCTGGATATACAAACCAGAAGGGCCACTGCAAGGCAGCCGGAGGTGATGACCAGGCTCTTGTGGAATAGCTGTGCCTCACAATGACTGAGATGGTCTGGTGCCCACGCATGTCTTTGCAGCCCAGTTAAACAAACATCTGGGTCATGCTCGGTCAGCAGGGGGCGCCGTTTTCTCCCGGGCAGGAAGGTTAAATCAGACTGAAACGGGGGCGTCGGGACACCACTAGCAGTCGGTGGAGATTTTGGCAGACAGGTCCTGGATCCGGCGGGCGCTGCAGCTCTTGCACAAGATGTGACCGTCCAGCGGGTAGCAGCCCCGCCCCTCCCCCTCCGACGACAGGAGCAGGCCACATTCCTGGGGGGGAGGTGGGAAAATCAGCCAAAAGTCACTGTCCCCCTGCCTTTTTTATCCTGCTTCTAGTCAAATCAGGAAGCTGTGACCTGACCTGGTAACACTATCATTACCCCTCATGAAACACATACTAGTACTATCACACTATTATGCAGTGAATTATCCTGCGTAATGATAATAAAGGCTAATAAACTATAAAAAAAAAAAAAAAAAATCATTGATATAATTTAGGGGCCTGCTGACAAACACATATTACAGAATTTAAATCTCACGTCTACCCTGGGGTCAAATTGACCCCCCAAAGGAACATGTTAGGTGACATGTTAACATAAGTATTGTAGGAGCGCGTTACAGATAAACCATACCCTTGTCGCTCAGCCACACTTGTGGGTTTAAAAATAAAGTTTCCCAGTTTTTTTTTTGACGCACGCCCACTCTTGGAGAGAGAGCATTCAGGCTGCCAGGCAGTCGGGGAGACCCTCACTGACTGACTCAGACCCCATCCTGTACGTCCCAGGGCTCATGCACTCACTCACCTCACACATGTAGCAGCTGACGTGGAAACTACGGTCCAGAGCTACGATCCTCACGGTCTCTTCCTGGCCAGGCTCCGGCATGATGGCCTGACCGCACACTGAGCACCGCGGGGCGAACTTCCTGCAGCAGGCAGGAAAGCGGACACACGTACATGGAAGCGCTGAAGGGTTACATCACATCCAACCCAGCACCGCCTCCTAACCCTAACCTGTGGAAGTCCTCAATGCAGTGGATCTGCGACGTGGCATCCACAGTGAAGGGCACGCCGTCCAGGCAGCAGCCGCACACCACGCAGGTGAAGCAGCGCGGGTGGTACGCCTTGCCCATGGCGCGCAGCATGCGGTCCAGGATGGGCTGGGAGCACTTGGTGCAGCGCTCCAGTGTGCTCTGCAGACACGGGGGGGACGGGAGCGGAACAGGCCGTTATCCGCCATATCATGTTCTGAAGAACACTTCACGGTGATAGACAGCCAATGGCAGGCCAGGATTCTCATCGTAAATAACGAGACAGAGGAAACGAAACGATGCCACTGGGATACAGATAAACATCCGTCTGCATATGGGGGGGGGGGGGGGGGGGGGACTAGTAATGGCCAAAGGAGGCTTCATGAATCACTTGCTGTATTTTTTAAACCCCATCAGATGGTGCTCTCTGTTCAAAAGAGGGTTCAAAGCAGGCCTCAAAAGTAAGCCAAGAGCACCATCTAGTGGGGTCAAAAAATACAGCAGACGGTTCATGAAGCGTCATTTGGCCGTCACTAGGGAATAATAACCGAGGTAAAACAACAAGACTGAACACAAGATGGCTTATGCAGCAAGCAGACAGATAGGCGCCCCCAAGAGGGAAAAGCTGGAATATGTATATAAAGGTATATAGAGGGATACCAATGAGACACCACCCCAGCAAAAAGGTTTGGAAAGTGAAACAGCCTTTAAACACAGAATGAACCTGGAAGAGTCCAAATTACAATGGGGGGAGACTGAAAAGCATGTTAATGTGGGGAAAACCACGAAGGGGAGGGGGTACTCACGATATAGCAGCTTTCGCAGTAGCTCTTCTTGTCCAGCGCGTAGAAGGGCTGCCCGCGCAGGCGGGTGTGGCATGTGATGCAGGTGAAGCAGTCGACGTGGAAGACCTGCTCCATAGCCACACAGCCGCTGCCGTCGCCCAGCACGTTGTTGCCGCATCGTGCACAGCGTCCTGAGTATGACCCCAAGAGGATGCAAGCGTGTCATCGACCCCGCCACAAATCCGAACCCATGCTATTCAATCCTCTATTAGTAACCAGGGGGCTCACGTGGGGCATACCAAAATACTCCTCAGTGTGGGGGTGGTTCATGTCGTACACCAGTTTCTTAGTCAACCTCTCCAGCTCCTCTTCTGGCCTTGGTACAGCCCCCTAGTGGTTGGAGGTAAAAGCTGTCAAAAATGGACTATAGCTCTATACTGCATGAAAATGTTCTTACATTTGTTTTTAGGCTGGTGCATAGCTGATATAAGTGGTATGTTAAACCTCACCTTGCCAGCGGGGTAGGTGGGGCCGTGGCTGGGGGTTGGGGGCTGTACGTCAGTGCTCCTCTTTGGCAGAGATCCCTGGCTGGACCGGGGGCCTGTACCAACAGCACCCCCTTTGTAGACACCCCCAGCCTCTTGTTCCCGGGATGAGATGGGGTACCAAGGTGCCTGTCCTGGGGTAGCTTCAGGGTAGGAGTGTGGGGTGTCCTGTGGCCGAGGCGGAGGGGGGGGCATAGGCCTGCTCGGCGTGCTGGCCCGGCTGTGAGTAGGTCACCGGCTGCGCTGTCCTGACCTGTACGCTGAAGCGAGGGCCCATGGGGGTAGAGGCAGTGCTGTAGGAGGCCGGCACGGGCTGGGGGTACTGCCTTGGTGGGGGGGAGTAGGGGTACTCCTGCTGGGGGCCAGCAACCGGGGCTTCCCCGGCATACGGAGACCCCAGATGGTACGGGGAGGGGGAATATGGGGCATATCCCACGGAGGACCGGCCCAGGGGGGGCGTAGCAGTCTGGGTCACAGGCTTGTATCGCTCCACCGGGAGGTGCTTAGTGTAAGGCACGTTGTCATACACCTGAAACAATCACATTTCATTTTTTAACCAATAATTTTTATCCAAAGTGTCTTGTGTGTGAGAAAGCAGAGTCAGCCGGTCCCTGGAGTTAAGGGCCTCACTCAGGAGCCCAAAAGTGACATCACTCTGCCGACACTGGGACGTGAACCAGCAACCTTCCGATCACAGGCATGGCAGCCTAACCCGCTGAGCTACACAGCGCCCCAAAATGGGCCAAACAGGAGACTGAGGCAGGGAAAGGACTTGCATGCCAGGCATGTCGAGTGTCTGGATCACATGACAACATACATGCAGAAGAAAAATACCGAAACAGCTGTTCACAGAGATCAGCAGCTAAACACGTGTTCAGACCCAGCAGAATGGCGACACATCCATGTTAGGGGCCATTTTCATTCTCATTTCCTAAACATTACTAAGACAGATAAACATAACATAAAAATTCACGAGTTTTATATAAATGAAGAAAAAGACGTAATTCAAACATAATTATAATATAATCGATCCTTTATTGTCCCCGCGTCTGTTTACGGGTCCCTCAGCATGCTCTTTCTATAGTAAGCTGTCCGCGAAGGTCAGCCACCCGTAGCGGCGCCCAGGGAGCTGGGGGTTAAGGGCCTTGCTCAAAGACCCGCAGACATACTGAGGCTGGGTTTGAACCGGCGACCTTCTGGTTACAGGCACACAGGCTCAGCCCACTGAGCCACACGCTGCAAAAAGCTATATTACGAACTTATAGACAATCAACTTACTGCCACTGACAGAATCTCACACACACATAAATACAAGGGAAAGAAATGAACCCTAACCGCTCACCTGTGTTCTGGAGTTCTGGGGGTGACTGTCCAGGTCTGCTAGCATGCAGGTCAACGAGTCGATCTCTGCATCGATGCTGGCGAGGTGTCCTCCGGGCTTGTCTGGGCCTCGGTTCTGCAACGGTAAGCAAAAAGCCTTCAACCCATATTTGACTACCTGATGATGCAGCTTTGCAGAAGAGCACGGCGAAAGGCAGCGGACACTCGGAACATCTCACCATGTTTTTGGACTGCAGACTTAAGAGAAACCCAGGCGATGCAGTGAGAACTCCACAGACAGCGAGCCGGGGGTGGGATTCAAGCCAGAGCCGCCACACCGCCCCTTACACCTTCCAATTTTACACTCCAGAGATCATTACTCGCTGAGCCGCCCCCATTTTTACAACCCAGTGCTACCTACAATCTGTCACTCCGTCTTCAGGAAGCTCTCCGGCGCCGAACTGCACTCATCATGCAATGAATCACTCCTCTCCTCTCCTCTCACTGCCGCAATCGCTCCCCTTCCCTGACAGGCTGGACGTTTTTGCTGACATCGGCAGGCAGGCAATTCCTGGATTCACATCTCATCTGTCAGACCGTTAACCAGTTTGACTGGATGCCACTCGGGAGAGTGAAAGGTTCTGAGGTCGTAATCACGGTAAATCAACAGAATAGGCATGTTATATGTATATCTCATACAGATAAGGTCAGAAAACACCTATAAAGGATTCGGAATAACGATCCACACCTCCATTATCTCTAGACAAGATCACCCTGGTGTTCGGCTACCTGACTGCACTGCCGCCTCCCTTGCGACTCCCGAGCCAGACTCAGCCACTGATTAAGGAGCCCCCCCTGCTACCTTGTCCCTGTCCTGGATACCTCAAAGCCCATCTGACAACCTCTGCAATCGGCTCCCCCCCTCCCTGCTCACCGGGCGCCCATCACATCGCTGCGCCGCAGGACTGTCAGCGGAGGCAGAAAATTCCTGGATCACAGGATGACGTAACCCGCCCCCAATTCAAACGGATGCCATATTTAAGTCTCGACTCATGCCTAGGGGATGATCCGTTAACTGTTCCGAGCCCCTTTTTCGGAGTTGACCTTCTCTGTTCACCCTGCAACTGCCTACATATGCCGCCTTGTTCCTCAGGATCTTCTGTACTGCGTGTGGTGCTTTCTTCTCTGAAGAAGGCCCTACAAGTATGTATTAGCAAAAATTACATCCCCAAGTTGTGATTAGTCTTCTCAGACCTGCTCAGGACTACGCGATCATACACCAGAGCCGAGCAGCCGGTCATCGACAGCATCTACAGCGAGAGTCCAGCATAGCTATAGGGCTTCCAACGCCCGTAACCCTTATCTCCTGCCAGGACCATGATTCTGTTCTCAAGCTAATTGTTCATTACACGCAACACCCTGCGTGTCCTTTTTTAAATAAAATGATTATTCAGGTGTTTACTGACTTTCAGTTCCTTCCGGGAAAAAAACCCTGCAGCGTGTCCAAGTAACACACTTTGTAATAAGCGCGCAGAAATTCACTGTTACAAATAAACCCCCCCCCCCCTCCAGAATTCCATTGGCAAACTAATGGCAGCGAGGTGCCAACCTGCGAGCTGTACGGGCCCACGTGCGGATTCCAGGGGGATCGGTCCTCTTTGGAGCCATAATAGTGGTCGCTGGACTTGGGCGAGAGCGGGCGGAAGCCAGGCGACCCGGAATCCTCAGGGAATGTCGTGACCCCTGGAAACACAGACACATGGATGCTTCAATGTAAACAAATGTATAAACGCATTCTGCTTGAAGTACAGATGTTTTGTTATACATCGAAGTTTCACATTTATTCGTCCATCCATCTATCATCTATTCCCACTTGTCCAGTGCAGGGTTACCAGATCTAGAGCCCATCCCAGAGGCTATGGGCATAAGGCAGGGAATAACCCAGGACGGGGCGCCAACCCGACGCAGGGCTTGAAGTATTATGCATAACGTAAGACGAAGTGATTCGATTCATGCGTTTAAGGGCCTCAGTAAGTGCATTTAACTCGAGCTAAATGGAGGTACGAAGGCTGTCTGACCCACCACGCATCATCCAGGTCCTACCTGAGGGTCCCACAGCCATGAACCTGGCGCCCATTCCACCGGCGCTGCCGTTCTGGTCGTAGGCTCCGTACCTGGGCCGGCTTTCCCCGGCTACCTTCTGAGGGGGTCTGTAAAAGCCAGAGCCAGCCTGTGACACGTGAGGGCCGGGTCTCTCCGGACTTCCCATGGTCTTGGGTGGCAGCCAGGTCGGACCGGACATCTCGGAATTCTGCCAGGCAGGAATTCAGTGAAGTTTGTCAGCCGACATGATGATACTTACTGAAGGCCAACCTTGGGACGTTCCTAAGCAGCCAAAGCTAACCCCCCTCCCCCCGGTCAACCTGACAACGACACTCCGAAAACATTAAACCTCCATGAGACAGTATGAACCTAACCCAGAAGTCTCCGGGTCCGCGATGACTCCATCCAATCCTGAGTTCTCTTAAATGTCCCTCCTTACCTACATTTTCCAGCCAACAGGTGTTCTGCTCAGGAACATGGAATGTACCATCCATCATTAGGGTTAGGAGTGGCTGTGTGCCACTGTTTGGAAATGACCCCCCCACCCCCCACTCTTACCTGGTAACCCAAAGACAGTCCCATAGTGCCTGGTCTGATGGCAGCATTGCTATGGACCGGCCCAGTGATGCATCGAAAGCATCCTTCCTACTGGCCTGACGACACCACACACCAGCATGACAGAGGCGGGAGAAGCAGGGTCTTATTATAACAGGTTACCAGGGGAGATAGAGACATCACATTTTGGGTTTCCTATGGCAACCTGTGCCAGTACACAGCCAATAATAGTGTTGTCCTTTATAATCGGGATAAGGGTGGGGGAGTTGTTTTGATAGACCAGGGGAATTCTAGCAGTCGGACAAACCCGATTTCCACTCCGTCCCACAGTCAGACAAGGGCATGTCTGCAAACTGGTACACACACAAGATGACATACAACAGACACCGCACCTCCCTCACACACAATAGCGAGTGTTTTAGGAACTCATGCTGACCCCAACAGTGCAGTCCGTCACCAAAACACGAAATTGTGTAACGTTCTCCCACACAGCTCTCTAGGCAAACAGTTGGTGACGTCTAACATCACAAATCATAACATCGAGACTCCCCCCCTGCAGCATTACCGCACCGAAAAAAAACGTTTAAAATTAGGCTCAGCTGCTCGCAGCACGTAATGATGTAAACATTAATATCAGGACATGCTTCATTGGTAATTTGATCAAATCTGAGAATATCGTTTTCATTTTCTCCATCTCGTTTCTGCATGCAATAAAACCACAGGATCTTAAATAGGAGTCACAGCGCTTCCATTACATTCATATGCCGCAAAGACTAAAAATCATGTCAAGGTTAACCGTTCGCCAACTTTTAAATTCAGGCTGATTTGGCATTCGTGCCGATTAATGGAGACAGTCGGACAATCGGGGGTGTCGGTGGAGGCGCAGTACGTGCAGATACCCACACCGTGCAAACTTCAGTCTCAAACGGACTAAGTGCATATACGCGAATCCGTGGATCGGCGGGCCCGGGAAGTGATCGCAGAGCCGGCCGAGCCTAAAGGCGCCGGGAGACGGCCGATCGAAGGCATCCACGCCTCGGGTTATCAAAGCGACCGACGCAACGATGGCTGACGGACGCGGACATTATGATTTAGCGGGAGGCAACTTTGTCAAGAGTGACTCCTGCGGGTGCTTCTTAGGTTTGCTAGCCTGTGCAAAACAGGGACGGGATCGTGTAAAGTCAGCAATTAACTCCAAAGTGGATAGTTGCATCACTCCAAAGCAGCACCGACAACATAACTGACGCGCCGGGGAGATGAGTTGTTGCAGATAAGTTGTTATACATAATCTAGAAAGTCCAGCTACAGTCGCAACACTCTTTCTGTACCTTTTAAATGCTGAAGTGCCCCTTTTCGCTACAGTCTCCTCGTGCTCACGTTTCTCATCTGCAAAAAGAAACACACCGGTAATGCAGCAGTGATCGATACCAGATCAGGTTAACTGTTCCCTAACATTAACTTGGGAAGTAGGGAACCAGCCTTGCACAGCCTGACATGCAACATCACGACTTTATTTAAGCACGCCAGACTGGATGACCAAGTTTGGCTGTTTGACGTCCGATTTTTGAAATTATATAGACCGGGAAATCAAGCCCCAAAATGATGAATACTGGTTGACTGTGTTTACTCAGTTTTGCCCGAAAATTTCCTGCTTGCCGCCACATTTACGTTTGAGTATCTCGCACAATCCTCCAGCACTTGTTGCGCTCGGCCAGACGTGCGAATTCCACTTGTCAATCCTTCCCTGGTTTCGCTCCCAGCCAGCACTGAACTCTCAAAACAAACTTTTCGCAGTTTGTCGGGCTTCCCTTTTTCCGCCACTGTCTTCCCTAACCCTCCCGTCTTTTCTCGGGGATTCTGCCTTTTTCCACAGGCCCGCGCCCTCGTCATCGCATTCCTGGCGCGTGACGTAGGCGGCCGCGTGCCGTGGGAGGCCGCGTGTGTCTCTCCCACACTGGCTGCTGGCGGTGTGATGGATGGACGGATGGAGGAATGAACCGATGGATGATTCGATGGATTCCTGGACAAATATGGATGCCGCGCTGGCGCAGTGCTTAAAATATCCGCACAAACTATTTTTCACAAGACCTTAATAGAACCAGGGGCGCAACTGACGCATGTATGTTACTTTTTAATAGGATTGTCCTACTTCTCTAACAATTACATGCAACAATTTTCTAAAATTGAATTTTTTTTTCCAAATATTAACTTTTAATATATGGGAAATATTTATTTAGGTACATCCACCCATTTTCCATAACTGTTTATCCAGGACAGGATTGCATGGAGCACAGGCTATGTGGCCCAGGACCTCCTGGACAAGATGATAGTCCATTACAGGGCATATACTCACAGAGAATTTGCATTTTTGAAATGTCAAGGAATCCAGGGGAACTGCAGGGAACACATAACATTGGCAGACTGTGCCCACTCCACCCTCGGGAGGGGGGAGTAGGATGTAGGATAGGAGTCAAATCCCCACCCTGGTTTGAGGCCTATTCTCAATTGTCTGGGCCGATTTGTAAAGGTAACAGATTGTGAAAGGTGAATGATAATAAGCCAGGAAATGCACTGGACAAACCGTGATAAGCTATATTGGTGATACTGGATTTCTTATCCGAGGCTGACGTATTTACCTAGACGGGGGAGATCGCAGGGCCAGATAAACGGGCTGTTCAGTAACCAGGGATTCCCCCCCACTGCCAACCCCCAGCTGGGTATCGGACCGCCTCTGACTGCCTTTCTGCTTCTAGGAAACAGAGCATGCAGGTCTTCTTGGAAGCATGGCTGCTGCTTGCAGGCAGAGGTGCTCCTGGAACAGCAGGCCGCCATCCCAGCAGGCCGCCATCCCAGCAGGCCGTCATCCCAGCAGGCCGCCATCCCAGCAGGCCACCATCCCAGCAGGCCATCATCACAGCAGGCCATCATCACAAACCAAGCATTTATCCACTAGGGTTCAGTAAATGATTTATTTCAAATAAGCCATGGTAGGGCAAAGCGGGCAGAGTCAAAAAACATAAATAAAGTAAACAAGTGTTATCTGTAAGTAGTACTACCTTTAATAACTGTACTATTATTTCATGCATTGTTTGACTCTATAATATTGCTCCCTGTGTTCATTTGCACCGATGCTGTAGAACAAAGAATCGTTCTGCTGTTGTGATCTTACAGATATGTGCTTCGGGACCATCTGCCCGTGCTGAGTTTCACTGGGTTCACAGTCACTTCCTGAGATCCCTCTGTCCATTACACTGAACTAAATAACCAAACCAAGTGTTGCAGCTCAATAAGTAGGGTGATGTGCTAACACTGCGATGGTTGTGGGCCAGAATCTGAACACAAATTGTAATCCTTCCCTCTACTGCAAGTCATTTTTGATAAAACGATCAGATAGACGAATGAACCCTGTATGAGGAAAGCAGAGGCCTTCTGGATTAGATCCCAGAGCACACAGTAGGGAAATACAGAGAGGAGGCTGACAATTTGGCAGAGACTGGAATAAAGACCAGACAGGCAGGGTGGGGAGAGAAAAATCTTGTCAAACCTTGTGAGGCTGCTCCCAGATAACTATAGGTAGGAGAAATAACATAGCGCCCCAGAATAGACCAATCACAGGATGCGAAGGACAGGTGGAATTAATCAGCTGACCAATCCTGGTCCCCAGCACTCCATCCCACACAATTTTTTGTACAAATAATTGAGATGTGGTTCGGCTGACAGTATCAGCACTCCTGGGGGTGTTCACAATTTCTTTTTTCACCAGCGACATGTAGTCTCCCACTAGGTGGTCTTTTGTTTTCTGGGATGTTGCCGAAACCATGACAGCAGAAACAGTGAATCATTTTCACTCTGCCGGAGTAGCAGCGACGGAGACGTGGTGTTTCTCCACCGCGGGGCATTCGGATGCAGTGGGCGGATGTCTGTAGCGCCCGGTTTGCACACCGCTGCCACTCACTGCAGTGCTGTTCAGTTATGATGCTCCCCCCTCCCCCCACCAAAACCAGACCACCCTGTTCCTCTCCCCACCTCTCTTGGAAGTTCCCCTCATCCACCCAGATTTTTGACACATCTGACCATTTCCTTTCCAAAATCAAAGAAGGGACAGCGGGGTTCCACGTGGCGTGACGCTCAGGCTTTCAGGCTCTCACACTCACACTAGAAATCTTACAGCAAATCTGTATTATTCCATTATGAACCTGAAATTAGCTACATCAAAACTTTGGGGTAGTATGCAAACACTACAGATTATTTACAACGCAATAAAACTGTTGCATATATGTAACTGTGTCTATCTGTCTTGAATTGAAAATCTCACACCAGCCAGCTGACGTGAGATTCTGGAACACAAACAGGTCTAAACCTTTGACTTACCTGGCAGACATTTTTATCTTAAGTGACATAAATTTAGATAAAGTTGGGTCAGCCTGTCCCTGGAGTAACTGGGGGTGAAAGGGCTTTGCTGAAGACTCCAGCGGTGAAATCCCTCTCCCAACTGTAGGATTTCAGCAGATGACCTTCTGATCACAGGGGGAGAGTCTCACTTCACTCTTCTGTCCGAAGCCGCATGCAAGCGAGGTAGATCATACAGCAGAAGTGCGCCACTGTCACGAGGGCAGCTCAGGCTCAAACTCCGCTAGGCCGAGCTTCCAACGCATGACTGCAAACAAGGGCAAGACAGTTATGGGAAAAATAGTAACACAAACACAAGAAAAGAAACCTGGTATTTGTAACCACAAACGCTATAAACTACTCATTAGGTGGGCTGACTCACAGCCTGTTTCACAGACTGCGTCAGTGCAGTAGAGGGTCACGGTCAGCCGGAATCTACACATAACACTGACAATCTAGAGACACGAACCGGCGTACCCCAAAGAACGCCACATAAAAACAGAGGGAACATGCTAACTTCACACATGGAACATGGAGGTGTCAGCTAAAGGGACCCACTGAACCGTAATGCCAGCTGGTACACAAAACAGTATATTTGCTTGTTTTTTTTCACTTTTTTTGTCAGGCTGAGCCATATGTGGCAAAGCATTCTGGGAGGACACTCTTTTGTCCCTGAAAGTACCAAGCAGGTCATTTTTTGGAATTTTCTGCCATGGCCACAGTTCATTGTCCACTTTGTTGGTAGTTTTACCTACTCTTATGCAACAACGCTCTTAGTTTCAGCCCTGACGCCCAAGTCTTGCGCTGCAAAACGGCCAAAGCTGTTGCCCGAGTCAAGAAGCACTGCAGTATCACCAACACCAAGGTCTGCCACAAAGTCCTGCTGACCCTTACTGCCCCCTGCTGGAGTCATGTTGAAATGCCACTGACCTTCGTCACCGTGAGCCGGCATTATCAGCCTCTTGGGGGCCTTGCATCAAACAGCAGACCTTCCCCGTGGAACTTTCCGATGCTAATGTCATCCTGATAATTGTGTTGATCACTGGTCTGTACGAGGCCACGGTTCAAAGTATCTGTGTGTAAAAGCAAACACTACATGCCCCAGGTGTTAGCAAACCACCATGACACCTGCCAACACATGCGGTCAGAGCTGGTCATGGGAAAGAGCACCGTGGAGGGCATGTCGGCGCTGAAAACGCAGCCAAATGTGGAAATTATAGGAAATGATGTGCCTGGATGAGGTAGATGACAATGTGTGAAACGCCAGAGGAAAGAAGGACTGAGAGAAAGAACTAAGGACACAGTAGTAGAGCGAAGCAGAGGCTTCAGTCTCCTGTTCCACGACAAGCAGAGCATTGTGCAACAAGGCAAAGGCCATGGGTTTAAATCTCAAGAACCACACATAAACGGTAACCCTTCCCGTTGGGTCAAAGTCAGATGAGTGAGTAAATGTTGACAGTGACTGGATACAGAAGCATCAGCCAGCTAGCCAGGTAGCGGTGAGGTCCTCTTGTGGGTCAAATATGTAAGCTTAAATTTCTATGGGATTTTTATGGAGAGTAAAATAAATGAATTAATGTCCCTGGGCTACGAGGTAGCATGTCCTGTTCTATTTGTGCCATTTAAGAGAGTCGGATAGGATAGACCCCCCTCTCTAGCAGCTCAGTGGTACAGGCCACCTCTGACCTGAGCTTTGGTGCTCCGGCTGCTTTGCTCCTACATGCTAATCTGAGCCTCACCCCTGTCAGTTACATCTGGAATGCGCCATCTCTGCCTGCCAGCAAAAAGACACACTGTGTAAAAAGAGCTGCTAATTACACAGGAACTTGTAAAGAAATTCCGGGACTGACTGTAAGGCTGTGGATGGCTCAGTTGGTAAAGTGTCAGACTTTTGATACCAGGGCCCAAGGTTCAAGTCCCTGTTTAGATAGCAGTTACTGTAAGGGCCAGTGAAAGAACAGCCTTGGGAAAGACACAGGGGATGAGAAATGCAATATGTGAGGAGGTGCTTCTTAGTGATGCTGTGTGGCTCAGTGAGTTAGGATTCTGCACCTGTAATCGAAAGGTCACTGGTTTAATTTCTATGGTTAACAGAATGAATTTGTCATGGGCTCCTTTACCCCAATTGCTCAAAGGACTGGCTGAACTCACTTTCTCAACTGTAAATGGCCTTAGATGACAATGCCTGCTAGATAAATAAATAGTAAATAATTAATAGGCTACATCACTATTTTGCTGGAGAAAGACAAACCTGGTATATTATGGGCTGAAATAAATTAACTGCGCTGAAGTCAGCCATCCACGCGTGGTGTGTGGTGTATGTGAGCAGTGTGTGGTGTATGTGAGCAGTGTGTGTGTGTGTGTGTGTGTGTGTGTGTGCTGCGAGGGTCCAGCTGCACTGTAGCTCCGGTGCTAAGCACACAAATATGAAAGGGACCATTTTGCAAACATGAGGGCTTAAAAAAAAATCCCCCTTAATTTCCTTCCACTCAGATGAACTAACTGCTTGATTGATGACTCAGTTCTGGCAAGTAGATACACTATCTTGTTTCCCTTCTTAGTGTTGGTACTAACAGGAACGGTAAAGCCCCTGAACACGGTTTTCCTGTACAGCGCCTGTCTGGCGTGCACGTGATCGGGCTGAGTTCATACCAAGGTTCTGCTTCCTGCAGTAAAGGCACGAGACTCAATGACCTCTCCCATTGTCAGAAAGTTTCAGGATGAAATCAGCGATTTTCAGTAACATCCTTAATTTCATTCTCAATAAGAATTAGTTCCCCCTTCAGAATCTGTCAGCACTTTTTGATGAAGTTACAGCCTCTACAGTTTTGTTCCATATTCTGGCTTCTGTTCTCAAGCCAACAACCATATTTTACATCTAATTCAATGATGAGATGCGTGGCTTTTCTCCTTAATGCTGACAGCCAAGGGAAATCTAGATTTCACCACCCAGTAACTTCATCACTCCCTGGACACCAGAAGTCTTCAAAGGAAGGAAGAGGCTGAGATGTATTCGGGCATTTGGATTTTAACTGCATCCTCGGCTTGAGCGGAGAATCTTAGCGATCAACATTTTGCTTCATTCTCATGACGCCGAAAGTGGTGACTGTTTGTTTAAAACAGGATCTGGAGGTTTGTGAAACTAAGGAGGATTTTAAAATGACTCTAGGGGAAGTGGAAGTCCACAGTCATGTGAGATCTTTGAAATGGGGTCATCAGAGCTGAAGGAAATCAGCAACCTGGCTAAGTGGAGGCAGGAGAGAATAACAGTGTGTGTGTGTGTGTGGGGGGGGGGGGGGGGTATTAATAAAGATCAGCAATGCCTTTATTTTTACTTTATTGTCAAAAACAAGAATACACAAATAAAGCAGATTTGTCGTTTCAATGTACAATGTACTCGGCTGCCCTCGGAGGCATCAGGCAGTTGCCTGACTTGTCTGTCCTGTCCCTACAGGACACAGACAGAATGAATACAAGATACAAAATATGCAACAGAAAGAATTAAATGCAAAGTATGTCATATGTAGTTTGTGTCAAGCATAAAGTTGACACAGACACAACGCCAATATTCGCGTGATCACTATTTAATAACAACGACAGAAATTGCTCAAATTGTGCTTATAAATAAAACATACAAGTATCCAGTTGTTGATCGCCAATCAGTAATTTGTGTGGCTTACACGCGCATGCGGCACTAAACAACAAAAATAAGATTCGGAAGTGGACCAGGAAAATGTTCCATTTCCACAAAATCTTTTTTAAAAATCTGCTTTGCATTCTCTGTCTTTTTAAAATGTGTATGGTCTTTCATTCTCTTGTGGTGGAGGTTGGCACTGTGAAATTATTCTCTAAATAAACATTATTATAAACAAATAATAATCACTTTCAAAATTGGTTGTCATACACTACAGTTAAAATACCAAGATACCTATGTTATTCCACTCTAATTTTTCCTGAAGCGAATATTTGAACTGGTAAAATATTTATATATGCATAAAAATATATACCGAATAAGGTCGACCATACATTAAACCTTCGGTCTACGCCATGTTGCTAGTCATGTGATCCCTCACCCAGCTGACCTAGTGCCTTATTTTGATTGGTCCATCTTTTCTTTTCCATACATGTGGGTCGCAGGCGTTTAAATGTGTAATGTTACTTTAATTTAATTAAGCATATGAAGGTGTTTTATTTCAGCTTGCCTTATACAATTGCCTTTTATTCCTTTATTACTTATTTCGGTAATAATATGTATTTCACAGGCCCTCCATCAACGTAAAATATGAAAGCTGAGCTTTGGTGTGTTAAGCAATTTTCGCTTATTTCACATTTCCAAATGACACTGACACCTACGCACCTCCGCTATAAAAATTAAATTCCAACAACACGCCGGTCGGCCGCTTTGTTGCAGATTTAGCGGCCACTGATTGGCTCGTACGTCTATGCTTTGATCTGATTGGGCAGAAGAATGAGAAGGGGCGGTGCCCAAATAAGGTACGCGTCGCCGACGGCTGTAGAACGGGCTCAGTTCCCGGTGCGGTTCAGAGTTCAAACGTAATATCGCACACATGCTTCGGACTTGAAGACCTCCGCTGCCTTGATGTGTCGCTCTTGCGCGCCTAGATCTAGAAGCACAGACCGGGTCGCCACACAAGGTCGGGAAAATAAAAGAAATTCCGCATTTATAATTCCGTATTTGCTACTGACGGTGGCTGTGCAAGTTGTATACGCGATAACAGCTGCGTCCGTACATCCATATATACATATCTGTTGTTAGGAACAGATATACTTATAAGGAGCATCGTATAGCTTAATTTGAATTGCAAGTTAATTTTCATACTTGTGGTAATCTACTTTACATATAGTGACAATTATGTGGTCATGTATAACAGATTTTTAACCATGTCATCGTTATACTCTAAAAAATAACGTTGATATATTGGCTTTCCATTGTTACAGTCTTAATGCGAATCTTTTTTTTTAAATCAGTTTGAAATATATGCAATTATGCAATCTGCATGTTTAAGAATATGCGAAATGCAATATACAAAATGATTTTGTGATATTATAGTCTTTTGTGATTAAACACCCGTTTCACGTTATATATATTATATATAACTTATGTTCTCGTGTCAGTAAAACAGATTAATCGGTTATGCGCTACAAGTTAACGCCATTATAATTTTTTCTAACATGTTAAACGTCAGTTTGCGATTATTATGAGTTTTAGTTGTGTATTTTTGCTCTGATGCGATCATTTTGTGCCTTTAAAAAAACAGTGGCCGTGGGAGATCCCTCTAATAATTTTACACTTTTCTCAATCCACTTGTGCCGTGTTGAGTGACAGCTGTAAGTGTAAGGTTTGGGTATGGACGGTAGGGATATGTTATTACATATATATATATATATATATATATATATATATATATATATATATATATATATATATATATATATATATATATATATATAAAAAATTCCCCACTCGCCCTCCTGTGGGCGGTCTTTTGTCCTTCAAGCTCGGGTCCTCTACCAGAGGCCTGGGAGCTTGAGGGTCCTGCGCAGTATCTTAGCTGTTCCTAGGATTGCGCTCTTCTGGACAGAGATCTCAGATGTCATTCCTGGAATCTGTTGGAGCCACTCTCCCAGTTTGGGCGTTACTGCCCCGAGTGTTCCAATTACCACTGGGACCACTGTTACCTTCACCTTCCACATCTTTTCTAGCTCTTCTCTCAGTCCTTGGTATTTCTCGAGCTTCTCATGTTCCTTCTTCCTGATGTTACCATCGCTTGGGATTGCTACGTCTATCACTACAGCCTTCTTCCTCTGCTTGTCCACCACTACTATGTCCGGTTGGTTAGCCATTACCAGTTTGTCAGTCTGTATCTGGAAGTCCCACAGGATCTTAGCCTTATCATTCTCAGCCACCTTTGGAGGTGTCTCCCATCTTGACCCTGGGACTTCCAGCCCATACTCCCCGCAGATGTTCCTGTACACTATGCCAGCCACTTGGTTATGGCGTTCCATGTACGCCTTGCCTGCTAGCATCTTGCACCCTGCTGTTATGTGCTGGATCGTCTCGGGGGCATCTTTGCACAGCCTGCACCTGGGGTCCTGCCTGGTGTGGTAGACCCCAGCCTCTATTGATCTTGTACTTAGAGCTTGTTCCTGTGCTGCCATGATTAATGCCTCTGTGCTGTCTTTCAGTCCAGCTTTGTCCAGCCACTGGTAGGATTTTTCAATGTCAGCCACTTCCTCTATCTGCCGGTGGTACATGCCGTGCAGGGGTTTATCTTTCCATGATGGTTCCTGTTCTTGCTCCTCTTCCTTCTTGGGTTTCTGTTGCCTGAGGTATTCACTGAGCACGTCATCAGTCGGGGCCATCTTCCTGATGTAATCATGGATCTTCGATGTTTCATCCTGGATAGTGGCTTTGACGCTCACTAGTCCTCTGCCTCCTTCTTTCCGCTTAGTGTATAGTCTCAGTGTGCTGGATTTGGGGTGAAACCCGCCATGCATTGTGAGGAGCTTCCTTGTCTTGATGTCAGTGGCTTCCATCTCCTCCTTTGGCCAGCTTATAACGCCAGCGGGGTATCTGATGACTGGTAGGGCGTAGGTATTGATTGCCCGGATCTTGTTCCTCCCATTCAGCTGACTTCTCAGGACTTGCCTTACTCGTTGCAAGTATTTGGTTGTTGCTGCTTTCCTTGTGGCCTCTTCATGGTTCCCGTTTGCCTGCGGGATTCCAAGGTACTTGTAGCTATCCTCAATGTCTGCTATGTTGCCCTCTGGCAGTACGATCCCCTCGGTTCTGACTACTTTCCCCCTCTTTGTTACCATTCGACTACACTTATCCAGCCCGAATGACATTCCGATGTCATTGCTGTAGATCCTGGTGGTGTGGATCAGTGAATCGATGTCTCGTTCACTCTTGGCATACAGCTTGATGTCATCCATGTAGAGGAGGTGGCTGATGTTCGCCCCATTCCGTAGTCGGTATCCGTAGCCAGTCTTGTTGATGATCTGGCTGAGAGGGTTAAGGCCTATGCAGAACAGCAGTGGGGACAGGGCATCTCCTTGGTAAATCCCGCACTTAATGGTAACCTGTGCTATTGGCTTGAAGTTGGCCTCTAGAGTTGTTTTCCACAGCCCCATTGAATTCCTGATGAAGGCTCTTAGAGTCCTGTTGATCTTGTACAGTTCCAAGCATTCTAGGATCCATGTGTGAGGCATTGAGTCATAGGCTTTCTTGTAATCAATCCAGGCGGTGCTCAGGTTGGTATGTCTGGTCTTACAGTCTTGAGTGACTGCTCTATCTACCAGTAGCTGGTGTTTTGCTCCTCTGGTATCTCTACCAATTCCTTTCTGGGTCCCGCTCATGTATTGATCCATGTGCCTATTCATCTTAGCCGCTATGATGCCTGATAGGAGCTTCCATGTTGTGCAGAGGCAGGTTATTGGCCGGTAGTTGGATGGGACCGGTCCCTTCTGGGGGTCCTTCGGTATCAGGACTGTCCTACCTTTGGTCAGCCATTCCGGGTGGGTCCCATCCATTAGCAGCTGGTTCATCTGTGCTGCCAGGCGCTCATGGAGTGCAGTTAACTTCTTTAGCCAGTAGGTGTGGATCATGTCGGGACCTGGTGCTGTCCAGTTCTTCATGTTTGAGACTCTTTCTTGGATGTCTGCCAATGTGATGGTTACTGGGGCTTGTTCAGGGAGGTTACTGTGGTCTGCTCTTAGTTCCACAAGCCACTGTGCATTGTTGTTATGTGATGCCTCTTTCTCCCATATGCTCTTCCAGTATTGCTCAGTCTCCAGCCTTGGTGGGTCTATCTTCATGCTATTACCCTGCCACTGAGAGTACACCTTGGATGGTTCAGTGGAGAAGGTCCGGTTTATTCTCCTGGCTTCTATATCTCTGGTGTACCTCTTCAGACGGGTAGCCAAGGCTGTGAGTCTTTGCTTGGCAGTTTCTAAGGCCTCAGCTATGGACAGCTTGTTATACTTCTTAGGTACCTCTTTTTTCATCACACCTTTCTGTAATTCCGATAGCTGGCTAACTTCCCTCCGTGCTGCCTTGATTTTAGCCTCTAACCTTCTCTTCCATGGGGGATACTGCTCCTTGCGGCTGTTGTTCATCTTATAGCCAAGCACCTCAAGGATCACTGTTGCTGTGGTGTAGATCAGCTGGTTGGTGTCAGTGATGGTTGTAGTAGGGATTGTCCGTAGTGCTGCATTCACATCTTCTAGTAGACCTTCTGAGGGTACTTCACGCATTCTTGGTAATCGGTGTCGGAGGGTCCAGGTTTCCAGCTTAGCCATGATCTTATTTCTCAGGTCAGCTGCTCTTGTATTCAGCCTACTAGGGCTTGTAGTTCTTGGGGCTTGGTACCCAATCTCGGAATGTGGGGATGATGATGATGATATCTCCCCCCTGACCTGTCGTCCTGGCTCCCCCTTGTCGTAGTAATCGTGTTGTACCTCATCAATCTCTAGTTGTGATAGCAGTTGTTTCTTGCGGATGTTGGAACATTGAGCTACTAGTTGTTTTGGTGTTAGTCTTGATGTGGGGTGTCGAAGAATCCATAGGTCCCACATCCGCTTCATGTAACCTCTTTCACTGGGGTTACTTGTATAGTAGCATTCCAACAGTCCCTTGTTCTCATCTCTTGTCCATGCATGTCTTGTTCTTGTTCTTGTTCCAGTAGCCCACTTATCGTCAGATTGTCCTGGTTCCTCAACATCTGGCGCAGACCTTGTTAATCCGGGCGACGTCTGAGCCGGCATGACTCTATTCTTATGTTTGTCTCTCATATTTTTGAGGTAGGCACAGTATAGCGTGAGGAGGTCTTGCCTAAGGACCCCTACTGGAGGTAGGCCACAACCGGGATTCGAACCCCGGTCTCCCGTGTGAAAGGCGGCGATCTTACCACTACACTATCCAGCCACCATATATATATATATATATATATAGGGGCGGCATGGTGGTGCAGTGGTTAGCACTGTCGCCTCACACCTCTGGGACCCGGGTTCGAGTCTCCGCCTGGGTCACATGTGTGCGGAGTTTGCATGTTCTCCCCGTGTCGTCGTGGGGTTTCCTCCGGGTACTCCGGTTTCCCCCCACAGTCCAAAAACATGCTGAGGCTAATTGGAGTTGCTGAATTGCCCGTAGGTGTGCATGTGTGAGTGAATGGTGTGTGAGTGTGCCCTGCGATGGGCTGGCCCCCCATCCTGGGTTGTTCCCTGCCTCGTGCCCATTGCTTCCGGGATAGGCTCCGGACCCCCCGCGACCCGATAGGATAAGCGGTTTGGGAAATGGATGGATGGATGGATGGATATATATATATATATATATATATATATATATATCGTGGGAGCATCGTGCGTGTTTAGGGGACGGTGGCTTTGGGGTTGATCTGGTGCCCACCAATGCTGAAACCTATGTCGTGATCTGTTACAGGTGAATGGCTACAGTACCAAATTTAAATGTAATTTTGGCCTGCTCAGGTCAAAATACACAGGTGGTCATCCTTTCTCAAACTAGTTAAAGTGTAGAGGCAGTATTATAAAAGGGCGTTCCCCCTTTATACAAGTGTTATGCATATATCAAAGGTGACCATATGTCCCATCTCAAATAATCACGACAGAATATTTTCTGGAAGTTCCAACTTTTGTTGGTGGATAGCGGTTTTGTGGATTGTGTCTGATATGTTTATGCAAAGACAAAGTGATAGACAACAGCTGGCAATTGTCATAGTGATTAAGATCTTTGTGGGGTTTTGATGCCTGAATCAAACACAAAGCAACCCAAAGAGAAACGTTTTGGCATATTAGTGTAGATTTAACGATGATTATGGATCAGCCTGTTGCCGGATGCAGGGCTTTTACTTGTGCTGTTCATTTCAAGGGTGGTTTGATGCTTTAGGGAGTAGTGTTGAGTCTCGTATTTCTTGTGGGTGGGGGGTGATGCTACTAGTTTTACTGATTATAAAACTTGTCGACTGGGAGGGGGGGGGTCGTGCCGGCAGATTGATTGTTTCATTTCCCCAAGTGTATTTTCAGACACAAAATTCAATATCTATTGTCAAAACTGAAACATTCAGACCGAAAGAATGAATATTTCAGTATCGATCTGCACGTTGCCATTTCATTCTTGTTTTGGGCCTTTACAGGATCTCTGGTTTACCCCTATGATACAATCATGTGATTTATGTGGATTTGTGTCTGTAATGTCCCTTTCATTACATGCGTGCTCTGTAATGAGCTAATATGCTCTTCAGGGTTTCTCTGCACTGGGTGTTAGATGCTGGTTATGGGAAATAGATGTTTACTCTGAATTATTTTTGCCTGCAGTCTGCCATCATTTCAGTTATGAGTCACCTGTTTGGTGTACATTCCACGTTTGAGACGTGAAGACGTCTTTTCAGTACAGAGAGTAAAACTGCGGCCACAGGAATTATTTGTATTGTCTTACGACAAACATTGCATGCAAACATCGGAGGAATCAAACAGTGAGCGTTAGCTTCTGTGTCGATAAGCTTCACACAGGCATCTGAGCTTGCATCCGCTCAGCGGCGCATTTCTGCGACCGCTTAAGCGAAGGTCCCACCGCGGCTCACGTGGACGCCTTGCACCTCTGCGAGAGCTTTCTAAAAGTCACGTGATTTCAGGCCTGTATTTCCACTACCGTACATAAACGCAGTGAGCTGCGTTGTATTCCAATTAAACTTGTTTACTGAAATATCCGACGATATTTACACTTGATGTAAATGGTGGCACAGGAACTCCGGTTTCCCCCCACAGTCCAAAAACACGCTGAGGCTAATTGGAGTTGCTAAATTGCCTGTAGGTGTGCATGTGAGAGTGAATGGTGTGTGAGTGTGCCCTGCGATGGGCTGGCCCCCCATCCTGGGTTGTTCCCTGCCTCGTGCCCATTGTTTCCAGGATAGGCTCCGGACCCCCCGCAACCCAGTAGGATAAGCAGGTTGGAAAATGGATGGATGGATGGATGGGTTGCACAGGATCCCGCCTTTTACTGTATTAAAGATGGATCCGATTGTATTTGGACAATAAGCGATGCTATTAGTCCTGCTGTGAGTAAGCATCAGGCAGTGTGTGGCTGTGATGGGAAGGTCGCCGGTTCACACCCAGCCTCAGCATGTCTGTGGGCCCTTGAGCGAGGCCCTTAACCCCCAGCTCCCTGGGTGGGTGGCTGCCCTTTAACGCTCAGCTTGCTCTCGCCTACAGAGAGCAAAATGGGAGGATGAAAAGAAAAACTCCTCATGGGGATCAATAAAAAACTGACTAAAAGTAGGATGGACTCCTTTGTGTTAAATCACCAAATTACAGTCAACACTGTTACAGGCAATAATCTGGAAATGCAAAGGCAAAGTATCCCAGCGAGGTTTCTAATGGAATGGCCAAATTTTGCATGGCACAACCAGATAATAGGCAGCCTATCCATTGATATTTGATGCCATAAAGCTTTAAAATTTGCCTGTGGTGAGTGTCGTGCAGTGGACTGTCCAGGCTGTACCCTGCCTGGTGATGCTGTCTGAGATGAGCTGCTGCTGTCCAGGATAAGCAGTCTGAATATGGCTGGATGCACCATAACATTCCCATGTCACTCATTGAGATGTCAATGTGATGACAATACTGGTTTGTTAAAATGATGGATTTTATTTTTTTTTGCAAAAAAAAACAGTATCCTGTTGAGCCTTAATGCTCCACTGACTCTGAAAAGCTGTTATTGATACACAATGAAGAATTTAAGATAGACTTTATTGATCCCCAAGGAAAATTCAGTATTAGTCATTTTCACCCCAAAACTACTTGTTATCAAGTAGTACATGTATATGTGTCCATCCATCCATTTTCCAAACCGCTTATCCTACTGGGTCACAGGGGGTCCGGAGCCTATCCCGGAAGCAATGGGCACGAGGCAGGGAACAACCCAGGATGGGGGGCCAGCCCATCGCAGGGCACACTCACACACCAGTCACTCACACACGCACACCTACAGGCAATTTAGCAACTCCAATTAGCCTCAGCATGTTTTTGGACTGTGGGGGGAAACCGGAGTACCCGGAGGAAACCCCATGACAACATGGGGAGAACATGCAAACTCCTCACACATGTGACCCAGGCAGAGACTTGAACCCAGGTCCCAGAGGTGTGAGGCAGCAGTGCTAACCACTGCACCACCATGCCGCCCCTGTTTTCATACCAAATTTGGTAAAAAAAAATAATAAAATAATGCAGTTCTCAAGATGAACTTTGATCTTGAAAAAAGACATGCACAGCCTTTGTGGGCCTACCGACGAGAGCCAGCTGAACCACGTAACCATAACAATCGAAAAGCTTCAGCTAATTCGACTTGATCTGAGTCTGAGAGTAACCGCACCAGTGTGTTCTCACCCGGTCCTTCGCGATGCTTTCAGCAAGTATACAAGTGCATTCAAAGTTTCATTTTCTCTATTCAGTCCGAATGGGCCTACAATGGGCATTCGCCGCCATGTTTGTGGGCAGAACGTGCATTACAGGCAAATGTTTTTGCAGGGCTTCACGTCTCAGGTTCTTTGGGGGGCTATACGCCTATAACCTTGTTTCTTTCTTCAGGGTCCATGGCCAGACTGCCGGTGGTCGCCCCCGACGGAGGGTGGGGCTGGGTGGTGGTGGGGGCGCTGTTTGTGGCCTCGGCCCTGGTGTTCGGCCTCATCCGCAGCCTGGGCATCTTCTTCGTGGAGTTTGTGCAGCACTTTGAGGAGAGCGCGCAGGCCGTGTCCTGGATCACCTCCATTGGGGTGGCCACACAGCAGATGATGAGTGAGTAGCGGAGAGAGGAGAACAGACGGGGGTGTATAAATGAGGAGGAGTGATGAGGAATGGATGATGTATCTAGGGGAAAGTTCACGAAGGGCAAGGGCGAAGATCAGTTGCTGTGGGAAAGAAATTAACCTAGGGGTGGTGAAAACATGACATTGAAGAGAGAGCCAGTGGAGGGGAGATTAAGTAGTGGTGAAGGCGGGACATTGTTAAAAAGAACCAATTGGGAGAGACCAAGATGAGTTTGAAGGCGGGACATAACTAAAAAAAAACCAATTGGGAGACATCAGGATGGTGCTGAAGGTGGGAATTTGCATCTGTGGGTTTTGAAAAGCACTTTATAAAATTAGTGTTGTTATTTTTATTATTATGATTTATTATTATAACAGATGCTCCAGGCCTTAGACGCATTTAATTACACTGACTACCACGATATGATTTTGCCAGCACTTTATTAAATACCCAAAGTAGGCATTTTGAACTGACTCCCCAGCCGGCTGTGATTTCCGCCTGTGTGACTGCTGTGTTGCCCGCAGCCCTGTGCTTCAGTGACGGCCGATGTCTCCCCTTGGGCAGGTCCGGTCGGCACAGCGCTGTGTAACGCCTACGAGGCCCGACCTGTGGTGATGTTGGGCGGCCTGCTGGCCTCCCTGGGCTTGATTCTGGCTTCACAGGCCACGTCTCTCACCCACCTCTATCTGACCATGGGCCTCATTTCAGGTGAGACGTAAACACACTCAGCCCGGGCCTCCTGTGGTCCTCCTGTGAAGGGTCCCTCCCTCTCCTCCTCTTTGTATCCTTTCCTCACTTCTTACAGCAGTGTTTCCCATTCCGGCCCTCGGGGACTCTCAGCTAGTCCACGTTTTTGCTCCATCCAAGCTTCCTGTCAGGCAGTCTATATTTTTGCAAAAATGCGGACTCTCTGACAAGGAGCGGTGAGGGAGCAAAAATGCGGACTGTCTGACAGGGAGCGGTGAGGGAGTAAAAATGCGGACGGTCTGACAAGGAGCTTGGAGGAAGTAAAAATGTGGACTGTCTTATAGAGAGCTCTGAGGGAACAGAAATGCGGACTGTTTGACAGGGAGCCGGGAGGGAGTAAAAATGTGGACTTTCTGACGGAGCTCTGAGGGAGCAATAATGCGGACTGTCTTACAGGAAGCTCAGAGGGAGTCAAAATGCAAACTGTCTGACAAGGAGCTTGGAGGGAGCAAAAATGCGGACTGTCTGACAAGGAGCTGGGAGGGAGTAAAAATGTGGACTGTCTTATAGGGAGCTCTGAGGGAACAGAAATGCGGACTGTCTGACAAGGAGCTGGGAAGGAGCAAAAATGCGGACCGTCTGTGGGTATCCGAGGACCAGATTGGGAAACCCTGTCTTACAGGATCTTTCCCCTGCCAGGCTCCGGCTGGGCACTGGTCTTCACCCCCATCGTGGGCTGCGTCATGGCGTATTTCTCCCGCCGGCGCTCCTTGGCCATGGCCCTGGGCTTCACCGGTGTGGGGCTCTCCTCCTTCGCCTTCTCGCCCCTCTTCCAGCTGCTGGTGGAGCTCTACGCCTGGCGGGGGGCCCTTCTCATCCTGGGAGGGCTCAGTCTTAACCTCATAGCCTGCGGGGCCCTGCTCCGGCCCCTGAGTGGCGCTAAGGCCGTAGCACAGGTACTGATGGCGTGAGGCCCGGCGCGGTTCACATGGCCAGTGTGCCGTGTGGCATTTAAAATGCACAAATTAGGTTTCAAATGTCAGACTGGGCTCAGCTGAAGACCTGCATGTGTCATCTGCCTCCTTCTAAGTCTTGCCAAGTCCATCTGGCATCTTCCGGTCACCTAGACAGGATCACTGGGGTCCTACGTCACAGCCTGATTCACGCATGGTGTTTAAGGTCCTTTCTATGTGCGAGTGTGACCTGCCTTTTCGTAAATACGTGTATTAGGCACAGGCTAGTCAAGGATTTATTTTTAAGGAAGGGGGTAGAAAAGGGGCTGTAATTCATTCTTATTAACCAATGATATCTGTTGAATTGGTGAGTGACAGGGGATGGGACACTTCAGGAGCCAATCAACTTTGAGCTTGGTATAGTGCCCTTGTGCCCCGCCCACATATACACCCTGGTCTTAGGTTACAGTGTATCTATTCAGCAGAATTGTTTAATCTACCTTTCATAATACCTACTATAGCTATCTTTTAATAGCTTTGTAGTAATTTAGGGGTGACTCCGGTGTTTAAATGGGTGTTTCTGACATGATCAGATGTGGTTTTGCCGACCCCCCCACAGGCTCCTGATAACAATGTGCCGGGGGTGGTTTCGTCGTGCCCCTCCCTCTGCTCCCGGGTCTACGCCTACCTGGAGCTGTCGCTGCTCCTCCAGAAGACCTTCTTGACGTACGCGCTGGCCGTGACGCTCTTCAACTCCGGCTACTTCGTGCCTTATGTCCACCTGGTGCCGCACAGCCGGCACGCGGGCTTCTCCGAGTACCAGGCCGCCTTCGTCATCTCGGCCACGGGCGTGGCGGACCTGGTGGGCCGCGTGGCGTCCGGCTGGACGTCCGACCTGGGCTGCGTGCGGCTGCCCCACCTGCTGTCGCTGTGGACGGGCCTCACGGGCCTCTTCCTGCTGCTGCTGCCGCTCTGCTCCTCCGGGGGCTCCTACCCCGGCCTGCTCCTCATCAGCCTGGCCTACGGATTCTGCGCCGGTGCCATGACACCTCTGGTCTTCTCGGTTGTGCCGGAGATTGTGGGCGTGGGCCGCATCCTGGGCGCCCTGGGGCTGCTGCAGCTCATCGAGAGCGTGGGTGGGCTCCTCGGGCCGCCCCTGTCAGGTGGGTCACAGTGCTGCCACCGCAGGATTGGCCAGCCTCCATCTGGGGTGACCAGTCAGCTGGATTTTACTATGTGTCTCTTCTGTCCCAGGTTGGCTGAAAGACATAACCGGCAGCTATACAGCCTCCTTCCTGCTGGCGGGTAGCTTCCTCCTCACGGGGACTCTGGTGCTGGCCGCTCTCCCGTCCTACTTCTCCCGTGCCCCCCCGGAGCCCAGTCATCAAAAACAGGACCAAAGCCTTGAGTCTGGACTGCTGGACCACACTGGGACCTCCCCAGATCTGACCAATAAAACTTATAACTCGAGACCTCCTCCCATCTCAGAGCCACATTCTGAGGACCCCCTGACGGACCCGGCTCTGGATCTCACGTCCGTGAAGACGTCTTCTTTGAAGGAAGACGCCAAATGCTGACCACGCCGCTTAGGAACACCTGAGATGGGAGGAGCCTGACCTTGCCCCGCCTCCTCAGGACAGCGATACTGACTGACGCGTCTCATAGACGACACAGATCTTTTAGTACCAAAAAAACCTTTCAGTAGACCAGCAGCTGAAAGTTTGTTATGTCAGTTTCCTCCAAAGCAGCTTCTGGTTAAAACTGAGTAGTTTCATCCTCGGGGGAGGAAAATGAGGAAGGGATCTTTAATGTGACCCAGAAATTACTTCTTCCCATAGACAGGTTCCCTTTGAATTCCTCCCTGTCTGGGATGGAACCTGTTTTCTATACTTACGTTTATTTAAAGATCAAACTGTCGTGGCCGAGGTGTTTGTAGGCCTGGAATCCGTCTCTTCCCTATATTTTCATAAGGTCACATGATAGCATGTGCTTCCCATCCCCCAGTCAGCTACTACAGATGTGGTCATTTCTCTGAAGACCTCCTCGAGTTTGAGAGGAACAGAGAATGTTAGAACGCTTCCTGTTTACTGAAGCACATATTTTCTGTATCAGAAAATCATGTCAAGGCATTCATTGCCATACAGCTGTGTGTCTGTGACCTTCCTGACCTTGCCGGCAGCCAGCCAGGGTCCGGTGAATAGCTATTTAAATGGGAGCGGAAGGTCAAGCACTCGCTGAACTACAGGAATTCTGATGTATTTTCTCAGTTAGGTGAAAATGTTTATAGGGACGTTGTCTGCGCTATGATCAAGCCAAGACAGACGGATACACAGGCAGACTGCAGACAGACTGCAAGCAGGCAGACAGACAGGTAGGCAGACACCCTGCAGACAGACTGGCAAGCAGACAGGACTCTGGATATCGCCTGACAGATCAGAGGGCATCTCCATGGCTTTGAGACTCGTCTGTAGACCCCGATGATCTTCTCCTCCAAGCTGATCTGCAGAACCGGCCTCCTGCTGTCTCTCATACCCCTGGAAGCAATGCTTAGCCTGACTATTATAACAGCTGCCATCCATCAGTCTGTAAACCTCAGCTGCCTTTTGTCATCACTCCTCATTTTGTACGTTTCCTACTGTATTTTTCGACTTTTTCTTAATGCAGGCTTTTTGGCTGCCCTGCCTTACCGTTCACTGACGATTATCTTTTCCAAAATAAAGTCTTATGCAATAAAATCTAAAATCCAACATCATCACATTGTTGGCATTTCCTACATTTCATGCTGTTTTTGCTTCTGAAATCTCTAAATGCCAGTGAGACTGGAGACTCTGTTGTTGTTTTGATGCTACACTAATGGTTTAGTTTTACCGTCTTTTACCATGATTTACTTATCATGCTTCTGACTGGTCAAACAGTTTTGACGTGGACAATGAACTCGTATGAGAGAATCTGTATGTGTGTGTGCGTGCGTGCGGGTGTGTGTGTGTGTGCGTATGTGTGTGTGTGTGCGTATGTGTGTGTGTGTGCGCGCGGCAGGGAGGTGAAAGGTCAAGCTGGCACCGTTGACGGCGCTGATTTGTGAGTCACCTCTGAAACGTAAAGATGCTTCAGACTGGGCTGCGTCATTCCTTACATTTTATTAATGAACTCAACTTCACATGGCTTTTATAAATGACAATAAAAAATGTTCAGCATACAAATACGAAACAAAATACATGATACACATTATTTTTCATGTTAAACGTAGAACTTTCCCGGTGACTGTTTCATGGGATATCATGGGATATCAGGGTCACCTCGACAGGACCGTCTCCCCCGGATACGCATTTGACATTTTTGCTGTGCCAGAGGACAAGACAACCGTGCTGGGAAGGCGCCTGTCTGTCTGGGACTGATAATATCACTGTGACCCTCCCCCCCGCCACCCGTCAGCTCCCCTCCGCCACTGTGCCTCTGACTCGTAATGTTCGGGTCGCTGGCAGCTGTGAGGGAGAACCTCTAAATCTCTCAGAGACGTTCAGTCGCGACCCACGTGGTCACCTACTGCGCTGCACCACGGTAAGAGTGTAAAACAACAACAGCAGAAAGTGGAAAATAAAAACCAAGGATTGGGCCCATTTGCACGGTTCTGCCAGACGGATACGACGGTTCTGAGTCAGCCGGAAGGAAATGGGCTCAGCAGGAAAACTCTCTCCTCACTCGTGTCAGCACAGACCAGCCCTGTGACCAGCATGTAACCAAGTGACCCCCCCCCCCCACCCACCATACCTGGCCTTTCTGTAAACAAATGCATCAGATTTCCAACACAAGCAAAAATAAATATTAATTTGTGGTTATGCACTATGATCAAACTGACGTTAACTTGGCAGGAGTTGATTGGAATAAGAGAGCTGTAAAGTTCGAACCCTATTACATCAAGCTTTCAAGTTTAAATTGTAATAGAGCCCAGTACCGTATTTCAATATCTGCTAATGTACTGCAAATGAGAAATAAACTGAAAAAGATGCTTTGTAATCTTACAAAACTCAGCATGACATTTTGTTACTTTAGTGACATAAATACAAAAGTATAGCCCAGTAAAAACGTTAGAGAAACATTCCTGTAATGTATGGGGATGGTGAGTGTGTGACACGTGCAGCACTGTTACTTAGCCAGTGCACAATCCAGTGCACTGCAGTCCAGCCGTGAGCAAGGCAGCGTGCTG
This sequence comes from Brienomyrus brachyistius, assembly GCF_023856365.1. Lineage (NCBI taxonomy): Eukaryota > Metazoa > Chordata > Actinopteri > Osteoglossiformes > Mormyridae > Brienomyrus > Brienomyrus brachyistius. The sequence goes on along the minus strand of NC_064542.1, from coordinate 27,321,063 downwards.
CATGTCTGTGGTGCGTGTGAGAGTGAGTGATGTAACAGTGACCCCTGGTGGTCAGGGAGCCTTAATGTCAGCACTTCTCCGCTTCAGCTTCTCTGGGTTATTGGAGGCCATTTGGGAAAAGTCCCTGAAGATGTCCTGATACGTCTCATCCCCTGCGGAAGACAAGAGCACAGAATTTGATGAGGGAGACATGAAAACAATGACAAGGGACAAAGATGGGGAGATTCTGGGAGCGATACAGCTTCTCTCCTAAATATTACAGTTGATCATCTCACGCAGAGATAAAAATATAAATATAATTTAGGAAAGAAAAAAATATCACTCTCCCCTGATCTAGTTTTGTCCCAACCCCCCTTAAACCAGTGTTCTGGAGCATGCAGTCTTTGGACACAAAATGGCTACACCGACTAGAACTATGACAGGCACTAGATTATATCTCTCTGTCTCTGGCTTGCAGACAGCTTGGTTCACACCTAGGGAGCAGCATGCAGGCATGGTTGCAGACACACACACACACACACACACACACACACACACACCCTTGGCATGCGTCTGTGATTCACTCCAGGTCCCCTACTTCTCCACCCCCAAATCTGGCCTCTCGAAAACAGCGGATTTGGCGGATTTCACCCCCTGGGGGCAGGCCTTAGTCCCACCGGGGGAGGGGAAAACCTGGAGTGGATCCGGCAGCCGGGAAGGGGCTGCGACTGGGACGTGGCTCAGGGCTAGCGGGCGGTTACCTGTTCCACGGGGTGGGGGACGGCGTGGAGGGACACGAGAGAGATGGCACAAGCAGCGGGGACGGACGGGGCGTCTCGTCGGACCCAGAGACAGACACAGACAGACAGACAGACAGACAGATGCCAGTGAGCGGCATGGCAACATGGGGGGCTCGGGGGGGATGGAGCCATGGAGACGAGGGAGCCAGGCTTCAAGGAAGAGAGGTCAGGGGCGGCAAATGCGCGGCTGTTAGCATGGCGACGGCGGACACTCGGGGTGGGGGGGGGGATCTTCCTGAACAGGACTGGCTCCAGCACAGCCCAGGACAGCCTCAAGTCTCTTACAAGAAGCAGCGAGAAACTGCAGACAGGAAGCTCTGGGGTCGTCAGATCAGAGCCAGATTATAAAATAGTGTCAGATGACATTGCACAGCTCAGCCTCTAGGGGGCACCTGGCACTCAGGCTGCGAGCTCCCAGCACAGGCTACACAAAGCCCTCTGCCCAGAAGGTACAGCTATTTTTCAATGCCATGACTGACAAAAAAAGGCCACATATAGCTACACTAAGCAAAAAAACCCAAAGATAACCAACAAAAAAAAAAAAGAATGAGCATAATTAAGAGCATTGAAATCTTCCTTTTGCGACACGCTGGGTTTCACTGGGCCTTAAAGGCTGCTGTTTGCACTTTCTACATTTACCACAAGAGACAATTAAAACAAGGTCATGGAACGGGGGCCATCGGGGGGCAGGTGGAGAGAGAGGCACCCGGAAACCACACACTGCCATATACACTGCATCAGCTCAGTGCAGAAGGGCTCAGATCTGGCTCCTTGCAGCTGCTGCTGGCTGCCTGCTTGTCCTCTGGGTGTGCGGTTCCTGTGCTGCATGGGGCCCTGAGGCGTTGGAGTCACTCCCCTTTTCTGGGTTTCACGGGATCCCAGGCCAAGGAACCTCGTTAAGCGGCTGGCCGGGTGGAGTTTTTGCGTCTCCGTGAAAAACCTGACGGAGGTTTTCCGTTCGCCAGTCCGGTCCTGGCGCACGGTACAGACCACCACACCCTGCAGGACAGACGCACCCTAGGTCCCGCCGACTCGCTCGGACCCCCCCTGTGCCCAGCCACTCAGCTGGTTCCTCAGAGCCTGGAAACCCTTCATTGGCTGCCCCGTCCCAGCCCCGCCCCCTCCACCCGAGTAGCCACGCCCCCCTGGTTGACCTGATTGGCCAAAGGCGCCGTCCATCTCCCGCATCTCCTTATTCATCTTGGCGATCCGGAGCCTGTGGGAAACGCAGAGAAATGGGGTCAGTTTTTCCTGAGTGGCAGTTTTAGGTCATGTATCCTCAGTCGTCCCATCGTGTTCTTTTTAAAGCTCCACCCCCACGGCTCTTACAGAGTAACGATGTCCGCGTTCGCGGTCTCCACACCGATAGTGATGGGGTCCTTCCCATCCTTGTCCTTGGCGTTGTAGTCAGCTCCCCTCTTCAGGAACAGGCACACGAGGCTACGGTACACGAGACGTCACATGTAGGGGGGAGGGTCTCTCACTATTTATATAAACTTGTTTTTGCCTTGAATACAGCCACGTAATCCATTTATGCATTCATCTTTTGTAACCCCTTAACCTATTCAGGGTTGGGGGGGGGGGGGTGTGGAGCCTATGGGAGCAAGACAGGGAACAACCTGGTAGGGGGCACCAACCCATCGCCAGACACACACACACCAGTCACTCACACCTACAGGCAGTTTGGTAACTCCAATTAGCCTCAGCATGTTTTTGGGCTGTGGGGGGAAACCCCACGACGACTGGGGGAGAACGTGCAAACTCCACACACATGGAGCCCTGCTCCCAGAGGTCAGGCGGCAGTGCTAAGCACTGCACCCCCATGCCTCCCCTCTTTGTAAATATGTGACTTTTTCATTCATTTGTCCAATAGGCTCTAAATGAACTCGTTGCGTAATAAAACAAAGCCCAGACTATAACTGCCTTGCAATAGGTACCTGTTCGCTCACAGATGTTCAACAATTTGCAAACTGGCATGTAGAGACAAGACAAGATTATGGACAAATTTTCTGAAAATGTCCTTGATCCTGAGCCAACAGGTTATGAGCAACGTGATACATTTCAGTAGTATGTGTCAATCAATGGTGCCCGGGGATAACACCCTGTGACAAGGAAATACGGACGTAACAGTGACAAGATGCTAAATAAGCCCCTCTGCCTTTGATTTAATCACTGTTTGCGTATTTCGCATAGTACTGACTGCTTAACAGAAAGAGCAGAAATACAGTAAAATGGCCATAATTGACAGAGGGCTGCGACATGGTTACGGGCGTGAGCCTCGCATGACCCACACGACACCCGGACTGATGATCAGGTCCCGACGGCCTTCATGATGCCCTACTGCTCTATTAGCAGTGATAGTCTCACGTACCCGGTGTGGCCCAGGATAGTGGCATGGTGCAGGGGGCCCCTGCCGTTGCAGTCGGTCTGGTTGACGTTGGCTCCGTTCTGCAGGAGAAACTCGCTGGCAGCCAGAGAATTCTGTCAAGCAGGGAGCGGAGGGGATTAAAACACACACACACACACACAAACACACACGCATTTTTACTTTTTTCATGGCAGTCACTGATTTTCATAAAATAGAGTTTTCCCTTATGGGGACCGGTTTCCTGGGGAAAAAAAGGGATATTTATCTCGTTATGGGGACATTGTGTCCCCGTAAGGATAGGTATACCCACTCAGACACACACACACACACACACACACACACACACACACACACACACACACACACACACACACACACAGGCACAGGCACAGTCATGCGTGCGATGCCCTGCACACTGACCGCCGTCACCGCCTGGATGAGAGGTGTGCTGCTGTCCTCCGCCACGGACACCCAGTTGACATCTGCGCCGTGAGCGATGGCGTCCGCCATGACAGGGAAGTTCTGCAGCGCCGCCGCGCGGTACAGCAGGGCCCCTGGGTGCAGGCCGCTCAGGTCCTCCTCCTCCTCCTCATCTGCACACACCGTCACATCAGACACCCTGCTGTCGAACTCTCATGCCTCCAGACTCTACTGGGAAAGCCCAGTGCATTTTGGGTAGGCTTCTGGAAGATTCTGCTGCATTAGGAGACCATGACTGGGTACAAGACTGGTGTACTTGACATGTCACAGACTCACTCACACACACACACACACACACACACACACACAGGTTTGTAATCTTTGTGGGGACTCTCCATTCATTTTTATGGGGAAAACTCTAATCCCAACACGACGACCTTAACCCCCCCCCAGCCCTCACCTTAACCACCAGTAAATGACTTTTGACACTTTTAGTTTTTGATTGCAGCTACAGTTTCCCCTTCTGGATACCAAAAAAATTATCCCCACAACATCAAAACAGGTTTATCGCATTACATTTTACATTTGATCCCCATAAACACACACAGACACACAAACACTCATTCAGTAACCACTCACACTGTTATAATCGCACTCACAGCCTTTGGGGACCACAGAGTAATCATAACAGACGTGCAACCTGAACATCATCAGTCCAGCCTCCCCGAAGGACTCTACCTCACCTTTGTGACTGCCTGTGCTGTTCTTATGTCCAAGGTCGCTCAAGGTCAGCCCTGGGGAAACCACAAGACATTCCTTCGGTTAGCTAACAGACCACGGACCGAGGCCACACAGCCCTCTGGGATTTGTAGGCTCTATTTTTACAGTCAGTGTGAGCAGCTGTGATCGATCAATCTCTGAGGCACCATCCCCCTGATGTTCATGCAACTGCCCCAGCAGATCGCTCCGCCTTCCGCAGGCATGCCTGTTCGCCCATGAGCCATACCTGTTAGCCGTGGCAGGGTGGCACGGTTGGGCTTTGGCTTGAGGGGAGGGCGTCCGGGAGGTCTCTCATGGTTGGCGCTGGTGGTGCGGTTGCGTCTGGCACTAGAGCGGCGTAGGGGCGCCACACGACCCGTCTCCGGAAGCTTCTGGATGAACTTCTTCTCCACATACTTGGATCGGATCCACGCCTCTTTGTCCTGCCTACATAAGGACGGTGACAGGAGGGATGACCCGCACAGCCAGGTGAATCCAAAGTCAGAAATATCAACAGTGAAAAATGTCTTCATTCTTTCACGTTTATTGATTAATACTGCAGTTATGTGGGTACAACACGCCAAGACAACCTGCAATTGCTTACAATTGGCATTAAATTAATACATGGAACCATGTAGCTGTGTGCCATGTTTCCGGAGGACAGTGTTCAGTAGCGACACATCAGCACATTTTACCTGGTGCACAGCAGAGCAGGATAAAAAAAAAATGGACGCCAAAAAATAGATCAGGGAACTTTGGTGACAGAAGTTTGACATCGAAATGACACTTTCACAAATATAGCTGTGTTCAAAATAACTTCTGGAGACAAGGTAAAAAAACCCAAATATCAAAGCAACATGTAATGCCATCTCCCAAACACCAGGGGGAAATGAAGAGCCATTTTCCCCTGTTTAGTTTCTGCTCTGCAGATAGATGAAGTTGGTTCACAGCCCCGGTGTTCTGGCGTGTCCAAGTGTTCATCCCATCACATCTTAGTCAACAATCGGGCAATTCCGGCATTCCTAGCAATCCCTGGGATGCAGGGTAGCCGGGGTAGGGGGGGGGGGGGGTCGAGGTGGGGTCAAGGAGCTGGACCCAAGGCCCAGCGGTTCCCTATCTTAGCCTCAGGACAGGGTCTCTGTGCTGTATTTGAGAAATTTCCCCCATGAAACTTCCAGCTGCACAAGCATTTTATAAATAGACACCTTGTGTAAGCAACTAAAATCAGCTGACAAAAAAAAAAAACGAAAACACCAGGTCTGTTAGCCGTATAATGAGGGCGGGACATAAAGAATAAGAGCAAGGCTAATGGCCGGGCGACGCCCACCTGGGGCTGGAGGGGTGGGGCTTCTTGATGGTGATCTCGTCGATGCGTGCCTCGTAGATTCTGTTGATGGCCGTGTTTCCCAGCTCACACATTAACTGACAGAGAGTACAGAGGGTCACAGTTAGGACAGCCACTAAAAACCAATCAGATGGCTACTGTTTGTGGGGAAACTCACCAAAAACCAATCAGATGGCTACTGTCTGTGGGGAAACTCACCAAAAACCAATCAGATGGCTACTGTCTGTGGGGAAACCCACTAAAAACCAATCAGATGGCTACTGTCTGTGGGGAAACCCACTAAAAACCAATCAGGCTGACTGAGCCCAACAGAAAACTCTGGGGAAATCACTGAAACTCTGGCTTTAGGTGCGTTAGAGAGAGAAGAGGACTGATTTAACGGAAATATGACAAATCCAGCATCGTACCCCTGTTTTTACCTAATAATAATGGAAGTATAACCTTAATAACTTAATAACATTAAGCTCTGGTTGGCACACACTTTCATAACTGGATAAAATCCCCGAAAAGCCCTGTAAATTCCAGTAAATCCTTTACACTCTGAACCCATGTGACGTTTCATAACGGCCTGAAAACTCCTGGCACCTGGGTGTGATATAACTGTCTGACTAATGTTTCGGCCATAAAAAAAAAATCACACGTGTTTGTGTAAGTGACCCACTTACCCTGACCAGCTCGGGCTCCCAGGAGTCCAAGGTAAGAGAGCGGACTTTGGAGAAATGGACGCCCAGACTCCTGTCGGCCAGGAGGGGAGAAAATAATCAAGCTGTACTGAATTACATTTATACTGAATGGAGAAGTGTGAATGCATTGACGGATCTCTCTCTCTCTCTCTATATATATATATGTATATATTACACATACATATATATGCATACATATACACACACACAAACTGTATTTATGTCTACATACTGTATAATGTAATTTTTTTAAATCATTTTCTATGGAGGAGTCGAACATTGAATCTCATTGTCCTTTGTACAATGACAATGCAGGAATTAAATTCAATTCAGTACAATTCAATATATTCCACTCTGTGTGTATAAATGGTAACTGTATATGGTGCAATATATGAGTAAAGATGATGTATGGGGGATGTATTATTGTAAGTGGGGAGTTATGTATATATTCACTGAACAATTATTACATTCGGCAATCACTTGGGGCGGGGCTATGTGTGTATGTACTGACCAATCAGAACTGACAGCAGGCGCTGGGGTGGCTGGGCTACACATGTATGTGCAGACTAATCAGAGCAGCCGCTACTTGCTAGGGGGCGGGGCTAAATGTGTGTGCTTGCCAAATAGGAATGTTGAGCTGTTGTGGGGGGGTTACCTATGAATGCCTGAGCAGACGATGCAGAGGGTGATGCCCAGGTTAATGGAGGCCCAGTCGGGGCCCGGCTCCCCACAGTCACAGCACTGTCCGTTGCCTGAAATCTTCTGCACCTCCTCCAGCGCCTCCCGTCCCGCGTTGGGCTGCTCCGACCCCACCCCGCTGCCAGCTGACACGGACCGGGTCCGCTCCAGCCCCCTCTGTGAGAGAGGAGGAGGGGGTAGAGTACAGGGAGTGGGGGAGGGGAGGGAGCTTGTCTGGAATGCAGCCGCGACTGGCTGGAGTGCACATGTGTGTGTGTGTGTGTGTGTGCGTGTGTGTGTGTGTGTGTGTGTGTGTGTGTGTGTGTGTGTGTGCGCGCGCGCGCGCGCGCGCGCGTGCGTGTGTGTGTGTGTGCGTGCGTGCGTGTGTGTGTGTGTGTGTGCGTGTGTGTGACAGGCCTCACCGGGTTGAGCGTGTCCTCCCTGTGGTCCTGGAAGGCCGATGCGATGCTGTTCTGTACAGCGCTCATCCAGCTCTGCTGATGCTGCTCAGAGTCAGCCTGGAGTAGGCAGCTCCTACACACACACACACACACATAGATGTACAGACAGACAGACAGAGAGACAGACAGACAGACAGGTTAATACGGATAGATACGTCTTCATCAAGTGCTGCTCACATGCTCAAGCCGCTGACGAGGTTCTGGACTGGAACCAGCATTAAACCCTGCAGCGTACAAGCTGGACCCAACTCACTTGGATGGGGAAACGACCTCGAAACAGAACCGGCGCTCATTGTCCGGACATGGCTTCACCGTACACAGCCGTAAGTCCTCCACCACGACAGTGGGCTGGTCCTGGGGGGGGGCGGGGGGGCGGGATGGGGTGAGTCTGCACACGCGCTGTATATGTTGGGTTATATGCAGGACGGTCTATCCAGCCTTACCCACCCAGAACTTCTTCTGGTAAACAAGCTGATTCTTCTGTATGGAGAACCACCGTCTGTAGAGTGAATGGGGGGGGGGGGGGGGTGAGAAGACAATGAATCAATAGCTGGAGCCATAAAGCCTCAAGCCGCCTAACAGAGCGGGAGGCTTAGACCAGGGAGGGGAAACGCCTCAAAGCTTTCACAGAAAAACCCATTTCTGTCCAGAAACTGATCATCTGTGACTCATAAGTAAATAACAACGTCATGTGTCACTTAAACACATAATGATATGCCATTCGTACTCTGTTTCCATAACTCCTGCCAAAGATAATATATGTGCGCTCAAAACATATAATTTACATACATTTTGCCTCCATGAATGTCCACAGACTGGTACAGAAATGAATGAAAGCAGAGGGAGAGGCAGAGAGACAGAGACAGAGGCAGGCAGGCTGTCATTTTGGGGGAGGGACACACCGCCCCCACTGCTGTCCAATATGTAACAGCTGGCGAAAGGTTTGGGGGGGGGGGGGGGGCATTAATAGCTGGGAAGCACATGGCTGGAATGGCTGCCCATTCTAGCGAACTCATCAGCATTCATACATATTTGTAGTTGCATATTTAATATTTTTGGCCTGACAAGGATCAGCAGAGGGAAGATGGATGGATTATTTTGTTTGTCGATTGTTAGTTATACTGATATTAGTTTACAATAGAGCGAGAACTTGAAAGATAAGTTTTATCTATCTATAGCTTTTAACTTGTTTGGCAAATTTGTGCCACTGGAACAGGACGGACAAAAGGCATCTCATCATTTAGACGAACACTGCACTGCAGTAGCCGTCAAAGGAACAAACGCTAAAACGCCACTGTTTCGTTTGTGGCAGGTCAGTTCACTGGTAACGGTGATTTAGATGTACTGTATTTTTACTGTATTTCAGTTCCGTTTCCAGAGTTTGACGCAGGGGTGTATACATCTCGAGGGGGGGGGCTTTTTACATATAGTGGTGGGAAAAACATGCACATTTTTGACCACAAAGGGACAAATGCATATTCTTTTTCTTTGAATTACTCTGCAAATAATTCATTTTGTGGCGCGACGCTCTCTGTTGAAGTGCGTATCCATGAATTATACTCAGTACAGAGACACGCACCAATTAAGACTGAGGTGGACTTTATCGATCCCCAAAGGATGGCACGATACAGACACTCCCCAGGTTACGATAGGCCATATTACGGTATTTCGACTTCAATACATCATTCAATAAATTACATGAGGTACATTGTTAGGTTCGGTGCACTGTATTGACTAGTATTTTCGCCTTACGATATTTTCGCCTTACGATATTTTCGCCTTACGATATTTTCGCCTTACGATATTTTCGCCTTACGATTTATCGGAAAGTAACCCCATCATAACCTGGGGAGAGGCTGGTCTATATAATACATATTCAGCTTATATGTATATCTGTTGTCTGTATGCACTGGCTACCACCTACCGTTTACTTGTACTATTGAAAGGAGTCATTCTTGTGTACTTTTGCGGGTCGTTGTTTTGCTTTTTTTAATGACGTATTTATCGTTAGGTGTTTCCTGTTTAATTGTTCTTTGTTCTAGCTGTCTGATGCTCCACATAAATGACATTTTGTTTCTGGTCTGTGAAACGACAATAAAGTGACTTTGCTTCACTTCGGCGAAACCTCAAGAAAAAGCTGAACAAAAACTACAAACATGGCTGAAAGCTAGAGAGAGCCAGAGAAGGAAGTCCTCAGCAGGGAAGAGCCTGGGTCATCGGGCAGGACCTGCTCCAGGTTTTGAAGGCGTTACTGGCCCTCTTGTAGAGGTAGCCCTCCATGACGATCCCACTGGCAGCGTCCGGGCTGAAGTCAGCGACGGAGTCATCGTATGACACGTCCTGTGGGCGGGCGAAGGGACAGGCGGGTCACCACTCAGCTGAGATGAGGCTGGGGGGGGTTATCCGCCGGCTGGACCATGGAATTTCCACACCCCCCACCCCGGGGAGGAAGCCCACCTTGGTTTTGATGGCGACGTGCCTCTGCTCCATGTCCCTCTTCTCTCGCGCAGAATTCAGGACCAGCTGAATGTGCTGCCAGAGGAAAGGTGCATTATGGGAACGCAGGTGTGATGGAACCAAGTGCGTTAGCGAGTGGGGAAAAAAAATGTGAAAAACAGGCTGAGAAAAGGAGCCGAGAAGAGATAGGGGGGGAAAGCCGGCGCTGGCCCTGCCGTGCACAGTCTGCAGAGATAAGCATCGTCTCACTGCTTCTCTGGCTTCCTGGCCGCACGCCAGTGACAGACTGAAGCATGGAGGACAAGGGAAGATTAACCAGGGAGCTGTGGGGGCGGGAGGAGGGGCTGGCAGTGCAACACAAGGTTCAGGTACAACACAGTATCTGCCAGGACATCCCAGAGAGAAACAGGACGCAGGGAGCGGACCCCCTCCCATTTAATCTGCTGACTTGAAGATAGTCCTGCAGGTTTATCAGGGCCTGGTGCCCCCCCCCCCCCCCTCCCTCGTTCAGCGTTATTTTCTGGCTTCTTTCGCCATTTCCTGTCAAGGCCGTTTACCGCCGCATGTTGAGGTTTCCTGTCGAAGTGGCCAAGGTAGTTTTGTTTCCGGACTCGATTCACCCTCGTACACTACCATCGGGCCGGGCCAAAACAGGGTGGGGGGGGAGACTGCAAGGCACTGCTCTACACTGCCACCTATAGGGCTTCTGGGGTACTTCAGAGATGACGCTACGCCTCAGTGCTACGGCGACCTCGCGATGGGTTCGGCCATGTGACCTGAGGGCCGACTCCTGCTGAAAAGCAAGTGGGTGGAAAACTGCCCCATGTGGGGCAAAGGGTGACCACAAGAACCCAAGAAGCATCAGAAAGGAATCAAGCTCCTCTCTGTAACCAAGGTCACTGACACAAATCATGTCCACTGCCGGATCAAGACGGCAAACCGTGGGACTCAGGAAGCTTCCAAAAGAGACACATGGCAGGTCAGCGAAGCTTCCTCACGTGATGCTCTTCCACGGGAACACTGGGGGCCTCCGGCCAAAGCACCAGCCACCCCCAAGCAGCTCCGGCGACTGCCATACGGAACCGGGTGAGAGTGGGGGGGGGGGGGGGGGGGGACCTGACTTTCATGTTCTGCTGCATAAAATTTCATCAGCCTTTTGAGTGAAAACAACTGGACAGTTTCCACTGTTTCTTCTCCACAGCAGGCCAAACGTCTCCCCTCTCCAGATCTCCAGTCACAACCTCTAACAGACAGTATCGTAAGTCCTCCACCACGACAGTGGGCTGGTCCTGGTGGGTGCGGGGATGGGGTGAGTCTGCACACGTGCTGTATATGTTGGATTATATGCAGGACGGTCTATCCAGCCTTACCAGACACATCATTTATGGTGGGACTCATGAGGTTTGGGACACTAAATATTAAAGAGAGGGGATGCTAAAGTGACGTGTTCTGCTAACCAGATAGCTGGCCACCATCTTGTGACTCAGCTAACTGGCCATTTATTTAGATTTATTTATTTGGGGGGGGGCAGTAACAAGAAACCCACTCCAGCCGGTAAACCATCTTTCTTGCCTCCCCATGTCCTCCACTCAGGAACTGAGTCCCAGTCTGACTCCGTCCTCTATCCAGACCTCCTTTCAACATTTCCTCCTGGACACACCCGCTTCAGGACACACCCACTTCAGGACACACCCGCTTCAGGACACACCCGCTTCAGGACACACCCACTTCGGGACACACCCACTTCGGGACACACCCACTTTTAGACATGTCCTTTGGACACGCCTCTCTCAGACTGAGACGGTCATGACCTCTCCAGACTCCTCCACCCCCTCTCCCCCACCCAGCCACCCACACACACACACACACACACACACACACACACACACACTTACCTGGTCACTGAGGCTCTTTCGATAACCCTCCAGCTCAGAGAGAGTTTGATGGCCTTGCTGGAAGAACTGGGCTTGGGCATCCATCAGAGAGAGCATCTGAAAGTGTCAAACACACACCACACACACACACACAGTTACTCACAATGCAAAGGCATCAGAAAGACATGTTATATAAACCCCTCCCACACAAGATTCCTACTCTCCCTCCCTCCAAAACACAGACAAACCACGGCTCTCTACAGGAAACAGTCCAGCAGGTGTAGGGTCTAAAGGATCTTATACTGGGATGGTCAGACTTACCACCATGAGGAGGTCAGTCTTCTTCTTGGACTCGATGACATTGATCTAAGGGCAGATTTTACGGCGGGGGGGGGGGGGAGTTGTGATTAAAGTTAGCTGAATTCTCCAGATACAGCGGTCAGTGAATCGTCTCCTCCCACGATGTCCCCCACCTGCAGCACGTAGTCCAGCGCCTCACTGCGGAAGGCCTTGCGGGCCCCCAGCAGAGCGCCGCTCGCCTCCTCCACCTCGTGCTGCTTCCCCCGGGGCGCTTGGGCGTTCCTCGCCAGCGCCGCTTCCAGGCTCTCGCTGCTGCGCTCAAACTCCTTCCTCACGTCCTTGAACTTCTTCACATCCCTGTGAGGGCGATGGAGGACAGAGACACGGGGGACTGAGAGTCAGGGGGTGAATCTCAATATGCATACTTGACTGTACTTGCGTACCCGTCTTACGTTATCTTCCACTGCCAAAGATCAGGTCCAAAACTAGGAACACAAATACACAGGGAGGGTAAAGATCCCTGGATGTTCGTCTTGCTCCACCCCAGATATCAAGGATGCATCGGTTGCATCCTGGCAGAACGAGACCAATCCCATAATTCATTGCGTCACAAGTTCGTTCTTGAAAGACAAGTTCGCAAGACCGGTCTTGCCATTACCAGAAGTACGGTCACCCCAGGGCCCGCCGAGCAGACAGACTGGTTTCTATGGTGATGTTTAAAACTGATCTCCAGCCAATCAGTGTGTCAGTGCTGAGGTTTCGCTCCAGCTGCTGTCTGCATGGCTAATCACTGTGTCTACGGTGAAATTTTTATCCAGTCACTGTCTACAATGAAGATTCTTTTGAGTCACTACATTTGCTTCTGAAGTAAAGAGGAACAATGAGTAGCAACTGGCTGCAAGGCCTCAATTCTGTGGAAGGCATGGCGATCATTATTAATTTAACTACATGTGTTTTTCCAATGTGAAATGAATATCGCGCCCCACACACCTGCTGTAAATGGGTTAATGAATGATGCACAAAAGCTCACACTCACTCCTTCACGAAGCTCTGCAGCTTCAGCTTCACGGACTTCTGCGTCGTCTCAATCACCTCCTGTTGGGGGGGGGGGGGGGGGCGGGGGGCACATTTATTTTCATTTCGTTTGCTTGCTGCAACTCTAACTGCAACCGCACAGAGATAAGGGCAACCAAAGAATGGCAGAGATATGGAGGTTTAAATATAGACTGAGCAGAAAATTCCAGCATCCGTACAATGACTAAAAAGGAACACAGATTCTAATAGTGGCAATTAGGCCAGCAGAGAAGATGTCTCACAATATCTGCTTGTATGCTTTATCTGTTAGCTGCCTCCATACATCCATCCATCCATCCATCCATCCCCAAATCCATCCATCTTCCACCCACTAACGGCGTCCTCGGTAGGTGTGAATTAACCTGCCTGGGGCTCCAAGGCTGACATCAGCACAGACACTAAGGTGCTGCCGATTTAGCTAACAAGCTAACCCAGGATGGGGTGGGGGGGCTGATATTAATCTGCCTCTGGTCGTTGCGTAGCTGTGGTAACTGACAAATACTTTCCGGGGTTCAAGGCCCCATTTTTCCTGCTAAATCTGCCTGCTCTGCAAACTCTCCTGCCATCTGCCCACTACATCACTGAGCAGGAGTCAGACCTCACTGGCCGGGGGTGGGGGTGGGGGGGGGCAAGCCCCCTGAGAAACATTAGCGGGCCAATTTGAGATAAGGAGTTAAAGTAATTCATCTCTTCCTCATACAAGAGATGATATCAATAAACATCAGTGATAGTTTGTGTCATTAGAAGGGAACCATTTTATTGCGAATTCTTACCAAATTCTGGTGAATGCTGTTGCTAGCAAGTAAACATTTAATACTGCAGTTACCATCATGTCAGACCAACTTAGATCAAACCAGGAGATACAACGTCAGTAACGGAGGGCGGAGCTGGGGCAGGGAGGGACGAGGGTAACGATCTGTCACGCTGCGTCAGGGTGGTTAGGGATAAGGAGGAGAGAACAGCCTGGACACAGGAAGGAGGATGAAGGCGACAGCTGGAGAGCATCTCTCACCGACTGGGCCTCCAGGATGATGGACAGCTTGTTGGAGAACTTATTCAGGCAGTCCTGAGGAGAAGGAGAGAAGGTCGGAGAAGGAGAGAAGGTCGGAGAAGGAGGGAAGGTCGGAGAAGGAGAGAAGGTCGGAGAAGGAGAGAAGGTCGGTGAAACATCCTCACCAAGATGAGCACCATCCCCGGTCGTCCCGAGGGAATCCACACACATCCACATCCCCTCTGTATCGGCCCCTTGTCTTTCCTCGAGGTCAACCCCCACCATGCTGTCCCCAGATCAGTGAAACAGCCCCCTTCTGCTGAGTCCCACTGCAACCATGCTGTCCCCAGATCAGTGAAACAGCCCCCTTCTGCTGAGTCCCACTGCAACCATGCTGTCCCCAGATCAGTGAAACAGCCCCTTTCCCAAAATCCCATTGCAATTATGCTGTCCCCAGATCAATGAAACAGCCTTTTCCCTGAGTGTCACCGCAATCATGCTGTCCCCAGATCAGTGAAAACAGCCTTTTCCCTGAGTGTCACCGCAAGCATGCTGTCCCCAGATCAGTGAAACAGCCTTTTCCCTGAGTGTCACCGCAAGCATGCTGTCCCCAGATCAGTGAAACAGCCTTTTCCCTGAGTGTCACCGCAAGCATGCTGTCCCCAGATCAGTGAAACAGTCTTTTCCCTGAGTGTCACCGCAATCATGCTGTCCCCAGATCAGTGAAACAGCCTTTTCCCTGAGTGTCACCGCAAGCATGCTGTCCCCAGATCAGTGAAAACAGCCTTTTCCCTGAGTGTCACCGCAATCATGCTGTCCCCAGATCAGTGAAACAGCCTTTTCCCTGAGTGTCACCGCAAGCATGCTGTCCCCAGATGAGTGAAACAGTCTTTTCCCTGAGTGTCACCGCAAGCATGCTGTCACCAGATCAGTGAAACAGCCTTTTCCCTGAGTCTCACCACAATCATGCTGTCCCCAGATCAGTGAAACAGCCTTTTCCCTGAGTGTCACCGCAAGCATGCTGTCCCCAGATCAGTGAAACGGCCCCCTTCCCCGAGTCTCAGCATGATCACACTGTCCCCAGATCAGTGAAAAAGCCTTTTCCCCCCCGAGTCTCACCGCAATCATGCTGTCCCCAGAGAAATGCAGGCCCAGGTCCGCCAGGCCCGCGATGAAGCTCCTGCTGCTCTGACAGTACGCTCTTTCAGCCTCCAGCATGGAGTGACACTGCTTCACCAGCTGAGGGACACAGAACAGGTGAGGAGGCGCCCAGAAACGGCGCCGGCAACAGAATTAAAAGTTACAGGGTAGGCCAAGCGTCGCCATGGAGACAGAACACAGAGTGCCAGGCCTGCGGAACGGAATGTCCAGGAGCGCAGGAGAGGAGATGAAGATCAGGCGGGCGATTCAAGACAGGATGACACGCACGCTGACCAATTAAAAAGCTAAACGTGCGTGTCACAGCAAACACAACCAACAAATTATGACTGATGTATTGGACATGCAATGGTGCCAAGCCAACTGTCCCATGAAAGCTAAATATGTGCCTTGGAAATCAAAACGAAAAGAGGATGGAAAACAGCTATGATCAGCCAGCAGACACGTGATGGAGAATCACACTCAGACATTCTAAGAAGGCAATTCCTCTTTTATTTCAGGTAACTCGATCCAGTTCCTCCACAAACCATATCAGAACTAATCACACATCTCCTCTCTTCAAACAGAAACTTCAGAGGAAGAGGATGTGTAAAGGTTTCAGGACAATCGGACGACCTCCCCTTCCTGTGCACGCACAGGGTTCCTATTGCTCTAAACGCTTCGGCGATGTGGCTTCAGTTAACATAATCATGCGGTGAAGCATTGGAAGGCAAGATGGGCGGCAACGCGCAAATGCTCAAAAACACAAAGCAAAAGTTACAATAAAGAATCCTTGGGTCTCTTGGCATTGTGTGAAAATCACTCGCTTTCGGTGGTAACGGAGTGATTCGTGTTCCCACCTTCTCTAATCGAGTCTCCAACTCGCTGATGTCTCCCTCCACCCCCTCGATGGCAGCTCTGTGGGGGACAAAGGCTGGGTCACATCGGGAAGCATCATTATTTACACACAGGTAGGCAGGCAGCTGAAAGTTTAGCGCCATGTCAGCTTCCATGGCGTAAGTCATGGCAAGAACTGGATTGTCGCTATGCAGCTGTGGAAAGCATGAAGAGACCACTCTATATTTTTAAACAAATCTGCATTTTTAAATCCTGGTTTAGTCCTGGTTCTGTTGGCAGAAGGTCACCCTGAGCGGCAGGCTGCTTCCAGGCTCAAAGTTCCCAAGACAGTAGTACAAGAATACAGTGAAGCAGGAGACACTGGGAATGACCAGAAACCAGCCAGACAGAGGGCAGAAGCGACTTTCTAATGGCAGTGATGACTGTCAGCTAATTTGGCAGTTTCTCATGAATCAGAGGATGACCTAAAGTCAAGCTGGGCGGAATGACCAAAAATTTCTATCACGGTATTTTCAAAGATATATCGGTTTCACGGTATACGACGATATATATATATATATATTTATATATTTATATTTTAATTATGACTGGACGTTTACCACGTTTTTGCCTTGTTCTCAAAATTAACTATATTATTTTATCATTAGCCATTGCGCCTATCCACTACCTTAATGATAACATGTGGCTAACGTGTTTGGTAGCTAACTGCGTATAGATAAATGGCTAATGTTAAGGTGTGCACTGGCCAAGTTAACATTTTTGATAAGCGTTTAATTTTTCAGTGTAGCTGGAACGCGAACTTGACCTCGCGAAAACGTCGGTCTTTAAGATGCGTCGCCAAGTTTGACGCGCTACTTGACGTCGTTTCCACAAATTCATAATTCAATTCATAAACCGGGTCCTAGAAGCAGGACTGAAGCCCCATAAAACAAGGAAGAAGCCCTTCATCAATGAGAAGCAGGGAAGAACCAGACTGCAGTTTGCAAAAAAAAACTATTATATATGTATTTATATTATTCAGAGATGCACATCCATCAATTGAGAAAAGAGTGAAACAAAAAACTGTGCTGTGGTCTCAATTTTTTCCCAAAGCTGAACATTAGTACGGTGATCGGAGTCAGATAAAACTCTGTATATCCATCCATCCATCCATCCATCCATCCATCCATCCATCCATCCATTTTCCAAACCGCTTATCCTACTGGGTCGCGGGGGGTCCGGAGCCTATCCCGGAATCAATGGGCACGAGGCAGGGAACAACCCAGGATGGGGGGATTGTTATACAAACTGGTAAATAAATAAATCGCAAGATTTCTAGTAAAAGTTATAAGATGCCTCCACACTTCTGCACATCCAGCACTGCCGGTCAACCCATCAGGCAACATGGGTGACTGCAAGGGCCACCGTCTTCTGAGGGGACGCCCCCTGTGCAAACCGCAGGTGCTGATGCTCGCCTAGGATACTCCATGAGCGGTACTGAGGGGCCCGTAGCGGTGTGAGCCAGGCGGGGAAATCTCACACAGCATGACGAATTCAAAAGGGTGACATCTGCACCAGACTCTGCTTTTCATAAATCAAAGCTTTTTGGAATCAAGCTTCTATTGAGGAAACAATGAAAAACTTTTTCAACAAAAACAAAACTTTTCCCAGACAAACATACTTTGTTGTTTAACTAATAAACCTGCAACTGTTTTACAAAACTCACCAGACGCATGCAAAGCTTTTTATGTGAGATTGTAATAAAGTTTCCCCAGATAAGCATAATTTATCTGCCCGCAACATCTTTTGAGAAAAAACCGACACGCACGTTAATGGTCGCCATCTTGTGAGAACTTTCCCAAAGCCTTTACATCAGTGTGGTCTGCATTTTTTTTCTTAAACAAAAATGCTTAAGGATCCGATTCTGTTTAGGTCTGGTTTGCAACAAAGTATTCAAGGGCCCTTCCTGTCCACCCTCAGTTTCAGCAACGAAGGTCATTGGGGGCAGAGGTGAAGATTTCCGGTCCAGAAAGTACAAATCCAGACCAGGATTTTGTTTCAACCAACCAGTTGAGCATAAACAGTCACAGTCACAGAGTACACAACTGGTTGGTCGAAACAAAATCCTGGTCTGGATTTATACTCTCTGGACCTGAAATCTCCACCACTGATTGGGGGAAACATTTACTTTCACTTAGCAGATGCTTTTGCCCAAAGCAAAGTGCAAGTTTGGCAAATAGCACATTACAAACATATGTGATTGTAAGGGAGTCGGCCAGGCATAAGTGCAGCTAGGCTGAGCTTCCAAAGAGCGTCTAGGTTACGAGTGTAAGCAGTAATGGGAGAAGGAGCGACACGACGAATTCTAACAAAGCAAGAACCCAGTAAGATATTCAATCACCCAAAAGCGTCAGGGAGCATGGAGTGGTGACAGTCTAGTAGAGGGGGGAACAAGCAAGGGGTGTGACACTGCTAAGTGTGCCGAAGGTTTTTTTTTTTTTTCTTGGGCGTCGTCCTGCATCTGATTGGCATGTGCCTGTTGTGGGGTCAGTTGATGGGAAGTCAGAGTGTCTCAGTGAGTGAGTCAGCTTGCCTGTGTGTCTCTCTCTCTCTCTCATGAGGTTCTTAGCATGCAAGTGTGCGGTTTCCGGTACGTTCTGAGGAGTGAAACAGAGCGAGGGCGAGAAAGAGGGAGTTTGAGAGACAGGGCCGATGAAGGCCAGCAGGACAGGAGAACAAGACTTTGTTTTGGTCACAGCATGGTTGCAGGTCAAATTGTGGCAGGGAGAAGGAGGGGGGAATTAAATTCAAATGGACTTAAGTTGCCGTGCAAGGCAGCTCGGCGTGGGCCTTCCAAGGTTTGGCCTCAGAGGATAGAGTGACAAAAGGTGACGCTGGCTGCCTATCCAACTCTGAGGGGCATCCAGGGACTCCTCAGAGACCCCCCCCCCCCCCCCCCCCACCTCGCTGACTGTAACTGTGCATGCAGGTTGGGCCGGACAGAAAGCCTCTGAACGCAAAGAGAGAGACACTGCATTTCTGTAACAATCCACCCCCAAAGGACACTTCCTGCCTCCTGTTTATCGCCTCAATATCACACGCCCTCACTTCCTGTTCCCCCGTCAACCCCCCCCCCCCCCTTCTCCTCCACTCGTAACCTAGCAACCAGAGGCAGCAATTTCCAGCAGCACCCTGTCCTCTGGCCCGGTCCTGATTCGCTGATCCATCACTTTATTCCTTTCTTGGTTCTTTGGCCTGTATTTTGTTTTGAATACCCTGTCCCAGGAGCTGCACCCCCCACCCCCATGCAAAGCATTCTTAGCCTGATGGTGAACATCACCTATCAGAATAAATGAGAGAAAATACAGAGGGAGGGAGAGAGAGAGAGATAAAGAGGACGTTCCCATCTGTTGCCAACTGCCTTCCAGCTGTGTGTCTATATGGAGCCACACTCAAAGCAGCACCGACCTCACTGAGGCACCCGAAAAAAAAGCTAATTAACTAAAACCGATTTCAGTTCGCTGACTATTTTTTTTAATGAGAACTGTGCAAAAAGAAAACGACCCCCCCCCAAACACCAATTTTAAAAAGATTTGAACCGGAATTGTAAAAATGAAAGACGCTTTGTCACTTGTTACCTTCAGGGAGTGTACGCTAAGGTTAGATGCGCATTATGCCTTACACAACCCCCTCCCCCACCCTGCCAACCCGCCACCCCTTGCACCTAAGCTTAAATATAGCGCATTGGCTCCGATGAACGTTTCCGGTTACAATGAAGATGTTCAGCTCCACGAGTTACTCAACAGGATGGAGTTATAAAGGAAAAGAAGAGGCATTTGAGCGCAGCACAGTAATACTGTCTGCACCTAAGGGTCACGCGCCTTGTATCCAGTCAAACATGCGTTTTAAGTGACCTAACATTTAATGAACGGTTATTACGTAAAACATGCATGCAGCGTTAAACGCCATGCCATCCATCATATACTTATCGCTTCCGTGATCAAACCGCCATCCACAACTGTCACTATTTTCCCCCCCAATATAAAAAAACAAGTTTTGCTTAGAGTAGATTAAATTAATTACGCAAAGGTTACATCACAGTCCTTTATGCCTGTGACAAACACGCATCGTACAAGGAACTTGCAGAAAACACCTGTCTACACGAGGCAGAAAGTAACAAAATCTTAATAAATCGCAAAAAAAAAAAAATCCAGAAATCAATTTCAAGGCAATTACCTACCTGAACCGGGGGGAGTCCTTAAGGCATTCCTCAAAATCCAGTTTGACGGTCATTCTTGAGCTGAACTGTCACTGGTTATAAAAATTATAATGGTGACAATAGCATATAAAATAATTTAAAATAATCTCAGGCGGCGCTTGCATATATCCCGTATTACACTTTGTCTGATTCACAGTGGGAGGAACACTTCTCAAAAAACATCTGTTTTACATATTTATGATGCTTTGTTCGTACAGTGCTTTTACCAAAAGAGAAAGATATCGAGCAATATAATTATATCCGAATAGTGCCGAGTGAAAGAGGGTATTATGCATTTACTTAAAGTTATGTTCGAAAGTAATGATTAACTTCGGAAAAAAATAGTAGTATCGACTACGGAGAAAAACTTCCGATTCACCTTACTAACAAAATACAACTAGCAGATTTCAGCACACTTCATGATCAGACACTGATGGCTTTTAGGGGCTTTTTTCAATCGTCCAAGTCCTGATGTCTTTGCTGTCGTTCGAGTCCTCAACAAGAAAAACCGGCGCAAAGAGTCGCTGCGCTTTACGAACAGTCTTGATCCAAAGAGGCATGTATCCCAATTAAATGTAAGAAGTTACACAGAAACGAAGATGAGTAACACTGAAAATAAACATGTCCCTTGATGCGTCTCTGGGGGCGAAGTTGTCAGTAAAACAAAGTTTTCTTCCTTCCTCCCCTTGGCTCACCTCTTTCCACCCTCCCTCCGCGCACTGTTTCCGGGTGTGTACAATCGTGTTCGACTAGTCGATCTATGATGAGGGGGTAGAAACAGTGTTGTAAACTCAACTAATTACTAAAAGAAACACACTGCTTTACGAAACTCAAGTAAAGAAGAAGTTTGTTGCTTCGCCGGACGATAATGTGAACTCTACATGTTCCTTTAAAGATTTCAACAATTTTGTTATATGCATCGTTATTTCCCCTTAGTTTATTCGTTCAGAATATCAATAATCGACTATTATAGGCTACAAAGCCGCACACCCGCTATTGATTATGCCAGTCTGTCTAAAGTCATGCCTTTATAGACTTCTCGACCGCCCAGCGTCCCCAGAGGCAGGATCTAAAGTTACCTCCTGGTCGGTGGGAGTTCGCACCTTTGAACTCGTGCCTGCATGGCTTGTCGGTTCTTCAACCTATAAAAACAAACTTTTATCCAGCTGATCGCTTAATGCGACTTAGGTTAAAAATACTAGCAGGCTGTTTTGTACGTGGGCTTTTTCACCTTTTCAGTTTCAAACTAGGAGAGATTTTAAGAGCTGGTTGCACGTTGCCTAATAACTACCGATTTGCAATCCCACCCTCCCGGGTATGAGCGCATAGTGATTGTGTGGACCCCGTGACTGGCATCCCATCCGAGGTGTTTGCTGTGTACCCTGTGCTGCTTGGGGACTCTGCTTCTTCACCCTGTCCAGAATCACTGTTTGGTAGATGGATGCATGGAATTTTGAAAGCTGACAGATTGTTTTGGTTTAACCCACAGATCTCCTCCATGGACTAATTACTATGGTCGTTGAGATCACGTGTTGGTGTAACCCCTATTAGTCATTCTGACAATAGAGCTCGATGATATACAATTATAGTACATTTTACTTACAAACACCTGTTGGATAACTTATAATTTCTAACTGTAAATCATTCACTAGTTTGTACGGTTAGCTAGTTAAAAATGCACACATGAAGTTACTGATGTAGTGACTGGAAGACCTTTTATGGACACTGGGTGAAATATTTAAGTCATGAACATCGGTGGTCCAGATCGAGTAGGAATGTACTGATGTGGGTCTATATGTGATTTTTCTCACTTATTTTTCCAGAATAAAAGGTCACGTTTTCTCAATAACAGAACTGGGAGATGTGGTAAATAGAATGAAAATCCAGATTCGCTCAGGTCAAACGTAGCTTTGTCGTTAATCGGGTGTCTGGACAAGATCCTGGAGGCTGCAACTTCACAATGGAGAATGATTTAGCTGAAAGGGCTGTGACATTCATCCATCTTACTGTGGATGCTGGTCAGGGTGCTGGGCAGGCAATGGCCTGCAGTCCCAAGAGGACCAATAATGTAATGAATTGCAACAACAAATCTGCTTTATTTGCGTGTTTATGTTCAGTTTTTCACAGTAAAGTGAAAATAAAGGAACTGAGTTTATTAAATTCTCTTTATTCATATTATTAATTTAGACTTCAGACTGAAATAATGGTCATAAATTTTACCATGTGGGGCATGGAGGGTGTTGGGGGGCCCCATAGAGTTTTTGTCTGCGTGGGGCCCCCCTCCCTGTGCATTCCTGAA
Organism: Brienomyrus brachyistius; assembly: GCF_023856365.1. Classification (NCBI taxonomy): domain Eukaryota; kingdom Metazoa; phylum Chordata; class Actinopteri; order Osteoglossiformes; family Mormyridae; genus Brienomyrus; species Brienomyrus brachyistius. The sequence continues at coordinate 27,298,343 of NC_064542.1, read as the reverse complement.
GGCTCTCCCAGGCAGAGCGTAGGACACAATGCTGGGGAGCAGCCTGGGCACATGGGTACCTTCACATTCTACAGAACATTTACAGACAGCAATTAGTCTAACTGCAGCTTTCTGGACCACACACACACACACACACACACACACACATACACACACATGTAGAGTATACCTGTCCTTATGGGGCCCGCTCATTCAGTTCTATGGGAAAAATGCTAACAGTAACTATGACAACTTAACCCCCATCCAGCCCTAACCATAACCATAAGTAACCAAGCAAAATACAAGAGTTTTTGCATTTTTAACTTTTTCATAGCAGTCACTGATTTTTATAAATTAGAGTTTTCCCTTAAGGGGACCAGGAAACAGATATTTATTACGTTATGGGAACATTGTGTCCCCATAAGGATAGGTAAACCCGCTCGCACACACACACACACACACACACACACTCGCAAACAGTATCTGCCGTTGTCTGCAGGTATGACAGACTTAGCCCTTATGACTGTGTTCTATTAATACCCAACCACTCATGTAATATAGCCTATTTACAGCATGTAGGCAGCAAATAAGTGAGACACACATAAACTAAATCAAGCCAAATTATGGAACTTCTTTGGAAAACACTACTAAATAGGCATTCAGGCGCTGAGTCACGTGGCCAGCTCCTCCCTGGGATTATATGGCAACTGCCTAACTACAGCTTGCTCGCTGGGACTGGCCTGCTGTGATGTTTGCGAATTTGGAACCATTACTTTAACGGTTGCGCTCCAGTCGTAAATCGCTCCCTCTTTCTCTACCAAAGCCGATTGGATGAAGATGATCAATTTAATTAATTAGAAATGAAGCACACGGATATCTATATAAGTCGAAGCTGTCGCTATTCTGTGAGGCCAGTGGCTCCCTCGTGTGTCCACACAGTGCCATCACACAAGTAATTCTTCAGATCTGGTATGGAAATTCGCATATAGATCTCGTCCTAGTTTAACAGGTGCCGGATTAATTACTTACCTTTTAATGAGATACTGGATTAAGATTTACATAGAATACATTGTAATTCTATAGTAGTTTTCTCGGGAGTCAGAAAACCTTATGCAAAACTCATAGGAAACTAACAGTATGAACAGAATATTAGACTTATAGGGCGAGGGGAAACTAATGAACAGTACAAAATAAAATTAGAAAAAAAAACATTTGCCTTCCCTAAACGGATAAGGGTTCGTCGGTAACTCAAGAAATAGTGTCTCAGGCTAAGGAGTTAATAAACAGTAGGGTAGACAACATTTTTTGGTTTGTACGTCATGCAATGGGTGTGCGATCTCCCGACGGTTCAGAAAACTCACGTTGAGTTACATTAAGATTACCATGCTAAATAAGACCGCGAAAAGACTCGTCTCTGAACACTTCATTAATACACAGGACACGTCTGGCAGCTCTGAGCAGAGTGCATTGCTGATTTATTCTACTGGTTTGAATTTTAAATGATTTTCCCCCTCCACATTTCACTAGAGAGTGAGTCCGGATCACTAGGTCTCGCCTATCTCGTGCTTCCAATTCTGTCACCACGCCAAACCGCCGCGTCTTTACGGAATGACAGAGAAGAGCCGACAGCAATACGCAAAAAGGGGTGTGTGCATGTGCGTGCGTGTGTGTTTATGCGTGTCAGACTAGAGCACGGAAAGCCATAGGGAGCGGAATCGAATGCAAGAAGCTGCCTTCTCTGTTGCTCGAATACCGCAGCAATTAATCCATAAATCATGACATAGTGAAAACTGGATTCGCTTGAGCAGGATCCTGACACATGAAATACAGGTATCAAGCCGTAGGGAGGCGAGCCGCGTAAACGTTTTTTATAATGCGGGCGTGAGTTACATACAGTATTACTCTGCGAGAGAAGACGGGGGGAATTGGAGGGATACGCGACCGCACTCCTATACTACTGTCCGTCTACGCAGAACCGAGGGGAGCAGAGCAAGGCGCAGGCCAGTATGTCGAACCGAAAACATCGGGACAACCAAGAAATCTGCGCCCGGAAAGTGCGGGAGCTCGCCCAGTCCGGAGTCAACAAGCACTGCTTTGAATGCGGCCAGCCTGGGGTGACTTACATCGATATCACCGTAGCTGTTTTGTGTGCACGTCGTGCTCTGGAATTCTGTGAGTATGCTATACGTTAACCTGACGTGTTTAATTATAAAGATATAAATTATTATTGTTATATATCAGTTTTGTTAATATTTCTGTTTGTGCGCTATTTCTGAATCTAACGTTAAAAAGAAAACACGAAAATACCTCTGACGTTGATTTTTTATTTTTTAATTTTTTCGCCATAGATAATCATTACTCTATTATTTTCAGGCGTGGCGATAATGTTACGTTTCATTTCGTCATGGTTCCAGGTTTGACGTCATATAGCCCTCTTACATGAATGCATGTTTCAGAGCGAGAGCCTCTTCGAAATATTTACTTGAGTTATTTATGACTATAACATATTTCATTGCATGAATTTAATTATTTAAAAATATTTAATCTACTCACCGATCTCACGATACTCTAAACGTTTAAGTTACTGTTTTCATTTAACACCACTTCTCAGGCTCAAAAGTGCCATTTGCATGTTGGAGTCCGTTATTATTTTATGTCCATCGTCACGTCAGCAGTTATTGACCATTACAGTCATTTATGTGCTGATTTTAATTTTTTATATAATTACACAAATGTTGAATAGGTAGCTACTAAATTGTTGTTATATTTTGGATTTTTTTGTGGTGTTTGCATTTCTGTATTTATTTTTATGTTATTATTGTTGTTTCCTGTGTCAGGAGAGGCCTCAATCCTCCCCACAGAGTCAAGTCCATCTCCATGACAACCTTCACCCAACAGGAAGTGGAGTTTTTGCAAAACCATGGTAATGAGGTGAGTGCCAGGCAAACGCTGTCCACGTAAGAGTGCACGAGGGCGTAACTGCCGGCGTTAGCACCGAAGGACACTCCTTCTTCAAGCCGGTAGCAATTAGTCTCTGTTCTGTGTGACGTGTCGTCTATGTCCACCAAACCCCCCCCCCCCAGTTAACGGCGAGATTGCTTTGAAGTTCATGGATGAAAGTCACTTTCATAAGTGTCAGAAACGGGGTCACCCCTCCGTGCGTTTGTGAGAATCGGTGAATCCTCTGAGCCGGTTGTACCTCGACTCCCACTCCAAATTGGGAACGGAAACGCGCCACAACCCCCGTTGACCTTTAATAAGGCGTGTCCCCTACCCACACTGCCAGACAGACGAGTCGAGTGATGATTTAGAGGAATGCTGCGTAGGGGCAACCTAAGACACGCCTGTTCCAGGCCACGCTAGTGTGTATGTATGTCTGTATCATATTTATGCGCCTCAACAGGGTATTAAAATGCAACCTTACACTGCCATTATTCCCAGAACGGTGCTGCGCAGCCAGCATTTTCATTTGTCATTTAATCACTGCTATCTGCCGCACTTGTTCTTTATACACTGCTGGGGACACTTGGCTGGCGAAGTGATTAATTTTCCATTGACGCCGGTGATTAATAAGCGCGCACCTTTCATGGGTGTGCAGGGCAATGTAACGTTAGCCGGTGAAACGTGAAAACAGAGACACGTCGCTCCCCGAAGAGGACAGTCCTTAACCGGCAGAAATGAAGCGGGCCGCTCGTGTCTCTGGTGAGGCTGAAAGCTGAGCTGTCGTGACTCCCTGAGATAATTGTGTAATTTTGTGTAATTTTGGGTTCCCCGTATGACCGCATTTATGAATAGGTGTGGTCTCCGTGCTGTGTTGGTTAGAGTACATGCAGAGTTCTCCGGTGAATTTCATATGTGTAAAATGAAGTGACCCGAATATTTGCATGAGTTTATATCCTTTGGACTTTTCGTAAATCCCGTCCTGCTCTCATTTGAGAGGCGATATTCATACGTAGAGTTGAGAGTGAAACTTTGGGTCTGTGTACTGGATCAAGCTGTTTGTTCCTCACATTTTTTTGGGTTTGGGCTCGAACCGGTGACCGTCCGACGGCAGGCCCGGAGGCCTAACTTGCTGAGCCAAACACTGCTGCTTCTGATCTTTACGTTGGTGGTTACTGGTGATTTATTGTCCGTTTCACTAATGATGCTCCAACCATGAACCAGCACGGTTCATGGGTGAGCGGAACGTGGCTGTGCGCTGATTGGGGTCCGCCGTGCATCATCTAGGTGGGCAAGAGGACCTGGCTGTGCGCTTATGACCCCAAGACGGACGGCTGCTTCGACACCCGCGACGCTCAGAGGCTGAAGGAATTCCTCCAAGACAAGTACGAGAAAAAGAAGTGGTGAGTGTCGGAAACACGCGTCCCCTTTCAGTCTCCCGGTCCCTCATTCTTAGTAACGTCAATAGTGATATCCGGACAAAAATAGCAACATCAGTGAAGCTATCATGAATTGTGATGCATAGTCAGGGGATCCAGGGGAGATGGGCGGGTGGCGGGGGGTACAGGGCATCCAATATTGCATTTGAAATCAGTCACCCCACCCCCAAAAATCAGGGGCGTAGGAACCCCCCCCCCCCCCCCCCCCCGTATTTCATTTGACTTCATTCATCCCCCCCGTTATTTTAAATTATCGTAATGCTAATATTCTGTTCCTACTATCAGTTTCTCATGAGTTTCTCACGGACTGAAATTCCTCTTTAAATGTCTCTGTGTCGAATCCCCAGAAAACTACTATAGCATTACAATTTATTCTATGTAAATTATGTATTTGAATTATTAATTTGTCTCCCCACAATCTCAGACACTCTGCTACACTATTGACCCCCCCAGCATAAAACCCTCTCCTACTCTGTTGTGCATAACAGAATAATAATGATGATGATGATGATGATGATGATGATAATGTTTAGCATACAACAAAGTAATGATAATATCCCCCCTCCCCCGCTGCTTCAGGCATTTTTCTAAGAACAAGACCTGGAGGGAGGCAGAGGGCCCATTCAGTCCTGGCGGGCAGGGTCTGTCGCCACCCCACCCCCGAGCCCCGGGCCAGCTGTCCTCAGGGCCGCCCACGCGCACGCTGGTGAGAGGCATCCATGTCTGCCAGTCCCCTCCCCTCGGGGCCACTGGGACGGGGGGGGCGCAGAGGGGAAATAACAGATTTTAAACAGAGGCTGAATAGACATTTTTTTGTTTTGGTTTGTTATGGCTGGGAAAGTGAAGAGGGAGGGGTTCCTTCGCCAGATTATGAAAGGGGGGGGGGTGACAGAGGTATCATGTGAGAGGACAGTCCGGAAAGCAGAAGGGAAAGTTTGAGCGCGGAGTTTTCTTGGCTTGAAAAAAAGCCAAGTGGATTAATCATAGAAGCCGATGACATCATAGAGGCATAGAAATTGTATCTGGACATTCCTCCAGAGTGTGCTTACGAGCTCCAGTTAACGACAATCAGTATCCATAAAACACCTTAACAGCCATTCTACAGCCACAAAACTGAAGTCCTGTGTTGCTCCGTAGTCCCAGTCCCACCTGGCGTCCTGGGACAAAGCCCCCGTCCCATCGCCCACAGACCTTCGCACGGACGTCTTCACCGCCCGCCCGTCCCGCTCCCAGAGTCTCCGAGATCCTTCCGTGAAAGGTGTGCTCCCCCCGCGCGTCGGGCCGCTGCCAAGTCATCATCCATCAACCTTTGGCACATTTTTGGGAGTTATTTTTCACAGCGTTGCTTTCACAAAGATAAAAATTCTGCCCCGTTTTCCAAATATGGGAAAAGGTTATCATTTCAGTTTGTAGAAAGGAGCGGCTCTGTGGCACGTTATGTTTAAAAATAAAACATTTTTTGAATATGAGAGCGATTTCGGGAGGAAGGTTTGGAGGCCGTTGGTTGATGTCTGCCTTGCACACTTTTCAGACACCATACTGTGTGGGATTGAGAGGCAGCGTCCCAGTACCATTTTACCTGGAATGGCCCCCCAAAGCCACGGCCCGCTCTTCCCTGCCCTCCCACGCCCCTCAGGTAAACCAGGTGAACCTAATCAAAAACATGTCTATCTATACTGTACATCATGGTCTTTTTGTTCACAATTGCACTTCTTTCCTTCTCTCTCTCTCTCCCTCTCTCTCTCTCTCTCTCTCTCTACCCTTTCCCTGTATGCCCCCCTAATCTTTCATCCCCCCCCCAGCCAGTAGCACTTTTAAAAACAGTTTTACTTTAGGTAAGAAGCACGGCTCGCCACGTACACAGGAACACCAGCGACTGTGATTTTCACGCAACACAAGTCAGCCATCATACCACATCAGCATGTCAGAGACACTGATCGTTATCAGAAGGCGTGCTGACACTCCGGCATTCTGGAACGTTCTTTGCTTTTGAGTTTGTGGGAGGAGGCAGTGGTGACGGGTCACGGCCACTTGTTTGGGCTCCTGACGTAGGCGAGGTCACTGATGCATGTATCACGCTTTCAGGGTCAGGAGTAGGGGGTGGGCCACATCACCCCCCCCCCCCCCCCACCCTGGAAGAGTCCCGGGCAAAGTGAGAGCATTGAGCCGCTCTGCTCAGGCTGGTTACTTTTCCTTTCAGCATCATGTGTGACGCAATTCTGCTGAAGGTTCTGGAGAGAAAGTTAGCTTGGGGTCTGTTAGGAACCTTAATGACTAGATGAAAATGGCGGGGGTGGGATTCCAAGAGGCCCACAAAGACAAAAGACAGCTTATCTGTGTGTCTCAGCACCTGTTTTTATCTTCTATCCTTTGTCCTTTTGTCTTTCTGTTTGTATATATGTATATGTCTGTGTGCATGATTGTGCACTTTTGCCTGCATTTATGTGTATGTGTGCACTTTTGTTTGCATTTGCCTGTATATATATATATATATATACAGTATATGTATATGTCTAGGTATGTGTGTGCACTTTCATCTATTTTTGCCTGTATGTGTATATATACTGTATATGTTTATATGTGTGTGTGGGGGTGCACTTTTGTCTGCATTTGCCTGTATATATATGTATATGTCTAAATGCGTCTGTGAACTTTTGTCTGCATTTTCCTGTGTGTGCGTACATGCACACCCGACTTTCCGTCCAGGGTTACCATGACGGGGGGAGGGGGAGAGCTAGGATGATTCCATGGGCCTCTGCTTGACAGGGACCGTAAGAAATTTAGAACATAATTGGATTGGTCTGGGCTGGGGGGCCACAACCTCGAGTGGGACCCCCGCTTCCCTCCGGGCCTGTGACACCAGGGGCTCTTCGCCTTTCCTGCGCTACACTTCAAAGCTTTAGATCAGAAGAGTTCCAGGTCACAGGGAAGCGGCACATTAAACGGGGCAAGAAAACGGCAGGGACTTTATTCGCAGCAAAACGCCGCAATGTTATTAAGCATTGATAAGATCAAAGAGTAACGTGTTGCTTAACAGTGTTTTCAAACACGAAAACGAATAAAATGTGAAAGGTAATAGTCGTTTTACACTCCTAATGCACAAAGTAGTAACATTTTAGGAAAGAGAATGATTTTGTTTATGATACTGCAAAGTGCCCCCTGCACTGGCTTGTGATTGGATAATGCCCAGCTGCCTGTCTGTGATTGGTTCAGGTCGATCAACATCCTCGTCCGGGGGCTCCATCCCTTTCAAAGCCATTCCAAAATCACTCAGCGTTGACTCTGGGGGCCTAAGTCAGCACATGGGACTGAATCCATCTCTGGCAGCCCCGGTTTCGCAGGACCGGTACGCTGCTCTGTCCCAGCTGGACAGCGTCTTCTCTGATTCCAGCTCACCTGTGGCAGGTAGGATCCTGCACTCGCATCATCAGCATAACCAGGGTCAGAGAGTTGGAGCGGGAGTCGCACAGAGTGTTTTTAAAACCGCTTATTTATAGCTAGCGAGAGCTAGCAAGCGTCGCTGTGAGCTCGGCTTTCTTCATCGGTAAATGCTTATTGGTTTTAACGATATACGCACTATGAGAGAACAAAAACACAGACTATACATAAATTCACAAACAAGTAAACAGATAAAATACAGAGATCAAGCACAAGGAACCAAAATGCGGAGAAAAGGGATAAACATTAAAAGGAAACGAAATGGGTGGCAAGGAAAACATACTGCAACCCTCCTCAGGAAAAGTGGTGGGATCGCGATGATGATGATGATGATGATATAAACAGATCGGAACTACCCTTCCCACCCTCAGACAGCACTTTAAAGCTCTCTAACCACGTAAGACCTGCCTGGTCTCCGAGTTCCTTTGTGTCAGAGTCAGATGGAAAGAAAAACAAACCAAATACATCTCAAGGTCTCTCCTTTTGGTGAATCTTGCAGCTTTTCGTTTGGGAGCTTTTTTAAGATTTCCCCTTACCACAGCTCCACTGGGGAGGGGGGGTGGCATTTTTGGGCCATTTAAGCAAAATTGTCGCAGTAACGTGTCAATACCACAATGTATCGATAGTGACAGCAAAAGATCTTTTCTAATTTCTTATTGACCTTATTATTCCAAAACCAGGATCTCACTGGACAGGACACTGCTAATGTTTGTGGAAATGAAATGACCTTTGTGAATTTATTTAGTTACGAATATAGAGAACAATGGAGACTGCCTTTTTTTGAAGCCTATTGTTTTGAAGTTTTTAAAATAATTGAACAGGTTAAAGAAAAGTACCCGACAGCATGAAGTGAGAACATGTTCAAATTATTAAAAAATAAATCCACACTTGCTTTTAAGCCCACATGAAACAGAATACATGATAACTTTTGTAGACTTTGAAAATGCTGCACTTTTGACCTTCCTGCATGTTCCAACAGCGCCCTCTGGTGGATTTACGCAGGGCAGCGCGCTGTTTGGCAACAGGTTGTCCTCCAGTTCTACTCCAGCTAGGTAACAAAGTCGAATCCACATCAGCTGTTGCCGACTTAAACCTGAATGTTTCACTGTGTGAATATATACCGACAGCAACCTCTCCTTCATCTCTCCCTCTTGTTTCCTCTCTGTCCCCCAGCTCACCTGGTATAACGGATCCAGTCTCCAGCCCGCATGTGTTCTCAAGTAAGACACCTTGCAGTGCACGTCTGGTGCATTCTGCGATCCTCTCTCTGTTTTTGGTCGCATGTAAAACAGTTCCAGTTTTTATTTAATGGATAATAATGATGTTATTCATATGTCTGTCACTGTGATTCTACTGGTGTTACAGCTTCTTATGTGAGATCTTTATCTCCAGGTTTTCCCACCCCCTTCTCGACCTCCACTGGCCCTCAGGCCTCCTTATCTCCCAGCAACCCTTTCAGCACCACGCTGGCAGGTAAACATGGTGGTGTGTGTGTGTGTGTGTGTGTGTGTGTGTATGTGTGTGTGTATGCGTGTGCCAGCATGTGTCCCCCGTGGTCAAGTATTCTGCTGATTTATTTATTTATTCCCCCCCCCCCCCCCCCGACAGGCGACCCTGTTCGCAGCGCCCCGGGAATCTTCCCCCAGTCAACGAGCTTCTCCTCCACCAGCGGCCGCAACGTGTTTGCCCCGCAGTCGACAAGCGCTCAGGAGGCCAATGGTACGCATCGTGCCGCCCCGAGGATCGCATGACCGCCCGACATCGGCGCCTATTGTATCACGTTCCGCGGTTTCCGTAGGAACGGTGCATATGGGAGGCACGCCGGTTACATGCTACGGCAGGAGATATTTTTACCTCCATGCTGTGACTTCTGTGGCGTGTGCGCCGTTTGACCCACTAGCACTCCTAACCCCTGGGCACCTCATGAACACTGACAGCTGTGTGACTGGGCTTACTGGTCCGGTTACCAGCCCTTGAGCGGGCCGGTACCGGGCCGGTGCTGTGCCGGCGTGTCGGGCTCCAAACGGCCGCGATGACCGAGCCATACAGGCTGAAACTCCCTTTCCCACTAGTGTCTCCTTACTCCTGTCTCTGCCTGTGTTTGGACATATAGGTCTTGCCTCCGTTCCCGCCCCGGAATCCTACCCAAGACCTGCCCGTCCTGTATCTGTCAACCCTTTTACCGTGAGTAACTGCAGCCCCCCTCCCCTCACGCACTTGCCTGCGCGCTAATTTATTATGTAGCCATGATTTATACAAGCACTGACGAACTGTCATCTCTCTCTCTCTCTCAGGGGAGTGTATATCCACGCAAAGCAACCTCGCAGAACCCTTTCATCTGATTCCACACCCAGCCGAGCCGCACATCAAGGCGCAGCAAACGGGTTTGGGTATGAGGGGAAGAGTCGCTGGTTTTCTAGCACTTTCCAAGCGCTTTAGCGTGGGTAGTGTCCAGCTGCAGTACCGCCACAAACCATTAGAGGGCAGACATCAGCGGCACTACCTGACCAAAGTCCACCACACTCCAAAACCTCACTCTTACTGCCATTAATGACCTGTGTTATTCCTTTTAATCAGCGTCACACGCATTTGTACCACATTGTAATAGACTACCGCTTGCTTTTGAGTATTTTAGATGTGGAATTTTAAGAAGGAAACACGAGACCATGTAGATGAAGGTAAAAGCAGACGACTGAGTATATTTCTGATGTGAAGACTATTTTTACCAATGAAGATATAGAAATTCCGCCAATAATGCACGACAGCTACTCATTAAGAACAGCTTTTCCATGTATTATATGTATGAAGCTTTTGTATTTTTAGTTTTTAAACGCATATGTACAGTTTCAATCTGCATGTACCTAAACTATTCAAATGCTATGGAATGTAAAGTGGGACAATAATTTTAAAATGATTAACATGTTGTAGAGGACCAAACTATTATTTCCCCCCCTGGCGACTTCAGAAAAAAAAGCGTATATGGAAATTATGGGTGATGTGTAATAAATTATAAATACTTCGGTATAGTAGGGTATCCTGTAAGATTGATATGGCATGTGTTGTTTTTTATTTTGGGGGGAGGGGGGGGTGTTTCTTGGAAATTGTAGGTGTATCTACCATCCAGCGTCTGCTCGAGCAGCCCATTGGAGCAAGAAGGTGATGTTAAAACATGAAAAGTCATTCAACTTCTGTTATGTGAGCCTGGCTGTATTGAGAATGGGTTTTTGACTCACGCTTTGTTATCAAAAACCTCGCCCCTATTATGCCATCGGTTTCAATTTTCCAGAAAATAAAGCGATGTATTTCCCAATGGGATTTGGTTACTACTTATTATTTCTGAACTTGCAGCTTGTGTGCGCCTCTTCGGCACCATGAGCACATTGTCACTTAGTTAAAGGCGTTATTAAGTATGCATTTTGCTCTTGGTTTTTGTAGTACGCGGGGTGTTTTGTCCAAAGTCATCACTGACGCACGTTTATTGCTGCCGGGAATATAAGAAAAGTGATAATTGAAAAGCATCGTCCTTCACTTCTCATCTACCGCCGCAAACCGAATATGTAGTAGCGATAAATGACCGGCAGACGTCGTAAAGTCACACAAAAACGATCAAAATAGCGATAACAAATAAATACTATAGTACATTATTTATAATCAATTATAGACTTGGGGGCAGAAATGAATAAACAAAAAAAATTGTTTTTTTCATGAAATAGACGAAGATATTCAGCATATTGACGTTTATCTGTATTTATTTGCTGATCTACAATTCGATAGTTTTTTTTAGCAAAAACAAAAATAGCGACATGTTTACTATGTGAGTTAAAACTTGAAAATTAACGTGTGCGTTTCATTTACACCAGAGTGTGAAAGAAAAATGCGTCCATCTGGCCGCGTCGAATGCAACGGAGATAAAGGTCCGTCCAAGGTTATCAGCAAAAGTATTACACGCGTCAGCATCCCCCCCCATTCGGTAACCGGTGGGTTGGTTCTGTTTAACTAACTTGCATTTTGTAACTTACTGTGCGCGGCCCCGAAGACGGACTCGGTTAGAAACGCCACTGAAATACGACGCTGCACGAGGGCAGGACTTAGCGCGCCTCCGCTCTCCGGCTGCTTCGCATTCGGGGACGCGCACTGACTGACAAGCCTTCGCAGTAGCGCGATGTGATGGGGGGAAAGGGGGTGGGGGCCCCGCGAACGGCGTAGTCTGTACAGTGTGGTACAGTAAACGGGATTAAAGTGCTGAAAGCTGCCGGATAACAGCAGCGGACGGCTTCGTGCGGATGCGCAGCGTGTGCATGCGGACGCGGACAGCCGGGTCCGGGGTGCGCGGTGGGGGCAAAATCAAACGGGAAAACTGCATAAAAATATGCATTTTTAGAGCGCAGACGTTGAGCCTCTCTGCCTAAATGCATGTGATGACGAGAGGTAGTGCAGGGAAGGGGGAGGCAAGATGAAATAAATAACAAAATATTGCAGGGTAGTTCAATGGACTCATAAAACTAGCTGTAGTCAAAGTTCAGGGGTGTGTGTGGGGGGGAGAAAAGAAGGGAAAAGTGCGGAGCAATGGAGAACCAGGCGCCGGAGCAGCAGAGCCACGATGACGTGCTGAAGAGCGGCTATCTCCGCAAGCAGAAATCCATGCACCGGCGTTACTTCGTCCTGCGGGCGGCGTCGGAGCGCGGCCCGGCCCGGCTCGAGTACTACGAGAGCGAGAAGAAGTTCCGCGCCAAGGCGCCTGTCCCCAAGCGCTCCGTCAGCTTGGAGACCTGCTTCAACATCAACAAGCGGGCCGACGCCAAGAACAAGCACATGATCGTGCTCTACACCCGGGCGGAGAGCTTCGCCATCGCCGCGGAGAGCGAGTCGGACCAGGGCGAGTGGTTCCAGGCCATGCTGGACCTTCAGTGCAAAAGTAAGTCTGCGGGGCGCTTGCCGGTCCTCCCGAACGATTCTAAGCTTAAAACTCCACGTTCCGTAGTCGGACCTTGTGAACGGCCCATGTGTGTCATGCACCCCCTTCCCACCATCTCCAAATCGGACTCTGGGGTGGTGCGGGCGGCTTCATTTAAAATCGACCCGGCTGCTTGAAGGCAGTACGCATGGGCAGGTCTGATCGCTGTTGTCCCGGTAGCGTGGCATCAGTATTTCCCATAATAGCATATGTGTGTGTATATATATATATATATATATATATATATATATATAGCCAAATAATATAATTAAGTTTTTCGTACCTTTCTCAAAATCTACCGCTCTCTTTATAATTATAAGATTTTTTTAGTACTTGTGCATGCCTACTGTGGAAAGCGTCTTGCAAACACGTTGTTGACAGGGGGGGGGGGTGATCAGAAATTTGGACTTGCAGTAGGAATGGGGATGCGTTGTGCCTGCATGCATGGATGATTGTTTGCCTTCTTGCTACTTGTGGCCACACTTTGCAGGGCGATCTTATCCCCCTCGCCACCTTGGAGGTGCTTTATCGTGCGGCGCGCACACACGGCTGCCATCGGCACAAACGCAGTTGCGACACCGCCGGGGAAGGCGGAGAGGAGGGCGGGGGAGACCCGAGCAGAGGAGCCGGGGAAACATAGTTTAAAACAAGTGGCGTCTTGTTATTGGATCGCGGCGTCTCGTACTCGCACGGTGCCCTGAAAAACATCCCCTCTCCCGGCCCCCCTCATTTAAAAAATGCGCTAAAGCCGTCGCCTGCTGTGTGATTGATAATTGCCTGCATACCCTCCTTTCCCCCCTTAATCTTTTCGTTTTGTTAACGACATTGAAAGAGAGAAAGCGCTCCGTGCACCTGAAAAGCGGCAGTAATTCTATGCGAACGTGTAATGGTATTTTAAAGAATCCTGGCTGTATTGCATAGTTGTGTTATATATATTTTTTTATGGTTTAACGTGACCTGTAATCGTGCTCCTTTGGTCAAGGCACAGTTTATGTCTTGCGTAAACCATACTTGTAGTGCAGACAAACGTGAGGCAGAAAGTGCCAAACTGTCTTAGCTCATCTTCAGTTTTTTGTAATTAAGGTATTTTGTTGTTGTTTGTTGTTAATCGGGGGGCCGTGATGGTGATCACACCAGTAGGAACAACAAACCATGAGGCAACCTTTGGCAAACTTAGACTCAGGTTCAAGGTACCAGGAGCAGATCCCATGTTGCATAAAGATCTGATTAGAAACTAGGTTCTAAATATAGAGTCGCGGTTTCATGTGTTTAAAAAAGAAAAACTCCCGGTTTGCAGGACGGGCTAAAAAAAAATGGAAAAATCCTCAAGGGAATCATTACTGCTCTCCTCACTCCACAGGCAAACGGACTCAAGGACGAGTTTCTCTGCATTTGAAGGAAATTATCAATGATGGATATCGATGATTTCTGCCTTGCTAGATGATAAAGTTCCCGTTTCGGATTTGAGGAAAGTATTGCACATCTGTTATTGTCAGGGAAAACGCTCCCAGTAGTGTCCGATTGCAGATGGGGGAATCCAGGGAAATGTTTCGGGTGTTAAAGTAAAAATTTTGAGTGACAGAGGTGCATGAGTATAGGGAGGGGGGTCTGCGTAGGGGGTCTTGCAGTTGGCAGCCATAAAACAATCTGCTAAGTGAGCGAAATAAGTGGCTGCAGACTGGCTGGCTGGCCAAATGTTTTGATACGTCTTCGCCATGTCTGCCTGCTAAGATCTCCTTACCTTTCTTTTTTTCCCTGTACATTTTTGGCCTTCGCAGGGTAGGCTGGCATTAGGGACGTTTTTTAATGATCGGTTTTGCCCTTCTATTCCTTGTCACTTGGGTCTGCACTGCATTTAGACTGGCTGTCCACCTGGACCTTAAAATGTGAAGACGGGGGCAGGCATCCAGGGCAGAGGATCAGTTGGCACTTGTTTTATTTTTGAGTTTTCATGACGTCGGCTTCTCTACTACAGCATTTCTCACCGGGGGGTCTGACCCATAAAGACGGACCTCTCAAATCCACACTGCCTGTTCCACGCTCATTCAGAAGCTCGGTTGTTGGCTGTATCGTCTGCCCATTGGTCAAATGTTGTTTACGACATTTTTCTGTGGGGCGGGGTTTTAAGCGGCCAGCCTATCCCTGCTTCCTGCCATGTGTCTGGACTGCTAATCGGGTGCTTCTGTTCGTCTGTAGTAAGGCCGTCGCTTGGATCAGACTGGGCGCCTCACCACGGAGCCATGTGACCCACAGTGCGTGAAAGAAGCTGTCAGCAAGGGGGGGCAACGTGTGGGAGGAGCATTAAGCTGCATATTTGGGCTGTACAGATTAGGGGGGGGGACTGTTTTTGAAGTGTTTTTGGGGGTGTGAAAGAGATGGGTCTATAGACCTACCGGATATAACAAAGGCATTAAATCTCTTATATGGCACAGTGTGTGTGTGTGTGTGTGTGTGTGTGTGTGTGTGTGTGTGTGTGTGTGTGTGTGTGTGTGTGTGTGTGTGAGAGAGAGAGAGAGGCAGGTTGCAGAAGCTTGGTTTACAGACACTGAATGGCTTCACTGTCTGTATCTCTGTAACTGAGAAACTCATCAGTAACAGTAAAAAGTAAAATAACTTCCAAGGTCTACGCTGGCTCCTTCAGTCACCCAGTCATCACAAGCCGCACGGCGGCGATTTCTGAAGATGACGTGCAGCGATGCTGGCTCCACACTGGCATTAGGAATTCGCAGACGGTGGCCTTCACGTGACAGTAATTAATTCCGCTTGCCAGGCTAAATCGCCAGTGTATGTGGGCCAGGTTGGCATGACGGGGACCTTCATGGACGGGCCGATGCGGACTTGCGTGTGCCCGGGGGCATCACCTGCCGGGTACCACAGGACATCCATGACTTAGTGGGCCTGGTTGTGACAGCGTTTCATTCTAGACGTCACCTGCTTGTGAGATTGTATGGCTGCTTAGCGACGACCTTTACTTTGCAAAGACTGGGGAGCCCTGGACCCTGTTGTATCAAGAAAAACAGAGCTGGCTGGTTATCGTGTGAACCGGAAGCCTCGTTGAATTCCTCGATGGTTGCAGGTTCTTCATCAGCCCCAGACAGAAGGCATGTTGGTGTTAAAGACACAGATCTCTAACAGGTTCAAGGCCCAGGAGGGCTCCAGCTGTTGTCCCCTTGAGTGAGCTACTTAACCTGAATCATTCCAGCAAAAATTCCGCTCCATACACAAAAGTTCTTTTGAGAAACTTAAACGGCAGCAGTGTGGTCTGCCGTCATTCCCTCCTCTCTGCACTGCCAGTTGTTTTCTTTAAAATATCATCTTCCACACAGCAGGCATCTCTCACAGCTATTAATCAATTCTGTGCACCACCCCGCCAGGTCTGTAGGAGGCGCTCATGCATCAGCCAGATAAGTCCTAGGCAAATGAAACCTCTGCTTAGTTGACGAATGATACACAGTAGCACTCCTTAGTTACTGCATTTTATCTAGTACTTCGACGTGTTCAGTAATCGAGTAAATAACCATTCACAGACACCTTTTAATGCGTTCACAGTGGTAGATGTATTCATTGAGTGAACAAATTATAAACACTCATTTAGTGATACCTACAAGGGCTTTCAAAATGACCTACATGTAATCTCCAAAGCTGAAACAATCAAAACCTAAACTAAGGTTAAACTAGTGAAGGGTAAACTGAAGTGGTTAGGCTTTTTGAGAAGTTAGTGCCAGGTTGCTACCCCCAGTGGGCGGGATTCTCCGACTGTCCCGCAATGATGGTGGTGGGGGGGGGCGGGGGGGTTACCAGTGGTGCGTGTGTAGATGGCAAAGCTGGTGGAAACTTTCGGAGCGGCGTAGCTGAACCTGATGTGTGAAACTGTGGCCGTTAATGTGCCCACATGCCCTCCCCCTACTGCTACCTCTATACCCCCCCCCTCCACAAGACTGCAATGCATGTATTTTTTTATCGCCCTTGTCTGAAAAAGCAGATGGGAGACAAACAGGCACACTAAGGTATGTTTTTGCAGGCATGGGGTGGCGGGAGGGGGGTCTCTCACCCACAGTCATGCACTCACACACTCGCAGCTGTTATTTCTCTCTCTCTGTACCCCCCTTTCGTCCCCCAATGGTAGGAAAACGGGTGAAGGAGAATGTAAGAGGCCGGTAATCCTCTCTTTTTGGTGCTGTGTGTGCAGCAGGGCTGTGACATAGCTGGGGGTGGGGTGGACCTGGGCCTCACTGGGGGCCAGGGGGTCAGGGGTGGGCCTGCACGGGCCTGGGGGTGGGCCGTGGTGGGGCCAGGGGCTGAAGTACAAAGACTGTGCTCTATAGGACGCACTGGAGGAGCATATTGTGGACCAGTGGACCAGTGTGCCGTTGGTTCTTCTCGAGTACAGAGACCGTGCTGCATCGCTGGGCCACTTCAATGGGCACCTGGACAATAGTGGCCACCATGCGTCACCACTGCTCGAAGGCTGGGCGGGGGCTTGGGAAGGCGGTCGTCGCTCATCAGCCACAACAACATCGTCACGGGAAAGTGACGCACAGAGGGATGGAGGGGGAGGGGCGGGATACGCATCACGGACACGTCCTGGGGGCCCCGGTGACCCCGCTAGGCCCTCGCTGTTTGTGTTCCGCTCCTCTGTTTACGGGTGTTTCTCAAAACCAGCTTACAGTGAGTCTATGTTTTTGTGTGAATTATTCATCCTCGCTGTCTGCCTGTAGTGGTGATATGTCCTCTGTTTGGCACTTTGGGATGGCAAGGCTGGGTCACGCACGAAATTAAACAGGTTTACGATACCGTAATAATGCAGCATTAATCCCTGAGGGAGGCAGTGCATGATGGTGACCGTAACACAGCAATTGGGGGAAATTCCGCTTTTGAATATGGGTCCGGTTTCGAACTCGCAACCTTGCACTCGGGGATATTCCCTGAAGCCTCACAGTGGCACCTGTAGGGGATATGGACTTCAGGTGATGTACAGCCATCCATTGACTTGAGCACTATTGAATAACATCCAAAAGCAGACATAATAGATGTATTTTATCATGTGGCAAGAACCACGATAACCCCTACAATGGCGGCACAATCAGTTTAAGTAAAATGTGAGTGTTATTGTACTTAATGATATGCAGTATATCTGACCTCTCCCATATAATGAACGAGAGACGTCCAGAATGACTGACGTCTCTGCTTCCGGGACGGAGCCCAGACATAAGTTGATGGAGGCATGTAATTATCCTGCCAGGGTGTAAGAGTTCAAACCCGCTTCTGTCTAAACTGGTGTTTAACTGGTAAATCCAGACTGGTCATCAGGGTGTTTTGGCCTCTGTCTGTTATCACCACTTTTGCCGTCATGATGGTGGCTGTTTGGCAGCTCGGCACTGTGAGTGCCGGGTAGCATCAACTTACTGCGGTGTTGTACCGGGGGGGGGGGGGGGGGGTCGGGTGTATTACCAAGACGGGTGGGATTGTGTTGCCCTGACATCAAAGAGACCGTGCCTGGGGGGTGGGGGAGGTTGTGGCGACACGCTTCCTGTGAGGCTGGGTCCGAGGGTCTGATTTCTTAATTAACGGGCTCCTCTTCACCGGCGGAGCGCAGAGGCCGTACCCAAAGGCCCGCCAGCCCCCACCGCACTGAATCCATGAGCCGTAAAAAGTACCGGCTCCGGCAAGTACCACTTGGCCCACTTTTAATAAGTCGATATTTTATTTTAATATCAAACAAAGACGCATATTTTTCAAGTCATTGACGGTTTTTGAGGTACGGCTGTTGGGGTGTCCCCTGACCTGATAATCGTTTTTAGTGGGCTTCTGTGAGAAAACCGAGGGTGAAACTGACTGGCAATTTTGATCAAAATTTTTTTGATTGAAATTAGATTTTCAAAGAAATAACAACAAAGCATAGGCTGAAAAATGGAGTAAGAAATATCTCTTTTTTTGTGAAACACAAACATCATTTCAATATGACATTTCTGGGTATGATAAGGTGAATCTGGAGCGTTTCTGCACTTTGCTCCAGTTGCTGCACTTACCTGCTGTTTCCCGGTTTAAGCAGCATGACGAATCTCTGGATTTCTGAACCTGGGTTTTGTACTGGGTTCAAACTTGGCCCCTTGCTAATGCCGTACTGCGGTTCCTCTTGACAGAAACATGGCACACGTGACACCTGGTGCCCCCTAGGGGTAGAGACGAGGAGGAGCTGCTTGACTGCGGCAGCGGAGCCTCCATGTTGGACCTATTTTATAGCCCAAAATAGCTCACGGTTCGGCTGTAAAGTAGGACGCACGCAGAGTCCCGCTTTCGCAGTCCATGAGCACAGTTTTCACTGCCTGACCTGGGAGGGGGTTTCAGAGAACGATGTCGACAGCTATGAACTCCGGGCTGCTCGGCTGGTCCTCTTCCGTCAGCCACATGTGGAATTCGGCATGTCCCTGTTTGGGGGAGAGGGTGGGGGCCAGGGAGGGAGCACATCTTGTAGGCTCCTAGGCTTGGGCGGTATCAAATTTTTCATACCGTCATCGACTTTCACAATGGTATACAGCATATGACGGTATAAAAAAAAATACATAAATATGGTCGGCTGCCGTAAATCAGAGAGAAATGGGCTCAGCAATGTGGGAGCTGGGTGTGAGGTAAACGAGGAGACAAGAGTTAAAACTTAAAAAGGTCACCCTTCGGTTATTGAGACCACTGTCGCTGCCCGATCTGCGGTCACATGCGCGCTAGGGTTCACATATCCCGCTTGTTGTCGTAGCGTTAGCCTATAGACGTGCGCTAGGGTTCACATATCCCGCTTGTTGTCGTACCGTTAGCCTATAGACGCGCGCTAGGGTTCACATATCCCGCTTGTTGTCGTAGCGTTAGCCTATAGACGTGCGCAAGGGTTCACATATCCCGCTTGATCTTGTAGCGTTAGCCTATGGACGCGCGCTAGGGTTCACATATCCCGCTTGATCTCGTAGCGTTAGCCTATGGACGCGCGCTAGGGTTCACATATCCCGCTTGATCTCGTAGCGTTAGCCTATGGACGCGCGCTAGGGTTCACATATCCCGCTTGTTCTCGTAGCGTCAGCCTGTGGACGCGCGCTAGGGTTCACATATCCCGCTTGATCTCGTAGCGTTAGCCTATGGACGCGCGCTAGGGTTCACATATCCCGCTTGTTGTCGTAGCGTTAGCCTATAGACGTGCGCTAGGGTTCACATATCCCGCTTGTTGTCGTAGCGTTAGCCTATGGACGCGCGCTAGGGTTCACATATCCCGCTTGTTGTCGTAGCGTTAGCCTATAGACGTGCGCTAGGGTTCACATATCCCGCTTGTTCTCGTAGCGTCAGCCTATAGACGTGCGCTAGGGTTCACATATCCCGCTTGTTCTCGTAGCGTCAGCCTGTGGACGCGCGGTAGGGTTCACATATCCCGCTTGATCTCGTAGCGTTAGCCTATGGACGCGCGGTAGGGTTCACATATCCCGCTTGTTCTCGTAGCGTCAGCCTGTGGACGCGCGGTAGGGTTCACATATCCCGCTTGATCTCGTAGCGTCAGCCTGTGGACGCGCGGTAGGGTTCACATATCCCGCTTGATCTCGTAGCGTCAGCCTATGGACGCGCGGTAGGGTTCACATATCCCGCTTGATCTCGTAGCGTTAGCCTATGGACGCGCGGTAGGGTTCACATATCCCGCTTGATCTCGTAGCGTCAGCCTATGGACGCGCGGTAGGGTTCACATATCCCGCTTGTTCTCGTAGCGTCAGCCTGTGGACGCGCGGTAGGGTTCACATATCCCGCTTGTTCTCGTAGCGTCAGCCTATGGACGCGCGCTAGGGTTCACATATCCCGCTTGTTGTCGTAGCGTTAGCCTATAGACGTGCGCTAGGGTTCACATATCCCGCTTGTTCTCGTAGCGTCAGCCTGTGGACGCGCGGTAGGGTTCACATATCCCGCTTGATCTCGTAGCGTTAGCCTATGGACGCGCGGTAGGGTTCACATATCCCGCTTGTTCTCGTAGCGTCAGCCTGTGGACGCGCGGTAGGGTTCACATATCCCGCTTGATCTCGTAGCGTCAGCCTGTGGACGCGCGGTAGGGTTCACATATCCCGCTTGATCTCGTAGCGTCAGCCTATGGACGCGCGGTAGGGTTCACATATCCCGCTTGATCTCGTAGCGTTAGCCTATGGACGCGCGGTAGGGTTCACATATCCCGCTTGATCTCGTAGCGTCAGCCTATGGACGCGCGGTAGGGTTCACATATCCCGCTTGTTCTCGTAGCGTCAGCCTGTGGACGCGCGGTAGGGTTCACATATCCCGCTTGTTCTCGTAGCGTCAGCCTATGGACGCGCGCTATTCTTTGACTTTCCAGTAAGACTCCAATCACTGCTAACATTGTGATCTACAGTGAAACACCTCAATACAGCATCTCGCTATCAGATCCATAAGGGGAGGGTCTGTATTTTTTCCTAAATACCGGTGTATACTGTAGTTCCGTCATACCGGCCAAGCATAATGGCGGCTAGCTGCCCTGTGTGCCGCATGTTTTCACACTATGTCCATTTCTGTACTCAAACTTCTGTACCAAGCTTCCCCCATCAGGATAGCCTTGGTGTGCGTTGGGTTGCACAACAGTCTGCTTGAGCCCCGGACTTTGTTCTGGGGCCACCTCACGGCCTCCAAAGTCCCAGGCTGAGCCCTCACCTTATTTACCAGGCGTTTCTGGGCCTCACTTTGGCCTGAATATTGCGTTTTCCGTAACGGGGGGCACCGTGGGCTGTGGCGGCAGGTGCACAGGGACTTTCTCACGGCAGCGCCGGCCGGTGACTCGACTCCCTGACCTTTTTCTCTGCTGGTTTCGGGTCGACACTCTTCATCTCGTCCACCCCCCTACCCTTTCTTCCATGCAGGTGTGCAGCGAGAGCGAGTCACCAGGTTCAAACATGCAGATGTCGGCGTGGGGACGGGGGGGGGGGGTCAACCTGGCTTGCTTCACGCTGATGACCCGCAGCCTTGACTTTCACGCTTACTCATCGTTTCCGTGTTTCGCCGTGTGGGATGTGGTGCTTCGATTTGGCGACAAGGCTAATCTCCGCATCTTTTGTCCCCCACTAGGCAAGGCCCCTGGCGACGGTGGCAGTGGGGGGGACTATGGGGTCCCATCGCCAGGTCCCGCCTTCAAGGAGGTGTGGCAGGTGAAAGTTTGGCCAAAAGGCCTGGGCCAGGCCAAGAACCTGGTGGGCGTCTATCGGCTGTGCCTGACGGAGAAGACGGTGAGCTTCGTGAAGCTGAACTCGGACGCAGCTGCCGTGGTGCTGCAGCTGATGAACGTGCGCCGCTGCGGACACTCGGAGAACTTCTTCTTCGTGGAGGTGGGCCGCTCGGCTGTGACGGGCCCCGGCGAGTTCTGGATGCAGGTAGATGACTCGGTGGTGGCGCAGAACATGCACGAGACACTGCTGGAGGCCATGAAGGCCCTGAGCGAGGAGTTCCGGCAGCGCAGCAAGTCGCAGTCGGCCGCCGCATCTGGTGGGGGTGGTGGCACCGCCTCCAACCCCATCAGCGTCCCATCCCGCCGGCACCACCCAAACCCGCCCCCCAGCCAGGTGGGCTTCACACGCCGACCGCGGACTGAGCCTCCAGGCCAGGCAGGGGGGGGCAGTGGCGCCAATGCCTCCCCCACGGCCCGGCATGGCTTCATCCGACTGCGTACAGCCAGCGACGGAGGCGGGAAGGCGGAGGAGGGTGTCCTGGCCCTGGGGCCCGGGTCCAGCCCCAATGGGTCCTGTTCGGGGACTCCCATCCTTAGGTCCAAATCGGCTCGCTCCGCCACCCCTGGCAAGAACCCGGCAGGCCTGATGCGGTCCATCTCAACACCGACGCCTTCGGCAGGACCCAGCCTCTCCTCCAGTACGGGTCACGGTTCCGAGTTTTGCCCAGCGGTCGGAGCTGGGGGGGTGCAGGCGGCTGGCTTTGCGCGCGCCCCCCACCCCGCATCTGTCTCCGGCTCCCCCAGTGACTACGGCTCGTCAGATGAGTACGGCTCGAGTCCCGGTGAGCACTCGCTGCTGGCGGCGGAGCTGGCCGGCGGCTCTGTGGGGAGCCTGGGTGACGAGGCCTCCAACTACATCTTGATGGGCCAGCGGGGGGCCACCAGCGGGGGGCCACCAGCGGGGGGCCAGGGACGCCGCGTGCTGCGGCGCTCCTCCAGCCGCGAGAGTGAGACAGAGCGCCGGGCGCTCAGCAAGCGGGCCTCACTGCCCCCTATGGCGCTGGAGCGTGGGGGCTCACGGCGGGGGGGGCAGCGAGGCCGAGGCCGACGAGGACTATGCCATGATGTCCCGCAGCGCCAGCCGTGAGTCCTTCAGCTCGCGCCGGGATTCGGCCAGCGGGGGGGCGGGAGGCAGCGGCTACCTGGATGTCGCCGGGGAGCAGAAAGAGAAGGAGGAGGCGGGGGGGGGCGTGGGCGTGGACAATGGCTACATGTCCATGCTGCCCGGTGTTACTGCGGCTTCACCCGCCTCCCTGTCCAGCTCGCTGTCGGCAGCTGTCTCGGACCCGGACTCCAAACCCGCCGATGACTACATGGCCATGACGCCCAGCGGCAGCGTATCCCCCCCGCAGCGCATCCGGCCCCCCCTCGCTGGCTCCGATGGCTACATGGTGATGTCGCCGCACAGCAGCTGCTCGCCGGACGGCCGCGGCGGGATGGGAGGGGCCTGGATGGGCGGCAGCAGCGCCGACAGCCGGCCCGGCAGTGACTACATGAATATGTCGCCTATCAGCACCCCCCCGCCAGCCCAGGAGCACCAGCAGCAGCTCCCTCCCAAGATGGTGTACTCGTATTACTCTCTGCCGCGCTCTTACAAGCACACACCAGCGGCAAAGTCGGAGGAGGACGTCGGGCGTGGCAGGAAGTCATGTGCCGGCAGGGGGGGCGGCTGCCCCGGGCCGCAGGATCACGGGGGCACGGGGGGGCCCCCTGCCACCGCCCGCCACCTTTCCCTCTCCTCCTCCTCATACTCATCCAGCTCAGCCAGCAGTGAGAGCCTGGGAGACCCGGAGGAGAGGGGGGGCTCCCAGCCTGGCACCCGCCCCAAAGAGGGGGCCCTCCAGCAGAGACGGGCATCCGGGGGTCAGAAGCAGGGCCTGCAGCACCGGGGTCGGCCCGTCAGCCTTTTCGTGGACGTGTCCAAAGCTAGTACCTTGCCGCGGGTGCGAGAGAGTCCCTGTTCTGTGGAGCCCCGCAGCCCGGGGGAGTACGTCAGCATTGAATTCAGGGCAGAGCGGGCCGGGGGAGGGAGGTTGAGCGTAGGGCCGCCTCTCCCATGTGGGGCCCCCCGGGGCTCACAGCGACCCATCTCCTGCCTGGCCGGCTTCCAGGCCACCCCCCAGAGCCCTGCCACTGCCCCCCCGGCTGCCTCCGAGTATGTCAACATGGAGCTTGGTCCCTCCCCCTCCCCCTCACCTGTGTCTCTTACCCCACAAGGTTTCCCCCCCTACCCGAGTCCTCCTGCTCCCCCAGCTGCAGTCCCAACGGCGATGGATGAATGCCAGCCCCCCGTCCCAGGGGAGGACAGCGAGGGGGGACCCAGTGGGCCGCACAGGATGCCACAGACAGAGGGCGCCACTGGCCCCGAGCCGCCCACTGCCTTCACTGATTACACGGAGATGTTCTTTGGATCGAGCGCACCTGCCGACACCGACCCAGGTCCCAGTACCACAGCCCGCGCCTCTTCCCCTGCCATCCCTGAGCCCGCTGGGCCCAGTTTGGGCCTGGGGCTCGACTTCTCCTTGCCCAAAGTGGGCAGCAACCCGGATCAGGGGGCCAAGGTGATCCGTGCCGACCCACAAGGCCGAAGGCGCCACTGCTCCGAGACCTTCCTGCCGCCCCCACCACCCCCCTCCTCCTCTTCTTCCTCTTCCTCCTCATCTTCCCTGTTCCCTGAACATGCTCAAGTGGTGACACGGCGGTTCGGCCTGGAGGCCGTGCTCCGGGGTGCCGAGGGCCCCGCTCAGTGTAGTGTTGTCAGCATCACCACGCCCCCTGGTGGTGGTCAAGCATCATCAGGGGAGCAGGGCTTGAACTACATAGACCTGGACTTAGCCAATAAGGAGGGCTCGCACCCTGCTCTGGATGGGGCCGGCACCGGCCAGCCCCTGCCCCCCCGCCTCTACTCATCCGGCCTGAGCGTGGCAGCGGGGGGAGCAATGGGAGGGGGCGGAGGCAGCAGCAACGGGCCGGCAAACCTCAACACCTACGCCAGCATCGACTTCTACCGATCCGAGGAACTGAGGAACCATCAAAGCGGGGGCCGTGATGGCACAGGTAACTCCCCCCGGCAGCCCGGACCAGCCTGACAGATGTAGCAAACCTGCTGTTTATGTATTCGGTGTCCTTTGGTCCCACGTCGCCCCCTGGTGTCTCTGCCGCCTCCTGTTTCTCTCGTCGTGCTCATCGTGTTCAATGAGGCAGTGAGCCGTGAGGATCCCGATCTGCCGCCGCGGCCTGCAGTCATCCTTAAATTCAAATCCAGCTGCTGCTAAACGGCAGCTTTTTAACTGTTAAAGGTTAGCGGGGCGGCCTTCCTGAACCGGCTCGGTCCAGTCTGGTCATGTGCCGCGATCGTTCACGAATAACACGACATGGTGTGTCCCGCATAGGAGGACGCGTTTCAGACAGGCACCCGCCAAGACAGCCGTCTCGGGGGCCTCACATGGGCCAGCGTCCGCTCACATTGGCTTCCCAAGAGGCCCTGGTGATGGCAGCCTTGGCCTGTCCTGTACAGCATGGGAGGGGGGGGGGAGGAGGGGGGTGGACATTCCCTGGCACATGGAAAGACTGACACAGATTGATATGCGAGCTACAGCTCGTTCGGAAGCAATTAAGTGCCTCATTCATGTCTCTATTTGTTTTTTTTTCCCCCGCAAAGTACTGATGATCTGTGGGAATTGTAGGGATTTTCCCTGGCTGGGCTCCAGGCTCACGCACCCTCACCTTGCAGCTACCAGCATCGGGCTCGACTGCAGATCGTGTGTGTGCATCTGGCAGAGTGTCCATTAGCCCAATATTCTGGTTAAAGGGTGCTATGATCTGCTAGAAATTGGCCCAGGATCTCGGCGAGAGACGCGTCTGACGTGCAGGTCCTGCTCGCCGCGGTAAACGCCGGTAAACGGCACTGGCTCCGCGTCTCGGTCACGTGGGCATTGATCAGCTGACCTCTGGCTGAACCCGGGCCGTGTCTAGACAGCTCGCCGCAGCCTTGTGACAGGCTCATGCTTTCTGGGGGGACCTACGGGATGGAGGGAGGGACAGATTTAGGCTGCTAATGTAGCTATATTAGCATCTATTGCTCTTCCCCAGTCAAACAGTCAGTCTGATTAGTTCTGACCTTTAAATACATTGAGGTTTGTTTATCCTCTGACTCTTGCGAGGTCGCTGACCTCTCTCTCTGTCTCTCTCACCTGACTGGCGATCGATTGGAGGGGTCGCTGTGCTGGATGTTAATCTGAACTCTGTAGGTGAGTGTAGCCACTGATTAATTTTTTAAAACAGTGACACCTTCACAAAACTCTAAGCTAATGGCCGTATGTATCACCACATAGACATTGTACTTGTTTAGCAAATGCTTTTATCCAAAGTAACGTACAGTTTTGAGGAAGCAGGTTCGGACAGTGTCTTGTACAGTTGGGCATTAGTTTCTGTGTTTATTAATAATTCATAGTGTGCATACCCAGTTCATTTGTCTGCCTGGAGAAGTTTCCAAACATACAATAAGTTAAATTGAGATGAAGTAAACTGAGACTCTAAGTGTCCAAATAGACGTGTGTTAGCCAATGAGCTGCCTGGCCCATGCACAGCCAATGAGACGCCCACACCACTTGACAAGGCGTGTGTTAGCCAATGAGCTGCCTGGCCCATGCACAGCCAATGAGACGCCCACACCACTTGACAAGGCGTGTGTTAGCCAATGAGCTGCCTGGCCCATGCACAGCCAATGAGACGCTCACACCACTTGACAAGGCGTGTGTTAGCCAATGAGCTGCCTGGCCCATGCACAGCCAATGAGACGCCCACACCACTTGACAAGGCGTGTGTTAGCCAATGAGCTGCCTGGCCCATGCACAGCCAATGAGACGCCCACACCACTTAACAAGACGTGTGTTAGCCGTTAGCCAATGAGCTGCCTGGCCCATGCACAGCCAATGAGACGCCCACACCACTTGACAAGTCGTGTGTTAGCCAATGAGACATTTGCCCTAGGCAGTGTTGTAGCATTAAAACATCCAGAGGCTCCACCCTTTCTGCAGCTCTCGACTTGTCTGGCGGGCACCTAGTGGATGGGGTGTGATGCACATTGTGGCCCCGTTACCCACAATGCTCAGCAAACGGGGCGGGTGGATTATCGCACAGTATCGCCACTTAAGGGTTGTGCAGTAAATTTAGTGGGAAGGTTCTCTCTGGGGCCATGCGTGGTTTTGCCGGGGTAGAGCCGCAGCCACTTGGTGACATGCCTCCGCGTGGCGTCTGGTCGCCGCGCCAGATGGGCATTAGGTTGCGGCCCACTGGCTTGATCTGCCGGCGACGGAAAATGTGAGGATTTCACCCTCGAGGCGGCTGGATGGGACCCAATATGCGATCTAGCACACGGCGCTGTTCCTCTCCGTCACACATGTGTGCAACTGGGGCGTGGCCCTTAACGCAGCCAGACACGGGCCGAGGCGGGGGTGCGGGGCAGCTGGCAAAGGGACAGGCCCTCCTCCCCCAACCGTGTAAACAAACTACAGGCGGAAGTTTCCCTCCTCTCTCAAGCTCATTACTTATGTCTTCTTTCCCTCCCTCTGTTCTCTCTCTCTCTCCATCTTTCTGCACCACCTAACTTGCCGCCCTCCTGCCTCCGTTTAAAACCTCACTCTTTCCGCCCCCATCAGATGCAGCTCTTATCGCCGCCTGCATCTCTTATCGGGCCCCAGCCGCGTATCTGATTCTGCTGCCTTCCTTTCTTCCGCCCTCTCCCTCTCTTTCTCTCTCTCTCCGATACACACACCTGGAAGGAAGGTTTGAAGTGTGTGCTATGGGTATTTTTCAGTGAGTTATCGTGCTGTGGAAGTCATCGGAGGTGTGTGGGGGGGGTGGGGGTCAGCTACCCGCTTAAGACCTGAAAATCCTCATTCTTGCTAGTTTCAGGGTGGCGGGGGACAGGGGTGTGGTGTTTACTGGCCCAGCTCCCCTGCTGCTGTGATGGAGTTCTACACGCTGCCGTGACTGATGGCTTTGGCCGGAAGCCAGTGTCCTGAGAGTGCTGAGCATGCTGGGGGATTAGTGGGACGTCATCTATTTGGGGGGGTGGGGGATGGGGGTGGGGGCATTGCGCTGTTTGAGCTGAATGACGAGTTCTCTCCTGTCAGTGCACCTGGATGGCACGACGTTTTCCATGGTGCCAGAGACTCACGGACACACTGGGTTTTAATTTGGGGTGAAAGGGTTGTTTAATGGGGGGGGGGTTGCAGGTTGGTCTGGGGATTTGGAGTCAGGGAGTGGGCAGCCTGGGTCAGACTGCAGTAAGGGCTAATAGAGAACGGTCACACAGCGGTCAAGGTCGATATAGACCGTAAGGGCTAATAGAGAACGGTCACACAGCGGTCAAGGTCGATATAGACCGTAAGGGCTAATAGAGAACGGTCAAGCTGCGGTCTAGGTCAATGTAGACCGTAAGGGCTAATAGAGAACGGTCACACAGCGGTCAAGGTCGATATAGACCGTAAGGGCTAATAGAGAACGGTCACGCTGTGGTCAAGGTCGATATAGACCGTAAGGGCTAATAGAGAACGGTCACGCTGTGGTCAAGGTCAATGTAGACCGTAAGAGCTAATAGAGAACGGTCATCCCAAAGCCGAACCTTGGAGCACCTGCCGGTCCGCACGACACTGATGAACGTGCTCCCGCGGCCTGCCAGCAATTTACGATAATCTGATTCAAGTCGATTTCCCGGGAACAGAAAAGGCCGGTAGGAAGCGTACCGAGCGGTTCACCGCGTCCGCTGTTTGTTAGCGCCGGCTCCGTAATTAATGCCAGTCACACAATGTTCTTTTCACCAGTGGTAGGTGGACAGAGAAGCTGATCTTTGATGCATTAGGGGTTATAAAAGCAGTGACTCACTCTATGGGGGGGTAGAGTCGTGTGCCACATCGACTCGTAAACACTTCCTGGAGCTGAAGCAGCACAGAGGTCGGGAGAGGGCTGTTTAGCCGCTTTTGCGTGGGGGGGGCAGTTCAGGAGGCCTCATTAAGGACATTGATGCGGTTACGGGGTCGGAACGATGGGGGGGTGGGCGTGCTCGTGTTCCCGGAGCCCCCGTCTCCCTTTCAGGCTCCTTTGATCTTTTCTTTTCCGCCCGGCCACCCTTCGTCTCACAAATTAATCACAGCCTGCGTTGCTAGGTTACACCGCCCCGGTGCCGTACGTCGCGGGTAAATGCGGCTGGGGCTGCTGTTTGCGGACTGCGGCCCGGCATCTGCCGACGTACCGGGCTCAGCCTCCCCATCCACAGGCACGTGTGTGTGCGGTTTGCATGCATTTGAGGACCAAAGTCCGGTAAAACCTGAAACCTCCTTGGTTTTGGGGACATTTTTCAGGTCCCTGTTTGGATAAGCTCAGTTTTTTAGAATCAAAAGAAGTAAAAATGTGTTTTGTTTGGTTATCATAGGTAGGTTTATGCGTGTAGAAATGAACAGAGAGTCCCCACAAAGATAAGGATATATGAAGAGTGTGTGTGGGAAGCGATTTCCTCCGCCAGGTTAAAAACAGCGTCTCCGTTCCCCGATATAACCCCCCCCCCCCACAAACACACACCGCCGCTGCCCCTCCTGTATCCACAGCGTCCAGAAGGTTCTTTTTCCTGCACAGCCGTCCTGGCTGAGCTGCAGTGGGGGCTGCTACCTCTGCCCCACTAACACTGCATGGGGGGTGAGTTATGCACCTCGGGGGACATGAACAAGGACAAGAAGCAGGGAAGATGATCCTCTCTCTCATCAGGAAGAAGAAAAGCCTTGTTCCGACTGCCTTCTCCGGCAAAAATAAATATTTGCGGTGCCCGGGCCGCCCCCCTAAACCGCCACTCCTGTTGGGGGGGGCAAGGTTACTTGCTGGAGGTGTCTGAAGGGGAGGGGTAGCCTCAGAGCTCGCCAGCACTGGCTGGGTCTCCGAGAAGCTTCCAGTGTGACGGCAGGATCTTCCCGAACCCAGCGATGGGAACCCGGCCGCTTTCTAAATGGTCTTTTGGAAGTTCCTTTGGCCAGGAGGGACGCCGGCCTGACGTTAGCAAGGATAAACCCCCGGGTCCAGTTTCGCCAGAGTAAAACTGGAGTTTCGGGGAGTGCTGTCAGAGGGTGGGGGCGGGGGTTTGGGGGGTGTATTTTTTTGTTTCTGTTTCCCCTGGATGTTGCTGCAAACGTTTTGGCAGAAAGCGGCAGAACTGGTGGAGCAACACAAAGCGGGAAAGCTGAGTCAGCACCTGGGGGGGTCAGCTTGAGTTCTGCCTTTTGCTCTGTTTGTCTCAATGCTTTTTCTCGGATGGCTCTTCTCGAACCTGGATCCGGCCCCAGAAGCCTCGCGCCCGGAGACGCGCCCCTGCCCCTCACGCCTACAGGGGCACACTGACTCCCTGGAGCACAGTTAAGGGCCTTTGCTCAGTAGCCCAGCAGTGACAGCGCTCTGCTGACCCTGGGACCTGATCCGATGACTTATGGATCACACACCCCCCCTTTTCAGAATGATGGATGATTCCCAAAACGCTGACAGCAGATGGAGATGTACCCGGGGGGGGGTCACACACACGTTACAGACTGCGTAATGAACTGGGCAGGTTTTTACATACAGCCACCTACTGCACTGCAACAGAGCTCCAAGCAGAATGCAGCCCCCTGTTTGATGATAAGGCGATTTACCTGCGGGGGCGGGGGTGTATCGGAGGTGGGCCTCCTTGTGCAGTGAGGTTAGGGTAACGCCCTCCCTCTCAAACACCGATCCTCCGTCTGCCAGACGACGCCCCTCCCTGCACACTTTCTCCCACATTCCTATATACTTTCTTCCCAACCCCCTCTCTGCCGTTTCTCTCTTTCACTGTCTTCCTTTCTTTCCCTCTTCCCTCTTTCCCAATCCCCCAGACCCTTAGCAGGGGTTCTGCCCATTGTGAAAGCCGCTGCCCCCCTGCTGAGAGCAAGTGTGTGTGTGTGTGTGTGTGTGTGAGAGAGAGAGAGATTCTGGACAGCTACACTGCGGCCCCTGTCAAGGTCGCCCATGACCCATTCTGGCGTGAGGCTGCATTGGCTGCGTGACCCACCGGGTTCGGGTCCAAAGGCACTCATGCACACGCATGTGCAGGCAGTGACTATTACATAACCTGTACAGCGCCCCCTAGTGGCCGGCAGCGCTCACTGACAGGCTCACCCTAGAACTCACGGCCACGGTTCCTCGCACTCTGAAATCACCACACGGACCCCCCCGGCCCCCACTGGACGGCACCACAACATCTGTGAGGACGGGACCGCGGCTGGACTGGGCACACCCGGCTTGCGTCGGAGTATGGAAAATAGACAGTAACTTGTTTCCTAAGTGGGTGGGGGGAGGGTGGAGTTAAATTAATCTGCTTAAAGGTACCGTGATGGGAGGGGGGATTCTAACACAGCTATGATTGTTAAGAGGAGCCCCCCCCTCCCTTCCCGATGTTGCAGTAGTGCACAAAATTCCCCCTGAACCGGGCTGTCAGTGACCTGGAAGTGATTTGTGTGTATATCGTGGGGGTGGCCACACGATTAGGTATGAACACATCTGTGTGCTTGGCGCCCCCAGGAGGCTCTTAGGCTGCCATGCACCCGCCGTGAACATGCGTCTGTCTGTTAGTCTGTCTGCGTTTTTCTAATCACACTATGTGCAGCTAATTTCCCCACAATCTGATAAAAATCAGTTACTTTTTACATTCTTTTCGGTCCCCCAAGGATAAACCTCCGTTTTACAAAAATCTGCGAATGCAATCAGAAAACTAAAAATGCCAGAAGCCTTGTATTCTGTTGGATTACTTATGGTTAAGGCTAGGGCTGGGTGGGGGGTAAGGTCAGCATGTTAGGGTTTTTCCCATAGAAATGAATGGAGAGTCCCCACAATGATATGAACATAAACGTTTGTGTGTTCGTGCAGCTCAGGCTGGATGACTTGCCTGGTACACGCTGTGCCAGGGGGCCTAAATATAGCGTTGCGCAAGGAAGAGGTTGTGGGGGCAGGGCGGGACGGGGCAAACACAGCCGCACTTCGAGGCGATTAGAGGGAGGCTGGGGGAGGCTGAGGAGGAGCCCCCACCCGTCTGCCGTTATGTCATTTTCGCCTTTTTTACAGCAGGTGATATCCTTCCTTGGCTCGGTATGTGGAGCAAAATGCAGCTGTCAGACACCCCCCCAAACCCCCCCCACCACCCGCCTGCATGTCCTTGTGCTCGCATTTTTCCTCACCGCCCTCCTTACTTTATAAAGACCTTTGGTTGTTGTTTCACGCCGTGGCTGATATGAAGAGAGACGTTTCGTGAACGCGGTCCATGCTCTCCGGGCGTCCCGTGCGAGTGGGATCGGCCCGCGAGCCGCCAGTGATCTCAGATCCTCCCTGTAGCCTAAACAAACGTGGGGCTGGACCTGCGGTTTAATCGTCCATCCGGGGAACCATAACAATGGTGTGTTTGTGTGAGAGACGCGACGTATTATTACCAAAACAAGCTTCTGCTCCTGTGACTGCGTGACAACGTGGCTGTAGCTGCAAAGGGGGGGCGTTTGTCTTTGGCCTGTAGTTAAGGGGGGGTGTCTTTAGCCTGTAGTTAGGGCATGGGGGGACTTTTCATGTGGCCTGTAGTTGGGGGGGGGTGTCTCTTTTGACCTGTAACTATGGGGGGAGGTTTGTTCTGCAGTATGCGTAAGAGCTTGATTTTGGTTTCCTTTCGAAAAGTTAACACCTTGTGCTCAGTCACCTTGAAGATCCTCTGATCTGAAAAGCACTTTCCACAGGGAGGGGCCCCCTATCTCCACATTCTGTTTTCGGCCACCGGCTTCGTCCCACAATCCTGCTCCCAATTCGCCGCGTTCGCAGTTTCGTGCTCACTTACAAAATTCCTCCTTTTTTCGCAGAATGCTGACAGCCCTCCCGTCCTTGGAATTTTGGGAAACTGGAGTCCCCCCCCCCCCCCCCAGGGGAACCTCAGCCTCCAGGCTGCTATGGTGATGTCCGGCATGGCGGAGGGAGCGGATGCCAGAACGCCGGGACTGGGACGCACCGGCGAAGCACTTTATGAAACATGGTTCTCAGTCAGCTCCTGGTATGTTTCGCCCCTGTAATCAGAGGGACCTCGTGCCAAAAGACCCGTCTGCCAGTTCAGTCGTAACGGGAAGCCCTACAGCCATCGGAATCGCATACTGACACCTACTGCCAACTGGAAGCCCGTGGCGTATTTCCTTTATCATTAGCGGGGGCTGGAATTGAGCGGCAACTTGTCGCAATGGACATCGAGAAGGAGATTTGACCTTATGTAAATGTCGCGCGTGTCCTGCTTGGAAAGAAAAAAGTGCCTCATTTTTTGATTGTATGCATCCTGCAAAGATGGCCGACGTGTTTTACTTGAGTACGAGCAAAAGAAGCAAAGCAGTACAAAGTAACGTGAATGAAGACGTTGTGGGCGACGGCAGGCAGGCCGACTGGAGGTCTGGTTTTGTTTGTGAAATCCATTCCCACGTGCCTGCTGCTTGACGGAGAACCGCCCCAACACACACACACACACACGCCGCCAGTGACCTCCTACTGCACGCAGATGCGCTCGCGTACCCTCAGACCAGCCTCTCGGTACTACTTGATACGTACACACACTCGCACGCGCAGACGCACATGCAGGCATATGCACAGACGGCCGCCGGTCTGCAAAGCTGGCTCCACTGCCGGGGTGCCCGCTCACTCGCTCGTAAGCTTGCAGTTGGTCGTCATGGTGACATGCGGGCAGCTTGCGACACTGGCAGGCCGCCGCTGCAGAGTCCCGCCCACTCGCGGCCTGCGTCCCGAATCCCATTAAAAGGTAATTAGCTCTGCTGCTTCAGTTCGCCCGTGACGGACAGCAGTCAGGTGGGGAGCCCCGGGATGGTGCTGGGGGTGTGCTCTAATTCCTGTCCAGCCCTCCCTGACCTCTTGCCCCCCCCCAGTGCAGGGATAACATGATGGGGGGCTGGTATCAGCTGTTGTAGGTTTGGCCGTCCCTCAACGTTCTTGCCATGCTAAAAAACGTAGCAATTCCCTCCCCATGCGTGACCTGGCGGGGGCCTAAGTGCCTGACTCTTCTGCCCTTCTACATCCCACCCGCTTGCATTTGTGTCTTTGCCTTGGTCTGTTTTCCGCCTCATTTTCCTGCCCCCCCCCCCCCCCCCGGTGAAGATAGGGGTGGAATGGAAGGTGGTGGGCGGAGCCAAGGCCACGCGCTTAGACCAATCGCAACACGAGCCAAACAGCAGTCGCCGTGTGATTTGACAGTATCGCGGCGGGCAGTCATGCTGCATCAGAGATCCAATAGTGTCTCTCGCTTTCACACTGAGGTCACTACCTTAAACCTCATATTTTAAAGATCAAAACGATTGTTAAAGTGACCATTCTGCCCCACAACATCCCTGGGGTCCCAGTCACACCTCAGTGTTACAGTGCTGGTTAATATTTCATCAGTGTTGCCAGATTTTTTGTTCCTTTCCATTTTTTCATTTCTCTTTTTTTTTTAGATGGAATTGATCAATGATAGGTACAGTATTGGGGAAAAGTACAAATTAGTAAATATGTGTTTGTTCTTTTGTGTACTTTTGACTGGTGTGTGTATATGTATGTATATATAAAAAGCCTTAGAGACGATTGTGTGTCTTCTCCTCACAAAGCTGCTGGAATCTGAGTACGAGAGTCTTGTGTGAATATTAGCAGAGAGAGACTGTCATGCCGGCGGCGGCGTGCGAATCCTCACGCTGCCCACCACCTGCCGCTCACCTTCCTCCCGCTGTCCCGGCGATGTACTTTTTACTTTTCTTTTTCCCACCAACGGTGCAGTCAGTAATTTGCAAACGGTTCCCGAACAGCTGATGCCCTGAGTTTGGTGTGGAAACAGCAGCGAGCTTCAGTGCCCGGGGGACAGGGCACACCCTCCTTGGATGACCCGACTGGCCTGTGGGGTCCACTGCTTTGGGTGGAGCCATCTTTAATTTCACTGGGATCGTTACATCATCTGAGATGAAAGTCAAATACTGACAATAACAATTGGGGAGCGGGAGACTGTATTTAGGTCATAAGGAGCATCTTAGGTCTGAGTTATAGAATCATTAGGAAGTAGAATTTATTTGGGTGAGTAGGTGGGGGGGGGGGGACACGGGGATTATTTTGGATTGTTCAGAATAGAAATGTTCCATGAGATCATGCTTGCCTGCTCTGTGGAAATCGCTCTATCCCCCGGAAAACAAAAATGGACAGAAGATGAGAAAACAGAATGGAGACACTCCAGTCTGGGTCCTTAAAGCACAAACGTCCAGTCTGGGTCCTTAAAGCACAAACTGGGTCACTACGGATAGACTCCCCCCCCCCAAGCTCGTCCCGGGAATGCCGAGGAGCGGGTCACAGTGGACCGGAAGGGGCTGGGCCACGCAGACCAGTGTCCCCAAGGACGACGCGGATGGACATAGATGTGCGGACTTAAGGTGCCGAACGGGCTGGCGGTGAGGGTTTCCTTGGAGACGCTGTTAAAAATGCCGAATGAGTACATGTGGAGAAACCAAAATGGCATTAAAAAGAGAGAAAAAAAACACATGATTGTTACCCTCAGTGAAATACGTAAATGCTTCTAAATAAAACTCGCGATTTATTTATGTTTTTTGTTAAGCCGTAGAACATGTAGAGGCAGCCTTAGCTGGA
The DNA here is from genome assembly GCF_023856365.1 of Brienomyrus brachyistius. Classification (NCBI taxonomy): domain Eukaryota; kingdom Metazoa; phylum Chordata; class Actinopteri; order Osteoglossiformes; family Mormyridae; genus Brienomyrus; species Brienomyrus brachyistius. The sequence continues at coordinate 27,262,654 of NC_064542.1, read as the reverse complement.
GGCCAGAACAAGGATTTTCATGGGAAAGAAGAGATCCGTCAGCGTAATTGAGGTAATTGAGATGTATCGACTGAGCCAGACATCATGTATGGAAACGGTCCAGATATATCATACTTACAAATATTTACCACTGAAGATGACTGGGATTAGCTAAAACATACACTAGAATACTTGTGTGAGGTCTGTAAAAGAGTACAGTAAAATCCCGTTATAGCGGTCCGCTGGTCCCGGCCGTGTGCCTTTAAGAACATGCAGAAAAAGCATCGGATATAGCGGACTCGCATATAACGGAATTTGGCTTATAACAGACACAATTTGTAGTTTTGTTCACTATAGCGGACAAGGCGTGTGGCGTGCCGGTGATATCCAGCGCAGATACATAGTCGGGATTATTAATAGTCACACATCTGGTCAGGTAAAGTTGGATTACTACATGTACAATATAATAATCTAGACGTCCGGTCTATAACTGGATTTTACTGTATTTAAATATCTGTTGTGTCTCTTCCATTTCCCAGACAACTCATGTTCTCAGCATGTTGTGCAAAACCAGTTTATCTACGGGCGTGACTGTTCCCTGTAAGGTATGTGAGGATACCCAGGGGTAGGAGACCAAGTTCTGCTCGACATTCTGATTCCACAAGCTTAGGTGGGCACTATCCCCCTACCATCGCAAAGGTCAATTGATCACCAATCAACAATGAATCCATTTCCAGTGACTGCTTATCCAGATAAGGTCAGTGATCCAAAGCCTGTCCCAGGAAGCAGGGGGGTTAACAGAAATTTGGGCTTTCCTGGAACATATCTTGGGCCTCAGTGGACTTTGCTTGGGCCACTGACATTAGATTTTCGTCAGATGTCTGCCAGGGTGCCCGTAGCCTTCTCAGGCCATGCTTTTGAACAGGAAATGTGCAAGAATTCGGTGACGTTCACATGACATGCATATGCAAAGAGTCATTAACCCCCGAAGCCTTTCTGCCACGATCAGATTTTCCAGGTTCAGAGACTGTGGTGTGATTCAGACGCTGGAGGTAGGGCTACCATGTGGGGGAGGGGGGGGGGGTTGTCTCTCTTCCACTGGGATTATGGGGTCTCTGAGTGCACCTCGATCTCACCCACCGCGATGGCGCAGCCTGACACCGGCTCTGCTCTTCAGGCGGTCGCCATGGAGACACAGAGACAAACTCCCATTGAGCGGTGGGAGGCCAGAGGGGCCGATGAAGCGTCGGCGTGGCGACCACACTCTGGGATGAAGCCAGAGCAGGGTGGAGGTTTGGGGGGGGGGAGCCGAGTGCAGATGGGCTGGAAGCTATACGAGAGAGTGATGCCATACATCGGATTAGCGAAACACCTGCTTAACGAGAGAGTGATGACAGGCACAGCTGTCCAACAAAAGGGTGACATCCCTGAGCAGATGGCCAACCAGTAGGGGGCGCAACATGGGGGCAGAATATGAAAGATCTGCCTCAGGTACAGGGGCAGGGTTTCTGAGGTTCCAACACACACGCACAAAAAAAATAGAGAACCACAGATAGTCTGGGAATCCGACGGCCGCAAGGTACAAGGGACAAAGCAGGGAGCCAATCATTGGCCGCAGGGTACACGGGACAAAGCAGGGAGCCAATCACTGGCCGCAGGGTACACGGGACAAAGCAGGGAGCCAATCATTGGCCGCAGGGTACACGGACAAAGCAGGGAGCCAATCACTGGCCGCAAGGTACACGGACAAAGCAGGGAGCCAATCACTGGCCGCAGGGTACACCGGGACAAAGCAGGAGCCAATCACTGGCCGCAGGTACACGGGACAAAGCAGGAGCCAATCACTGGGAGCAAAGTACACGTGACAAAGCAGGGAGCCAATCACTGGCCGCAGGGTACACGGGACAAAGCAGGGAGCCAATCACTGGCCGCAGGGTAACACGGGACAAAGCAGGGAGCCAATCACTGGCCGCAGGGTACACGGGACAAAGCAGGAGCCAATCACTGGCCGCAGGGTACACGGGACAAATCAGGGAGCCAATCACTGGCCGCAGGGTACACGGGACAAATCAGGGAGCCAATCACTGGCCGCAGGGTACACGGGACAAAGCAGCGGAGCCAATCACTGGCCGCAGGGTAGACGGGACAAAGCAGGGAGCCAATCACTGTCCGCAGGGTACACGGGACAAAGCCGGGAGCCAATCATTGGCCGCAGGGTGCAGGGTACACGGGACAAAGTAGGGAGCCAATCATTGGCTGCAAGGTACACGGGACAAAGCAGGGAGCCAATCACTGGCCGCAGGTACACGGGACAAAGTAGGGAGCCAATCATTGGCTGCAAGGTACACTGGACAAAGCAGGGAGCCAATCACTGGCCGCAGGGTACACGGGATCATGGCGCATTCATGAATCATGAATGAAAGGCTGCAAGACAGGAACAGGAGGGCGGGAAAAAATAAAAAAAAGCGAGATCCTTCAAGAGGAATTCCGGTCTCCCCTCCAATAAAGAAAGAACAAAACCTGGAGTCTTAGGTGACAGAGCTGTGCTGTTACTCCATTACTCAACTAACCACAAGTGCGGAGCAAGAGAAACACGCAAGTTCACAGCCTTGATGCTCATACAGGAACCGTTCAGTCTGTGAATCGCTTCCCCTTTGGCAGGGGTGGTGACAGGAAGCCGGCTTCTCGCGCCTGACGCGGAAAAGCCTCCCCCGCTAATCCAAACACAAAGGCGGCTCGGGGACTGGGGCAACTTTGACGGCTCGGTCTGCATGAAAGGGAAGCGGCTTTTCATTAAGGAGCCCTTTATCCGCGGCCTGGCCTTCTCCCGTCTGCAGATAGCATTAGCTCTTCAGAGGACTCGTAAAACACTGAAGCATCTCCCCCGCGTTCCTGGAACGCCACATGCCTGTCTCTACCCACGCCGCCTTCCCTTTGTTTTCCCCTTCTATTGTTCAGTGTCGGTCGAGTCAACTGGCGACGGGTGTTTCTTCTGTGTTCAAAGATTCAAAGATTTTTTTTTACAGCCGGGCACATTGAGGAGCAGGGGAAACTGACCAAGGGGGGGAAAATTAAATGGGATTGACGTCAGTTGTGGGAACGTTAACTTTTGCAGGATTTCCATTTCTTCCCTTTAGCTTAGTTCAGTCCTACTCTCCCCCCTGCACTACCTCCCATCCTTCCCATCCTTTTTCACAGCTAAACAAAAAGGCTTTCTATCCTTTCTCCTTCTAACCCCCCCTCCCCACCCCCCGAGTGACATGTACAATGTTGTGGCAGAGTATGGATACCATAAATAAAACATGCAGGGTGATTGTGTTCTGTTTCTCCTTTGCTGTAATGTAAGTCCTCACACATGCAGGTTCCTCAATTCAGTCAAAAAAATTACAACGGGGGGGAGGGGGGGGGGCAGGAGAGGGTAAAGGACTGAGGGGCCTCTGTACTTATTTTCCTTAAAAGCTCCCTCACACTCACAGGCACATGGAGGCATCGTTTCTCCCTTCAGGCTGAGAGGGGGAGGCAGGGAGTGAGGGAATCGCTTAGGAAAAAGAATTACGACGAAACGGGGAAATCGAGAGTTATCACCATGTACACGTGCTGTCCAGCAAATTATACTCATGGCAAATTTTAAAACGTCAAAATTGCATGTCGAGATACCATGTTTGTTCTGCATCTATAAACAAATGGCTGAGTAGCGTTATTGTAAATATAGTTCCTTACCGTTCCCCTTAAGATCGTTTCGCTCCGTCCTGCCGCAGCCCTCCGTCGGAACCCAAAAGTAGCGCGCTGCCGTGACGACGGCGGGGCTTCAGCTCTGGGAACTGGTCAAGGGTCAGGCGCCATGAATGGAGCCGTTTCTGTGGCGTGAGAGGATGCTGCTGCTTTTTTCTTCGTGCTTGAAGTCATGTGCAAACTGTGTGAGCTTTTAAACTGGAGGCAGTTAAAAATTGTCAGCACTGCCAAATTATATACGCAATATATGTTATATATATTTACAAATTTGCCAAATAGATGGTAAACTAAATATAAAGCACGGTAACCAAAACATGAAACTGAATTCAGTCCGCTATGATGGAAAAAAAACAGTATCGAAAAATGTACATGTGCATATTTTCTGTTCTTAGCTGGGTCTGTTTTCTACATAACTGAGATGACCCACAAATAAACCTTATAGCCGTTTGTTGCTTTTCACTGCCGCCTAGTGGCGAAGAGGAATCATCTATTTAATTTATTTATTTATCCCCCTCCCCCCCCCCCCCCCAAAAAAAAAAAAAAAATCTCCAATCTTTCGGGAATCTTAGGGAAGGAATGTAAACAATCGGCACGCATTGTGACGAATACAAAGCCGCCGCTGTTAGAGGGAGCGGCGGTGCGGAGGCGCAGTGAAAGCAGCGTGGGGACGTGAAATCATTCCCCGTGTGGCAAGATGGAGGCGCGCCATGAAATGCGGAAAATCGGGTGGCGGCCTGAGGAGTGGCGGGAAAACCACTACAGGACCAGAAACTTGTGGGGCAACTTCAGCCATGAAACCTTAGACATGGATTTAATCCAGTGAAGGAGGGGTCCGGGGGTGGACGCACGCCCCCTCCGCAAGAGAGGGGAATTTCACAGCAAGCCTGCAGTGTATTTTATATTTTTATAGACCTATATTTATGTAAAATACATTACTTATAGAATAGTCTCTCTGCAGTATTTATTCTAGCAACTGGCGTTACTCGCAAAAGCACAATGGTAATCAGTAGAAAAAATACACTATTTCTCCAAATACGTAAAAGCCCCGTGATGCGATTCTAATATTATATATTATAGTACGGGAGTATAAAACCCGCATTTCTCATTCCCCTCCTGCCCAACATAGCAGTCGAATTCATGTTCATGCATGACCACTTGTGGATTTTTAGTAACAATCAACAGAAAGCCGAAGGTCTAATGAAAAAATACATTTTTTCGGGTCGGCGAGTTTTCGGCATAACATGGTAGGTGGGGGTAGATCTACCTCTACAGTTTTAAGAGAAATTTGTTTTGTTTTCTTATTTCTTATTTTATTGTTTTAGTTTCTCTAGGATACCCCTGTATACAAACCTTCGTATATGTTTAACAGGTCATACTTAAACCAAGTAAAACTTTGAATCTTTTTGCAGCCTATTTACGAGCTCAGTTTTTTTCCCAGTAAAATTCGCAGGACAAGATTTAACTAAAGCCCACACGGAGAAGAAAGTATGTTGACAGAGTTTTAGAAACGCAGATATTTGGAAGGGAAAATACCCCGATTTATATACATGGCGTGCGCATTTTCTCCAGCAGGTGGTGCAGTGAACTGAGAAACTACAGTTTAAAATGTGTTTCCGTACCGCAGATGTCCCGGTGTAGTACAGTATATTAGTTCTTTACAACTTGCTCGATTTGTCCATTTCGTCATACATTTTTTACATCGATTTGAAGTTTTGGCGGGCGCAATAATATTAGTGAAAACATATTTACCAAAGCAATAAAATGCGGTAAGAGGCTTTAGAAGCTATTATTGTTTGTGAGTCTGGTTCGTATTCCACTGCACACGAATGAGCGCTAAGCAACCCTAGAACGCAATACCAAAATAACAGACCACAAAACAATTCCAGATCACAACACTAGTAATATGGGAATAGCACATAGTCTAGTGTTAATTAGACGACAATTACTGCGGTTTCTGTGAGAAAAAGCCAGAGGCTAGCGACAGGACAGGCAAGACAGGCTGTTGGATGGGGCACTGAGCCAGGAGGGGGGCCGATTACATAATAGGCCTACACTGCAATGACAAATATGCTTTATTTACAGATTCTGTTTTTCACAGAAACGAAAATGAAGGACTTATATTTATTCAATTCTATTTGTTGGTATTGCTAATTTAGACTTCATGGTGATAGCATTAAATTGTACCATGCTGGAAGAGGGTGAGTTGGAGCAGACCATGAAGTTGGTCTGTCTAGGGCCCCCACAGTCTCTAAAATCGCCTCTGGAAAAATCCTTCATCATATGACATGGAATATCTTATTTTTTGTGTCATTTAAACAATAAATCATGAAGTGTTTAATCCATCCATCCATCTCTGTCCTGTGCTGGAGGCTACAGGTATAATGCAAGAACAACTCACACATCTAAGGACAATCTGGCAATTACGATTCACTTGAGAATGTTTCTGGACTGGGGGAGGGGGCAGAATGCCTGATGACATGGGGAGAACAAGCAAACTCCCCAAACAGAATCCTGAGTCAGACCTGAACCCCCGTCCGAGATGCGCAAGGTAGCATTACTAACCACTGCAACACCCCGTACGTTGTAGATGGCTTAACAAAAAAAGTCGGAATGCCATAGAGTGAGAGCAATAAGGTCAAATTACATTCACATTAAAAGTTCACCACTGCAACAGCTTCATGTTGTACATTTCAGTAGCCCGGCTTCATGTAATAATCCAGCCGTGATCCGTTAGAGTGTCAAAGCTCATTGTGAACAGGAGGTAGATGGAAAGACACCTTTGTGGATCAGATCCAGGAAACAGGCTGCTGCTTGAACTTTAATTACAGGGAGGGGTCAGTTTGGGGCAAGCAGCAGGTAGCGAAAGAACGGCTGCTGTCTAATTATATTCTGGGGCTTAATTTTTTGCATTTGTTTGTATGTGTTTTTGTGATGTTTGTTTTCCTTTTGTTTGTGCTGTCGTCTGTCCCTGGCATCGAACTGATCGATTAATCTGCCCGTGGTAATTTTTTAATGATCTGTGTTATGGGAGTAAAAAAGTGCTACAGGAAAGGATGGGAGGGGGGTACTGGAGCACTGGAGGGCTGGTCGAGTGAATGGGGGGCTTTTCACGAGGCGTGATTGTAGGTAATTTAACATCACATTTACTTTGGAATGTGAGAGTATGTAACAGTTCACTGTACGAGGGGTAAACTGTCACCTCCGTGCCGAATAGGAGACTTATCTGCATGGTACTTGCTGTAAGTATAGATGGTGAGTGATCTGCAGGGAGGATTGCGGATGGAGACAGACATTGCTGTGCGTGGAGCTATAACAGAAGTGCTGTGTCAGACGAGAGAAGGACTAGGGGTTCATTCTATTCTATTCTATTCCGTATGTCGTGGCACAGACCATGGGTTCTGTTAGGTCCGATCGCTCGGAGCTATAGTGCAGAATTTTAACTCTGTTGCAAGTCTTCCTTCAAAAAGTAAAAATTAAGTCCCAGGTAATCCTTTCAATGGCTTGAAGCTCCCCTGACACAGTCTCATGCGTAATTTAACTGGTGTGTATAGGTACAGAACACGGTGTAAGATGTACATCTGAGATACTGCGTTAGATATGACGCAGGTACTCCACAATGGCTCGATGTGACCGAGATACACGACGTGGGTCTGGATATCACCGAAACTCTTAAACTGCCGATAGCTATGACTGAAGTATTGCATGTTGAGTTAAATACGACCAAAACTGACTATTTCCATTCTCTATAGTTTTTCCTGTTTGTTTTTTTTTTTTTTTTTTTAGCTCACCATTCATTTCTACCCTAAGTGCGTCATTTATAAGGGGAAAATATTGAAAGTTAAATTTCTTCAGGCTTTCCCTATTTAGGTTTCCCTAACAGGGCTAATGGGTCTCGGGAGGTGAGTTTCTTGCCCTTGAAGACATCAGGTGCTATAAGTGCTTTGTTTTTGAAGGAGGAAAATTGGCATCGGGGCTAAAATACTCGGGACTGATCGAATCTAACGACGCCCATAGGTCTACATAAAGGAGATCTACGTATATATAATGCAGAGAATATTTTTCTGTTTATTAACCGAATATACGCGACGCTCTCTCGTCTTAGAACCATCCTCACTGACGCTTTGCTGGGAAAAGGACCGCAGCGATGAGTGATTTTATGGTGACCCCTCACCCTCCGTGGCGATGACGTCAGCGTATGACCACTGCGAACACGGGACAGCGAGTGATGATGATCATGCAGTTAGTCTTAACAAAGAATAATACGAGGGCAGAGGCAACAGTTTTCAGCAAGGCAGCTGACGTCAGGACCGCTACTTATCACACTTTTGTTTCGCTTTATGAGTTCTGTCTCAGCACGTTTCTCACGGCCCTGTCTCACTCACCCCTCTTATGCCAAGTTGGAAAGCTTATGGGGAATTTGTATCGCAACATGCGCGATTTCCCGCGCGCTGTCGGGAATTAAGCTGCCTGCAGTTGGGGATTTTACCCCATCTACGATTAACTGGACTCGTTTAAGGTTAATTAATTCAGGATCAGGCTCGTCGTATCAACACTGATTTACCCGACGTCTGCAAATCATTACCTGCTTACTTGTTGAATTATGTTGGCATACTGGGTCAATGTTAAAGTACGTATTTATTCGAACAATTCCGGCTAATATTGGTTAAACACTTGTGACGTCCTGGTAGTATATGAAGCAACTGATGTGCATTATCCGTTGCAATAAGTTAAAATCAAACCCTGATGTAGACTGGTGAGATACAGCGGTGAGATACTGCCTGTCGCTCTGCAGGAGGGCTGGTCTGTTGGCAGCGACATGCAGGTTCCTTCTTTATTGTAAGCTAACAGTTGCTTAAGGGAATCCAGTGCTGATACGTTAGTTTCGGTCGTTTGTTTTGGGAAGTTTAGAAATTTCTGAGGTTTGATCATTTTCATTTCTAAAGATTCTGTCACTTCGTCTCGCCTTATCGAATAATGCATCGTTTTATAATGTGTCGAAACACAAATTGGACCACTAATTGTAAAATGGATTTTATTTTATTACAAAAACGCGTATATTCCTGCATAATACAGGCCTAATAAATAATTAAATCAATTACACAAGGATTGAAACAATATGTAACAAAATTGAAATACAAATCATAAAATTACAGTATCTTTACACGTCCTGTTATTTCATAGCCTCTTATTCAGAGATGGTCGGGCTCTTTATCAATAAATAGGCATAGTGTGAAGTAGTTTGGTCAGATAATTTATATAAACAGGCTCATAAGTGGTTTAATACTATTAAACAGTGTTTTTCCCCTTGGTCAATAACAAGTAGCAAAAGATGTCAGTGGTCCTTATTTGACAGTCAGTTCCCAGAGGTCTCACAAATTCTTCATTTCGGATCAGATGCGGGATCTTCGGTTATTATATCATGTAACACGACATCAACGCGATGTCCTTCATTTCTTCATTGGTCATGTACTCTGTGGGGGGGACATAAAGATCAGGTCGTTATTATAAATGGGTCACACACCAAAGTGTATATTTTAATGTTTAACTCGACCAGCAAAACCAAGTTAACATATAAGAGATGGTTGGACTTTATCGTAATTCATAAGGCTCTTCCTGAAATGTTTGAGCATTTGGTAGTTTAAAAAAACACACATATCACATTTTCTGTACTTTGTTTGTAACCATTCAAGAATTAAACGTGTTCTGAATATTAAATTGCTTTTTGTGATGTAAAAAAAAGTTAAAACGTTTATCCACTTACTGTGTCTATGCTCTGAAGTGTGGCGGGTGTCAGTGACAAATCTTCCACATATCCGCCTTAGAGAGCGCCACATCTTGCCTTTTCTGGTCCTGGGAGCCGGATCCGAGGCTGGATTTGGGCTGAACAGGTCGGGCTCGGGTTTCCCATCGCTGTCACTTTCGTCCTCCAGAAACCCAGCTTCCAGAGTCTGCCCGAGAAGCCCTTCGTCCACCCGGAGCGCCTGTCGCAAATCGCCGCTTGCGGGAATGGGGGTGGAGTGGCGGCATAGCGGGCAGATAATCGTACAAGCCTCCGCCGGACACGCCGATTGCCGGACTATCGCCGACAGGCAGCTCTCGCAGAAAGTATGCCGGCATCCCAGCTCTCTGGGAAGACGACGACCCGTGTTGTAGCTCTGGTAACAAATACCGCACTCCAGTTCTGAGCTCATCTTCCAATCCCGATCCTGCCGTATATATCACCGATACTGTCTGTTGTGTTGGATTGCCACTATTCTTATAGTGAAAGGTGCATGACACGCCCATTATATATAAAACAATACAAACATACTTACTAACGCATGGTGAACCCAGTGACGTTTCTCCTCTGAAATACACGCCCTCCGTTTTCATTATTCTTAAGGTGGACCGTCTGAAACTAAACATTTACCGAAAATGTTTTGTTCTAACAGAAGTGCTGCCGAGTACATCATATGTCGTTTTCTGAAAGACAAATAATACGACATAAATAATACGAATAATACGAATCAAAATCGTATAAATAGAATTTGTAGGCCTAGTTAAATTGTTTCTCGTGCGTGTACATTAGGGGAAATCCTGAACACTAGGTAAAATATTGTATGAAGGCAGCGGATAATGAAAACCATATCAACTTTAATTAATATTAATAATTTATCCAGTAGGATAAGCGGTTTGGAAAATGGATGGATGGATTATTATTATTATGTTGTGTTTTTCTTGGGCTTGGCAGCTTCAAATAGAGTTTCTTCCCATGCAAGCAGTTGAAAACTTGAGTCACATGTGACTCAACCTCCCAGAGTACTTCATAGTCCGATACATGTTTTCCAAAATTGGCAATATCTCAAATGTCGGATAAGTGTTTATTGTTATGGGTTGGATTTAAACAAGAAAACACGTAGGATGCTCATTTACATTTGCACAATGAGACTAGACATCATATTTGACTACCCTAAAGAGGGAATTGTTTTGTTTTAAATTTGGAAAATGTCAATGAAAGAAATATGTTAAAATTAACTTATTTTGATATTCGCGGATGCTATTTATCATTCATTCCACCTTAAATGGTCTGCAAACTGTTCCAGGAAATTATTTACTCCCCCAGTAAATTAGTAATACTTTAAGGGTAATAAAGAGTTCAAAACTACGAAAAGGGGCTTCTTTCGACCCAAAGATTGTATAATAAAGTTAGATATTTCCACCTTCTTAGTTTCCTGAATGATAAATGTGTACTCAAATCAATTGTTTTGGATGCCATTCAATGACGTTCGCTTTTCAGGTGTGTGTGTGTGTGTTTACCGGAGCGGGGGCGTTACAGGAAAATAAGTCAGCCGAATTAACCGACACAGACCTGTTTGTCAATTGTTAGCTAAGTTATGACAGGAAGAGGAAAGTAAACCAGTTTGCCACAGTGAGGTAACTCTATACATAAACAGTTAATCTGTAATAGTCTATAAGAAAGTAAGAATGAATGGGATTGCGATACGTCATGACAGTTTGGTACTATAGCTATTTTTTTAGTGTTAGTACTGAATTGTTGCATATCCCTGCACAGACATTCATATTGTTGTTGTTGTTTGCATTACATAGACACCTTTACCAGAGACAACATATTTTATTGAGGAAACAAGGTCAACCGATTACCAGAGCCCCACGAGGACTGGGCTCAAGCACCCAACAGTCTAACCCACTGAGAGTCTAATCCCACCCGGAGAGAAAGTGTTTCACAGAACGATTCATGGTGGCTCTCAGTGGAATGTCATGTTTACATGAAAAAATGAATGACCAGAAATGGGCGTATTGCACAATTCATACGACTGACTGAAACGATGAGTCATTGCAAATCTCCTGTCAGGGGGTAATTACTGTCTTTGTATGCGGGTCAAGTAATATCTCTTCATAAACAGTATAATAGGATGAAAAGGCATTCAGACAGAAGATTTCCTGATTGTAAAGATAAACACATTATTATAAAAAAACAGGAAATTTAGTAATGGAATTCCCCTTCCCTGCTAAGCTAAAAATAGTGGTTGAAGGAATGAATTATAATATTTGAATAGGCAATTCCTCTCCTGTTCACGTGCTTCATTCTGCCCTTTCGGGAGACATAATCATGATAAACAGATTACGAAAAGAAAATCTTAAAAATATGTGTTGTGCGACATCATCAGTCACACGGTGGCCATTGCTTAGCGAATATGGCACATGGATCCAATTAATGGCTGCACTTAGCTTGTTTGGTGTGTAACTGATTCATAGGTATATAATCTCTGAACCCCCCCCCTAAAAATGCTGCAGGGATGCCACATAAATGGCTGGCCCAGTGCACAGACCCCAAGCATCACTATCACTCCAATGTGTGTGTATATATTTCTAAGGAGAACAGGGTGGGATTTGCAGAACTAAAGATTCCAGTGTACATGTGTTCATATTTGTGCAAATGCCAATAAAAAAGCACAGTTGAATGAAATGATGTTTAATGTTTAATGTTTTCACAAAATTTTTATTTTGAAGACACTCCACAAGACCCTGATTTGCATCAGTACAAATTTGTCCTAGAATGAAGTCATGAGTAGGACCTCTGGAGTTGAGAAGATCGTTTATTTCTTACCCATGCTGGTCCTGGAGGAGAGGTGAGCTGGAGGGGTTCTGGTGATATTCCCCATCGTAGTAACCCACAAATTACTAGGGAATTAATGTCAGGGTAACCGGACGTCTGATTGTAACAAGAGCAGACGGTGAGGAGCCGAGAGACAGTGTGAGCTTTGGTGTCACGCAGAACGGACGGGAAGGAGAGAATGCAAGATTTGGGCTCAGGGGTCCGACGTCTTGTACACTTTGCATAGAGAAAAAAAAACTGAACAGGACTTGAATTTAAAAAAAAAAAAGTTAAGAAGGAGGCAAAGGAAAATAATGAGCTAACAGATAAATTCATCTGTGGTTCTGAGAATTGGTGATATTGGACACTGGCGACGTGAAAAAGGCCTGGTGACCGAGGACCCGAAATGTAAGAAACGTCATCAAGATTCGTCTCATAAAACGGACCTGGCTGAAAGCGTGAGTACTGTCATCCTGCGAAGTATTTCATCAGCTGTGAGGAGAACAACAAGCGATCCAAGGCGTACTACTGAGGTGGAAGTTACCAGAGTTTGTTTCCATAACTTTGTAATATTTTAGCAACAGGCTCTCATTGTTGCTATCCATAATAGCTCAACAAGAATATATGCGGTGAAAGTATTTTGTAGTTTATTTTCATGTTTCTAGGCAACCCTCCCCCGCCCCCCCCCCCGAGGGAGGGTTCCTTCGGCTGGGCCCTTGCTGCTGGCGGGCTGGGATTGGCATTATTTTAGCTCAGAGAGGAGCATAGGGGACACACCTGAACTCCAGTGCATACAGTGCGGTGGGTGGGGGGACTGCAGTGCTTGTGGCAGATGAGGAACACCCAGTGTCAGCTGCAGTGCCTGTTTTAATGATCAGTGAGGAAGAAAATGAATGAAAGTCCTGCAGACAGACATATAATATATGTCATGAACTGTATTACTATTCTGGGTTATTATTCATTTACATTTATTTTTTATTTAACGGTGGTTTTTGCCCAAAGCGATGTACATTTCAGGCATATAGCACATTACAAACAGAAGCCAAGGAGTCAGATAGGTGTAAGTGCAGCTAAGCTGGACTTCCAGTGAGTTATTTCTGAAACGGCTCCTTTATAATGTCTAATGTGACCTTAACTGGGTAGGGAGTCAGTGCTTTTGGTTATAGAAAAGGCCTCATTCTCAGGATCACACAGATACGTAGGCTTGCCTATAGGCTAGCGGCCCAGCAAAATCAGCAGCCCCACATCGGGGAAAATTTCAAACGCAAAGTGACTATTATACTTTTAATTTTTGTTAAGTAACAGAAATATAGATTGCTTTCATAAACATTATTTGCATTATTTAGTTCATGCGAACTGGTGACTGAATGGATTTATTAATGTTACTTAGTAGCTTATTATGTCGGAAACAAGTAATTTGGGTAGCAGTAATCTGTCCTGAGCATCCCAAAGCATCTTTATCCCTGGCATCTGATTGGTTAATGTCCATAAAAGCATGTAGCTAAATAAGTTATTTAGTTTGCAGGTTACTCCTGTTCATTGTGCCTAGATCTGGACTCGAGTTTGGACCCGAAGCCGGTGTTTCACGCTACACCGCACATATGGAAGGATTTACGCTGTCTGAGGTCCATCAGCACACGCCGACGCTTCTCCCAGAATGCTGTGCTTCCCTGGTTATTCGCCCCTATGGGTGCATTCAGGCCTGATCTGCTTCCCGTCTCCATGGCTGAGATTCCAGGGGCTGTTCAGGCAGCCCCCCACGAGGAGCACACTGGCTCTGGGGACGCTGCCGAAGTGGAATGTCCCATTTGCTACCAGGAGTACAACCAGGGGGGGAAATGCCCCCGCATGCTGGAGTGCCTGCATGTCTTCTGCACCGAGTGTCTGCAGAGGATTCATTTGTGCCCCCCACAGCCTCTAGGTTCCTGCGGCCCGCCGTCCATACCCTGCCCCCTGTGCCGTCACCCCACCCCCCTGGAAGCTGGCGATGCCCTCTCGCTGCCCTGCAACTCGCGCATCCTGGCACGCCTGCCCCCCGGTGCCTTCCGTGTGCCAGTCTCCTCCGCCAGGCAGCTGACCACCGTCACCCAGCGGGTGGTGGTCTCCCTGGAGGCCCGGGATGCTCGCTTCATCATCCTGCCCACAGTCAGCCTGCGTGTGGAGCAGATGAGGACCAGGGAGGAGGGCCGACCCACGGTGCCCCCTGGTGGCGAAGGAGTGGGTTTACATCAAAACAGGCGGGCCCTACTCTTTGTTCAGCTTTTGGCTATTACACTTTGGGTCCTGTTTGTCATGATCTGCGTTATTGGGGTGGTGTTCGGGCCCAAGATATTCCAAAACTAGGAAGTTAGACACTGGCCAATAAATTTCCTCAAAATGCAACTCAACTGTTACGCAGATATTATATTACATTGCTTAACCAAGAATCAACTCCTTGATTTAAAGTTTATGGATGTCAGAATCATTGTAAAACTTAATGAAATGTTGGCTCATTAGTTTTAGTCTAAAATGGAAACCGGGAAGCAAATATGATGCAATGAAAGTTAAATACTTTGCTATATCTGGTCGTTTAATGAGTCACCAATAGTAAATATCTCTTTTTCAGTTTTTAGCTTCTCCTATTGCAGGAAGTTCCCGAAATTTTTTCGAAATGTTGACTAGTTTTTTTTTTTATGTTTGCAAAAGTCTTGCACAGATGGGAAATGCAGTAATGAGTATATAATGCATTTACTTTATTTACGTCATCCCCAAGCATTAAAAGGTCTGGCGGTCCTACAAACACACATTATACAATAAATTTTTCAGCCACTGGATCTATTCAGAAGAATAACCTGCTCTTCAAAGAAACATTCGCCTGAACAGGGACTTGAACCCTGGACCCTCAGATTAAAAGTCTGATGCTCTACCGACTGAGCTATCCAGGCTTACAGCAGACCCATCTGAATGCTCTTTAGCTGTACCTTTAAAAGATTTTTTGTCACAGTTGTAATTATTACATTTGTTAAATCCTGAATTATGGGTAAATAACATAATGACACATATTGAATATGATGTGAAAACATGATAATTGCATCTGCAAAGCGACCATAATTCTTAATTTCATTAGACAGCGTAATCAAAATACTTTCAAAATACTATTTATTTGCATTATTTATTTCATGCAAATTGCTGAACAAACAGATGCATTGATGTTACTTTAAGTGGTTTATTATGTCTGAAACAAATAATTTGGGTAGCAGCAACCTGTCCTTCGCATGCCTTAGCTTTATCCCTGGTGTCTGATTGGTTAATGTGCAAAAATCCATGCAGCTAAATAATAACTTTTTTTTATCTCAGTTTAATAAAAATTATGTGTGAGGTGGGAGCCCATTCTGTGCTGATGCTTCTCTCAGAATCAGATTAGGGTTTGAATGATTTTCCTAGTTAACTCGTACTTATTTTCATATAGTTCACTATATAGTCTTTATATTTCTTACTTTTTATGATTCTTCCTCCTTTCCTTGCTACTTGCTTCCGTCACCCATTTCTCCCTCACATCCTGTTCTTTTATCTCTCTCATGCTCGCCATCTGACTGCCAGGTTCCAGGAGCCTGTGTGAAGACCTTAGATTAAGGGCCGGCTTCCCTCAGGGCGGGGGGCGGGGGGTGGGGGGCAGAGACAGACGCAGACAGACACGGAACCGGCCGTGTGTGAACATCTTCCTGTAACATCTTCATTCTGCCTTAATAAACTACTTAAGCTTAAGAAAACTGCCCTCATCATTCGACTACGAAACCTGAGGTTTAACTGAAGAAATCCGTCAGGTTACACGGGCAGTAAATGTAATGATGCTGTTTTTCCTCTTAGGTTCTTGCTACTTTCCCCCTGGTAGTGCCTGAGAGAATCCAGATGTGGAAAGTTGAGTGGTGATGAAAGCCACAGCACCGAATGGTTGCTGGTTCAAATCCCAATAGGGACTTTCTGAGTTCTAGCTCTCAAACTGACATTTCCTAGCCTGATATTCAGGCAAATGAGCAGACACATTTCCTAGAAGCTTTGCAGGAACACTTGAGGTAACAGTAATGGCCACGGGGCCTGATTCTTCTGTGTAGGCTTACATCAGCTGGTACAAATAGCAGCACCAAGTACTGCAAATTCTAGGGCCAGGACTGACTTTGGACACCACTGACAGTCTCCATCACTAGTGACTCTCTAAATAATGGAGATCCAGACAAGGCTCTTACCTGATAGGTTAATCAGTGTGATTCTGAAGAGTACTATTCACTATTCATCATTCTATTTAATATATAATACAAAGAAAACTTGAATTATGGTCTAACATTCTGAAATTTTATTCATCCATCAACCGCAAACAGTGGAGTTTGGAGCCTGTCCTGGGGTAGACAGTCACACCCTAAGGATGAGTTTGAGACGCCGGTCCTACCTAAACTGCATTGCTTTATCATGAAGGGTGCAACCCTCACAAGCACAGGGAGAACATGCAAACAAGTACACACACACACACACACACACACACACACACACACAGCACATATATGAGCTGCTTTCAATTGTAGCACGAACAAGACAATAACTCTGCTGTAAATTTCCTGTGGCTGAAGGGGTCCCTCTAGTGGTCAAAACTGGCAGCAAGCACAATTTATTTAAGGTGTTTCTAGGAAAAGTGTCAGTTGCCTATAAAAAAATGCTTAAACTTTTTTAGTCAGAATTTAAATCAAATAGTCCCCTTTCCTGTACTTTGTCTAATGCAGTTACAGGAAAGGTCAGGTATAAATAATAGAAAAAGGTCTGGACATATAAATTACTTGTACTTTTTTCATCCTCAAGCATTAAAAGGTATCAGGAAGAGAGGCTGGTTAAAATGCAGATGTTTTTCTCTGAGCTGATGTACCAAAGGTACTTTAAGGGATATATTGAATTTTGCAATTGCATATTTCAGAGAAACAAACATCCTTTTTGCAGAACCACTAACAGATGTTCATCTATACAGGAACTTTAACCCAGGCTCCATGTAAAAGGCTGATGCTCAGCCAGCTCAGCTGCGCAGGCTCTGACATGATGGCCGCCACACGCTGATGCTCAGCCAGCTTAGCTGCGCAGGCTCTGACATGATGGGCGCCACATGCTGATGCTCAGCCAGCTCAGCTGCGCAGGCTCTGACATGATGGGCGCCAGATGCACCATATAACACACAGCCTCTAAACCTCACTTATCCTATGTAGAGTTGTGCTTTGGAAAGAAGTATCTACTAGATAAATGAATTGTAACAGTGACAGCACCATTGCCTGCTAAAGTAATAGAATTGCTGTACTATGGAGCATGGTGATTAAGGTCAGCACCTCCTGGTCCCCCAGTTTTTTGTACATCTATTTCGCCCAGGAGGACAAAGTCAGAGCAGGTCAGCAACTTTATCAGTGTCTCCAAATGCCTGTCTTATAGCAGAAGCAAAGATTAGTATTTGTATTTTTTAACTTAAGGTGACTTAAGTTAGGGCCCAGGAAAGGCTCTCCAGTTCAGGGCCCAGGAAACAAGCATACATTGCTGGGATGTTCACGAGTGTGCCTTGTAGGGACATTCACAAGTGTACATTGCTGGTATGTTCATGATTATGCCTTGCAAGGACATTCACGACTGTACATTGCTGGTATGTTCATGATTATGCCTTGCAGGGACATTCACGAGTGTGCCTTGCTGGACCCCAGTCCCTCTGTCATGGCTGAGGGTGTCATACTGAATATCTGTGACACCAGCGTTCTCACTTAGGTCCAGTGTGGTTTTACTATGGGACGTAACTGATTAATATATTCAGGACCTTTGACTGTCAGGGAACCGTGGAGTCACCGCTTTGATGTGTGTGTGATGCATAAAATTTAATTTATTATAAAGATTAGAATAATATATAAGGTCATTTGATTGACAGATGGGAATGGCATGGTGGGGCAGTGATTGGTACTGTGGCCTCACACTTCTGGGATCTGGGTTCAAATCTCCACCAGGGTTCTGTGTGTGGAGGTTGCATGTTCTCCCCATGTCGTCGTGGGGTTTCCTCCAGGTACTTCAGTTTCCTCCCACAGTCCAACAATATGTTGAGGCTCATTGGAGATGCCAAATTGCCTGTAGGTGTGCATGTGTGAATGTGCCCTGTGATGGGCGGGTGCCTCATCCTGGGTTATCCCCTGCCTTGCACATATGGGCTCTAGACTTGCCCCCTACCCCCCAGAATAGGATAAGCAGCTTCAGAAAATGGATGGTTAACCAATGTGCCCATGTCTTTACCACTTGTAGCATCATATTAAAGCTATTCTTGTGGGACTTCCTGTAAGAGTCTTTGAAGTCTGTAAAAAACTCCTTAGTCCTATAGTTATATTTTGCCAGGTTATTTAAGAAAGCTGTACTGACTAGTCTGTGAATCCTATACAGCAGCACATGTTCGTAGTACAAACGTCAGCAGTACAAGATTTAACAACAATGATAACAAAATTTTTTAAATCAAATTAATAAAAAAATTAAGCAGAGTGGAAAAATGTACCACCACCTGACGTTTAATCTTCCATGCATGTATTTTACTAGGTCGGATCTTAGCTATGAATAAATAGTTTCGTGATTAACCGATTTCGTTTCAATCCGTAATACTTTAAAATTAGATTTGATTCTGAAAATCAAATGTACAGACACCTAAGAACTACACGTTAAAATGGTTATCTCAAAATTTTATGGCAAATCACCATGTACATGTGTAACACACACATACACACACCCAATTACCTGGAAAATCGGAACTAAAATCCATAATACGCCTTAATATAACAGGCATTATATTATGATATTAGACAGTACAGTAGATTCCCGTCCGGACCTGCGGGGATGGGAGAGGGGGGATGCGGGCGGAGTGAGAGAGCGAGCGTGGGGGAGCTCTCGTGACGTCACACGCCGCGCTGGCTCGCCGTAGAGAAAGTTTCGTGGCCCCCTCCTCCTTTTCTCAACTCTACTGTTGTTTTTGTTGTTTGGGTAAAAGTTTGCTTGTGTGAATGTGCGCCTCTGCGATTTTCTCGATCCCTTCGGCAAAGGGAGGATCATTTCGCTTATTCGGAAAGATCGCTTAATTTTCTTTCCCGGGGCAGCAAAGGAAGCGAGAATACGAGCACGAACGCATTTTAACCGGTCATTGTCTGGCTGAAGCGGACCGATCGCGTCTGCCCCCCCCTCCCCATCCTCTCGTATAGGTCTGCGGGACAGAGGAAAAAGGGACCTGGCGCAATGGCGGAGACCAAAATAATATACCACATCGACGAGGAGGAGACGCCGTACTTGGTCAAGATTCCCGTCCCTGCGGAAAAAATCACGCTGCTGGACTTCAAACAGGTCCTGAACAAGCCCAACTACAAATTCTTCTTCAAATCCATGGATCAGGATTTCGGGTGAGTTGAGCGCGGTCCCGGCTTCGGGATACTGATGTACCGTCTCTGCCTTCCGGATCGATGCAGGATCTCTGGATACAACGTGAAAGCATCAATTAAACAGCCAACGGATCCCTTAGGGCTGACGGGTAGAACGAGAAACTATGTAACTATTTGCATTATCATAAAATACTATGTATAGTAGTAATATTTGACGCACCGCCTATATTAATGAAAATAGCAAATATACTTTAAAAAATAATTTCTGCTGATCCTGTAGATTGTAGCATTGTTTGATGGCTGCAGGACAAGCCGTACTAATGTAATCGCTCCATCTTGCTAATTTACTTTTTTTTTGGTCTGGGAGGGGAATCGCACGCGTTATGACTTCCAGGAATTATTGTAAGCGTTAAATAACACAAGTTGTTGGACGTTGTATATGACGGGCAGCCGGGAGGGGGGGGGGGGGACGGTTTATTCCCCTTTTTGCAAGACGTGGGGTATCTTACGCATCCATTCAGTCGTAGACCGGGATTTGTAACCCGATTTGTTGTCGTTATTAGGACATTTACCTTCGTGCACCTCTTTAAAAAAAAGAAAGAAAATTAAAAGCACACTGAAATACAACTAATAAGACATGCAAACATTTAGGGTACGTGATACAACCTGTGCATTGTTCCGCCTAACTGAAACAATCTGAAATTAAACCACTCAAACACGTCAAAAATCAAATGAAAGAATGTCACAGGGTTCTGTTCACAGACTATTTGTTCGGTCCTTTCATCCTCCGAAGTTTCTCCTCGGCCTCCTCCTCATGCCAAGCTTTCATAGGAGCTCACTGCCCTTAACGTTGCCTCTTTCCTCCTTCCTTCCTTCCTTTCTTCTCCATCTCCAGAAGGTTTTCTTCAGGGAGCTTGTAACCGTAGCCGCTCCCCCTGCTTTCGCTGCCTTTCTGGGCGTCGGTGCGAGACTCGGGGTCCGTCCTTGTGCTTTATTCATATCCCCCTGTAAATCATACCTTCCTGTTTCTGGTTTACTCTCAGGCTAAATTTGAACCGCAGAGGCGTCCTTACTGTGCAGTTTTGACCGCCTCCACTGTAATCTATCGGAGTGGAATTGATATGATTTTATGCTGCAACATGCCTCCTGCAAACCCCCCCCTATTCAGGAGAGGAGTATTATGTCCCTTATGTTGCAAACCTACGGGATACGATAAATCTGGCCTTGTTCTAAATCCTCATTGTAAGCCTGTCCAATGTAAACGCTCTGTCTACGAGGTCAAGGAAGATGGGGGGCTTTGCTGGCAAAGTTTCAGTAGAGCTTAAATCCGTGCCTGGCACTGGGGTCTTTGCTGGGAATCGGCCGTTTCAATGAACCGCGTCTAGAAACGCCTCAAAAGCAGCTATCAAGAGACACAGCGTGTAAGCAAAAGTGTTTGAGAGCTACTCGCTTCTCACGCTAAATCTGTTAACTGTGAGTTAACTGTGAGTTAGGGGCCATTAGCGCCGAGCCATTGGGTCTGCTGCTTCGTACGGCTTCTTGGACTCCTAAAGTTTAGGCAGGGAAGAAACATTTTGCCAAAGAAGAACATTAATATATCAGAGGAGGGTCCCCCCCCACCCCCCAAGTGTGGACTGTTGCTGCCCTGAACAGCGTCTAAGGATTGAGAGGAGCAGATTAAACAACTTAATATCTGTTTGAGGTGGTTTTCTTAGGCTCTGCCAGAATGTCAGTGTGTTTCCTCAGTCTGGAGACAGCTGTCAGATGAACTGTGTGAGGGTGAGAGAGATTCGTGGGGGGCGGGATTGGAGGGGGGCCATTTGCTGGATGTCTGGGGCACAGTCAACAGGAAGGATGGGGGGCTGGGAAGCCGGTTTGGGAAAAAAAAAGCGCATGTCTCCAAGGGTGGTGGGGGGTGTTTAGAGAGAAGCGGCTGTGGTCAGGAGTGGGGGGGGGGGGGCGCCGTGGGCTCCCCATTTAGCACAGGAGTCGCTCTGCCTTGGGCGTCAGTAAGAACGTGTTACTGGTTGCGCTGGGCTTTGTGCTGTCGAGGGGCGTAGCCTCTGTGTGACAAACAGACAATGCGGCAGCATGTTGCGCTGTGACCAGAGAGGGGGCTTGTATTATAAGTCTGGGGGGGTTAATATTAAGACTGTTTTACAGGACGAAAGTGAGAGCAGAGTGCCAGGGTGAACAAACAGTAGCACACCATTGTGCTGTTATCATCGTTTGCTTGGACTATTTTTCCTGACACACATTCAGTGAGACAAAATCTGAAGATGTTGGTGGGGGGGGAGGGGGGGTGGGCAGGCCAACAGAGGCACATCTTTTGTGTGCCTGTAATAATTGGCAGGCTGTGGCAGGTAGGACCAGCCTGCCGGTAGCCGAAGGGGAAGGAGGGCGAAGAACCACCAGAGTCGGACGGAGAGGCGCTGTTATTCTGTCCGAGCTTTAGCCGAACCAAATGCAGATAGGTGTGTGTGTGTGTGTCTGTGTGTGTGTGTCTGTGTGTGTGTGTCTGTGTGTGTGTGTGTGTGTCTGTGTGTGTGTGTGTGTCTATGTGCAGGGGGGGGGGGCATGTGATGTGTTACATCAAAAACATTATGATGGAAAAAAAACTGTTTATCTTATGTGTGAGCACTTTTTTCCAGCCCCAAAAGGGAAAATTGAATTTTATAAAAAATCCTCAAGTGCAACTGAAAAACTAAAAATGCCAGAAGACGTCTTTTGCTTACTTATGGTTAGGGTTAGGGTTAGGGTTAGGGTTAGGGCCGGCAGGGGTCAAGGATCTCATAGCTGGGATTAGGGTATTTCCCATTGAAATGAATGGAGAGTCCCCACAAAGATAGATACCTAATCTGTGTGTGTCTGTGTGTGTGTGACTCCTAAGGGCTCTCTTTACCATAAGATGCCGGGTAAAAATGAGCAGCGTCTAACTATGAGCCGCAGTCGCCGATGGGAAAGCCAGCTGCAGCCGCCTGACGCTCCCGGCCGGAGCCAAAATGGCCCCTATAGGAATCCAGTAGCTCTCCAGCCATTCAGTCGAACAATTGGAAGGGGAGCGTAGAGGCGTTTCCGACGCAGCGGGGCTCCGCAAGACGAGCAGCTGTTTTACTTTAAGGCTGAAATGTCTCTCTCTCTCTTTCTCTTGTTGTTGTTGTTCCTCCTACCTCGGCTGACTTTATGGCTCAGGCTTCGGCCCAGTCGCCTCCATCTCCGCTCTACCACCCCTCCCCTTCGTTTTTGCTGTCCAAGGCCTCTCCATCTTCTCTTTCTCCATAATTTCTACATCTTTTCAACCCTGTCTGACTGATCTCTTCCCTGTTATTTTTCCTTATCTGCTGCTCCATCTTCTCTCTATCTATTTTGCCTTTTTCCTCGGTCTCGCTATCTTCTTTCCATTGATGTTGTATTTCTTGATGACCTTTTCTGTCTTTTTGGCCCTGTGTTTCACAGATCTCTCCTTCCCTGTAATTTTTCTTACCTAACCTCCAACTTCTCTCCATACATGCGGTCCTTCTCACTGACCTCATCTCTGTGACCCTTTTGCATATTTGACTGGTCCTACTATCCAAATCGGCCGCTGTGTGCCTCAGCGGATTAGGATGCCGTGCTTGTGGTCAGCAGGCTGTTGGTTCAAATCCCGGGGACACCAGAGTGATTTCACCATTGGCCCTTTGAGTGAGGCCCTTAACTCCACAGACTCACTTTCAGCAACGTATTTTCTCAAAAATGTTAAGTAGTTGTGTTTTCCACAGTAAAAATGTCTCTATCTCTGATCTTTCTGCCATATTTCTGCCTTCCTGTGCCATGAGCTGATCTCAGTCCACCTCACTGTGTGTTTCCACAGGGTGGTAAAGGAGGAGGTCTCCGATGACTCTGCGAAGTTGCCTTGTTTCAACGGGAGAGTGGTGTCCTGGGTAAGGGAGTGCATATGGGATCCTGCCTAATGACGTAGTTGCATGAAGGTGGCCAGATCAGGTCCTGTGGAAGTCGAAGCTCTGGTGCAACCGAAAAAAGTTCTTGTAACCCACACTGTTCTAGAAAATCCATAATATATCCAGCTGTACACTGAGAAATAGACAGTAAGAATGCACATTAATTAGGGTTTAAAGCAGTTAAATATGTGTAGTATCACAGAGGTGTGGAGGGCAGTCCCCCCCCCCCCCCGAGTTGTGATTTATTGGGTCCTGAGGCTAAACCAGTTGTAAATGTTAAAGCATCACTTACTCTTTGATTTTCCCACCTAGAGTCACACACCTGGGGGTCTGTATCACTTAGCAGAATTTCTTGCCGAGTCGGATAACTTGTCAGATTTAAGGTAGTCTAGGCTAAAAGGTGAATGAAGATAATGTCCATTTAAACTGGGATACCTTAAATCTGACAAGTTATCTGGCTAAGCAAGAAATCCGGCTTTATGTTACAGGCCCCTGATGCATCAAGTGCACGTTATGGGCTTTTGGGTCATTTCTAAAGGACATCAGCAGCTATATTCACAGTGTGTATCATCAGCTAGGATTAATGGATATAATACAGCCAAGTGTTGGGGGGGGGATTGCTGTGATGGGGACTAGAGGGGGGGCCCTGATTGTGGGGTTGTTAGTTATAAAGGTTTCAGTTTTGTTTTGTGTTTTGTAATGTTTTGGGTGTGGATCAATCATTTACTTAAATCATAAAAAAACTTCAAAGATTAACCCATTAACCCAATGATTAAATGCAGACACTTTTTCCCACAAAATCATTTGTCAAGACACTGAAACTGAAAATGATACAATGTAGCTGAAAAATGGAAAGAAACCCGTGTAAAGCGGGGAATGCTGAGAAATATAGGCAGGCTTAGTTATGCAGGAGGGCCCCTTTTAGCGCAGCGGTGCCCCTGAGTAAATCCAAACGGCGCCTCGATCCGATGACGCTCGCTGTGTAGTGAGGCAGATTCTCAGCTAAATCCCGCTTCTGGCTTCTGGCCCCCGATAGGCTGTCTGACAGGTTACCGTCGTGCTCCGCGCTACATAAAGAGCGACATTGGACTCCGTAAACAAAAGGCGGGGAGGGAGGGACAGGGGGCCGGTCAGTGGAATTGTGGGAAGGAAACCCGACACCGCGGTTTGTGTGACATGTGACAAAAGACAGCCAGGTTAACATGTGGGTCAGGGGTTATTGTTAAAGGTGATTTATGGCAGTGTTTTTATATTACAGCTTATTTGCCAGTGTCTAGTCCTTTTTTTTTTTAAAGAAATAGTGCACTTAAAAGAGAGTGAGGTCAATTACTGTGGTAAGTTGTACGTTCGAACACAAAATTTTGGGAGGTGGGTGGAGTTGGTGACCTATCCTGCGCGGAAGGTTCCGGATAAAAGGCGTTGTGCATGTGTTCGGCGGTCCCTACCCTCTAATAGCCAGTAGTGATTTGTCTGCCATTGTTCACTGACTCTGGAAAGCATCCTGTTGCTATGGGGTACCACTGATGCTTCAATGGACACGGCAGATTATTCTGGAAGTTTACTTCATTCTGTGGTACTGACACGTGTGTGACTCTGCATTCCCCCACCACCCTGTCTGTATCTCTGTGCCCCCCCCCTACTCCCCAATGCAGCTGGTGTCCTCAGAT
The DNA here is from genome assembly GCF_023856365.1 of Brienomyrus brachyistius. NCBI lineage: Eukaryota > Metazoa > Chordata > Actinopteri > Osteoglossiformes > Mormyridae > Brienomyrus > Brienomyrus brachyistius. The sequence goes on along the minus strand of NC_064542.1, from coordinate 27,237,345 downwards.
GGTCCCAACCCAGAACCCCCTGCTGCCGTCCCAGCCCCGCCGATGGAGGTGCGACCCCCTCCATCTCCGCCACCCCCACCCTTGCCCCCTCCACCTGCTGAGAGGGTCAGTGGCATCGGGGACTCCAGGCCTCCATCTTTCCAGTAAGGAATGCCCCTCATAGCCTTGACCCAGCTGGCTTCGTGTGACTGGGAGCCATATGCACGCTGATTCATTAGTTAATGTATCGACACCTTATATTCTCATACTGGCAGGAGAGGCTGTGCATTTGTTTAATCAGGACTGTAAATGTACAGTAATTGGTCATTTCTGGAATATATTTCTGTGCTGACTAAGGCAGATGTTCAGGGTGACGGATACGGATCTGGGAAGACTGGAGGAGTGTTACTTCCAAGAAAAGGAGCGTTTTTCAAGCTTTTTCATCATAGCTTCATAGTCAGATAAAACTGTAATTCTAAATTATAATTCTACTAAGTCAGTGTTTTGTTGGGTTTTTTTTGCACAAAACTGTATGGTGATAAACGTTTCTGTCAGGCACTGACCTGACCAGCCCTGCGCACAGACGGTGGTGGATATCTGCCCTTGTAATATCAAACAAAGTAACTTTATAGTCTGAGGTGGGGGGGGGCGGAGAGTTTAGCATATTAGTTCAGCCTCCCCAGAGTAAATTGTGACCCAACACCCTACCCCCCCCCCCCCCCCCACCTGCAGCCCCAATGCACCGCCCAGCGTGGACACCCTGGATGATCACACGGACACGGACTCGCTGGTGTCCTGCCGTAGGCAGCGGCCGCGGCACAGGGAGAGCCAGGACCCACACGGTGAGGGGGGTGGTGAGCCCTGACGCGATACGACATTCAGCCCCAAGTCCTGGCTGACTTTCTCAAGCTGAGAACAGTGACCTGATCCTCCTCCGTCTAGGGATTGGTAGACACAGGGCGGCTCGAACCTCCCTAACATCCGTTTATGCTCATATCGTTTGCCCCCCCCCCCCCAGGGCCGAGGATGAATGGGCAGAGCCGCCTGGAGCGCCACCTGGCGGGCTATGAGAGTGCCAGCACACTCATGAGCAGCGAGCTGGACGCCACCAGCTTCTGCGACTCGGAGGATGACGACACCATGAGCAGGTGAGACGCTGGCGGAGCCTGGGATTGCCGTCGCTACTTAAGGAGACGATTGTTTATCAGTAGTAATATTTAGGTAACTTCTAATGTTTGCGATTAGAAAGATCAGAAAAGTTCGTTGTTGCCCGCAGGTTCAGCAGCACCACAGAGCAGAGCACAGCCTCCCGACTCCTGAAGCGACATCGTCGACGTAGGAAACAGCGCCCCCCCAGGCTGGAGAGGGTACTGCACCTGTCAACAGTAGCGAGGGGTTTAGTGGGTGCGGCTGGCAGCAGCTTCGGGATGGAAGCGGGGCATAGGGGGACGGGCTGGGTTCACCCGTTTTATTAATGGAAGCATAAGTCGCACGTGGGAGTGGTCTGATTCCTGGTTCGAGGCAGTGATTGGCTACAATGTGAGGCGTAACCCTTATGTCCCGCCTTCCAGGCCTCCTCGTTCAGCAGTGTGACAGACTCCACCATGTCCCTCAACATCATCACTGTCACCCTCAACATGGGTGAGTTGTGCTTTACTGTTCCCTCTGCTCACTTTCCTCCTCCATCCTCCTCCACCCAATTAATTGCTTTTTTTTGGTCTTATTTTCCCATCACCACCCACCTCCTGATTTAAAATACATTCTATTCTATCGAATGGTCATTTTAATTATAATTGGGTTGAGCAGTGTTCTCTGACAGACAGCCCGTCAGCATTGGATAGTGTTCGATAAGCTTCAGTGACGATCGGCCCGCTAACAGACTTCCTCGCTCCGTTAACTGTGGGCTTTTTTCCGTACGAACAGAGAAATACAACTTCCTGGGCATCAGCATTGTGGGCCAGAGCAACGAGCGAGGAGACGGGGGCATCTACATCGGCTCCATCATGAAGGGCGGAGCAGTGGCGGCCGATGGGCGCATCGAACCGGGGGACATGCTGCTGCAGGTACCCGCGTGAGAGACAGGGGGCACTAAAGGCTTTCAGGGGTGCTTAATTAATGACTGAAGGTTCATATGCCTGAGCTACCTGAATATGTAACAAACCCACCTTGCTAAGATGACGTCTCCATCAAGGTGAACGACATCAACTTCGAGAACATGAGTAACGATGATGCGGTCAGGGTCCTGAGGGAGATCGTGCACAAGCCGGGGTGAGTCTCGCGCTCGCACACGCCCGCGCACGGCTGACGCCTGTCACCTCATAAATACCCCATTCCGGTCTGTCTCCTTCTTCCAGGCCCATCATCCTCACGGTGGCCAAATGCTGGGATCCGTCCCCTCAGGGCTACTTCACGCTCCCGCGCAGTAAGTCCCACTGCCCCCCCGTCCCTGTGCTCGCTGTCTCACTCCTCTCAGACGATGCCGCTGTCTGCCTCCATCCAGACGAGCCGATCCGGCCCATCGACCCGGCAGCCTGGGTCAGTCACTCGGTAGCTCTGACGGGGACCTACCCCGCTTATCCTGCCAGCTCCGCCCTCAGCTCCGTCACCTCTGGCTCCTCCATCACCGAGACCGAGCGTGAGTCTTCGTGATGTCACGCCTCATGCTTGCTGCCTGTCTGCCTCCCCACGCCTCCCTCCCGCCAATATTTAATATCCAAAGTACCCCTTGAGGTGGAGTGTAACCCCCCCCCCCATATCTCCCGACCCCACCCACCAGGCTTTACTGACTTCAACCTGTCCCTGCACTCGGACATGGCGTCGGTGGCCAAGGCGATGGCATCGCCCGAGTCCGGCCTGGAGGTCAGGGACCGCATGTGGCTGAAGATCACCATCCCCAACGCCTTCCTGGGTGAGGGACCGGCCACTGCAAGCGGGGGTTGGGGGGGGGGGTATCGGCAGGATGTCGGTGAACCTGAGCAGACTGGCTTTCGGAGTCGGACGACGGGGGCGCAGTGTGGCCCAGTGGGTTGGGATGCAGCTCCTGTGTTCAGGTCACTGGTTGAAATTCCAGGGTCGTCGGAGTGATTCCACTGAGCAAAGCCCTTAACCCCCCCCCAGTTGCTTTCGGGGGTGTCTGAGCCTGCTTTCTCCATGGGACGTCACTTTGGATTAAAGTGTCTGCTGAATGAATAGAATGTAAATGTCAAGGAGAGATGGATAGATATACAGATCATTATATTGTTAATCTCAAAGGAAACTGCAGATTTACTGTAGATGAAAAAACAAATTTAGAGTGTAAAGACGCATTTTGACATTCGCAGACGGTAACAATAAATAACAGATGACAAGCTTTAACGGTGCAAAGAATGCCAGAATGTGGAGTATTACACCGAAAGCCAGTCTCTGTACTTCAGTTCAGGTGTAATATAATTTCGCCATTTAATTTCCATCTCTCCTTCACGTCTCGCTGTCCCCAGGCTCGGACGTGGTTGAGTGGCTGTTCCACCACGTTGAGGGCTTCCAGGACCGGCGCGAGGCACGCAAGTACGCCAGTAACCTGCTGAAGGCCGGCTTCATCCGCCACACCGTCAACAAGATCACCTTCTCCGAGCAGTGCTACTACATATTTGGGGACCTGAGTGACTGTGAGAACTGTGAGTGGCCAAATATGGATCGGAAGGGCGGGGATAGGATAATGAGCTGCAGTGAGGGTTTATGGGTGGTGCTGTGGCTTCACACCTCTAGGGTTGTGGTTTCATCTCCTGCTCCTAGCCTTTGCTGCTGTTCTTCCTGCATTGTGAGGGTTTCCTCTAGATACTTATTTCCTCTTATGGTTAGATAAATCTGAGTCAGTAATTGACAGAAATTTTCATATCTCAAAGGTACACTTGTGATGTTTCTAGTGTTCCAACAAGAAAACCCTCTTGAGAGCGAGGCTCTGGTTCGGTGCCATGGGGGGGGGGGGGGGCATATTCCTTTAATATACATTTTTTCATCCATCCATCTTCTAACGGCTCCTGTACAGGTTCACAGACAATCTATCTTGAAGGGGGGGGGAAACAGGGATAATGTAGTTAATCCTGAATTAAGCAATATTTAGGATACAAAAAAAATGTGTACACTGTCTGCCACCTCACCAAACATGTCCTTCCCCCCAGACATGGCAAATCTCACCTTGAATGATAACGACGGCTCCAGTGGGGCATCGGATCAGGACACCTTGACTCCCCTGCCCCTGCCAGGGGCAACGCCCTGGCCCCTGCTGCACTCCTTCCCATACCAGTACCCCCACCCCTACTCCAGCCAGCCTCCGGCCTACCACGAGCTGTCCAGCTACAGCTATGGACCCGGCAGCGCAGGAAGCCAGCACAGCGAAGGTGAGGGGGGGGCTGGGTTCCAGGCCGTCATGCCATCCCGCGCATCCCACTCCCGTGTCCTTGTTGCTTGGTACTAGCTTGGCCAGTGGTGTCATTTGATCATCTGTAGGTGCATCTCCTCCTTCCAGAAAGCTGAGCTCATGTGCCTTTCCCTTCTTGTAGGGAGTCGGAGCAGCGGCTCAACGCGGAGCGAGGGCGATAGGCGGCGGGGTAAAGGAGGCAGCTCAGGAGGAGGTACCCGGGAGGAGAAATCGCCGGGAGGCGGGGCAGACTCGCGCTCCGGCAGTGGCAGCGAATCGGAGTACTCCACCCGCAGCAGCCTGAGGCGTGACCACGGCTCTGCCACGCCCAGCGAGCACAGCCACCTGAGCCAGCGCTCGCACCCCCGCGCCCCACCCCCACACATGCCCTACCCGCCCGGGATCCCCCTCCCCTACAACCCCATGATGGTCATGATGGTCCCACAGCACCCCCTGCCTGCGGTCGGCCCCCCTCACCCCCAGCACCCTGCTGGTCCTCCGGGCCAGGTCCTGACACCCTCCACGACCCCGGGGGGGCCACCTGGGGCCCCTCCCACCCGCGATCTGGGCTCCGTGCCCCCCGAGCTCACAGCCTCCCGGCAGTCCTTCCATCTAGCCATGGGAAACCCCAGCGAGTTCTTTGTGGATGTGATGTAATGGTGTGTGTGTGTGTGTGTGTGTGTGTGTGTGTGTGTGTGTGTGTGTGTGTGTCTGTATAAGGTGGTTGACAGAGCAGGGTACCCAGTAGTCTCACTAGGTGATCATCCACAGAGCCGGAAGCAATTGAGGTTGACCCACCTCTGCTGTGGGTGTCTGGATGCCCCCATGTCCGTCGTGGTCGGACTGTGCCTGAAACATAACAAATACACGACTCTGCCCCCCCCTCCCCCCAACAGCAATGAATATGTTAGAATATTGGATAGACAGATATATTTCTGATAAAGTCCTCAAGAATGACGTTTGTTTGGTTCCCCTCTGGTGTTTTGCGGGCCAGGTAATAAATAGCATAATAGCATTTCAGCACCCCCCCCCCCCCCCAAAAAAAAAGACAAAAATTATGCCCGCAATGAAATGTGGTCATTTATGTTGTTGAACTGACTGTTTTTCATATGGTGAAGTCTTTAAAAGGCTACATGTATTCGGTGAAGAGTAAAAATGCATTTCCGTCACAGCTGTGGTGTAACCAAGCCCAAGAAAGCGAAGTGAAACGGGTAGAAATGGCTGTATTTATCCTTTTTCAGGCAATCGCAGTACTGTATATGAATATTTGTTTTGAATACGACTTAGTCACCGCCGAGCCAAAACAATTAAACATAAATGTGAATTTTAATTTCATTTAATGCAGAAAGTAATATTTACCGTCCCTTTCATTACTGATCGCGATTTTTGAAAAGCCTGAATATTGGTTGTAAATATCCCATTTTTAAGCCTTTAAAGATAAACTGCACCAGAGTTTTAACGTTGAATTAGCACAGATACTGATGATAGATATGCACAGCTTTCGGTGTAATTTAAATGAACGATGGAAGATAACGGTCCACGGTACGTGGAACATACCAAAAAAGGTACTTTTGATTTTAGATGAAGTATAAAAAAATAACGACGAACCCATTAGATTTCCAAAGGATCCCTACCATTTCATGTGTTACATGATTGTTTCATGGGTGCTTTCATTAGAAGAGTACTTTGGGAGTGTGTGTTGCGAAGTATAACACAATGGTTTATGGCAACTTTGTCTTTATCACCATTTTCAATATTTGAAATAAATTTTTACTAATTTCACTTTCGTGTAATTTTTCTTACCTTCGGTGTTTGTCACAGAATCGTTACATCATTTTCGTTTATCTTTTCCATAAACATTTAAAATGACTCAACCTGAGCATTTGTTGTTGTTCTGACTCTGGTTCATTCAACTGTTCGGGGCACGTTTTCAAAAATAAGTATTTAGAACAGTTTTAAACGGTTTTAAAATGTTTTCACCATGCCTCCTGCCAATTACTTCCGGTATAGGCTCCGGACCCCCCGCGACCCAGTAGGATAAGCGGCTTGGAAAATAGATGGATGGATGGATGTTTTCACCACGAGCGAAAGGTGGTGCGAAACTACGATTCCCATAATTCAAGTAAACAGCACATGCGCGGACATTGCCGATTACTTTCTGTTTGACGTCGGTATGCTTTGGAGATGGGCGGAAAGACTGATTTGCTTTTCTATCACATTTGATCCAGTTCCACTATTGTTGGTATTGCCGATACCGGTATTCTAAAGCCTTTTGTGTTCATTAAATGGAAATAGGGGTGAACGATATTGGGGGGTGCGGAATCTTTGCAATGAATATTGCGTCACTTACTATATGAAACAAAAAAAATTACCCAGAATACACTATAGCCAGATAGAAGCTTTTATCTCCCAACAGTGTTTGTGAAATAAGTTGGTGGTGTTGTTGTGATTTGGGCCAACAGACACAGCATGGCTGACAAAATACAGGGGATATAAAAAGCGTACATACCCCTGTTAAAATGCCAGGCTTTTGTGATGCAAAAACATGAGACCCCACTAAATATTTTCTAACCTTTTCCCACCTTTAATGTGACCTATAGCCTGGAAAATTCAATTGAAAAACAAACAAATCTTTTGGGGGGGTATAAAAAAAAGCACAATAAGCTGGTTGCATAAGTGTGCACACCCTTCAACTAATACTTTGTTAAAGCACGTTTTGATTGACTGCAGCATTCGGTCTTTTTGGATGCACACCTGCCATCAATTAAAACGACTGACTAACCCCAAGTGATAGTCAGGGAGGCTGGCAGGAGGCCTACAGCAGCACTGAAGGAGCGACATGTATCCCTGAATTCAGACGCAGCTTATATATCAGCATCGATCCACACATCCTTAGTAAATGTTAATTGGCAAAAATCGGAATGGCCAACTCATTTCAGGAAAGCAGTCATTTGAAATACTGCGTGATCAAATTTTGTGTAGGTGAGGTGTTGCTTACAGGAAGAGCACAGAATAATGATGCGCATTATGTATAAATGATCGCAGAACTACGCTGATTTAAATGTGTCATTTTCGAGACCGGCATTCCTGTTGTATTGGCACAGATCTCCTCCAAGGGAACTTCTCTGTGTTAAGGTGCAGGCATGTATGTGAACTTTATTCTGCTCCAAACGAAACGCTCCTCACTTGTCTTAGGAGATCATGCACGTTTGTACAAGCTGCAGGATGGACGGCTTTACTTTCTTCTCTGTCCTGGTCTTCTTCTGTTTACATTTCCAGCTCTCATACCCATGGGATCGTACCTCCCCTGTCAGTCTACCTCTCCTGGGTAGCATCAGGCGATACAGCTGGTGATTTCTGAAAAGAAATCGCTCAGTCTGGTCAGAGTCCACCTCGTCTAAATCATCCAGTCAATTGGGGGCAGATTTTTAACTATTTTAAGAGACACCAAACTTATACATACCACACTGTCAGGAAAACGAGTACCAATTTGTACCTTTGCTTGTCACTGGGACTGTAGCCTCAAGGGTCTACTGCAGGTAAAGGCAGAGGGTCTAGCTGTAAGTAAATGTACCTTTTAGTTTAATTTAAGGTACAGAAATGGACTCTGAGGAACATTCCCAAGGTACAAACAGCAGTAATCTACCCCAAATGGTACAAAATATCCCTTAGAGTCCATTTCTGTCGCTTAAAAGGTTTTATTACCTGCAGGCCCCAGTGACAAGCAAAGGTACAAATTGGTATTTTTTTTCTCTGACGGTGCATATGAGCTTCATTTCTATCTATTTCCTTGCCCAACTGGTCCCTTTAAGTAACCATATATACTTTTCATTCGTAACTAAGCAGCAGCGGCCATTGGACATGCATAGTCAGTGGAGCTTTGGCTGGGTCATAAAACGAGACGAAGTAGGAGATGCCTGCATTCACATGGCCCTCAGTGGATCGAGATCCTTGCTTTTGATGGTCTTTACAGATATTCATGCTTGGCTGAAGCACATTTGCTTTAAAATGCTGGAATCTCCTGCCATCTTTACAGCACTACAGGCCTGATACAGTCGTCCTGCTGTTTAGTGGCTTCAGATGGAAAATAAATGGGCCGTCTGGGGCACTGACTGGAAGGAGATCTGACCCCCCGCTGTTAGGGCTCCACATCCCCGAGGTCCATCTCTTTGTTCTCTGTTACTTCCAGCTGTTCACCGAGTTAAGCGTAAGTCTTAAGTGTAAGTCTCGCCCTCAGGAGTCATTTGTCGGGAAATATTTAAAGTGCCGTTCAGGAGTCCTGCTTCCCATCATCTGAGTGGCCGTTTCACATTCGACCGACCAGCCCGTGCGCCGCTGCTCTGCCGTTTGGGTGGGATGGTCCCAGTCCCTTGGAGAGCAGGTGGGCCGTCTACACGTTTTCTGAGGGAAGAGCTGGGGATCGGCTCCAACCTTTTTTTGGAAAGTAACACCAGGGACCTTTTACAGCTTTTAATAGTCTTTCCTATCAGAGGAGCTCAATACCGATTTATGCTGATGTATCTGTACTCCATAAAAATGTGAATGAAGGTGAATATTTTGTTCAGAAAATTGCACCAATTGCATTTTTTTGTTTAAATTAAGAAATTACGAAATAAGTAACGAAAAAACTGCATACAACAATACCATCTGATATCAATTATTATCCAACATGAAACCAACAATGAAACCAACAGGCACGTATTCCAAATGATAAACGATGTATTCAATTAGCTTTTTTGGTACACTTCTTTATAACACTTGGCACAACCCATCTTGGACCACTGAACACATTTGGAGTCGTCTTGGACTATGGAAAAACACTACATGCTTGGATTGTTACTATTGCTGTGATTGCTTCAGTTGTAATTCTGCATGAACAAATATACTTCACAGCATGCAGAAAGTCTTGTTATAATTAGAGGTTTGCAATGATCCTAATATTTTGACAGCAATGATGCAAAGGCCTCAGGACAGGTAGGGTGGCTAAGATGACCACCACTGAAGTGACTGAAGCCATCGCATACCAATAGAGGAGTTAAAAAATAATAGCATTGTGTGTATATATATTTGGCTAAAAGACTGGCCAGTCTATTCCATGATTGACTGCATGGAGGTACAATCCTGTTTGCAAAAAGGTTGAGATACTGTGTAAAATATAAACATAAACAAAATGCAATATTACCCTAAATGTAATTGAAAATAGAACAAAGACAACATATCAAAGGTTGAAACTGATAAATTTCATTGTTTTATGGCGAATATATTTGAATTTGATGCCAGCAACACATTTCAGAAAAGTTTGGACAGCATGTTTACCGCTGTGTTACAGCACCTCATCTTTTAACAACAATCTGTAAACGTTTGGGAACTGGGGAGACCAGTGGCCTGTACTACGACGTGGGGGTTACTGACTTATCGGGGTAACTTGTCGGATTTAAGGTGGTCTGGGCAAAATGTAAGCGAACGAATATGAAGTCCATTTCACTGTGGTACCTTAAATCCGACAAGTTACCCCAATAAGCCAGTAACCTCACTTCGTAGTACAGGCCACAGTTGTTGGAGTTTTGAAAATGAAATGTTGCCTAATACAGCATTTCAACTGCTGAACAGTTGTCTCATTTTTCGTTTCCTGGTGCACCGAATGTTGTCAGTGGCTGACAGGTCTGGACTGCAGGCAGACCAGTCTAGCACCTGCACTCCTCTACTACAGAACCATGCTGTTGTTTTTATGCACAGAATGCGGTTCCTCATTGTCATGCCGAAGTACACAAAGCCTTCTCTGAAAAAGACGTTGTCTGGATGACAGCATGTGTTGCTCCAAAATCTGTATGTATGGTTCAGTATTAATGGTGCCTTCCCAGATGTGCCTTCCCAGATGTGCATGTTATCCAAGCCAAGGGCAGTAATGTGAGTGTGTCCCAGCTACATGCTTCTTGAGGCAGGGGTAAGGATGGGAACAGCTGGGGTCTCAATACCCAGAACGTGAAGATCGTACTTGTGGAGTGTGTCCTCATTCAGGGGCTGCATCCTTCAAACACTGTATTCAAGGACCACAGCAGTGCGTCAAGGCTGGGTTATTTCGAGGGGTCCTTCAAATGCAGCCGAGAAACGCGTCCTTCTTTTGCTAAGTAGAGAAGGATCCACCAGATGGACCTTTCACAACACAACATATCCCAAGATTCCTTGTGTAAAGTGGGTGTGTCCTGGCTAGGCGATAGGAGCAGCGCAAGGGTAAAGGCCAGGATCAGCTGGTGATGCAAGTAGGAAGTTATCTGCTGGCCAGACTGTCCATTTGTCACCTTTGAAGAACACCACTTGCAAAAGATACACCTATAGATCACATCCTTGAAAGGATGTGGCCCCTCAATGTTGGACCCAGCTGTGGTCTTGGCAAAGCCGGTCTTGCTAACTTGCCTCCCAAGAACGAACTTGGGACTAAATGAATCATCAGATTGGTCTTTTTTGACAAGGATGCAAGTGATTATGGTAATATTCGGTCAACATCCAAATCGTTTAACATCCTGTTCTACGGTACGTAATGCGGATGTTAAACGGGGAATATCTGCATATACTTATTGCCTAGTGAAATGAGAAGTAGTGGAAGGTCACAGTATGGTTCCTTAAAATGGAAGTTAACTTAGCGTAGGGTTACAAATTTAATTTGGCTTTGTTGTGTCTAAACAAATTGATTTCAACACCTATTTTCCGGGAACGATGATTATTACTTACCAGAAAAAAAACAGAATTGATCTAGAATAGCTTCTCTCTGTTAAAGTATTGCTTGTTGTTTGTTTTGTGCTGTTTTATTGCATCTCTCTGTATCGTTTTGTCACGTAGAAATGCACATTCGTACACACAGAGGCACACACACTTTCACCAGCTTGTTCTTCTTTAAAGACAGCACCATGTGCTGAAATGCAGTCTCTGTGATATCTCCACCATAAATATTATTCATTCTCTCAGCGTCCGCCAGGTGGCACAGTAGAGCGCACATTGTTAAGTATCTTCAGTTAATTCAGTTTAAAATTTTTGAATTCGCCTTCGCCGAAGGCTTCAGTTGTGCGAACTGGCAGGGGAGGAGGAAGTGGAAGCAGGTTGATCTGATGCTGCATCAAAATTAGTCCCCAAACGATGCACTATGAGGAAATTTTTTTATATTCCAGGATTCCTGATCTTTTATGGTGATGGAACACCTTCCAAACAATGGATGGGAAATGAAGTTTCTCCTTCTTTGTGCTTATATGGCACATCAGTAGCAGTTGTGATGGTGTAGTGGTTAGGTTGAAAACACTCTGCTGTCGATTTCTGGACAGTTACGTTCCCCATCCTGCCTGCCCCCCCCTGACGTATGACCCCACCAATCCACCGTAGAGGCTGATGGGGGTGTACATGGCTGATGTGTTCAGTGAGAACATGTGTTGGGTGACATAGGAGCAGTTTTAAGGTGACCATGAAGGTCATGAACAGCCTGTTGGTTTGGCAGCAATGCTGGTGCCCGCATGAAGGGGGTCCTCACTAAGACCATGAGCACTCAGTTTCACCATACTGTCTGTGCCTGCTTGTCTTACTGTCTGCCTGTCTGCCTGCCTGTCTGTCTGCCTGCTTGTCTTACTGTCTGCCTGTCTCTGCACGGTTGAGTCTGTCTCATCATACGCTACCAGTTACGTTTTTGCACACTTTTTCTACATATAGATTTTACTCACTTAACAGTTAACTAAAAATACACTTCATATTTTTTTTCTAACAAATAAATTTGCAGTATGTTCACCATTTTCAGTACCTTCAAGAAAATGCCACATCATTAATTCGTCAAAGTCACCTCCTCTAGCAGTTATAACAGCAGAGAGATTTCAAGGCATTGAAGACAATAAAAAGAATTCTGTCTGCATGTTGGTGTCTCTCTCTGTCTCTGGCTGTCTTTTCCCCTGCCCTGCATCGCGTGGGTGGGAGGATGCCCTATGCCATTTGCTGAAATGGGCTGAGTAATATGCCCTGAGGTTTCCTGCCCATCTCCACATTCCCAGAGGCGCCCATCTCAACTGTCAGTCCAGCTTCCTCTCCCCCAGGGCCAGACCGCATTTCCCAGCAGCCCCGGAGCATTCCTGATTGGCTCTTTCTTTTTCAGGGAAATTCCCACCCTTTGCTGCTCTGCCACCATCTCAGCAGTACTGCTTCCTGTGTGTGGGTTCAGCCGTGCTCGGTCTCTGCCTGCACCCTCTTCTCGAGAACTTTTCTGAACGTTTGATTCACATCGCCCCACATCCAGCACATTCCGTCCTTCAGACCGGCCCCTATGTGTCTTCAGTTTTTTTTCGTTTCTCAGCGGGGGTGGGGCTGCTTGCAACTGTTTCTCTTTTGTTGAGGGTGTCGCCTGTGGGCCCTTGCACTGTGTGGGTTTGCTCTTCACATCCCTGTCTGAAGGCAGGCCAGACCCTGCAGTTCCTGTCTTTTCCGTGGACCATATGGCCAACAGAACCCAGACTGGTAGGAGGAGCCATTTCGGGGGGGTCTGGACCTGCTCAGCATCGCCGCCGTGCATCACGGGACTCCAACACATGCTGCCGCCCACCTGTCTCTCACCCCCAGCTTCCCCTCCTCAGCCTCACCAGCAACCACAAGTTATAAATATCACAGAAACAAACAGACATACTCTCAGCATCTCTACAGTGTCCCATGAGCCCTAGACCAGTATCTCGCAGGGTCCCCAGCCCCCCACCATCCTTGGTCAAAGGAATAGGAAACCATTATAACCCAGTTAATTGGTAATGGGACCTGAGGGCCATGGTAAAGGGCTGAATAACTGCAGACTTCTGTGAGATTCCCTCGGCTGAAATCAGTATCAAAGAGCCTCTCCTGTCCCATCACTGTCGCCCATCGCCACCTTCGGTTCCTGGCCCAGACGGCCAGCAGTGCCATGGGGCCACGGGGGCTGCAGCACAAAGCTGCTGCCTGTTCCTCCGCCACATCACACCCCCACCCCCGAAACTGGTGTGCGATCATAACTCTGGTGAAGTAAGCAGCTTTTTAGCGAAATGTGATCCTCTTATCTCACGGATGTGACACTGCACTTCTTAACCTACGGTCTGAGCGCTGCAAATACTCAGGGAATGCTGAGCGCTGCAGTCTTCTTCGATTTTCAAAATGAGAAGCGAATTCAGGAACTTAAGCTCCTGTTTTATATCACACGAGATTTTTACATGATATCTCCCCCAGTATGGGGTGGCATGGTGGTGCAGTGGTTAACACTGTTGCCTCACACCTCTGGGACCCGGGTTCGAGTCTCTGCCTGGGTCACATGTGTGGGGAGTTTGCATGTTCTCCCCATGTCGTCGTGGGGTTTCCTCCGGGTACTCCGGTTTCCCCCCACAGTCCAAAAACATGCTGAGGCTAATTGGAGTTGCTAAATTGCCCGTAGGTGTGCATGTGTGAGTGAATGGTGTGTGAGTGTGCCCTGCGATTGGTTGGCCCCCCATACTGGGTTGTTCCCTGCCTAGTGCCCATTGCTTCCGGGATAGGCTCCGGACCCCCCGTGACCCAGTAGGATAAGGGGCAATGCATTATGGGTAACCGACCCTGTCCCTGTTTGGCCTATGAGGCAGATAGAGCCCGTGGGTCGGATGGCAAACTCTGTATGAAATGAAGTGCTTCACTGGCATGATGATGACCATCAGATGCTGCGACCAGGTATCTTCTCTGCAGCAATATAACAGGTCCCTGTCGATGGGTCTGGTATTGACACAATCAATCCAGCACAATGGGCAGGTTAGAAGCACTAATTCTCCAAACCGCGGGCGGACACTGGAAAGCCTGGTGACAAACCTCACAAGACGGAGCTGGTAAATCCCTCACATGCAGAGCCAAAGGCCAAGCAGGAGTGGGTGTTCTGGGGCGAAGAGCATGTCTGGCTCTGCTCTCACCGCTGTCCCTGGTGTTAACAGGAAGCAGGTCTGATGGTAAGCATGGGGGGGACAGGCTTTGTGAAGGTGAGGCCCAGTCAAAATTCCAGGAGGGGTGGGGGGCAGCGTGTGGCTTAGCAGGGTAGGGTGCTACGTCTGGGATCAGAAGATCACTGGTTCAAACAGGGGTGTCACAAAGGGGGGCAGCGTTAGCACATTTCCAAAATTTGCAGTAATTGGATCGTTCCGTGTTGGAGGCCCAATATAATATGCCATCATGGGCCCAAAATCTCTAACTCCCCCCCCCCCCACAGGGATTCACATCTCAATGTTGGCAGACTGATTTCACCATGGGGCCCTAAGCGAGGCCCCATAACTCCCAGTTGCTCCAAGGACTGTCTGACCCCTCCTTCTCAAAGTGTACATCACTTTGGAAGGAAGGACCTGCTGAGTAACTAAAAATGCATCTATATACAGGTATACAGTTGAAGCTCATGACATTCCGGCAACAAGTTTGAAACTAGGAGGGATTTACAATGATTTAAAACAAAAATAGGAGCATAAGACCATATATACAGTACAGAGCACGTGAGAAGCACAGAGAGTAAAATAACTACTGAAAATAAATCAATGCCAATGAGAAATCCAGTCTTTTCAAAAATCATAATCTTGTTATCATCAATGAAAAATCATTAATCGCCTGTTTCGCTCAGTAATCTCCACCTATACCAGTACTTAGCCACAGCAGCCCAGGGATTAGCAAGCTTCTTACAATGAACACATGGACTCCCTTTCGTCGCTGTGAGCCACACGATCTGCTTTGGTGCCGATTCCACTGGCGGTTCTTTTCTCTCATGTTCCGAGTTCCTTTGTTCAGTTTTTTTATATAGTTTGCACCACAGGCTGAGCTCGGCACCACAGTGGAAATAGTGTCATTTTGAGAGCGCGAGATGTGGCACGTGGGAGGGGGAAACATCTCGGGGTGACAAAAAAGGCCATGACAGAGCAGGAAGGATCTTTGCAGAAAGCAGCCCTGGGGGCACATCTTTGAGGAGGAGCCTAGAGCAAGGGGATTTACCTGGGACCCCAGCTGAGACCAGCGTGAACTAAGAAATGGCAGTCACTGTGCCTGATGCCGGCTGCTCAGTGCAATACAGATGAAGCTGTTATGAAAATTAATAACTCACCGATCGCCGACAGTGTGACCTTTCTGCAATATCTAGTGTGAAACGGTCGGGGGGGGGCCACGCAAGTTAAGCTATGTGATCACATGTCCAAGACAGGACAAGTCTGAACAAAACTTAAGAGAGACGTTTATTTGCACACTGTAAAAACAGTTATGTAAAATATAAAAAACACAAGACTACCGTATCATAACAATCATAATGAACCAAATTGCGTGTTCTCTGCTACTGGGTATAGCGGAATTTCTGTAGTGATAAATACTCATATAGCCTAAAGTTATTTTTCAGCCCAGCCAGATTTTACTGGCAAAAGCACCGTAAATGCCAAAGGGAGACTAACTTGCATGGTATGTATTTCCGCCTCGCTCCAGTCTCCGGACACCTATCCAAATGATGTCTCCTCAAATGAGTTAGCATGTTGGATGTGTTTCCAGCTACACATCCGACAGACAGTCTTGGTCTTAACTACTCTCTCCACACTGCTGGTGCACTATATTGTGAAACGTTCCCAAACTGTCGATTATGATTGGCCATAACATAGCATTAGCGGTAACCAACCTGCAACCACAATTAGCATAATGTTTCCTATTTAGGTTTCGCCTTTGACAATAAATGTGTTCAGTCATTTTGTTGCGTGTACTGAACTGAAATCAATGTGCCAAACTACGCAACTAAGACATGTACTGTTATAGTCCTAATTTTTTGCCAAAATAACATATTCAGATGAAATGAATCTGCATGCACTTAATGAAAAATAATATTTAATAACATATTGTTATTTAGAGTATCATAACCTAGGCGAGTCTCCCTTTTGAGCGTCACCCGCTGGGGTGCACTGAATAGCTGCAGTGGTTGCACTGACCTAGAGACAGTGCTGTCTGGTGCCTACAGTGAGGTACGACTAACGCATGACACCCCCTGCAGTAGCAGCCAGGACGGGTCACATGGTACCTCTCAGCTGTAGTGCTTTTTGTGCATTGTTTTCTGTTTCAGAAGAAACCACCTATTCCAGGGTACGGTCAATGGTTTTAGCTGGCAGTGCGCCATACGCCATATGGAAATGCTACAGACGCGGTGGCTGACCTCAGCGCGTGCTTGTGTGTGCGTGACTTAACAATGCCCTGCAAAAGTATTCATGCCGTGCAAATGTTTGTCAGACGTTGCTGGCTGATACCACCACATATCCTTGGTCAAGTTAGCATCTTGATTATAAAGTGCAAAATATTTAAAGCCAAGGTGCATTGTTCGTCTGGAGAACGAAAGCTAAAGCTGGAATATGCGGTTTGCATGTACAGGTGCAGATGTGGAAAAACTGAGCTAACATGGATACATGTCGTCGTCGTCGTCTTTTTACCGTTGTCTTTTGATCGTGTGCTAAAGAATGAACTGCTCCTATTTAACGGGTGAAAACCCTGCTCTGCCAGGAAGTGAAACTGAAAGCAAAGTACGATGGAGGAAACGTGAGAGATGTAATTACACAGATGTGTAGAGAAACGAATGAAAATGATCCCTGAGAGGATGGCTATATTACCTAATGTCCCCTACATCGCCTTATGGGTTGACCAGCAATATCTGTACATGAGGAAACATCTGGAAGCTTGATTGGAGTTTCCAGGTCCACCGAAGGCACTTGGCTAAGATGTACTATGACCTGATAAGACCAAGACTAAGTGTTTCTCCCAGAATCCAAAGCCCTGTTCACATCCTGGCACCTGGGGAAGGGCCCTTAGGCCTGGTCACTCCAGGGGCTGTTTGTGACTTTGGATAAAAGTTACTGTTAATGTTAATGTTACTAAATGTTAATTATAATATTACTACATCAAGGTATGAATGCAGAGCAGGAGTTCTGTGCCTGTATGGACCGCGGGGGCACCTCTCTGTCGGCATGTTGTGTTTCATAAGAAATGCAAACAGGCCTCAGTCTTTGAGAAGTGTGAGTGCCAGGAACTACATGCAAGTTAACTTCCTGTTTGGTTATGATAAGGGAGGTTGGCTCCTCTTTGTCATGTGAAAATGTATCGATTCTGTACTTCCCATCTGGTGAGAAAGCAGAGAACCAGCTGAAGAAGCTTCTGAGAGCTCTGAAGAGAAGTTTGGTAGAGCTGAGTGGCTGGTTGGAGGAATCGGCAGCCCAAACCAAGGGTGTCAGTGCATATGTGACAGAACTATTTCAGATATTTGTTTTCGAAAGCTGCATTTTTGAGTGAAACCCTGTGTCTTAGTGCAACCACTAGTTTTTTCTCCAAGTACAAACCTGCTTTCCAATCTCCCAACCTAAAATATTAGTAATGTTACCATGCACTTCCATTTTCTTTCGTGTCTCCACTTATGGCTGATACCCCAGGCATGCACATACCACTTTCACTGCTCTTATTTTTTCCCTCCATTGGCTGGACCTAAAGATGCTGAGAAAAGTGTGCTGGAATCCTCTAGAGGCATGAATTCTTAAAGATGGAGCCCCCTGTCATACCCAGCTCGTACGATCCTCGTGTGTGCCACGCCCCCCTGATTATCCACGTGTGCTTCCCCAATCGTACCCAGCTGTACCTTGTTGTTTTGCTCTGTCTTGTCTATTTCAGTCCCTGTTTTGCCTTAGTTCATGGTCTGTCATTGATGTTAGTCTGCGTGAGATGTTTCCTGCTCCCCATGTACCCAATAAATCCCTGTTTGCTCGACTTTGCCTGCCTCCTGTCTGCTTACCTGCTCGTTCGCCTTACCCGTGATCGTGACAGAATGACAGACCTAAAAGGAAGAGCAGCTTCCGTAACTGAGGAAGACTACCTCAGTTATGTGGACCAGCTGTTATTTTGGATTAGCACCGCCTCTCGCCACCACCGTGCGCCAGAGGAGGAGGAGGAAGAGACCGGCGATCGCCCCGACAATCGCCCTGGGGGCGTGCACCTTCGTCCCTGCGTCTCCCCCTGAAGGTGATCGGGGGGGCTTCCCGATCACCACGGAGGTCCTCAGCGCTGCTAAGCTGCCTCCCCGGGCAGCTTCCCCCATCTGGAGAACACGCCGGGCCGCTGTGCAGCCTAAGCAGCCGCCTCCGCTGCTCGCTGCAGCCGCCTGGTCAGAGGAGCTCCCTCCGCTCCTGCCAGCTGCGCAGCCCGAGCAGCCGCCTGCGTAGCCCGAGCAGCCGCCTACGCAGCTCCCTCTGCCTGCAGCTCCCGTGCCCACGCCCGGGGCGCTCCCTCTGCCTGCAGCTCCCGTGCCCACGCCCGGGGCGCTCCCTCTGCCTGCAGCTCCCGTGCCCACGCCCGAGGCGCTCCCTCTGCCTGCAGCTCCCGTGCCCACGCCCGGAGCGCTCCCTCTGCCTGCAGCTTTCGTGCCCACGCCCGGGGCGCTCCCTCTGCCTGCAGCTCCCGTGCCCACGCCCGGGGCGCTCCCTCTGCCTGCAGCTCCCGTGCCCACGCCCGGGGCACTCCCTCTGCCTGCACATCCCGTGCCCACGTCCGGGGCACTCCCTCTGCCTGCAGCTCCCGTGCCCACGCCCGGGGCGCTCCCTCTGCCTGCAGCTCCCGTGCCCACGCCCGAGGCGCTCCCTCTGCCTGCAGCTCCCGTGCCCACGCCCGGGGCGCTCCCTCTGCCTGCAGCTCCCGTGCCCACGCCCAGGGCGCTCCCTCTGCCTGCAGCTCCCGTGCCCACGCCCGGGGCGCTCCCTCTGCCTGCAGCTCCCGTGCCCACGCCCGGGGCGCTCCCTCTGCCTGCAGCTCCCGTGCCCACGCCCAGGGCGCTCCCTCTGCCTGCAGCTCCCGTGCCCACGCCCAGGGCGCTCCCTCTGCCTGCAGCTCCCGTGCCCACGCCCGAGGCGCTCCCTCTGCCTGCAGCTCCCGTGCCCACGCCCAGGGCGCTCCCTCTGCCTGCAGCTCCCGTGCCCACGCCCAGGGCGCTCCCTCTGCCTGCAGCTCCCGTGCCCACGCCCGGGGCGCTCCCTCTGTCTGTCCCTCGTCCTGTCTCCTCAGCCCCTCCGAGGTCCCCTCCAGCTCCGGCCTCCCGGCGGTCTGCGGCCCCTCCGGCTGCCACCCGTCACCCGCTGGGGCTCCCTCAGGCTCCCCTTTATTCCCCCTCCTTCTCTCCTTATTCCCCTACCTATCTCCCTCCTCTCTTCACTCCTCCTCCCGTCTTTGTCCCTCCTGTCTCCGTTCCTCGTCCCCCAGTGTTCCCTCCTTTCACTCCTGGCCCGTTTGTTCCGCCTGTTCCCTCTGTGACCCCATTCCTTTTCTGTCTGTCTGCCTTCCCCATCCTTTGTCAAGTCCTGTCGTGGCTTCTGCCCTTGTGTCAGTTCTGTCTGTCCGTTCTATTCCCAGTGCCGCGTTAATGGTTTTTTCCCCTTGTTTTCCAGGTCCTGGTTCCCCAGTCTCGTCTCATCCGTTGCCTCCCCTGAGGCGCCCGGAGAGCGCGCCTTTGGGGGGGGGGTTCTGTCACGCCCAGCTCGTACGATCCTCGTGTGTGCCACGCCCCCCTGATTATCCACGTGTGCTTCCCCGATCGTACCCAGCTGTACCTTGTTGTTTTGCTCTGTCTTGTCTATTTCAGTCCCTGTTTTGCCTTAGTTCATGGTCTGTCATTGATGTTAGTCTGCGTGAGATGTTTCCTGCTCCCCATGTACCCAATAAATCCCCGTTTGCCCAACTTTGCCTGCCTCCTGTCTGCTTACCTGCTCGTTTGCCTTACCCGTGTTCCACAGATCGTGACACCCCCCCCCCCCTGAAAAGGAAGGTGGATCTTGGGATAGGTATAGTGCAGTGGGGGGAAATGCACCCAGTACTGTCTCAGAGACTAGAGAAGGAGGCTCAGGTGCTATCTAATTTTATAAGGTACAACTTGCCAAAAATAGCCAAAATACCACAGTATATCATATTACTGTAATGCCACCCGACATATTACGACATATAGAAATGGGGTTAGCTAAGGAAGCTTCGACACATTCACACTCATCCCTCTTTAGATACCCAGGTGATACCCACGTCTCAAAGGCTTTATGATTATTAGTTTAATTGTAGTGTGGTAGTGGTAGAATTTACCAAATTTGTGGTATAGCTGGAGGCTGTAATTGATAAACATCCCTGGCATTGGTGTCCTGCACTCTCATTGATTGATTTCTGTGTCAATCAGCCAAACAGTTTTTTTTCTGTGTCTGTATAACATGCATGAGCATGATGAGCTGACGAATTGCAAGACAGACGTGGGTGAGTCACACTGTGTGGGCTGTATGCTCAGAACGATCCCCATTTCTCCTCAGTGCCGTATCCCGCCCACACCGAATGGACCAATCAAGGCACTCGATCAATTTGGCACCATTACTGAGAGCTTGCTACTCAAGTACAAAGTGAGGATTGCATGTGAGAGCACCTGGGTGAGTTAGCATTACCGTATTGGAATGTATATAAGATGACCCCAATTATAAAATGACCCCCCACTTTTCTGGCGACTATTTTTAGAAACAAGTTTTTGGAATACCTTTATTAAGAAAAATAATTTTATTTGGCAAGAAAACATAATAAGTTAACCAGCAACAGGTCAGGTCCGGTTGGGGTCCATGCCCCGATGCAGCATGTTGCCACACCCACCACATGGCGAATCTCTTCGGGAACCCGGCCGGCAAACCCCCAGGCAGACACACAGTCCAGTCCCACCCTCTGGAAGTGACCATCCATCTGCCACAGCCAGGTGTTACTTGGGCGTCCCTTCGGCCTGCTCCAGCCCCGCTGGTCCTCAGCAATGAGGATCCTGTGAGCCGGATCACCCTCAGGGAAACGCGCCACATGGCCGTAGTGCCGTAACTGACGCTCCCTCACAATGCAGGTAATGTGCCTCATTCTGGACTCCTCTAGCAATCACTCCTTCAACACTAAGCAGTACCCAAGGATTCTCCGAAGAGACTCAGTACCGAAGGAGTCCAGTCTTCGTCTCAGCTCACTGAATAGCGTCTATGTCTTGCAGCCATACAGCAAGACAGGGAGCACCAGGACTCTAAAGGCTTGGACCTTCCTCCTCTTACAAAGATATCAGGAGCGTCACACACCCTTTGCAGCCAGGGTCTGTTAACGGAAGGTCTCCCACATCACGTTGGAGACGCACCAAGATCTGCAAGTTTCTCACACAAACTGCACGCAAATTCATGCATTTGCATGCAAAGTGCATGCAGATAACGTATATTATAACTCCACAACCCTTGAGGGTGCATGATGTTTTTGATGCAGTAGACCAACATGAAGAGGGTAAAAAAAAAAAACAGACCGCAATGTGGAGAAAGGTTGAGCCATATTAATAAACGATAAGACGACTCTTTTAAAATTAAACTTGCTGTCTTTGTCAACAGCCCAGACAGGGAAGCCAACAATTTACACGACACTCAGGGAAACACGCTAAACACGCGTCTGACGTGACATTTGTACTTTTTTTGACCTATATTACAGTAACTCAAAGCACTCTTTACAAAATATCCTATTTGCCACCATCTGTTTCCTTTCTATCTAAATCCCAAATACAAAACAACATCACTTTTTCAGACATGTTTTGAGGGATAAAAAAACCTGCCCTATAATCTGGTCAACACGGTATTTTACGCTTTTTGATAAGGCAAGATGATCACTATTGATCCCAGGGAGAATTTTTATGCATTCAGCAGAGAGGCGTGTAGATCAAGCACGAAGTGCAGGCAAAGAAACATATAGAAGAAGAAAATATAAAAATATAAGCAAGAAAACATTGTAGGCAAAGTGTACAGTAGAGACGCATAATATCCAGTGAAGTTCTGTTTACACTATTATCTCATGTAGATTGAGTCGATCTTTATCTCACAGCTGTAGAAAGTGCGGCAGCATTTAAGTCTTTCAGTGACTAAATATTTTGACAAATAAAAGTAGGTTCTGTGGGCGGACATGAGGGCCGACATTGATTTCGGCTGCCAGCCATCAAATTGTTTTTGTATTTGATATGTGCCAACTGTTATTTATTCGTTGATGTTACATTTGGGGAATAAGTGATATCTTAGTTGTCAGCATTGCCTTTTATGTTGACGGTGATATATTAGGTGAATTCAGTCGCTTCTGACTGTGACCCTTGCTGTGCGTGACTGTAGGCAGTGCTGCTGGTCTGTAAATGGAAGTGAAACCAGCCGTTGCAGCCGTTGCCGCTAAAGATGGCGACTGACTGCGCTGTCGGTTTGTACATGATGCGCACGGCGTCCCGTCCAGGTGCGGCTCACGCCGCCGCACTAATGCACTTTCCCTCACTCTCTGCACTCGTTTGCCAGCCTACACTTCCGTTCCTCTGTTCTTCCCTGCCAGATAGAGACCATCTTCTTATGGACGCCTGTCTGTGCTTGTCGCTTGCTTGTGTCTTGATCCCTCGCTTTCCGCCGGTAGCACGTGGCGCTGTGTGGGGGGAGAGACCCCCACTCTGTGACAGGAGCACCACATGGCCATCCTACTTTAATTAGGGCCCCAAGCAGCATAGCTGATAGATTGATTTTGTTCTGTTTGATTTTGTTTTTTTTTTCCTTCCCTGGTCCTAAGCAACCCCCCCCCCCCTCCCCCAACAGTCAACGTTTTTGCTCCCTCTCAGCTCCCTGCCGGGGGCTTCCTGAGGACTGGTTTGAGAAACACTGATCTAACCTCAGCCAAGTTATTTTCTTCACTTATTACGTTCTTTTGGATAGAAGAGTGTGCTAAAAAAAACATTCCTTCCGACGTTCTATCAACTCCTGACTTCATTCTTTCCTAGGGATCGGTTCCCTTCCTCTTTCTAAACTTGAAACCCTCTTCTGTCTCATTCTTCCTTTTCTTTGGCTCTTTAGAAGATCACGGAGGATGCCGAGGCCCTGCGGCCCACACCTTCCAGTCGGATCTATCAGACTCAGCAGGCCATTTCCTGAGCATGCGTCTGAAGGATTCGGAGCTTCAGTTTTACATTTAATAATAGTAATTATTAACCCCCATGAGAAAATCATCTTCACATCTCCCGCAACTTGTCTTTGTAGAGTAAGTCGCCTGTGAATGGCAGGCACCTGTTAGGGGCGCCCAGGGAGCTGGGGGTTAAGGGCCCTGCTCAAGGACCCACAGACATGCTGAGGCTGGGTTGTAACTAGCGACTTTCCCATTACAGACACACAGGCTTAACCCCCTGACCCATACGTTGTCCCAATGAATTTAGCTTGGGTATCCTTGACAGTTGCGGTTAAGGGCCTTGTTCGGTCATAACGGTGACATCACTCTGCGATTTGAACTGACTGCCTTGCAATTACAGGGACACCAGTCCCTCCAATATTACAGCATATTGGTAAACATGCACTTCATCAGTTATTGAATAAAACCGGTTAAAACTGGGCTGTTAGCGCTAACTTCACCGTTCACTTTTACTTGTTGACTCTGGTTATGGTAACCAATTTAGTTGCAGGGGGAAAGATCGTTACATTGCTTTTGGTTATAACCATACACAAATAGATTGGGCTTAATGTGTGGGTGTTATCAACTGACTTTCTCTCTTGTCACGTATGCCACGTTACCCATCTGACAGTAAACATAGCTATTTAAATATGACATTCTTCCTGTGTGCTCACTACACAAGTGAAAACGAACGGCTCTCCAGGTGCCTCTAGTTGTACACCCCCAAGTGTGTTTATCACATGATTTTTGTCATACCCTGCATCCCTTCCCCCTCATTCTTTCCCTCGTGCGGCTCTAATGAGCCACACCGGCTGCTTGTTTAACCTTGCCTCTCGTTACAGCCCTTGTGGGGATCATCCCAGGTGCCTCTTGTCTGCTCCCTCATTAGTGACATACAAAGTGCCTCCCTGTCTCGAGCTCCCCAGTCCGGTCATTGATGTTACTACCTGCATGTGCTCCCCAGTGTGTCCTGTTACTAGTGTTCCTGCCTGATCCGCCCTACTAGTGCGTCGTACTTTTCACTAATAAAGCCCCTTTTGGTCTTTGCCCACGCCTGTCTCCAGCTTGCTCCTTGCCCTCGGCGTGACGATTTTCATACGCTGGCTGCTCTGGCTTTTCATGCACTCCCGTTTGGTGTTTTGGAAACATTGTCCGTATGCTTCCCGATGGCTGTGTTTTTTTTTAAGCATCACAGACATATTTACACTGTTTCCCAAATCTATCTGTGGTTGTAGACCTAACCTGACACACCAGCCCTACAAGCTGCATCTTGAAATATCTTTCATTAAATGGTCTCTTTTATGCGCTTTCCGGCTGTGTTTCCCAATCCGGTCCTCAAGGACCCACAGATAGTCCATGTTTTTGCTAGAGAGCTGGGAGGGAGCAAAAACGTGGTCCGTCTGTGGGTCCTCAAGGCCCGGATTGGGAAACACTGGTTTCCAGGTTTGGGATTTTCTCTGGCTGCTCTGGGTGCCTCCCTCACTACACCACAATACAATACAAGTACAATGACAATTAGGCTTGTCTGTAGTGTGTTCTATCTGTACATGTATGCGTCCGGTAGTGCAGTCCAGCCTTTGGCCATGTGTTGCATGGGATAACAGCATCCGCCCCCCCCCCCACTCCCCCCCCATTCCTCCAAACCTAACCAGCAAAAGAGGCTGAAAGATGGAGGGACACTTCCGTTCCTCTGTTCCTCCCTGCCAGATAGAGACCATCTTTTTAATGGACGCCTGTCTGCGCTTGTCGCTTGGTGTGTCTTGATCCGTCGCTTTCTTTTTGTCCCAAAAAATTTCACACTTAATGCTTCAAGGAATTTCAGAGGCCGCAAAATAAAACAAATTAAGAAAAGCGTCGCAGCACTGCGATCAGTAACGCTTACTACTGTCATCCATGCCGCAGCACTGCGATCAGTAATGCTTACTACCGTCATCCACGCTGCCTCTACTTCCTTCCTCAGAATCACTACGGCGGTGTCTCAGTCACCAAGTTCAAAACACGTTCATGTAGTTAATGCCCCAGGTGAATACTGGTTCAGTCTATAACAGATTCTGCCCTGAGAGCAGATTAAATCATAGGACACAGATAGAACAGAGGATCTTGGTTAATATGCGTTAATATTTATCCTTTTTGAAGGGCACATTTGTTTGGCTTCTGTTGCCGTTGACAGTGTGCAGGAATAAAGTGAAACCGTGATGTCGTGCGTAGGCATTTGTACTCATTGTCACTCTGCAAATGGGTCAGAGGTGCCAACAGAGCTCTACAATGCCTGTAGCGTTTAATAATGCGGCGTAAATTAAATAAAGGGTACTGGATACATGGCTTTCGTTCCTTTTTCTCCTGTGCTGCTCGCAATCCCCCTTCCGCGTGACTTTGTAGCTATTACTGGCACAGTACGCGGCACTAATTCTTCCTTCCGCTGCGAAGTGCACTGAGCTCGGCTGTGTTTACTGCTGCCGAAGCAGGAAGTGTGAGACTGCGGTTCGTTCTACAGCCCTCAGAATTTCCCTCTCAGTTGATGTGTCCAAAGAGCCGCGAAAAAAACAAATCCAGCCTTCGGAAGGTGGGGCTGTTTCTAGATAAATTCACAGCCAGCCAGCAAATCCCCCATCTGACTAAGGCCCCTTCAAAGATTTGTGCAATTTTTTTTTTTTTTTTTGCTGCGTTTGTGTTTGGTGGAATATGAATATCTTTTAGCTGCAGAGACCAAATGAAATGCACCTTATTTCGAAAGATCTGCCTCATTCAACAATGGGCAGTCATCTCTCCAGATATACCGTGGTTTATCCCATTCCCCTATTTTCCTGTTTCTCATTTTTCATTTCTGAAAAATAAACGAAATGCATATTTTTATCGTCAACAATTTGTAGGTCAAATGCAGCACAATGCAGCAGGTGTACGTCGCCAAAAAACCGAACAACCATCCGGGCACCCAACATTTAATACATGCAAAATGCACCATGTGTTACAATCGAACTGAAATAAATGCAATGCAGGGTTTTTTCGGAGAATGCCAGGTTCACGTGAATTTTTGGATTCCTCTTGTTCTGAGACGGTGGGAACTTCCCACACGACGGTGCAAGTTCAGTGCGTGTCACTGATGTGAGAACACGAAAGCATCTTATGTGCACCGCTCACATCAACTGGCATGAAGTGTCTTCGATTCTCATCTCAAATTAAAGAACATAGGTTGTCGTCTCGGTCCACCTCACATTAAGGGAATTTCAGGGAGACTTCTGCGTCAGTGTCATAATATGGGCCATACTGGGCCCAGCCGGAAAGTCCTATAATGTTCTTCCACCTCCATGTTTATTGTTCTAGGTAGGAAGTGACAGGGGCGGATTCTGCCTTTGGAACTTCTGCATGTCACAGAGGTGACCCCCGCCGTCTGGTGTAGAGCGTCTAGATCTCACATCGTCTGACTGCGCAAAGTACATCGCAGCCCAGAGCTGCCAGGATCACAAACTAACTTGAACGTGTCGCTTGTTTTGCGCAGTTTCATTTCTCATCTCTCCTCCCGCATGTTACCCAGGCTAACTTCTTTTTTTTGGTTGTTGCATTTCCTTAACGTCTTGCGCTTGTTTATAAAATGCTGTCCATCCGAGGAGAAGCCACTGCACACCGGTGCAAGATGGCTGCCTGGGGCAATCTCAGGGGTTTTTCTGTTCCTGATTCAGCACTTCTGCCTCTGCTGTCTGTCCTATACTCCAGTAAAAAAAAACCATTGGGGCAGTTTTCATGACCAAGGAAAAGGGTTATTTCTGTGAAAAACACAAACACGTATGTAATCCATCCTTAATACTAATCATCATTGTTATAATCTTTTCTCAATGGCCTCTTTTTTCCATTTAGTGTTTCCGTGAACCAGAGAATATTCCGGAATCACTTCAGACAGGGCACTCCATCTCACTCACACATCGTGTAATCCACTCAAACTGTGTTTAAGGATGCTTGGCTACTGGAAAAAAAAAGCAGGCATTATGGCTAACAGCGGAAACACGTCTGTCATCTGAAAAAGGGCGCTTGTGTGTAGATGCGATACCTGATATGAAAAGGTAAATCCGGTTGTGTGAAAACATCCACAGATCATCTCAGACAAACCAAGTAAAACGAAACAATTTCGATTATCGCAAGTCAGGTGATCTTCCTCCATTAGCAGGAATCCCCAGTAAGCAATCTGAAGGTTTTTTTTATAATTGTCATTATATAAGCACTTCTTTCTGTAATTACCCGAAATGGCAGCCACTGTCCCTTTTCAACATACCTGTAATACATGAACATATTTAAACCAAATATGATTGAAGATCTAAAGTACCTGGAGACTTTCTACTTTACACAGTGAAGCTGTGCGGAGTCGATTTGTGGGTGTAAGATCTGATTCTCAAGCTGAAAAAGACAAAATGATGTATAACTAATGTATGAGACATTTTATTGTAATATTAAATACAAACAATACTGCATAAATATGACACAGTGATATTCATAAGAACGAATGCATCCCAACATATACAGACTTATATGTGTAGTTGTCCATAAATGTAGGAAAGATCTCAGGTTGATCTTGGAATTGTACGTAACTTTTCACATATTTTCACTTGGAGTTTTGAGTTTGGTTGTCATAAAAAACTGGCTACATTCACTTATCCATCCAATGATGGGCCCTTCCACGCAGTATAACTCCCCATGTACTCGAACGTAGAGAATACTCCATGAACCGGTCCGGTGTCTGGTCTCCGTTTTCTGGCTGGGTCATCTTGCCCGGAACACCGGGTCCCCATGGCTGACGGCGGCATCCTCTGCCTGGGACACGTGTTCGCCCGGCAGTACGGATCCGTACCCTCTGGCGTACATCCCGCTATCCCGGGACTTGTTCATCACGCTGTGCTTTATTCCCCATTTCCTCATCTGCCATCTTTCCAGTCATACAGGTGTTACAGGAGGCGGTATTGAGATGAGAGTCTCGGAAGCAATGGCCTTTTCCCTGAAACAAAATCGAGCCTGTTAATGTTTACAAATCCCTAATGTTTGCACTGCCTCCCATGACCAGCTCTGTGTAACCAACACGATGCCATGTTTTGCCAGGAAAGGTCTTTTCTAATGCTTCCTGGTCTTATTTTAGTTACCTGCTGGTTATGTACACAGCTATTGTGTCTATATGCATTGAGCGACCTGTGATCACAGGTTTCCCACATTTTACGCTGCCACATGACAAGGGCACTAAACTCAATAACGGCGGTGCTTCTGGAGAATGTACCAGAGCCATAAATGAATCTTTCATCATTTCTGAAAATAACAAGTGACAAGGAACTAGAAGTAAAATCATACAGAATGACAATCTGGTTTCTCCTAGATACTTTCGAACTTTGTCTTAATTCATGAAGCATAAAACGAGAAAAAACGGTAAAAATTTGTACCTTTGCTTGTCACTGAGGCTGTACCCTAATCCCCAAGGTACAAACAGCGTTAATGTACCTCGAATGGTACAAAAACGTTCCTCAGAGTCCATTTCTGTCCCTTAAAAGGTACAATCACCTACAGCTAAGGGTACAACTGTCGATCCCTTGTCACTGTACAGCCCCGGTAACAAGCAAAGGTACAAATTCCTACCCTTTTTTCTGAGAGTGTAGAAGCAAATATCTTAAACTAAACAACTTACGCATATCGTTGTTTATTCAATTTCATATTTTTTTCATAAATCTTTGATTTACCATCTTCTTCCCTAAAGTGTTTCAACTTAGTCCCATTTTGCTTAACCACCGTACTCTCGCCCAATGGGCATACTTTGGGATAAGCACTGGGGGGTTAGGGTGCCCACCCATTTAAGGGGGTTCAGGGGGTTGTATTGGCTGGTTGTGATTTTTTTGGGGGGTTACACCACACCCCCACCCCCCACACTTTCTGCCCATGCTCCCGCCTATGTTGGCCACTTACCTAGCATGGGACTGCACTCTCACCCTCGTGCTCCGCACGGTCCATTCCACGAGGCTCTTTAAGTTGCACCACAGCAGAGGGAATCGCCGATGCATGTCCTCCAGGAGCTCATCATTGCGCAACCCGTACACAATGGGAGCGATGCACTGTGCCAGGCTACAGAAGGCGAAGATGACCACTCCATACAACTCTTTGTCCTGGCGTTCCAGGTGTTTGTTTACTTCCAGGCTGTGCAGCAAGAAGTTCACAAAGTTTGGGAGCAGATAGACAGCGAGCTGGGTGCCGTGCAGGGCCATAGTTTTGCATGCGACGCTGTTGCGCCGGTTCAGCACTCCCAGGCGTCGACTCTCCTGAAAAGTCTTGATGTAGCTGAAGATGATCACAGATAAGCAAACAGTTATTAAAACTATTTTGTGAATCTCGCCTTTCTTTAGATGCTCTCTGTCGCAACGATCGTATGTGACATGATCAAACTTAAAGATGAGACTCAGGGGGATGATCAGCGCCAAACCCCAAGTCAGCAGTCCGGTGAGCCACGGCCACTGCCACGAGCATGTGGAACTGTACTTCAGCGGGAAACATACGGCGTAGTAGCGGTCTAGAGCCATGGCGGTAAGGGTAAAAAGGATGTTGGAGGCGCTGGAGATAAGAATTGTTATAACGGTCCTGCAGGCAGCGGCAGAGGTTTCTAACTGAAGGTGGATCTGCAGGTAGAAAGTAGAGCATACCGCGAAATAGACGAGCGCCGAAAATAAAAGGTGAAAGATGAGGACGAAGCGCGCGTGCCTCCGGAGTCGCTCCTCGCGCAATATAGTCCAGTTTATTATGACGTTGAAAAAAGCCATAATTATAAAACATATGCCCGATACATACACGCGTATATCAGGATAATAATTGATTGTGTCATTTGTTGCATTTTTCTCCATGATGACACTTCTTTACTGTAGTTTCAAGTACCCTGTAGTTTCAAATGCCGTCACATTTCAAGTTTTACATACTTAATTTCCATAAGACGTCCACAAGAATCTTCTTACATCGTAATACTCTTGTATTGTTCTTTGATCGCTGTTTAAAATGAATAGGCTTAGATCAATCATATAATCGTTACTCTTCGATGCGTTCTCTTCTTACACGTCTTTCTTCTTCATGTTGAACACTGTGCTAAGAGCCTCCTCTGTGCTGTGAACGCTGCTCCATCGGAATGACTGACAACACCCGCCTTAAAAAATACTGACGTCACCTACAGCGTCTAATACCTTGCCGGAGTACAACACGCAAGAAAGCAGACCTATAAACTTAACACTTAATGCTACTTATTACTACTTATTACTACTGCCTATTAAGTTTGTTACTGGATTACTCTTTAATATTAAAAGACATCTAAATAGTATGATCTGTTTAATATATTTATTCTAGTTACGTAATATGTGGTTACAGTACATTTTCATTTAGATATTAATATATACGCACAAACACATGTATGTTTTTAAACAATCAAATTAGATTATTGGATAATTTGAGTAACAAATTCTGCGTTTCGTTTTAGGCCGTATATACACTTTACAAATCTCATTATTTTTGATGTTTTTCTTGTTCACGGCACAAAGTTACAATATCTTGTCATTTGAAAATTGTGCTTGACCCAAAGCCACAATCCTAACTTCAATGTTGTCATATTCTAATCCCAAACTAACTGTTAAAGTAGTGTCTTTTGCTGATTTGTAATGATTCATCATAACTATCTGTGCATAAAAAATATACAGCTTTAGACGTGAAACGTACTTTTTGCTTTATTAGTCTGTCGGGCCACAAAGCATATAAATTAGTGACAGGCAGTTCCTAAACTTTAGCCATTTCAACATGCAGCTAAGAGAATTGTTATCAGTTACTTTTATTTCTCTTTTAATTGGATGCAATTTTGGAGTACTATAAGCCTTGTACTTCATATCTATCATTGTGCTACAGATCTGCATTATGTTTCAAAGCATGTCTGTAGCATAAACTAATAACTTTTAACACAGTGATATGAGTCACATTATTGACATTAATACCCAAACCCACCACACATAATTCCCGCACATGGGACAAAATTACCCCACTATCTCCTCCTCCGGGAAGCCCCCTGGGTACGGGCCCAGGAAAACATCCCCAGTTGTCAACCCCCCCAGAGATGACAGGCCTCTTAGGCTACTGTCAGTCCGGAACCAGTTTAACGCATATTTTCATTGAAGTTCGTTCTTGTGGCTGCAAGCGAGTTGGCCAAGTGAAACATAAACATGTTTCCTCATGTAAAATCAGCCAGTGATAAAGCATCTGGGTTTTATTCAGACTGTTTATACAAAAGAAACGGTTTCAACTGAACATTTGCAAAAGCCCATGCCAATATTATAGCGACAAAGTGGCAATAAGAGTAAAAGTCATACCCAAGTTTTCGTACAGCGCAACTATTTTTCCCCCATGAGTAATGAAAATACAGAATTAAGGAAGTGAATGAAAAGGCTGTTGACTACAAAATTAATTGGTTGTGGAGACCTTGTGTCGTTGTTTTCGTAAAACAACAGGCCATTACGCAAACAGAAAAAAAACATTTTTTAATGTAGTAATTTAATAGTGTGGAAATTATGGATGTAAATTGGAAAATTAAAAAGCGGTTTGTGGTGAATATTTCGTTGTTTTCTTTAAGAGCGGGTGTATATTTTGCGCAGTCTTATTGTCTTATTGCGCGTATTTCTTCTTGAAAGTGAAAATGTGTAAACGATCTTGGGCATGAGAAAGGATTTATTCATAAATGTAAAGCAGCGAATGGGAAAACAGATGTGTGATTGTACTGACCCCTTATGTTCTTCTATGAAATCGCAGATAATAATTCCACTTGCTCAGAACGTGCGGCTGTTGCCTCTCATGTTCGCGGTTAGAAGTTCGCTTCCGCTCACACTGTGTGAGCCAAATTTGTCTTGTCTTGTTGATTTCTTGTTAACTTCTTATCTTCCTGTGGTTTGCATTTAAAAGATTGACAAAATGTTGACCAAGGAATCAGGAAAACTGAACTTAATGATGCCGTGTTTCAGTGAACAGAAAATGATAAAAATACTGAAACAATTGGTTTTACACCCGGACAGATTAAATTCCTGTGGGCACCGCAGCCCCCAGAATTCTTTTAAGCCAGTTAAGGTGGTTCAGGCACCCATCTAGTATGCCTCCTGGACACCTCCCTTGGGAGGTGCTTTGGGCATGTCCAACTGCTTTCATGGTGTCCATCCCAAATTCTAGCCCTACCATCTGAATGTTGCAGCAGAATTTTTTTCTAATCTTCCATTGTCCTATTTTGGGCAGCCACTGTAGCCTCCGTTTCCGGTTCATAGCTGATAGGAGTGGCACCCGGTGTGGTCTGTCAGGCACCAACAACTAGGCCATGATCAAATGTGTCTGCATGGTTTTATACATTGTGCTGCTCACATATTATTGATCGATTAGATATTTGCTTCAACGGGAAGTTGTGTATCTAATAAAGTGGCCAATGAGTGTGTAATAGCTTATGTCCTTGGAACATCGTGGTACCACTCCTGGAATGAGATAACAAGAGGATCGTTCTTTCAGAAGAAGAACCTGAAGTATTTGAGGAACGACGGAAGTAGAAATCAGCTTTATACCTTGACGTTTGGGTATATGACCACGCAGAGCAGTTGTCAGACCGTATATTGCCCAGTTGCACTGCCTGGAATCTGTTAAATTCATGGTGTGAGCTCAGCTGATGGGACGTCTGGGCAGGTGGAGAGGAGACGCACATTGGGCATCAGTACGGATGCTGATGCTGTTATGTGCTGCTTACTGGGCAGCAGGTAGTATAACATGGGCTTGAACCACTTCTCCCCTCCAAGCGAAACCCACTGGTTGACAGAATGGGGACAGAGGACACTATTCTCCCTACAACAGATCATTAAACATACTTTTCATATAGCCTAAAGGTTTGGCTAGAAGACAGGCTTGATGACTTTGGTACCGCAAGTAATTTACATTTAGGCTCTGCTGGTTTTGGTTGCTTGCTTATTTCTGTTACATTTTACTCAAAATGAAAGTAAAATACTTCCTAGTTCCGTAGAATAGAAAGTGATACGGTGGCACTGACACGAAAGCATGAAGTGCATGTGTTCCATCCAAAGACGATTTAATGCATTGTCTGCATTTCGCCATAACAAAAGACTAATGTTAGTCTCTGTACCTGAAGTGGGACTCATTTCCGATAACAGCGAGCTGTCCTATCGCACAGAAGAGGGTCGTCTTGCCTCACGATGAACCAGTAACAACCTGGAACTAATGTGCTCGTGTTAATGCAAATGAGAATCGACTTTTGCCACCAGCCCCCTATCTGCCCTCCCCTGAATATTAACGGTTAGGATATTTCTGTGGCCGGCTCATTCAATTTACTGGGGCCCACCGTTACCAAGAATTAGGGAATATCGACCAAAAACGTAAAGTAGGTACCTATTTCTATATTCAATATACATATTCAATAATTATAATAGTAGGACATGATTATCATGGAACTCATCAATATCACAATTGCACATTTTGCAGTATATTGTAAATCATTAACTACCAGTTATTCTTGCCTTTTGTTTTATTATGCCTATGTTGGTATGTTGTCTGTATATTTTTATTTCTAAAATTTATCGTTCTGCCTCTGTATGTTCTACATATGGAAAAAAAGCATTTAGAGTGTTGAGATCTGCTCTGTAGTGGAAGGACCAAGTAGAAGAAATGCGTCACCAACTATGTGTAAAAAAAGATAAATAATAAAAAGATTGTGAAATAAAATAAAGATCTTCGATTTTGTAAAAGCGCTACGCACTTACCGCTCACTACCTTCCTGGTGGGTTGCGTGGCTTCTGCCGAAATGGAGTCAGTTTTGTTTAGTAGTGGGTTTTTAATTCTTATGGATTACTAGCAAGAAGCCATTTGCTGACTATACAGACTGAGATAAAAGCATAATCAGACTGTTTTGTCAGGACCGCAGAAACATCAAAGAGAGAAAGTTGCCGAAGTACTTGACACATAATAACTCAGATGCTTACAGTATTTATACAAGACATTAATTTTTGTTTTGTGCAAATAATAAACTCAAGCAAAGCATCCAGTAACAAGATAACCTGAGATGTGTTTCCAGTGTATCTAAACTATATGGAGAAAAGTATGGGGTCACATGGCATTCAGTGAATTCAGGTGTATAAAACCAGGCGTCCCCAGCCATACAGTGAGGTTTACAGACTTTTAGGCAAGAATGGGTCGTTCCTGAGAGCTCAGTGAATTCAAGCGTGGCGCTGTCATATTATGTCACCTTTGCAATAAGACAGTTCGTGAAAATGATTCCTTTCTAGATATTCCACAATCAACTGGATGTGGTATTACTGCAAAGTGGAAGCATTTAGGAACAATAGAAACCTAGCAGACCAGGTAAAGTACAGAGCGGGTCGCCGAGAGCTGAGCTGCATGGTGTGTAAAGTCACCAGCACTCTGCTGACTCAGTAACTGCAGAGCTCCAAACTCCCTCCGGCATTAACCCCAGCATAAAAACTGTGGGCTGAGAGCTTCATGGAATGGGCCTCCATGGCTGAGCAGCTGCATGCAAGCCTCACATCACCAAGCGCAATGGCAAGCGTCAGATAGAGCGGTGTACAGCATGTCACCACTGGGCTCTGGAGCAGTGAAAACGTGTTCTGTGGAGTGACAAATCACGCTTCTGTCTGGAAGTCTGATGGATGAGTCTGGGTTTGGTGGATGCCAGGAGAACGTTACCTGTCTGACTGCACTGTGCCAACTGTAATGTTTCGTTGAGGGTGGATAATAGTATGGGGTTGTTTTTCAGGGACTGGGCTGGGCCGCTTAGTTCCAATGCAGGGAAACTCGTAATGCTTCAGCATGACAAGAAATTTCGGACAATTCTATGCTTCCGACTTTGTGGGAACAGTTTGGGGGAGGAAGATCCTTTCTGTTCCAGCATGACTGTGCCCCAGTGCACAAAGCAAGGTCCATGAAGACATGGTTGGGTGAGTTTGGTGTGGAGGAACTTGACTGGTCTGCACAGAGCCCTGACCTCAGCCCCATTGAATACCTCTGGGATGAAGAAGAACAGAGATTGCGAGCCAGGCCTAACGACATCAGTGCCTGAACTCACAAATGTTCTTCTGTATGAATGGCCAAAAATTTTCATAGAAGAGTGGATGCCTATGGATTTAGAACCGGACGTCGTAAATGTTCCTGTAGGTGCAATGGCCAGGTGTCCCAGTACTTTTGTCCAAATAGTGCATAGTTCCCTTAGAACATGCAAAGATTCCTTTAATGATGGGGCGTTGATGAGTGCGTGCCACTTGATGATTTAACAGGATTCATTTATTTATCGCATGATGTATATTTATATCACAGCGGATGTGGCTAGTCACAGGAACTAGTCAGTCTCCATCTTCACCAACCTGTTTCAGTTCAATTAGTTTTCATCTATCGAAACGTAGCTGCCTGAACATAACAAAGGGGGGTGAGAGGCAAGTTTAGCACTGGCAGCTGGAATCGCTTTTCTCTTAAACTGATGCATATACGGATACGCTCATTTCATTAATACTTCTTCTTCGTTAACCGCTGCACTTAATTTGCTTTTTAAGCTTTCACAGTCTCCAGTGACCACCCGCCATGGCAGTGATGCAGCAGGTCACCACAGTCTCCTCTGCGCAGAGCTCCGGAAACTGGAGCACAGGGCTGTGCGACTGCTTCACAGACATGGAAACCTGTAAGTCTGGCAGCGTGCAAAAACCCGTCGCATTTAGAGCACCTTCAAATGAGTAGTCAAAGTGTGTATATATTCCTTATGGTAAATTCCATGTGTGGATATATGTTGTTGCTAAAATTTGTCCATTTTGATCATCTCACTCGAAGACTTTTGGACACCCCACTTCAACCATTTATATTAACATACTTACACAACTGTATCTAGTCAGTGATTTGTGTTTAAAATGCACAGTAACAGATATGCAAACGGCCTCAGATGTTAAAATGAATCGTTTGTTTAGGCTCTTTTGTGGTTAGACCAGCGTAATAGTGAAGCATCAGAGAGCTGGCTGTTATGTGGGATACTGCCTCCTTCTGCGATGTTGAGGTACTTCACAAAAACTGTACAATATGACCTGAAACCAGCTCAAAATTATTTGATGTGTACTGGGTAGTGTAAGGGCCTCGCACGGAAGCAAACCACGATAACAGCCCTAAAAGCTAATTGCTCCCGATATAAGCATATACCCCCACTACATAAATTCGTTCTACCGACTTGGGAGACAATGCGGATATGGCGAGGAAGGGCACCAGGGAGACTTAAAATACGATTAAATCAACACTAATTACGGAAAAACCACTTCATTACAAAAACACCCAACACTAGTGATAGCACAGCAAAGGCAACGACAAACGCACACATAGGGTTAGTCGCTAAAGCACAGCAATAGCATGCAATGGTGTCCCAAACATTCTCTCACAATCACAACATTAAAAAAAAACATCTTTTGCCATCAACAAGGATAAGAGCTGGGAAAACACCCGTCAATTCCAATCAGATGCGTTACCCGTCCGGTATAACCGCCCTTACTAGGACCTACCATAGAAAGAGAAATATCTTAAATTTAGGGGCCGCGTCTTACCAGCTCCCATCACCATTAACAGAAAGCTCGGCCGAACTACTTCTGCACTATTTATACATCCGGGAGACCGATAACCTTAATAAACGCAACTGGGAGGCGAGGCCACACCTCTGCCCTCTCCTGGCGCACACCCATCAAAATAAGTCCCCCCAAATAAGATCCCAAATACCACACGCCACTGTATGTCCCCTTACAGTAGTTTAAAGAATCTGAACTGAATTTACAGGTTTTTCAGTGGCTGTTAAAGTCCACATATCTCTTAAGAAGCTAACAGGGCTGTAGTTTTGCTTGCAGAGCCATCCATCCATCCATCCATTTTCCAAACCGCTTATCCTACTGGGTCGCGGGGGGTCCGGAGCCTATCCAGGAAGTAATGGGCACGAGGCAGGGAACAACCCAGGATGGGGGGCCAGCCCATCGCAGGGCACACTCACAGACCATTCACCCACGTATGCACCTTGCTTGCAGATTCCAACATTAATCCTCTTCATGCTGAAAGGCATCAGTCTGCCTCTATCTGGTCCTGTCTTGGGCTACGTGTTCTGCTTCGCCTCATATTAGATCCATCTCCTTCAGCTCTTTCATCACAGCTTGCCACCAGGTTGTTGTAGGCTGACTTCGTTTGGGCTTCCCAGGTGGCATCCATGTTGGAACAACCTTTTGTAGACAGTTGTGGTCCATTCTGAGGACGTGGCCAAGCCATCTTAAGTGTTGGCACTTGATCTTCAGATCTGTTCTTGCAAAGGTCTTCATTAGAGATATTACAGGGCCAAATGATGAGACGGATCTTCTTGAGATATCCATTGTGGGACACATCGATCTTGTTCACGTCCCCCTTTATAACATGACAGCATTTGGAGCCATGCAGAAGAACAGGTTTGACATTGCTCTTGTAGAGTCTGACCTTAGCTTTCAGGCTGTACTCTTTGGACTTCTAGATGGACTGAAGTCTTGCGAATGCACTGCGTGCTGTTCTATGTCTTGCTCTGATGTCCTTTGGTGCTGCATTGTCCTTATTAACAAGACTGCCAAGATATGTAAACTCCTCAACGTATTCAAATGGAGCATCATTTACCGTAATAAGTGCACTAGGGTTGACATTTATGCACATCACTTGTATTTTAGATGCACCTGTTTGCTTGGAAAAGGGGTTCAGTCTGTCAGTCTTCTCCTGCAAATGGGGTCATTTGGTGCAAGCTCTTTGATGGTGTTTGCAGAAGTGAACTTGGCAACATCAAGATGTTTCCGCTGTACCTTATGCTCTTGACCACCAGTTTCAACTTGATGGTTGTAGTAACAAGGTAATGGTTAGTGTAAACAATAGCAAGTTCGAACATCAAGAGGGGAGCTGTGCTACTTGTGGGACCTGTGGTCGATCTGGCTGGTGGTGGAACCATCAGGCAACTTCCGCTTTAGCTTATGGATGTTTTTGTGTAGGAAGATGGCTCTCGTCTATGCAAAAGTCAAGTTGTTCGCCATTGTCATTCATAACAGCACATCCATGGTTTCCCATAGCTTTCTCACTGTCGGTATTGTCAGCTCTGACCTTGGCATTCATGTAACCCATGATCAGTAGCATATCTTGCGCAAGTCTGCCAAAGTGTAAAATGTAAATGTAATATCGTGTTGTGGGACCTTAGTGACTTCTCATCGTAGTGCCTCATTCCAGTCATCCTCGTCCTTCTCATCATCCTCATTTGTTGGTGCATAACATTGTAAGATGCAATATTTCGAGCTGAAACATGCTCTGATCAGCTGGTCTCTCAATGGTTCGCATTCCAGTTAGCTGTTGACCTTCCCTTTGGATAACATACGGGCCACACCGTTGATGTTCTGGTGTTCTTGTCCAGAGTCCAAGTCACTGATGACCTGTGCTGTTTTGGATGTTTCACACATGGTGCGGACATACCACGTTTTTAGGGGGTCTTAGTTTTGGGCCTGAGTAGGCAATCTGTCATACCTCTGACTTCCTGCTGGGGGACATTCATCAGAAGTAGTCATACTGCTAGTCATTAGGCTCAAGTCCACTACAGGGTCCATAATTGTAGCTTTTGTCATTGTTTCCATAACTTGATGGTAGTTTTATGGGGTGGGGTCATTGGCCCCATGCCAAATCCCCAACCTGGGGGACCAGATGCTGAATTTTATCTGGTCTCTATACTGAAAACTCCCCGGCTTGATTGAACCTGCAAAGTGCCCACCGGAATAGCTCTCAGTGGTCACCAAGACCACCATGACAAGGTGCTAAAACAGGGGAAGTGCAGGTTCCAAACTGTGATATTTTGTTTAGTTATTGAAAGTAAATGCCATTTTACTTCTGAATTTTGATCAAATTTACAGTGACGCTTTACATTAACTGCACCATAATAATGTGTTTATAATGCATTCATAGAACATTCATAAGCAGCATGTAAGTATACCATAACATCCTAACATGCCTTAACAGCTTTAATATACATTAATAACAAACATTACATACAATTGTGTTTGTTAATATTGTATGTTTGTTATTAATTTATATGTATAGTTTACTCACCATATGGGCTGTGTTTGTCCACACACTGACCAGGAAGGAATCCACATTGTTCTACCTGAATCCTAGGCACACTTCTCTGTCAGTCCAGAGGTTGGACAAAAGCTGAAATCTTCTCATGTAAAATCTGAGGATGTCACAGTTATATATTTTACTTATATTTTATTTTGTTGTAGTTACAGATGTGTGTTAGCATG
Source organism: Brienomyrus brachyistius (assembly GCF_023856365.1). NCBI lineage: Eukaryota > Metazoa > Chordata > Actinopteri > Osteoglossiformes > Mormyridae > Brienomyrus > Brienomyrus brachyistius. The sequence goes on along the minus strand of NC_064542.1, from coordinate 27,197,661 downwards.
TTTACTTGATCATATTTTTACACCTATGTCTGCACGAGGAGACCAGCGCACCACCGTCAGTGTTTATCGCACTTGCTGTTTACCACACTTTTTCTTTTCTTTCACAGGTTGCTGTGGAACTTGGTGCTTTCCTTGCATGCAGTGCCAGACAGTCTCTCAGTTTGGCTGGTGCTGTCTGTACCCAGTACTGGATTCAAGCTGCATGGTGGTGTCCTGCCTTTTCCGCCAATCAATGAGGGATCGCTATGGCATCCAGGTAAGGGGGAGGTGCACAGAAGGAATAATTCCCTGTAGATGGACCGAGTTGTATCTAGTTTCACCAGAAAGTGGTTGTAGGTACTGAAATATCCATCCATCTCCAATACCCACTTATCCAGGACAGGGTCGGGGGGGGGCAGCCTGGAGACTAACCTCTGAATTCTTTATTGTCATTGCACAATGTACATACAGTGAAATACTGTTTAGTTCCCCTCCTAAAGCAGCATAAGTTTAAGCATACTTGTATCGCTTTTTCCTCATAACTTCCTTTTTACACAGGTGACAGATGCAAATGTTCGTTTTCCCTGTCTCACCATTTTTAACTTAAAACCAAAACACAGTGGAAACCTCTTATAGTGATCACAGCTGTCTGGGTGAAATTGATCACTATTATTGGATGCCCCTTATAGCAGATTCTTTTTCTTCATGTCTCAGGTAGATAACCAACTAATTGACATATTTATGTAATACATATACAAACAAGGTAAATTAAACAAACAGCATCACCCGGGGCATGATGCCGGCAGAAAAAGGTGGCAACCACTTGAGGCTCAAGCAAGGGTTGATTTAAACACTGGGGGGGGGGATTTCAAAATAATAGAACCACAAGGGGTCAAAAGAAAAGCAGGAAAAAAAACAGAAACTAACAAACTATAGAAACAAAACACAACTAAGCAGGAGGACTGGGGAAACCAAGCAGGACACCATTAGCACGGAAGCCAAATACAACGACTCGCTGGAGAAGAGAGCAGGGCAGGCACTTAAATGCACAGAAAATTGGGTAAACAAGGAACAGGTGTAAGAGAATCAAATAACCAAACAAGAAACACTGGCACAAGGAAACAGGCGACAGGTGGAACTATTAACTAATGGGCATAGAAACTAGAGAGCTGTGCAAATAAAGTAAACAGTAACTGGGAATTAAAACACTAGAATAAAACACAAGGATAATCAGAACCAGAAAGGAACAGAACATCAGCAGTAACTAGGGCAAGAAAACTAATATAGAAATTAAAAACTGAAAAACAAAATTCAGGAAATAAAAATAAAGAGATGAGGCCCAAAGCCAGCCTCAAACCCCAACCGGTATGAGTCAGTGTGAACCGCACACTCATGCAGCTGGGAAAACCAAAGTAGGCGAGTAAAAAAAACAATTACCGTATTTTAATACTTTTCCATGTGCTGTTTTACTTAAAAAGACTCAAAATGAACACTGTAAGTTAACTACTTACTATAGTAAAACCTCGGATAGTGAGCATAATTCGTTCCGGAAACATGCTCGTGATCCAAAGCACTCGCATATCAAAGCGGATTTTCCCATTAGAAATAATGGAAACTCAGATAATTCGTTCCACAACCCAAAAATATTCCTATAAAATGATTAATACAAAATATAAAGTAAAAATACATAAAACAAATTAACCTGCACTTTACCTTTGAAAAGAATCATGGATGGTGTGAGAGTGGGGAGAAGAGGAGGGTTATTTTGTAGGACGACTTTCACTGTAACTAACGGAATCACTGCTATCTGTTGGCTCACTGGAATCTTTTTCTTTTTGTGCGACTTTAACATGGAACCTGTCCAATGACAGACGCTTTTGCCTCCTTTTCCATTTCGCGGAAATGCTGACATTGCATTGCCGTTAAACAGATTCATCGCTCGCACTGCTACGCTCTTATTCGGGTGGTGCTTTTCTACTAAGTTTTAACTGTAAAAGTGAGGGAAGCCCCACTGAGACCGAGCACGGGAGACGATTACCCACAATCCCACAGCGAGAGAGAAAGATGAACCATCAGCTCAATCGTGATCACATGACACTCAGCAGACAAAGCGAGAAGGGTCCAGCTGCAGACGCCTGTAGAGTGGAGGTCCACAGGAAACACGTGATCTCAACTCTGTGCTACAGCGAATAAATCCTAACCTTAATCTTAACCCTAACCGGAGATCCACTTTACGTCCTTAAAGATCACGTGACATATTTCCGGTGGAGCTCCACTCTACAGGCGTCTGCAGCTTGACCCCCTTGAACAAAGCGGATACGTAATACTTATATTGCAAGACCTCGTTCGTTTATCAAGTTAAAATTTAGTAACATTTTTTGCTCGTCTTGCAAAACACTCGCAAACCAAGTTACTCGCAATCCAAGGTTTGTGGCTGATTACTGTAACCGTGATCCCTATAAGCGCGTTGCACTGTATCGTTAAACATTTTTTAATTGCATTTTTAGGTGCTAAATGGTCATCATTTGTATATTATTATTATTATTATATGTATCAGTAAAGCAATGAGCCTACAAGTATGTTTTGACAGCATCGCTGGAATCTCATCTTTTTGGTGGGGTGTGCTTATCCCAGAACAAAAAACAAGGATTTTTCATGCGTTTGTTTTTTAATCCAATAACAACCTTTGACAAGGTGGAAACAGCACTAGTTGTAACTAAAACTAACAATGAAAACTCTTTGCATACACATTTTCCGATTATAACAATATAGCTAGATAAAAAAATCTATAAGGAAAACAATGCATATCTATTGGTAACACCAATTATCTTCCCAACCCTAGTAGGGCTCCCCATGGACGTCCACTGATGCTGCTTACCAAGACGAGATCTATGGTCACTTTTTATATAAATTGACTAACCCAGCAGTTAACCTGATTTTCTTCCGGCTTCCTGTAGCTGATTGGACGGCCCGGTCTCTCTGGTTAGGTAAAGGGTTTGCTGGCTTTGATGGTGGATCTAATGGTGCTTCTTCTTCCCCTCAGGGCTCATTCTGCGATGACTGCTGCATGCTCTGCTTCTGCTATCCCTGCGTGTGGTGCCAAATGTCCCGGGAGGTGAAGAGACAGGCCCAAAGGGGAGGGACCACCACTGTCATCGCCCAGCAGGTCGTGTCATAAAGGGCAGGACCCAGACTGCCCTGTTCCCACACAAGTGACGCCTTGTAATGCAGAAATCTATAAACCCAATGTGGAAGCCATGCAAATGTAAACAAGTGTCTCACTCATATATTAATCAGCTTTTTATTAAAATAGCATCTTAGAAATGTAGATTCTTCATTTTCATCTGCATATTTTATATTTCTTTCTTACATTACATGGGCAGACTGATCCGTTTGCTCCTAAGAGGTCATTCCTAGTCATATTTTCCGTTCCTTTGTCCATTAAAAACATGCAACAGTCAGACTGTTTTGCCCATTGATGCTTATTCCAGCTGCATTCATCTCTCTCTGTTTCTTTCCCATCATTACTCGACTCAGGGAGCAGTGAAACCATGACACACACACACACACACACACACACAGGCAGAAATAATATTAAATCTATGCACAGATGCTTAGAAAGATCAGGAAATTCACAACAATACAGTTATTCCACTGACACACACATGTGCAACCTGAGATCTCAAACCTTCTGTTTTCACGGTTCTTACCACCAACACTGTTTGGTTTCTTTTGTGCAACTTATGCAACAATAAAGCCCATCGATGATGTTTGAGTTCTGTGAATCATCAGCTGTGATTGGTGGGGACTGACACTGAGCTGAGCCAAAGAGAAAGTGATTTATTTAGAGACAGGAGTGGAGTAATTAAATCATTAGGAACTAACCTGTTTCCTGGATCAGGACAAGGGAAACCAGTTCCCAGGGGAAACCAGTTACCGTCACCCCTCTCTTTGTTTCACAGCTTCACTGTATTTTTTCCATTTTTTTTTTGACATATTTCCTTTTTCCTCCAGTGCTCATATTTCTCACCAAGTTTGGGAGCAGATAGACATGATCTAACTTAAAGAAGAGACTCAGGGGGATGATCAGCGCCAGGGGGGGCTGCACCCTACTGACCTGGGACCAGCAGTGTGGTCATACTTCCAACCCTGTTACCCATTTGATCTGATATTATAATCATTGCGATATGGTCACATGACCTTTCACCACACGCAGATTCATTTCATTTTCACCACGCCAACATTTTTTTGTCGCTGAGTATTTTTTCCGGAGAGCCATTTGAAACAAAAAAATGCATTTCATGGCTCCTTAAAGCTTAAAGGCCTGCATTAGCAGCAGAATGGTCGTGCAGTTTGGGTTTAACACAAAAAGGTCCCCCGCACTGTGCTTGCAGCATTTATTAATTGTCCTCTATCTAGTTTTTTTTTTGCATTGCAGTTGAGATCTGAAGAAGCTTTAATAGCAAATGTCCATTGAAAAGCTATACATGCATGAACGAAATATAACAATAAGAAATATGAATACAAAGGACAAGCCTGTCATCTGCATAATTAATTAATATTAAGAAAATATTTTCTATTGTCTTATCTTAACCGTGTCTTAACTTATCCAAAGCTTAATCTTATCTTATCCTAAGTACTTCTTACTAACTATTTGTAGGTTCTATGCTATTTATATTAGACAGATAGCCTATCTCCACAGCCATCTCCAGAACCCCAGGGATGGTGCTCAGCTGGACCAGCATATCACTGGGAATAATGAGCTCATCTTCATCAGTTCTACACCTGTTGGTCGCTGGGGTACCCACATTATCGGCATGCGGAGGTTGAACCTCAGATCTTTGATTAATCCATTGCTTGTAGCTGTAAACTATATTCAGGAATTCATTCCTTAGCTATTGACACTAGTAACAGGCCAAGCATCTGGCCTCATAGTTATCCAACAGATCAAATCTTTCCATTTTCTCCACAATAAGAGAAGGCGACATAAATAGGGGTGTCAGACCCATAACCAGCTGAGACAAGGGGGCTGTAGCCTGCATTGGAACCGGACACAGAAGGGGGGGGGGGACTGGCAATGGAAATAAGGAGGAAGTGGACGAAAAGGTTGGTGAACAGGGCTCTGTCTGTGACACTGACGGCGCTCTGTCTGTGATACTGATGGGGCTCTTTCTGTGACACTGACGGCCCTCTGTCTGTGATACTGATGGAGCTCAGTCTGTGATACTGATGGGGCTCTGTCTGTGATACTGATGGGGCTCTTTCTGTGATACTGATGGGGCTCTGTCTGTGATACTGATGGGGCTCTTTCTGTGACACTGACAGGGCCCTGTCTGTGACACTGACGGCGCTCTGTCTGTGATACTGATGGGGCTCTTTCTGTGACACTGACGGCCCTCTGTCTGTGATACTGATGGAGCTCAGTCTGTGATACTGACAGAGCCCCATCAGTATCACAGACAGAGCCTAATTTTTTGTGTCTCAAGACATACAGGAGCCATTCGATTTTCCTGAGGTATACAGTCATTTTGAAGAGATATGGTGTTCACGCACGTCCTCTCTCTGGCGGAAAAACTGCAAACCTGAGTCGCCTTGAATGTTCAAATCAAAACTCTAAATTCAATGAAAATCGTTATGATGTGGTTACTAAACGGTCCGATTAGTGTCAATGTGCTACAAAGTCTTCAAACACTTTAATCAAATGACAACACATATGACCTATATTTACAAACACCCTTGAAATTATTTCACACACTGCAAATTTGGAAGACACGTGTAAAACAAAAAAGAAAAATGCAAACCCGCTCACAAAAGTTTCTGGGTGACAATGAGACAAGCCGGCCCATGGGCTGGGCTGTACGAATATTTATAGAATGTCGATTTATTATCAAAACGAGGTATAGGATGACACAACTCAGTTTATATCGATATGATTTTGTTGTTTGTTTAAATAATTCCTTTTTTAAAAGTCTGAATAAGGACTAAAACTATCCCTTCCTGGTTGTAAGAAAGATAAGGTTGTAAGAAAGGTAAGAAACTTTGTCGTGACTTTGCACAGAATCCAATAATTCACAACGAAAAGTGACCCACTCGATTAGTGACTCACGGGGAATTTGATGAAGGGGAGGTGCAAGGAATCATTATGTTTCACAGGCGTTCTTGATTTTTAAACTGAATATTTAGCGCACTTGATGGGAAATTTCGTGTATCGCTAATTCGCCTAAAATACAGAGATATAGCTATACTATTATCGCGATATTATGTTTTGTCATTGTCTGCATAGATTCTCAAAGACGCTGTATGGATTTTTAATTAATAGTTTACATGCACAGATTCGTGGCAGACGGTGGTCAATTTTGTGCTATGTCTCCATTATAACCCTCGCATCACGTGCTGTTGTGGACATTCCCTCGTAGGGATACTGACCATACAGTAGGTCTTAGTGAAAGAGTACCAATTCAGGGAGCGTTGTTTTGAAAAATGTACAGTGAAATATCTTCAAACACTACTACTACTAACATGCTGAGGCTAATTGGACTTGCTAAATTGCACGTAGGAATGCATGTGAGAGTGCATGGTGTGTGAGTGTGCCCTGCGATGGGCTGGCCCCCTATCCTGGGTTGTTCCCAGCCTCGTGCCCATTGCTTCCGGGATAGGCTCCAGACCCCCCGCGACCCAGTAGGATAAGCGGTTTGGAAAATGGGTGGATGGATGGATGGATAATAATAATAATAATAGTAATACCAACAAGGAAGGACCCGGAGGCGGTTTGGATTTCCCCATGCAAATTTCGAGTAGTATAAGCCTTGTATATCTATCATTGTGCTACAGATCTGCATTATGTTTCAAAGCATGTAGGTTCTGATTTGTCTGTAGCATAAACTAGTAACTTTTAACACAGTGATATGAGTCACATTATTGACATTAATACCCAAACCCACCACACATAATTCCCGCACATGGGACAAAATACCCCACGATGTCCTCCCCCTGGAAGCCCCCTGGGTCTGGGCCACAGTTGTGGCAGTGTGAGTGCTAAATTGCCCGTAGGTGTGCATGTGTGAGTGAATGGTGTGTGAGCGTGCCCTGCGATGGGCTGGCCCCCCATCCTGGGTTGTTCCCTGCCTCGTACCCATTGCTTCCGGGATAGGCTCCGGACCCTCCCCGCGACCCAGTAGGATAAGCAGTTTGGAAAATGGATGGATGGATGTAAACCAGGGAACTGGATAATAGATTATTAAGTGTGGTTATACTGCCCCCTAATGGTGCTTTTTGGAATCATAGATATTAATTCCAGTGGCTCAGTCGGTACCGCTGTTGCCTCTTACATCCCCAGTTAAACGTTCACTTACCCCCGCCCCCCTAATGTGCCAAATTTGTGTGTTCTTATTGGTTTCCTGAAGTCATCTTCCAGTGGGTTACATTAATAAACTCTTTGTGTACTTTTTCACGACGTTATACATACTACCATTGCTTTTGCTGTCAGGATAGGCTCTGAACCTGTCTTGCAGCCACACCTACTGGTCAAGCCTTTTTTTCTTCAGAGAACTGAGTCAGTTGTGCTCACTCCTCTTCCCAGTTGCCCATTATTGCTTCACTTATATACCCGGTTCAGCCGGCTCACTTATTATTAGGTATTATTTGGAATAACTGAGTTTGGCTTTTGAGTTTTACTCCTCTGCCCTAGTTGTCCATGTTTGCCTGATTCTCCTCTGGTGTGGTTTTGACCGCCTTTGTTTCCTGATCTCCATCATCTGTCTCCAGCTGTAACTCTCGTTTAGCCTTTAACTTCCCTGTTTGCTTTGCATCTGGGTCTCGTGTTTCTGATCAGTCCTGTGACAACTGCCTCTATCGTCTATGCATATGTGCTTAATGCAGCCCCTCACCACACCCAGACACGCAAACATTGTGGGCGGACAGATATAACGGAAACAAGTTCACATTGATATCAAAGACCTACGACATATAATACCTATGTCTGCAATTCAGCGTAATGAGATATTGGAACATTATTCAAGTATAAAAACCTTCATTTTTTTGAGCGACGAAGGAAGCGGAAATCTGCTTTATGCCTTAATGTTTGAGCCACATGGTAATTTTTCAGTATGGTGGTTTTGGCAGATGTGGCAGGCTTCAGAGTCCATCCAGGTGTCCATGTGTAAGAGGCATTATCATTCTGAAATATGGGGACGTCATGAGACAAGTTTTTGCACCACATACAGTAGAATACATGTGGTCCGGTACAACAGATGGCTTGGCCTCACTATGACCAATTGTTAAACCTGACCAGCTTCCCTGCCTGAAATCTGTCAAATCCATGGTGTGAACTCAGCTGATGTCTGCCTCACTACCAGGACGTCCAGGCAGGTGGAGAGCAGAGGCACACTGGGCATCAGTACGGATGCTGATGTGCTGCTTACCGGGCAGACGGTAGCAAAATCGGATGCATCCTTCGTAGTCCAGCAAATCCCAAGATTCATCGCACAGAGCTAAAGTGGGTGTGTCCAAAAGGAGAAGAGCTCCGTGACTCAGACATTGGGGTGGGATCAGTAGGTAAGGTCAGACTGTCCTGTTTGACAAAGCTTTCCAGTCGATCTTCAAAGAACACAGCTTACAAAGTCTGTACCTTCCTAGTCCCCGTCCTTCGAAGGATGTAGCTCCTGAAGTTTCCATTCACGGTCGTGTCCCCCATCCCTCACCTTCCCCCCTTTTAATAGTTTTGTGTGACAGTTAAGACAGGACACCTATGGGACACACCTGTTGTTTGCATATTTTTTATAATGTGGGAGGAAAACGATAATTCGCAATGTGTACGACGTGAACAAAATGTTGAACAAAATGTTGAACAAAATGTTGAACAAAATGTTGAACAAAATGTTGATAAAAGTGAAAGAACTGCCCCAAAAACATTCAGAACGACCAATTTAATCAGTCATTTTTATTTGAAAAGAGTTTTTAAAAATATTTTGCTTGCAGAAAGTGAAGTACATTAAAGAAGCATTAAAAATATTCAAATATTTGCTAATTATTCAACTAAGAAAATTTGAATCGGCCAGAATCAGTATCAGCAAGTGAGGCTTAATAATAATAAATACTTCATTGATCCCTGTAGGGAAACTGTCTTTACGCCTCTGCGATGTAGCAGCGCCCAGGGAGTTGGGGGTTAAGGGCCTCGCTCAAGGAGCCACAGGCTGAGGCTGGGTTTGAACCTGCGACCTTCTGATTACGGGCACACAGGCTTAGCCCACAGAGCCACACGCTACCCCCCATTCACTCCCCAAGGAAGATACAATGGGTGCATCACTAGTCTGGATTTGCACTTTTTGAACCTGAACTTTCAGGTAGGTTTCTCCCTAAGGCAGGTCATAAATATGTGGGCTTCAGCCTGGGATACAAGTGGTACCCAGAACAGCTGCACTGCCATCATTCCCAGCATTGTGAAGCTCAAAGCGTACAGACTGGATCACAGAGTTATTAAGCTTCCTTAGGAAATTTTTGTAGCATGTTTTTTTGTGTGTTTAGTGTCTATGCCGTTTACCGAACTCTTGTCATATCATAATGGAAGAGCAGCTTTGAGCCAAAAGGGGACTCTCTTATAAACCAAACTCAGAAGATATGTAACAAACAGGACTACAAGGGTCAAAACAAGGGCAGGTAGAAAAAGTAGAGCTACATATGAGGAGAAGCAAACAATCATCTACTGAAGAATAGGGTAAGCGCAGGCAGGCACATATATACCCTGGTAACAAGGGTAAAACAAGAGGCAGGTGTGAACCATTACAATGGGCCAATCACTTTAAACTGGGAACAACAAGAAACAGGTTAGGGTCACTAGCAATCACTAGTGACTCAAAAAAGAATCTTTACGAGTATTCAGCCATTGAAGGATTCATTGCTGACAGTAATGAAATGACTGATCAAACCGCCCAATCGGCACTCGCTGTGCAGTCAGTTGTTTGCGGCAGTTTTGGTTGGCATGCACTTGCAGCTGGTTTCCATTATCTGAAGCCTGCGCTTATTGCCATGTTGTATGGCCCACATATGAGTCTGATGGGGGGGGGGGCTGGGTCACTGCACTTACTGGCCGGGGTAATTAGTCGTCCATCGCAGAAAATATACATATGTCTTAAGTTCATTGTCCCTGAGCAATCGTAGGCTATGCAGCCACCCGTGCAAAAAGGTCAAAATAGCTGGTGGAGATGCACTCAGAGTCAAGTCGGAAGTCGCCAAATCATGCTAATGTAGCGGTCTGTCACTAAGCATTTTCCCTTGAATGTAACGTGATGCTGATGCTGATAAGGGGGGAGCTAAGGGTAGCAAGCGGGTTTCGTCTAGCCTGAGACTTGCCTCCAGGCTCCAGCCATCTTGAGTAATCACTCGATAAACCTGTTTCCACTATCCAACTGAAAATAGCGAGTAACGATTCAGTAAACAACTGAATGACTACCGACTGTGGTACAGATAGACATTTCATTTTCTGACTGGCCAACAGAATTAGGCAATAGACCTGTTGCATAAATATTCATAATGGAAATCACAACATTCAGATTTTTCTTTCTTATAATCTTTATTCAGCCATATTTTTTATGTAGGCTCTCAATTTTGAGAAAGCAATCGTGATTGCAGTTCTTACAACCAGCAATAGCATCATGCCTCAAATTACCCACACTAATGCGACGCTGCTAAGCACTGTAGGCTTACGGACTAAGGTACAGTATAGGTAGCAGCATTTATTACTGTATGCATAGCCAACCCAAGTAGTAACGAGTATTGGGAAACGAGTATTAAGTATCGAATACTAGACTGTTCAGCACCATCCGGGCACCACCTCGGGCATCATCCGGGCACCATCCCAAGCATCATCCAGGCATCATCCGGGCACCATCCAGGCACCACCCCGGGCATCATCCGGGCACCATCCCAAGCATCATCCGGGCATCATCCGGGCACCATCTAGGCACCACCTCGGGCATCATCCGGGCACCATCCCAAGCATCATCCGGGCATCATCCGGGCACCATCCAGGCACCACCCCGGGCATCATCCGGGCACCACCCCGGGCATCATCCGGGCACCATCCAGGCACCATCCAGGCACCACCCCGGGCATCATCTGGGCACCATCCGGGCACCAACCCGGGCATCATCCAGGCACCATCCGGGCACCACCTCGGGCATCATCCGGGCACCATCCAGGCACCATCCCAAGCATCATCCGGGCACCATCCAGGCACCACCCAGGCACCACCCCGGGCATCATCCGGGCACCATCCAGGCACCATCCGGGCACCACCTCGGGCATCATCCGGGCACCATCCAGGCACCATCTGAGCACCATCCCAAGCATCATCCGGGCACCATCCAGGCACCACCCCGGGCATCATCCGGGCACCATCCAGGCACCATCCGGGCACCACCTCGGGCATCATCCGGGCACCATCCAGGCACCATCTGAGCACCATCCCAAGCATCATCCAGGCACCATCCGGGCATCACCCCGGGCATCATCCGGGCACCATCCAGGCACCACCCCGGGCATCATCTGGGCACCACCCCGGGCATGTGGGCTGGAAAACAGTCCCTGTGAAATGCAGAAAGCCTCTGTATGCCCCCACACTGCATGTATCATATTATCCAGTGAACAATGATCACTTTTCAAGATTCAGGATGTTCATTTGCCACATGCATGAAGGCACTGCCACACCAGCAGTGAAATTACATTGCCTATACTTTAGACTGTGTAAAACACGAGATAGAAGGATTAAACTAAATTAAACAAACTAATAAAATAAGTATTAAAATGATCGAAACATGCATCTTCTGTAAGTATTTGGGGATTGGTCGAAGCCTGTGGGCCCAAGCCCATTGCAGGACATTCACACCTACAATTTGGTAACACTTTGGTAATGTTCTGTACTTCTTGCTCCTATAAGTTATTCCACCTCTGTCTTCTTGTTCTGACTTCTCAGTGTCTATTTTTGCATCCCTTTTTCCTGTTTCTCAGTCATTGTATTTCAGCTCCTAGTGTTTTCCTAGTTTGTGTTTCTTTTAATAATTTGTTTCTTCTTATTCTGGTGTGTTTCAATCCCCTTGTGACTCCTTTATTTTTGTGGGTTTTTTGTGGGCTTGAGAAATTCAATGCTTCCTCTGACTGTTGCATGTTTTTCCAAAATCGAAAGTTAAATGACTTCGTTCCGTGAAAAGAAAAGTGGCGCGGTGCCAATGGGGGAGTCGCGGGAAGTACACATACCGTATGCTTACGTGTCAAATCCAGAGGCGATTTAATGTATTGAAAATTTGCAAGACACGCAATGTATTAATCTTAAATTTACGCGAGCCTGTGTCGTTTTACTGTATACTTTCTGGTACCGGATTTTTTGCACTTAAAGATAATACTTACGTACACATTGGAATCGTAGTTCTTTTAATATACTCCGGTCCAATATAAAATCCTTAGATAGTTATTAATTTATTCCATCGATTTCACAGTATACATGCAAGTGCGTATGGTTTGAATTACACGATGGCTTTACGGGAGCCATGTTTCACTATGTGGACCACGACTTCACAAGTATGTGCACACAATAACAAGGTTACTGCGAAAAACATTCTACTACAACTATTTCAGTCGGTTAATATCGTCCGTATCATTTCATATAGGAACAAAATATATATATTTTAATTTCAGGAAACGTAATATACAGAAAATAAACTATAACCTATACCACAAGAAAATAACGTATACCACAAAAGTGGACAATTTTTAGAGCACCCCCCCCCCCCCAAAAAAAAAAAATAATAATAATAAAATAAATAATAATAATAAAATAGATAAATAAACAAAATCAAATAAAATGTCTCAGGGGAAGCTTTAAAGAGAGCCCCTGTCTTTTTGGGTAATTCGACCCACGCAGGTGTGGCTGGACTTGACTAGCCAGTTATTTTTCTCCGCTCCACCCCGCGATCGGCCAGAGACAAACGCACACAAGCTGGTGTACGAAGTGAGTGACAACTTGGGGATATCGGCGAAGAAGGTAAAGTACGCACCTATTTGTAAAAACCATATACAGATTCATTTCAGTGCATTCGAATGCATTTCAATATGAGCATAAAGCATTCATTCGGAGTAATCGCTCTCATTTTTATAGGATGAAAATATGAATAATGCACCAATTTGTTTATGAAAGCGGAAGCAAAATTCCGTTACAGCTTTATTATTTCCAGTTATTATACTTTCTACGTTCTCTTCTCTTTTTGTCGATAAATACATTTTATTCGTAGTTGCCGAGCTGGTGTTCGGAGATTTGTCATGGTCTAACTAAAATTCATGTACACTGTATGCGTGACTGGCCGTGGAAGTTGGGGCATCGGAGCGGCGTGGATCCCCTGTCGGGTTCGAGGGCACAGTACTTGGCCGGAGCTTTCGAATACGTACAATTCTACATAAAACTGACCCAGAATTCCTAGGCACGCCTCTGTGTAGAAGACAATAAGGACAATAGAATAAAAAGTAAGACATAATAAAACTCGTCAAAATCGCGGTAGCACATTTTGCATTAAATTATATCGTGAACCTTTAACTGCCAGTTATCCTTGCACTTTGTTATATTACGTCTATTTTGGCGTATTGTGTCTTTTATTGTTGTGGATTTTTCTGCCTGAAGTCACAAATTCCTGTTTGTTCTACGCACGGAAAAAATGTGTTCTATCTACTCCGTACTGGACGGGTCAAATAGAGCAAATGCATTATCAGTTCACTGGGGAAAAAAAAACAAACAGCTAGTAATAAAATAGTCAGTCTCCATCTTCACGGACCTCTTTCAGCTCAACTAGTTTTGATCTGTTTAAACGTAGCTGCCTGAACTTACTTCACCCAGCAAAGGGGGGGGGGGGGGGGGTTGTGGGGCAAGTTTTGCGTTGGTGTTTGGCGTCGATTTTATCTTAAACTGGTGACTGGTTATATGTTCACTTCTCGTTAATACTTCTTCTCCAATAATCTCCACACTTATCTTTTTTTTTTTTATCTTTCGCTATCTGCAGTATCCAATAACCATGCCAGTGACACAGCAGATCACCACTGTCACCAGTGCACAGAGCTCTGGTGCCTGGAGCACAGGGATGTGCGACTGCTTCTCCGATATGGGAACATGTAAGTCTGGCAGCGTGCGAATAGCCACCGCCTTCTGTGCACGCATGAGTGCCACTCAACAGGTGATAGCAAAATATCAACAATACCGAGCTTTTTAAAGCAGGAATTCAGCAGGAACGTTGGCCTGTTTCCTGCTGTTGAGGTATATATATATTTTTTTAAATTCAAATGAGTAGTCAAAGTGTGTTTATGTTCCTTATGATAAATCACATGAGTCTGTATGTGCCATCGCTAAAATTTGCCCGTTTCATAATTTCACACCAGGCCTAACGTTACACCAGGCCTTAAAGATGTAAATTAGAGCGCTTATGGAATGTTACTGAATCTTGTCAGTAATTTGTACTTAAAATTTGTTGCGGTGAATCTCAATACGTAAAGATCGTACTTGTGGTCTTGGCAAGACTGGTTTTGGAACCTTGCCATCCAAGAACGATCTCGCAAGAACACGAGGAGAAATACCGCGTCAATAGTGGATTGAGACAGATGTGTACTGGTCTTGCTGCATCGCCGTATGCTGTAGGCCAAGTTAATTACCCCAGTCGTACTATTCATGAGCCGTACTGCATAATAAATGTCACATAATCCAAATGAGCAGTATGATTCCCTGTTCCTGGTATGATTATGCTTTTCCCCACAAATAAAGTTTACACTTAAAATATTCATATTTATTTCTTGAACTCCATAAAAACGCTATACGGTGGTGTTAACTATTTCAGTTCAGCAGTATCACCAGCCAAAAAAGTGAAGAACAGCAGGAAAATCCTGACAGAATGTCTGACAGAAGAACAGCTCCCGTTAAGGTAGTACAGTTGCAGTTTGCATCTTCATCCTCCTCTTCTGTGAGAGCTCGCAATGGATCATGGGATTATTCTCATTTGACAAGGATGCACCCGAATCCTACTTAACTTTTGGGCCCGAACAAGACCAACATCCAGGATTTTTACTGTCCTCTGATCTGGAGATCTCACTATCGGAATTTGGCTTCAGCAATGGAGGATGCACTGTATGTAAAACAGGTACACAAGAGCAACATTATGGTCAAGTACGCATATTGAGATTAAGCCTTGCTCTTCTGGAAAATTCATTTCCTCATGTTCCTCCCGTCATGCACTGAATTGAATGATGATGTCACTCTCTACTTTATATTTAAAGTGACATCCAATAGGCATGGTTTTGTCAGTGCGAACCCACAAGATCTTCTGTTGGGTAAATTGTTGACTTCCCTGTACGGCTCCCTTTCTAAACGCGGGGTCTTGTCCTTTAACAGTATAGTACACACGCCCTACATTGGTGTCAGAAGTGGGATGCCAAGTCCACGATGAAGTCGCCGATATAATCCGATGACTTCGACATTCCCGCGCTTCAGAAGAGCAGAGAAGAGACAACAGTAGCTGACAAACGGGGACCCCTGGGAAGTCAGCGTTAAGGCCAATTCAAGGCCGATTATTAGACGAATGCAGTCGGTGCATGTGTAGCTGAGATTTTTATATCTGGAGGAAACCTTGTCCATCTGTGTGCATCTACCAGGCATGTGCAAGGTAATTAATTAGGTTTTCCCAGCAGGAGGCAGCTCCGACTTCCACAGATCTACTCATCGACAAAAGAGTAGAGGAAGAATATTTGTTGTTGTACACTGTGGTCAGGATCTATGGCACTTCTGATCGATGCCTTGGTCACTTTCAAGAGTGCTTGGAGTGATTTAATCACACGCTCACCATCAGCTTGCCATCCTAGTCACCAAACACTAGTGAGACTGGGACTTCCACCTGCCGACTGGGACTGCCTCCTGCCGACTGGGACTGCCTCCTGCCGTCTGGGCCTGCCACCTGCCGACTGGGACTGCTGACTGGGACTGCTTCCTGCTGACTGGGACTGCCATCTGCCGACTGGGACTGCCTCCTGCCGACTGGGACTGCCTCCTGTCGTCTGGGCCTGCCGACTGGGACTGCCTCCTGCCGACTGGGACTGCCACCTGCCGACTGGGACTGCCTCCTGCCTACTGGGACTGCCGACTGGGGCTGCCTCCTGCCAACTGGGCCTGCCACCTGCCGACTGGGCCTGCCTCCTGCCTACTGGGCCTGCCACCTGCCGACTGGGCCTGCCTCCTGCCGACTGGGACTGCCTCCTGCCGACTGGGACTGCCTCCTGCCGACTGGGACTGCCTCCTGCCTACTGGGACTGCCGACTGGGACTGCCTCCTGCCGACTGGGCCTGCCACCTGCCGACTGGGACTGCCTCCTGCCGACTGGGACTGCCACCTGCCGACTGGGCCTGCCTCCTGCCTACTGGGACTGCCTCCTGCTGACTGGGACTGCCACCTGCCGACTGGGACTGCCTCCTGCCGACTGGGCCTGCCACCTGCCGACTGGGACTGCCTCCTGCCGACTGGTACTGTCACCTGCCGACTGGGACTGCCCCTGTGTACATACTGAGCAGCAGTGCAGTAGAGCATTCAGTGCACACACTGGCTGTGCTGATGTTAGGATGGGAGCTGCACACACCGGTGGACCTGCCCCAGAGCCAAAGGTACCAAAGGAGCAGGGAATGGAGTACCAGCCTCTGGGAGCATCTGAGGATCATGCACAAGCTGGCCCAGCGACACCAAGGCACAGTGACATCCCAGGAGAAGTGCAGCTACGATGTGCCTGATTTCAGTATCAGGGACCCAGTTTGGATATATTGCCCCATCCATAGGAAGGGAGAATCTTCCAAACTGGATAGTCACTGGAGGGAACCGGAGGAGAATCTTAAGTACCTCTCTGATGTTGTCTGTCACCTCCAGCTGCCCAAGCCATGAAAGGCTGTCATCCTCCACAGGGATAGACTGACCCCCTTATCGTCCCTTGGCCAGACCTCCTGCAGTGTCTGTGGATGAGGGCACTCTGGGAGAGGGAGGGACATCAGGCCCCGGAGACTGCAGCACATAGCACTGTCAGCTTCCGTCTGCGAAACTTTGTGGTGGACTTGGGTGTCGCCAGGGACGGCTGATGTCACAAAGTTGGTCAGCAGGACCGATTATGCAATTTGCCAGCATGCTTTGCACTGCACGGTGTTATCCGTAAATAGTGTAAACGAATATGTGTATTATAGGTGTATAACCACGAGTGCCTCTGTCGGGAAAGCTGTCGACTTTCATGTCTGTACCGTTGCAGACTGTGGTGAGTGGCAGCTTTCCTCTCCACAGGTGCCCACCACTAGGTCCTACGGCTACTGCCACGATGGTCACCAGCTGCATCCTGGGTGGACACTCTTTGCAGCCACTACAGCAACTAAGATTTTGGACATGAGCTCATTCAGACTCAGTGGCCTACACAGAAGCTTCAGGCAGACATTCCCTTCTTATATTGACCATCGTGATCCATCTGCCCGCCTCCCTGCCCAATACGACTCACCATCAAGTGATAATGGGTGGATAGCTCCGCCCATCTCTTCACATGAGCGCCAGAAATATACAGCCCCTGGTCTAATGTCACAACGACATAGTTCATTACTGATCACTAACATGCCTGAACGTGTTACCCACTTTTGGACAAAAGCTGAAATCTTCTCCTGTAAAATCTGAGGATGTCACAGTTATATATTTTACTTATATTTTATTTTGTTGTAGTTACAGATGTGGGTTAGCATGTTTACTTGATCATATTTTTACACCTATGTAAACCAGCGCACCACCGTCAGTGTTTATCGCACTTGCTGTTTACCACACTTTTTCTCTTCTTTCACAGGTTGCTGTGGAACTTGGTGCTTTCCTTGCATGCAGTGCCAGACGGCTTCTCAGTACGGCTGGTGCTGTCTCCTGCCTGTTCTGGACCCATTCTGCATGGTGGTGTCCTGCCTTCTCCGCCAATCAATGAGGGAACGCTACGGCATCCATGTAAGGGGGGGAGGATATAATTCCCTGCAGATGTACCGAGTTGTATCTAGTTTCACCAGAAAGTGGGTTTAGGTACTGAAATATCCATCCATCTCCAATACCCACTTATCCAGGACTGGGTCGGGGGGGGGCAGCCTGGAGACTAACCTCAGAATTCTTTATTGTCATTGCACAATGTACATACAGTGAAATACTGCTCAGTTCACCTCCTAAAGCAGCATCAGTAAACAACAAAGGCAAGTCAAAGGACATTTACGGAAAAAGAGCATAAATAACACAAGCCTGGTATCTTTGGTAATAAGTAGGGTGGCATCGTATGGATATAAAGTGGCGAGCATTAACAGTCCTGGAGTCTGGCTCCGGCTCTTCAGCCTCGAAGCTGGTATCTGCATGGCACGGTAGGGTCTGCCAGATGGTGGGGAGGTGAATAGGTGACGTCCAGGGTGAGTGGGAGTTGCAGTGAAGCCTTGGGTCCTCCAGTGGAGTCCGTTGAGGTAGAGCTCCCTCCAAGTCAAGCTTAGGAAGTGCAGAGCAGAGGACAGCTGGAGCAGGATAACAGACCATTGCAGGGTGACCACATATGCACACAATTACAAACTGTGGGCAATTTAGAGATGCCAGTTTGCTTAACCATTAATTTTGGTCGGTGGGAAAAAGCACTTAGAGTATAGGAGGAAAACTTCTCCCACACAGGGGGAAGTTGGGGGGGAGTAATTCATACCTAAAACCCAGCAGGCATGAAGGTTCTCACAAAGCCAATGGTTTACAGGAACTAAATGTATCCAGGTTTACTCATGGGGAGTAAGAGAGGGCTGTAACGAAGGCGACCCTGAAAGCTGCTGATTTCGTTGCTTTTTTAACATGTTCACATGGAAAAAAAAACGGAAGTCATTTCACAATTCTAGGATGGGAAGATGATGGTTTTGCAGGAAGACCGACATTATTTTAGCTGCAGAACTGGAGGGTGGGGTTTCCTGTAAATGTTCTTTATTGCGAGCGCAGGGAACGTATCCCTGTTTTTATCATGGTCTGTACCAGGACTTCAAAAAACACAGGAATGACAGGATTGGAAAGAATGTCCCCCACCTGCCCACCCCCCCCAATAAATAGCACACAGATCCAATTTCACTTTATCTTGGACAGTTCGTGCTGTGGGTGTGCAGGCGTTGGCAGTGAAGCTTGTCGGAAAGGGGGGGCGGGGGGGCGGGGGAGGGGGGGGGGGGAGGGGGGGGCGGGGGGGCGGGGGGGGGGGGGAGGGGGGGCTCCTGCGGTGGAGCTTCTTACCAAGATGAAGGAGGTCATGAGGGTGGCTGCTGATCTATCAAGATCTATGATCACTTTTTAAACATCGGCTAACCTGACAATTAGCCTGGTTTTCTTCCGGCTTCCTGTAGCTGATTGGACGGCCCGGTCTCTCTGGTTAGGTAAAGGGTTTGCTGGCTTTGATGGTGGATCTAATGGTGCTTCTTCTTCCCCTCAGGGCTCATTCTGCGATGACTGCTGCATGCTCTGCTTCTGCTATCCCTGCGTGTGGTGCCAAATGTCCCGGGAGGTGAAGAGACAGGCCCAAAGGGGAGGGACCACCACTGTCATCACCCAGCAGGTCGTGTCATAAAGGGCAGGACCCAGACTGCCCTGTTCCCACACAAGTGGCGCCTTGTAATGCAGAAATCCATAAACCCAATGTGGAAGCCATGCAAATGTAAACAAGTGTCTCACTCATATATTAATCAGCTTTTTATTAAAATAGCATCTTAGAAATGTAGATTCCTCATTTTCGTCTGGATATTTTATATTTCTTTCTTACATTACATGGGCAGACTGATCCGTTTGCTCCTAAGAGGTCATTCCTAGTCATATTTTCCGTTCCTTTGTCCATTAAAAACATGTAACAGTCAGACTGTTTTGCCCATTGATGCTTATTCCAGCTGCATTCATCTCTCTCTGTTTCTCTGTTGCCAATCAGGGAGCACTGATACCATGAGACACACACACACACACACACACACACACACACACACACACACACATGTAGGGTATACCTATCATTATGGGGCCCCGCTCATTCACTTCTATGGGAAAAATGCTAACTATGACAACCCTAACCCCCATCCAGCCCTAACCATAACCATAAGTAAGCAAGCAAAATACAAGAGTTTTTGGATTTTTAACTTTTTCATAGCAGTCACCGATTTTTATAAAATAGAATTTTCCCTTATGGGGACCGGTTTCCTGGAAAGAAAACAGATATTTATCACGTTATGGGGACATTGTGTCCCCATAAGGATAGGTGTACCCCCTCACACACACACACACACACAGGTCCCTGCAATGTTTTTGTCTTTTGTTTTCCTTTGTGCAGCTTTTAACAATAAACCTCATCAATGATGTTTGAGTTCTGTGAATCATTAGCCACCCCCCCCCCCACCCCCCCGTAGCATTTCCAGGAAAGTCGACATGGTTTCAGCGCCCCGCATTCCAGGCAGAAAACTGCAGCCCCCGCTTCCTTAAACCCTCGACACACAGTAACTTGGATCACACCGGACACACCAATGAGTGACACGTGACTGAACTCCCTGCACACGTAAAACACAGTGACGTGGGGACCTGCCCTGGGGACCTCCAGTGACGGCACGTGTGGCCCAGGTGGAACCAGATTGGATTTACACATAGAAGGAATTCAAACCCACTAATTTTTACACTAATTTTTATTTGTGCCTCAAAGGTACGATTGTGTCTCACAGGTACGATTGTGTCTCACAGGTATGTGTGTGCGTGATTAAATCAAGCAGAGGAAATGTGCTGGTGAGAGACAAATACATTTTTCTTTATTTTTCTCCACATGGTTTTGCTAATGCTACGGTTGATAAAAACACGTACTGTGATTTTGTGTGTCTGTACTGGGATTTTGTGTGTCTAGTGCGATTTTGTCACCAACTGAATTTCTGTGGGACTGGCCCACCTGGTTTTATACCGGCCCTCCCCCATAACTATTTGTGGCACTGTGATTGGTGGGGACTGACACTGAGCTGAGCCACAGGAGAAAAGAGAAAGTGATTCATTTGGAGACAGGAGTGGAGTAATTAAATCATTAGGAACGAACCTGGTTTCTGGATCAGGACAAGGGAAACCAGTTACTGTCACCCTTCTCTTTATTTGCAGGCCTCTTATCACAGCAGCCACACTGCACCTTTCCTAGTTTTTTCTTGGACATATTTCGTCTTTCCTCTGCTCGTCCCGGTTTCCTTCCGCATTCCAGTGATTAATGGGGGAGCAGTTTGGTTTGGGTCTGAGAAAGGACTGCTTCTCACAGCGTGTAATTAGAGTATGGAATAGTGTGTCTGAAGGGGCAGTGCAAGATAAACCCCAAGATTCCTTCAAATTTGAACTCGACAAGATCCTGCCAACTTTAAATTATTAGTTTAATTCCCTCCAAGCAAGCTTGATGGGCTGAATGACCTCCTCTCTTTTGAAATTTTATGTTGAGCAAGGATTATGCAATGTCAAAGATGGAACAGGGGATCACAAAGCTGGGAAGCACTTAAATACAGAACTAACAAGGGAGCACAAGGAGAGGCAGCTGGAGCGAATCAGAGAAGGCCAGAAATGAGAGGTAAAACACAAGCACCAGGCGTGGCTTGTTTAGAGGGTCAGGCAGGACAGGACATGACAATATATATATATATATATATATATATATATATATATATATATATATATATATATATATATATATATATATATATATATATATATATATATTGGGGCAGCGTGTGGCTTAATGGGCTAAGCTGTTGTCCATTATTTTTTTCAATGAATATGTGTGTGGATTATGTTTATATTACCCAGTGGTCCCCACAATGTAATAAAAACTTGTTATTTTGACATGGTGGGGACCATTTTTCAGCTTCTCACAAAGATCTGTGAATGCAATCAAAAGTTTAAAAATGTCTCTAATTTATCTATATACATATAGCATGCTGTGTTGAACCAGTGCCTGCCCTGTAATTAATGTGAACAGCTTTGTGTAGACATGGTCATGTGTTGTCATTGCATTGTAAAGTAATGACATGTATTGCTTTTAATGTTAAGTGTTGTAAAGGGTGGTGTGTGTGTGGGTCCACTGTGCGTGGTGCGGGTAGTCCGGGTGACCGGCATGGTGGTGTTACGATCCCTGGGTTCAAATCCCAGACGAGCCCCCAATTTCTGTTACAATCTCCATTCTAGGGTTGAGGATTTTATATTTATCCACAAACACGTTTACAAACATGAGGTGCAACAAACTTCGGGAGTGACCCAGGGCAAAACAACAGCCAACACGTACCAAATTAAGCTAACTCTAAATGTAACGAAAACAAGAGGAAACGAAATGACAAAGACTAAATCTAACTCCCTAACCAAAACAACAGTAAACACCACGTTCGCATGAACAAAAAGGGCAGCCACTCCTTACGCATCTACAGTAACACACATAGTGTAGTAACACACAGTCCGAAAAAAACAAGGTATCCGAAGGGGCGAGCAAAGAGAGCAGTCAGGAGCTAAGCGAGAGTACAAAACCAGAAGACAAATAAACCGAAGGCAACGGTACAAAAGGGTAGAAGCAGAAGTCAGAAACCGAGGAAGCAAAAGAGTAATAAACAGAAGTCAATGAGAAGAAAAGCAAACCAACACAGCAAGAGCAGAAGCAAAAGTAAGAGCTCGAGGTAAATGTGATCAGCAGGCTTTATCCTCGTCGACTGGAACACAGGGTCAGAGGGTGGAAGAGGCGAGGTTGTGAATCCGGAGGCGGACTGATGCTGCAGCAGGTGAGTGGAGCGAGTGGAACATGGGGCAGAAGACTGAAGTGTCCTGTACACCTTCCCAAAGTACTTACGGCACGTAACAATGGGCGGTGTGTGCGAGAATTAGTAGAATGAATGGTACGGGTACAATAAATGGCACCCTGTGGCTAATTCATACAACCTCTTGCACAGTCCGACCGCACAGCCAATCTGTGGAGGCCAGTGAAACGTAGAACAGTTTAATGGTGACCTTAAAGTTAAGACAGTTCATTTGAGATTTTGGGGTGTTAGGAGGTTTGTATAATATAATACACTTTTGCTATCTTAAGTTAGAACAGGATATTTGACTTAGGAACTGTTCATCTACAGTATAGTGGTTTTTTTTCTAAATCAGGTCCTAACTCTACTTACCATTTGTCAGGATCGATGCCTGTTTGACCTTGTCCCAGGTGTCTTGTCCCCATTTGGTGTCACTGGCCATCATGATCCACCCTCTGTCCTGTAGCCACTCAGTCCCTAGTGTGTTTCCCTACTCCCCAGGCTGCTGTTTGGGGTTGAGCGGTCAGCCATCATCCAGACTTCCCTTTCGGTTGTGTGTAATTGTTATTTAATGTTTGTTATTTTGTGTTCTCTTGGTTTACCATGCGTTTTATGTGTTTCTGTTACAGTCCCTTGTGTTTGCCCCCTGCTTTTTTGTTCTATTATGTTCAGTTGCACTTGTTTTAGTTGCGCTTGGTGTTTTTACTTCTTGTATCCCTTAATTGTACTTGTTATCTATATATTTAAGTACCTGCCTTAGGTCAGTTCTTCAGTAAGTCGTTGTACTTGTTACTGGATGTTTGTAGCTGTGGTTAGTTTCCAGTCTTGCTCAATACTGTTCCTTTGTTCTCTAGTTGCATAATGTTTAGTTAGTTCTTTTTTTTCCTGTCGTTTTTGACTCTTCACGGTTCCCCCCATTTATGTTTTGCTTTGTTAATAAACCCATTAGTTGGAGCTACCCCATGGTTCGTTCTTGCTTTCCCTCCTTTGTCATGCTCCACCCGTAACACCATTATTAGCAGTTGAGTAAAGGAGTTCCTGCAACATGGTGCCGGTCGTGGTGCTGCCCGGTCATGTGTGAAAATACGCAGTCGAATGCCCTGCATTCAGCTGTGGTTACATTTCAGGCATCCATGCTCTTGTTTAAAGACGAAGTAAAACACTTTAATGCAAGACTGAGATAATTAGATAATAAACTTCCTGCCTACCTTAAAAATAGCAGAAACCTAAAGCTCTCTGGAGCACATACATATCACATGAAGTGATGATAAATAGGCGCATATTTCAGCTTGGCTGGGTGTGATTCTGAAAGCCACTATACGTTACACATGTCTGGCTCAGTTCACTTTTTCACATTGAACCGGAAGCCCCGTCTGTTATTAGCTTTTCCACTCACTTGTGACTTATGGCCGTTTCACTTCCTGCCCCCATACATCTGTCTCTGGGCTCTGAAACTCCAGCTTCACTCTTACCTGCATGTGTTTGTATGTCACACAGGAAAGCGAGGTGCGACAGGCGAAACTAAAACAAGTTCCTACGTACTTGCTCATGCTCGTACAAACGGCAAATAAAGCCTCATTAGATTTTGCGTCATTTCATGTACATTCTTTTCATTTAATTTCATTAGCTGAGCAAGTCATCCCTTCCTTAGAGCTCACCCAGTTGTTTGCCAAAACCAATATTGTTTGTGGGAATTTTAAACAGGAAACATGGAACCGCCTACAGGAAACGGCAGTGCACTGCATACGTGATAAATCCCAGGGCATGATGCATTTTTTTCAACCCACAAATGGGTTTTGCAAGTCACATCAAGTCAATTAGGTTTCTTGCCATTTCAGACATATACAGAGTGCAAGGAGATCAAAGAGAGAGAGAGAGAAAGAGAGAGAGAGAGAAAGAGAGAGAGCAGCATTGCAACATTACAGGACAAGACATTATACAGTGTCAACTAAACAATAGCAGTGTACTGTAGTTTGAAGGTCATATACAGTGTGTGTGGGGGGGGGGAGGTACAGTTTATTATCAGTTGATTACAGAAACTTCCAGACGGAAGGAGGGAGAAGAGTCTGAGTAGCCGGGGTGGGGGCGGAGTTTATCACGGCACGCATCGGCCATGTTTGTGTAAACATATTACGGCATGTTCCCCCCCTCATTGCAAAGTTCACCTACTGATGATATTTCATAATAATAATAATGAGTTATTTTTATAGCGCCTTTCTCACACTCAAGGACGCTTTACAATGCAGACAATGATATGGAAAACGATGCAAAGGCAGCAGCGACAATAACAACAGAACAACAACAGGAGGGTTAGGCAGTAGCAGTTACATTGTAGCATTCGTGTAATAAATGAGTTTTTAACTGAAGCTTGAAAATGGTAAGTGACTGTATCTCTCGCAGACTGTCAGGAAGTGTGTTCCATAGTGTAGGTGCTGTCACACTGAACACCCTGCCACCCATAGAAGATAATCTGAATTGTTGGAGCCCAATGATCTTAGTGTGCGAGCTGGGGTGTATGGAAGAAGAAGGTCAGGCAGATAGTGAGGGGCAAGTCCATGGAGAGCTTTGTAGGTGATTAATAGAAGTTTTGTATTTGATTCTGTAAGTGACAGGTAACCAATCATGAAGAATCAGGGTGATATGGGCGGTTCTTCTCGTATGTGTTAGCAAACAGGCAGCAGAGTTTTGAACATATTGTAGTTTGTTCAGAAGTTTTGATGGGAGGCCAGAAAGCAATGCATTACAATGGTCAAGGTGGGTAGTGATGAAGGCATGGATTAGTGTCCTAGTATCCGCAACACTGAGGGATGGACGGAGGCGAGAGATATTGCAGAGTTGGAAAAATGCAGCCTGTACCAGAGAGCTAACATGTGACTGAAATGTGAGAAACGGGTCAAAAATTATTCCCAGGTTACAAATTGCACTTGATGGTTCTACTAAGACTCCATTAACATTCATTTTTATCTTAGACAGAGTGGATAGAAGTGTTTTAATGCCCACTAGTAGAATTTCTGTTTTATCAACAGTAAGCTGTAAAACATTTTGAGTCAGTGTGTGATTTCGCAAAGACAGTTAGTGAAGATGGTGGCATAGATGTACTAGTGTCAGCATTTACGTACAGCTGAGTGTCGTCAGCACAGCAATGGTAGCTGAGACCACAGTGATGTAAAATAGGGAAGTATGTATATGGTGAAGATGTTGGGCCTAGAACTGATCCCTGGGGGACACCCTGTGTGAGAGGCGCGGTATCAGATCTGTGGGGATGGAAACAACATACTGTCGGTCACTGAGGTACGATGTAAACCAGGTAAGAGCAGCACCTGCAATACCGATGGAACCCAAGTAATTCCTCTTATGATTTACACAACATCTCTTCTGTTTTACTGTAATAACATCTTGGTCAATCATTACAGGTCTTGTCTTGCGATGTGGCTCCATTCAAAGTGCTTTGCTTTATACATGCATGTCCTTTATTCATGCAAAATACATATCAGATGATTATACTGATAAACACATAAATACCACATTGATGTACAATCCATATTAAATGAATGTGCCATTAGTCATATATGCTCTTAATTAATGCAAAAAGCATATTAATGTTTTGTCAAACATAAAAGTTCTACATTGATGTACGATGCATATTAAATGAATTTTTGTGTGTATTTTTGTGCCTAGTTAAATAAACTCAGTTGAATCAGGGACCGTGGTTTTACACAGTTAGAATGAGTGCTTTGAAAAGGTAACATTCCTTTTCAGTTGATTTATTCAATTCGTGTTCTGAGAATTTAACACAGTTGAGTTAATCTCAGTGAATCTTTTCATGTCTAATTAATGATAGATGGTGTGAGAGAGGCGCTCAAGGACCCCCCCCCCCCCCCCCCCCCCGTCTCGTCCAATCGCTGCCCCTTCTTGCGTTTCATAGTTTTCCGTCCCGTGCCGAGAGTCAGGATCCACCTGCATAGTTCTTCAGCTGTCAGTCTTTATTGCATCCACAGAATCGTCTGCACTTGTTTTTTTACGACTATCCTTATCTACTATTGTCTAATACATCTCAGGTCAGCCACAGGCCCTTTGCTCACTCCCAGGTTCTTATCAGCTGCCTTCTGATTTTAATGGCAGTAATTGTAACCTTAGTTTCTATTGCTCAATCCTCTGTTTAAACATAATAGCACAAACTCCTTCACGTTATCTTTTTTTATATATGTGAACTAGTTGGGGCTGTATGTAATACTTAGTTTTACTATGTTTATGTATTCCCTTAAAGGCATGTACTTGTACTTCATGGCACTTAACATACAATGGATATGAAAAGTGCAAACACGCCTGTTAAAATGCCAGGTTTTTGTGATGCAGAACAAACGAGAGCGCGATAAAACATTTCAAAACCTTTGCCATCTTTAATGTGACCTCTAACAAGACAGAGTTTACGAGCGACGCAGCAGTAAGAAGGGAAAATCAACCCTGATCACCCAATCAGGCAGAAAATCCCACCAGCAATGAAACAGGTAATGGAGAAGCCTCTCAGAAAAGCGGAGGCTATTATAGAAACAACTTCATATGGACCAATTTCAAGTATCTTTGGTTTTGCAATGAGATTTTGGGCAAGCTGGTGTCCACACACCATGTATAGAAAAGATTTGCATGAACTTTGTGAATCATTCTGGAATTCTATTAATTATGACTCTTCCGGGTGCGAAGAATGGAACTCAAGTAATTCTTGTCATGATTTGCGCAACATCTCTTCTGTTATACTATAATTACATCTTGGTCATTCATTACAGGTCTTCTCTTGCGATGTGGCTCCATTCAAAGTGCTTTGTTAAATATCACCTAGCAGTGAGTCACCCCCGCTGATGTGCTTCATGTGTTTCTCAGGTGTTGCCTATACATCCACTAAGGAATAGGGTATGTTTGCTCTTTGTAATACAATTGCCTTTCTTTACTCGAGTTTAAGAGGTCCGCTTTCTTCAAAATGATTCCACTATATAATCCATTTTCTTGTCCCGTACTTTTGGGACAGTAGTGTTTTCCTCTTCCTTATCTTCTCTTTTCTCGGAAGTCGAAGAGGGTTCAGCTCCTTTAGGTGTCGCTTTCCTCTTCAGTCTTCCTTGATCCTTCCCACGTCTTCGCCTGCAGTGTTTGTGTCTGCCGGCTGCTCTTCCCTTCCATTTCCGCTTTCCACTGTCTGTTGCATTTTAAACTTGGTCCCTGCAGCACACGACATACCAAGGTTCAGCTGTACCTGTTCACCACTGGCTGAAATCAGTGACATCCATGGCAACTGTGAAAGTCAACACATCCAACAGTCAAAAACGGTGAGGATGTGTCATAAACAAACAAACAAAGAAATGCGTGTGAGTGTGTGTGTGTTTTTGTAATTACATTGTGGGAACCAGATTTTCTCACAGTGTGATAAAATCCTGTAACTTTTTTACCTTGTTGGCAACATTATTTTAAACCCCACAAAGTTAACGTCAAATTTAAAATTTTTGTTATTTTGTTTGGTCATTTAGCTGCTTACAGTTAGGGCTTATCTTTTAACACACAACATAGCATGAAGAAGGCTTTGGGAAACCAGTGCATTAGCAGAAGTTTGGAGGGGGGGAGGTGTGCCTGTGTCCACACAATGTTATATAAACCTATTGACCTTGTGGAGAGCAAAAACATGTCAGATGTTCCCACAAAGATATAGATATTAAATTTTTGTGCATGTGTACATATATCTAGACTGTCCTTATAGTATGACCCCTTATACCAGGGTTGTTACATTTCCCTAGTTTATTAATATATTGTCAGTCCTGTTATAACGCGTGATCACACTGGGAATATGGTCTAACTCCACTGAAGTATTAGTACCCAAGTCCAATACGACACAGAATCACATTTGTATTTTGTGTGATATGTGTAATAAACTAGAAAAGCACTACAAGAACTACAATGTGATATGGTCTTAACGAAAACAAAATACTTGCACACAAAAACAGATATCCAAGGTAATGATAGTGTTTTGAGTGTATGCAACACTAGTTTAAAGATTTATCTAATCACAACAGGTGGTAACTGCAGTTTGCTGCCGATTTAAATAATTACAATAAAGAATGACTTACTGTTCTGGGAGAAAGTGAATATGCTTTAGAGCTTGCTACCTGAGTGGATAGGCAGTGCCCCCTGCAGGCTGTTCTGGCACATAACGCTATGTGTGGTCTGCATGGCCCAGCAGGGTGGGGGAGGCCCCACCTCCAATCTCTGCTAATAAGCCCGTGAAGAGTCCACCCAGAACCCAGGGGTGCTGCTACAGATTTTGGGCCCCATGAAAGTGTCGTTTTGGGCCTCCAAACCAGACCAATACAATTATGTTTTTGTATTTTTAGGACGTCCAACTGGGAATCGTCCTAACTCCCCCCCCCCCCCCCCCCCTTTACGGCGTCCCTGCCAGAAAAAACTGAAATTTATGGCAACAGTTGTAGGAAAGTTCTTTTCTTCTTTTTCTTATGGAGGCAACATTTTTTACTCGTCCTCTGTGTTTAGGAATTCGCAGTTAGTTGTTAGTCGTTAATCCCGACCGGGATGTGAGATTACAAATCTAGGTAGTATTCATGTGAAATATCTGTCCAAGTTGATATTTCATCACGCTTGGATTATGGAATCTCTCTTTTTACTTGTCTGTCTAAACCTGGTTTATCTTGCTGTCAGACCATTAAAAATGCGGCCGCCAGGTTTCTAACATGCTCGCATAAGTAGCCACAAGTTGCTCCCATTCGATCCTCTTTGCACTGGCACCCAGTAGAATCCAGTTAAAATCCTGGTACTCGCTTACAGAGCCCTGCATAGTCTGGCTCATCAGTGCATCGCCTTCAGTATCACATTCCCGACTGGGCGCTGAGATCTGCACAGCCGGCTCATTGCTCTGTTCCGTCCCCCAGACTGCAGACCTGTGGGGATCACAATTTTCCATCCATTGCTCCCAGATTATGAAACAATCTTCCACTGGCTCTGAGATCAGCGGCATTAGATTCGGTGTAAGCTCACGACACACTTGCTTAGGATGGGCTTCGTGTAGCTTTGCTGTGTGTATTTTTGTTATATCATTCCTTTTTCCGGTCTGTACAATGCTTTTTGATGTTTGTCTGTGAAAGGCGCTATATAAATACATTTTAACGACTTAACTCCTTCTACACCCTGAAATGTATCGCTGCTATAAAAAGCCAGGGTTGCCAACTCCCACACATCTGGCGTGACACTCACTGCTGCCTCGTGCCTCTGGGACGTGGGTTCGAGTCCCCACCAGGGCTCCGTGTGTATGAAGTTTGAATCTTCTCGCTGGCTCCTTGTGCCCCCCCCCCAATCCAAAAACATGCTGAGGCTAATTAGAATGACCAAATTGCCTGTGTGTGAGTGTGCCCTGCGATGGGTTGGTGCCCCATCCTGGGTTGTTCCCTGCCTTGCACCTATAGACTCTGTACTCCCTGTTACCCGGGATAAGGTTTCAGAAAATGGATGGATGATCTTGCAGCACCTGCTGTAGATGTTCTGCTGAGAGGGCGGAGGTCAGACCTGCTACAGCACTCTGCCGCTTTGATTACTCTTTGCAGTCTTGGATGTCACTCCCTCACCTTATTAAAGTATACACCTGTGCATGTATGCGCATGGACCAGGTAAGATCTTAGCTACATCAAAAATGTTGTGGCAGTTTGCAAACCCTACTATTTACAAGGTAATAAAAACTACATACATGTAAATGCGTGTGCAGACTCGTCTTAAATTGAAAATCTCACGCCAGCCAGTTGACCAAAGTCAAACCAAAAAAACAATAGCAATAAATTATATCCTGCTTTGATGTCCTGTACCTTAGCCACACACCATTATCCATATGATCATACTTTAACCAAGTATATAAAGTTGGTCAAGAAATTGTGTTAGGCAAAAGCATGCAGAAAAAGTAAAGTACCTATATTGTGTTGTATTATATTGCTTTAACATTTGCATGCAAGTTAAATAATTTATTTATCCCATATATTAAAGGCAGAGGGCGCTGTCGCGGCGTGGTGAGAAGTCGATACGAAAATTAACAGTATTTTTACCGCCAGTTTTGCATATATAAATAAATATACAAGTATTTAATAAGATAAATTGCATTATCTATTTATTGTATTATTTTTGTTACATTAACTTTTGTGTCACTTTACATAAGCGCTCATGAAACCGTTCAGAACGATAGATTATGGTCACAATGAGAATTTAACATTTTAAAGTAAGCTTTAGTCCAGAGAGCCTACACCGAGCTATTTTAAAGGACATTTCAGTCACGTAAGGGACATTTCAGTAACATAAGTTAGCCGGCTATCATCCGGACCACAGTGGCTGAAATGAACCTTAAGTCAACCATACTCCACACAGACATACTGCTTAGCTTGTCACATTAAACTATGTTGACCCTGGTATAGAAAGCACTGTCGGAAACAGCCAGCATGGGGTTTTTTATGGGTCACCGTTAGAGGAATGAAAATGTCCCTAACGGCGATACTGGTGCGTCGATCACTGTTCAGCAGCAGATTTGGCGATAAGATAACATTGCATCCACAAACTCCTTTCTTTACTTGTATCTGTGTATTCCAGATTGTAATATATTGCACAAGATCCTGGTGGTTTTGATCTTCCTTCCTTTTACTGTCACTTTCTGTCACAGTACAACGTGCATAACGGAGAAAACTAACACACAATGCTTGAACATTTATGCTTGATGTCATTAATCATTGAACGGTCTTTCCCCCTTTTTTAGTTGGAAAAGCAGGAACTTACTTCGCTAATGGGGATTTTTGTTGGGGGGGGGGGGTGGTCACGCTTGCACCTAATCAAACAACTTATGGAGGACGAGGGCGGGCAGATATGCAGACTAACAAATATGTCAATCATCGGTGACACTTCGCTTTCTAACGAATCGCCGGCACGAAGCAGCGATGTTCTCCAAATCGAAAATGTAAATGCATAAGAGCATAAAATGGAATGTCTGTTAACTATATACCATCCCCATATTTCTAGTTAGCGACTGAATTCTATTCTATTCCCCTTTCAAGGGGTGAACCCGAAAAGGGTTTAAACGTTTTGGAAAGTTTACGCGCAGTTACTTTCATCGGTCACTTGTCAACATCATAGAAGCCCCTCGGTAACACGAAATCCAGGCCGGTAAGTTCTTGCAAAATTGTCTAGTTAAAATATTTTACAATAATTTATGATGGAATTTTTTCGTTTTTATTGTTGATATTTGTATACCAGTGAATTAAATAGTAATTTGAAGAGTTTTTGAGGAGCATTTTCTAGAGGAGTTTCTAAATGGGTGCTCTTCCGTTTCGTTAGCATTATGATAGGATGCTTCTGTAAATTTAAGTTTATAATCTGCATGGAGAATCTCACGCCAGTTACAGTAAGAGCAATAAACTTCTGTAAACTCCTACTCGCTCTCTTCGTGCCGCCTTTTAGCCTATATTTGCATTTTAGATTGAAATATGACTATTAAGCGCTGTCGAATATGTCGATCCTACTCTATTAATTTATTTGCGGAAGCAATGGTCAGTGCAATCTGTTAAACGATGCCGGATATTTTAATAATTCTGTTTTTTTTCTGCAGAGGTGGTGCAAAAATGAACGTTTGAAGTGCGGTTCCTTTGCAGGACACACCTCTTACCGTCCTAACTTCGCCTCCTCTGCGGCCAGGAAAGCCAGGTGTTCATTTAGAGCACTTCCCCTCCCTTTTCTGTCGCTTCTGATGGACGTTTACGAAGAGGCGATCGACTATTTGCAGACGTACAAAGTTGCAGGTACAGCGCTCGGCTTGTAAACCAGCTAAGGAGCTTCCGTTGCAATGCATTTGTCATCCAAGTCGGCGCTTAACTAGAAGTGTTAAGCTGAATGGTTTGTTTGACCTGGCAGAGCCGGTGAGGAAACGGGAATCTGTGTATTTGCCTGCATGTGAGCTCCTGTATGCTTGAGTCTGTGTTATGAATCAGTATTAAGATGACATTTTGACCTTGGTCTAACCAAAGAAAGCGCAGGATGAAATCGCTGGAGATTCAAACTTTAGGTTTTCTCCTGTTCGTTTTATGTCGTTTGCAGGAATGGACAAAGTTGAGCCAGACCTGACAGAGGACGTATTTGTAGTGGAAAATGAAGATGAGTTTATGTCCAACCGTTTGCAAGCACTGAGCACGGTCCTCCCTGAAGATGGGTTTATCTCAAACACCCTTCCAGGAGACAGCATCGACCTCCCGGATACACCGGTGAGTGATCAGATCGATTCACTTGTGGAAATGGCACGTCGATCGCTGATGAAACTTTGGAAAATCTCACTTGTGCCTGGAGCACGCAGTCATGTGTTAACCTGGATGCGACGACCAGTCAGAGCTCCTAATTGAGTCATGTGACCTCAGTTATTATTCTTTTGCAGACTGATTGGGCCCCAGGCGTCCTCCTGGAGAAGAGGCTGGTGGTTCTTCGGAGTATCCTGAAGAGTGAGCAGCAGTACCTCAATGAACTGGAGACTCTGCTGACTGTGAGTGCGACCCGTACCCAGAGCTGTGGCCATTTTCCGGTCACATGACTTCTTCAATAAGGTGGAAGTTTGGGTATAGGGCCTTCAATCTGCATATACCTTCTATGGCGACTTCACATTTCACGTTGATAGATTTTACTGAATATTAACTCTCTGGTACTTTTGCATCTTCTGTTTCCTCATCCAAAGACAATAAACCTCTTCAGCAGATACCTGTCGAGGCAGGCACAAACATACGCATTGTGACAGATTAGCCAACCCATGTTCAGAGGGGCTGACTTCTCTTCTAGCAAGCGAACTTGTACAACTTCACACTTGAGGACTCGCGAATGTCGTATGTCTACAGAAACAGGAGATTAAAAGTGCAAAAGAGACAAAAGAAACACGTGATGTGGGCATTAGAACAAAACACTCTTACTCTTACTTACTCTTTACTCATGAGTAAAATATACCTGAAAGATTCACCTGGAGACAGATTTTAACTACACGCTTCCTGATTATAAATAATGGCCACCTGATGATCCGTTCCTCTGACCAGAATAATCACCGGTGTTGTTCGGTTATTGACATGCGGCTGTTGATGGACTGATGTTTCTTTGAGATGGTGAGTCTCATTTCAGCTCCTTCCTCTGTCAGCAGTGGGAGGCCGCAGCCTATAGTGGTGGTATTTCTGTCTATATATATGAAGGTGGGGGTGTGTATATTTATAGATTTTGTTTCCGAAAGGCTTGATCGGGTTAGACTTAGTGTATTACAACTGCTGTCTATCAGGAAGTGTATGTGTGTGTGTGAGAGAGAGAGAGAAATTGTGTGGGTCAGATATACATTAAATTGTAGGTATCAAAATGTCTCTACGCTGTGATAAAAACCTAGTATTCTGACCGAAAAAATGGTCCCCACAAGGGGAAACTCAATTTTATAAAAATATGTACATGCAGTCAAAAAAGCTAAAAATGCCAAAAGACTTGTACTTTGTTTGCTTGCTTATGGTCAAGGTTAGGGCTGGGTGGGGGTTAAGGTTAGGGCTCGGTGGGGGTCAAGGTTGTCATTGTTGGCATTTGGGTTTTGCCCATAGAAATGAATGGACGGTCCCCACAAAGATATGAGTACAGGTCTGTGTGCGTGTGTGTGTGTGTGTGCGTGCGTTCCCATGCCAATACAGAGGTGTTTTCGGGTGTGTCTGCATCCACGCCCCGGGTACGTGTGCGAGGACCTCTTCCCCTTCACGGCTCACGTGTCCACCTCTCATGCACACATTTTCATGCACACATTGGCACACACACCCTCTCCCCAGCGTGACTTAATAGACAGTGGTGCATTAGGTAGTGTGTAAACGGTTCCAGACACACACCAGGCGCGCAGTCTTGTGCAGCAGTTGTATGCTTGTGAAAATTGATACTCGATGACTTTCATAGAGTATTTATTATGAATATATTAATTTCAGTGATATTTCTGGTGGAGTTCGTACACCCCGTGCAAAGCCGTGTGTATTTGAGAGTCTTTCTGTAACGCTATTCAATGCAAATATTTCGCGACAATGAAACTGATCACACAAAGGCTCTCCTCATCGCAATCTCTTCTGCTGTACTTCCCGTCTTAACCTTATATAGCCGAGGTTCTCCATTTCGCTTGTCACGTTCAAGATCATCACTTCCCCATCTCGAAGATCTTCTGTGGGCACCAACGTTTAAAATGACAGCAAGGCTGCTGGAAAATGTTGCGACAGAGGCCTGATTCTCTCGCCTCCAGGGAGTCGAACCCCACAACTCGAGGTGTTTCAGCCGGCATTTCCGATGTAGGACTAGTGGACGATTTCAAGTCTACGTGTATGTTGGGGCTGGTCTCAAGATTTTAAGGGGGGTGCAGTCTTAAGTGGACAGACAATCCATATTATCCATACCTCTGGGTGGGGGGGGGAACCAGCAAATAGGCTATTTTTTTTAAGCACCTTTCTGGTGATTTTTTTGTTTTGTTTTTTTGGAGGGGGGGGCAACACACTGGTGTAAGTCTCAATACTTGTATGTTTCCCAGGGATAAGCTGAATGGCATTGTTGCAGTTCCCAGGGTGCATTGCTTCCACTGTTACTCTGATTGTTACTCTGATCTGCTTCTTACTTCAGTACAGTGGAATTTGAGTTTCAGGCTTTGCATTAAAATGTACTTTTGTTATTTGGTATACGAGAGTTTATTATTTAAAACTTTGTGATTGTAGTTAAAAGGTATACTGCACTGAATGAAGCTTTCACTGCAGTGTAACATAATACAGAGACTGTACTATAGACCATAACATACTGCACGGAATGAAGTATTCACTGCAGTATAACACAATACAGAGACTGTACTATAGACCACAGCATACTGCACGGAATGAAGTATTCACTGCAGTATAAATCAATATACAGACTTCTATAGGCCATACTGTTGTATAAAGACAAACACCAGAACTGCACTGAGTTCTGACTGAAATCAGGTCTTATCTTAGTTTTATCTTGTGACAAAAAGAAACCGCGGTCATTTATGTACCTACTGCACATATGGGTGGACAGTCAATAACTGTTTTGGTGAGGGCATTGGTACAGTCCTTTGCCTTTTTTGGGGTAACATAGTATAATGTAGCTTATGTCCTTCATCAAGTGCTGTCTGCTGTATAACATAATACAAAGACTACTATAGACGATAGCATGATATACTCCACTGAAAGAGGTACTGACGGCAATATCACACAATACAAAAATAGTACTATATACTATAGCCTACTGCACTGATGACCGTCAGTGTTTTCTCTTGATTCACGGTTTAAAAAATGTTCTTACACATTGAGCACATTGAGGTTTGAATTAACACAGGAAACTGGCGTGTGGCTCTGCCACTCCGGCCCCTGGGTCATGCAGCAGCCGTACAGCCGCGACCAAAAGATTTGAGAATGACACAAATATTAATTTTCCACTAAGTCTGCTGCCTCAGTTTTTATGAGGGCAATTTACATAAACTCCAGAATGTTATGAAGAGTGATCAGATGAACTGCAATTAATTGCAACGTCCCTCCTTGCCATGAAAATCCAAAAATCCCATTTCCACTGCATTTCAGCCCTGCCACAAAAGGACCTGCTGGCATCATTTCAGTGATTCCCTCGTTAACACAGGTGAGAGTGTTGATGAGGACAAGGCTGGAGATCAGTGTCATGCTGACTGAGGCAGAGTAGCAGACTGGATGCTTTAAAAGGAGGGTGGTGCTTGAAATCGTTGTTCTTCTTCTGCTACCCATGATTACCAGCAAGGAAACGCATGTAGTCATCATTGCTTTGCACGAAAAGGGCTTCACAGATAAGGATACTGCTGCTAGTAAGGCTGTACCTAAATCAACCATTTTTCGGATCAAGAACTTCAAAGAGAGAGGTTCAATCGTTGTGAGGAGGGCTTCAGGGCGCCCAAGGAAGTCCAGCAAGCGCCAGGATCGTCTCTTAAAGTAGATTCAGCTGTGGGATCCACCAGTGCAGAGTTTGCTCAGGAACGGCAGCAGGCAGGTGCGAGCGGAAGATGGCCTGGTGTCAAGAAGGGCAGCAAAGAAGCTGCTTCTCTTCAAGAAAAACAAAACATCAGGGACAGACTGATATTCTGCAGAGGTACAGGAACTGGACTGTCGAGGACTGGGGTAAAGTCGTTTTCTCTGATGAATCCCCTTTCCGATTGTTTGGGGCATCCGGAAAAAAAAAGATTGTCCGGAGAAGAAAAGGTGAGAGCTACCATCAGTCCAGTGTCATGCCAACAGTAAAGCATCCTGAGACCATTCATACGTGGGTTTGTTTCTCAGCCAATTGAGTGGGCTCACTCACAATTTTGCCTAAGAACACAGCCATGAATAAAGAATGGAACCAAAACATCCTCCGAGAGCAACTTCCAACTTTATCCAAGAACAGTCTGGTGATGAACATGCCTTTTCCAGCATGACGGAGCATCGTGCCATAAGGCAGAAGTCATAACTAAGTGGCTCAGGGAACAAAACATCGACATTTTGGGTCCATGGCCAGGAAACTCCCCAGACCTTAATCCCACTGAGAATCTGTGGTCAATCCTCAAGAGGCAGCTGGACAAATAAAAACCCACAAACTGACAAACTCCAAACATTGATTATGCAAGAATGGGCTGCCATCAGTCAGTATCTGACCCAGAAGTTGATTGACAGCAGCCAGGGCGAATCGCAGAGGTCTTGAAAAAGAAGGGCCGACACTGCAAATATTCTTTTGACTCTTTCCATAAACTTAATGTGATTGTCAACAAAAACCTTTGTCACTTATACTAATGTAGAAATTACAAGCACTTCATATCACAGACACATCTGACAAAAAATATCTACAAACACTGAAGCAGCCCGCTTTGTGAAAACCGATATTCTCAAAACTTCTGGCCTCAACTCTACAGTTACCAGGACGATGCAAATGCGGCTGTCGGCTTCGCCCAGCCACAAAGACGTTTTTTCTTACACTTGTGGCTCCTGCTGAAACTGAAGTTTACAGGCAGTGCTCATACGAGTTCCTTGAACTACTTGGACAGGGTCCAGTCTCAGTCTGATTAACAGTAGCCGGGTACTTTGCAGTTATCTACAGTATGAGACGATCGCTGCAGTTTAGAACTTGCACTGCAGAGTGGAAACCTTGATTTAAAACCCTGATGGTCAGATAAGATGCAAATCTTTACTGTAACTGCACATTGAGCAGTAAAATGCCATTTATCAGTACTGTAGGCGACATTGGGGCATATACAATATGCAGAGACAAGGACAATAAATGTAGAGAGACATGGATGGATACAGAAATACACAATATATAAAATAGCATGAGACCAGAGATATATGTGCAATATTTGTAGAACAGTGCAAAATGCCAATGAAAGTGGTTCAAATTGGGGTCAAAACTGAATTAAGGGGTGCTTTGGCAAATTGGCGTGGGGGGAGGTATTATCACTTAGAAAGACGAGGTTGGGGCATGATGTGGGTGAAGAATGGACAGTCTAACAACAGCTGTGGAGGAAAAGCTGTACTTTAAACACAAAATGTATATTTTAAAAAATTGGTTTAATTAGTGTTTTCACTTCTCGCTACGTGTTTTGTTAAACTCCGTGGCCTACTAAAAAGTGGTAAGGGAACTAAATAATTTGGAACGTACATGGATTGGTCTGGGTTGGGCGCCCAAAATCCCAAGCAGCATCACTGATCAGTCCATCCCAAAGGTCTGTGTTGTTCCTTTAACAATGTAGAAACCTGAGGATCATGTGACTTCTGACTCAGTGTCTTACTGGTGTCCCCATGCTTGAACCTCTGAGATCTTTTTCTTTACAAAGATCAGCGGAGAGCTGCAATCGGAGCTTCAGTCCTGGGGGAGACGCTCCTGCAGTGCTAACTGGCGCTGTCTCCCCTCCCAACAGCCCATGAAGGCCCTGAAGGCATCAGCGGGCACATCGCAGCCGGTCCTGACCCCCCAGCAGGTGGAGACTGTGTTTTTCCAGGTTCCCGAGCTGCGGGAGATGCACAGGAATTTCTACGACGGACTGAGCGAGAGGCTGGAGCCGCTGCTGAGCACGGAGCCAGAGGAGGGGCAGCGGCAGTCCACCGTGCAGCCCCCCGTGGGGGACCTCTTCCTGAAGATGGTGGGGGGCGAGAAAGCGGCATTTCATACAGCCACTCGCTGATGCACTGGGGCTCAGATCCTTCAGGAAATTTATCTGAAAAGATTATAATTTAGGTCTGAATGTCATTCACCTTAAAGGTGATTCCATCATGATGGAAATGATTCATTCATGCATTTTCCGGCCGCATGTCTGGGTCAGTAGCAGATTCAAGTGGAAATTTCAGGTCCAGAAAGTAAAAATCCAGACCTCTGTGACTGACTTTGAATGTCAGGGGTGTCAAACTGCAGTCCAGTGTAGCTTTAGTTCTTTCCCTGCTCCACCACAAATGATTCAGCTCAAGAGCAGAGTGGCACTTAGCAGAAGGAGGTGCAAAGAGTTGAATGAGGCATGTTAGATGTGGGGAAACCCGAAAATGTGCAGGGCTCCGCCCCCCCAGGACTGGAGTTTGACATCCGTGCTTTATGCTCAACTGATAGGTTGAAACAAAACCTTGGCCTGGATTTTTACTTTCTGGACCTGAACTCTCCACCTCTGCTCAGGAACCATATGTCACAAGGCAGGGTTACACCCTGGGTGGATGCCAGGTGATGGAGAGTATTTTGGATATGATGCATTTCTATGAATCGTATTTGGATACCATGACATCATGCTTCTGATTTCCATTGTTTTTCATTTACACTTCCCTGTTTTACTTTAGGCATGGAGGTTATTTCTGCTGCAATATAGATAGCCTTTATATATTTCTAGGAGACTTACCAATGAGACTCTTTAAAGGGACCACCACCTCAATTCGTTTAGTCCTATTTCAACACCTTTTAGCCCCAGACCAAAGTGGTAGCAACATGGACACTGCCGACAGGGACACGATGACGTCTAGGTTGTTTGTTCTCGTTTGTAATCGGTCACTGTGGTCCCCAGGTCAGCCAGCTGTGTGTGTACCGGGGTTTCATCGATAACTATGAGAGCGCGGTGGAGATCGTGAGAACATGCACCCAGGCCGACCAGCGCTTCCGGACACTGGCGGAGGTGAGTAACATCGCGGTTTGGGCTAATGAGCGGGAAGATGACCGTAGCCTGGGCTGCTATGCTAAGCACTCTGCCTGTAGCTGGCTATGCTAACTGAAAGTAACATGCATTGTTATTTTACATACTGTGCTTGTTGGAGTATTGACCAGTGTGGCTTACTATGCTTACAGAGCCACCAGCCCCCCCATTTTTAGATTATCAAGAATTAATTTTAGTCACAAAGAAGATTTGCTTTATCTGAAACATCAGGGGCCTGTACCATGAAGCTGGATTTAAGGTAGTCTGGGCTAAATGTAAGTGAACTAAGATAAAGTCCATTTAAACTGGGCTACCTTAAATCCTACAACTTATCTGGCTAAGCAAGAAATGTAGCTTCATGATACAGGCCCCAGGTCTGTGGCCCTAGGTAAACAACACTAGTTTAGGTTAAAGTAGCTCAAAAGGCTTGGATCAGATTTGGAAGCTGGGCCCCATCATCTAGCCCAAGGGCAGACAAACTGGCATTGATACTGTAAATGACAGAGGGAGCCCACTGCCAGGATTGGCCTGTAGCCCTGTCACTGGTCACTGGTTGGTAATGCAGTGTGTTATTCTGCATGATGTTACCCTTGGAAATGGTAGAACTGTCACTCTGAAACATCTCTGTCTTGCCAATAAGAGCATGATGTCCAACAAGGGGCCGGACAACTGCAGAACGAAATACACCCTGGAAGGTGAGGCTTGTTCTTCTTTGTTTTGCTCATCCCCGCCGTGACGTCTGCGGCTGACAGTTCCCCGCCCATGCGGCGCGTCTCTTCCATAGCTCTGCTGTACAAGCCACTGGATCGTGTCACCAAGACAACTCTGGTGCTGCATGTAAGCTCCAAGTCCCTCGTCCTGTTGCTGCCCCCTTGCTCTTCTAGCCGGGAGTTCTGATTGTATCTAATCCTCCCCCCTCCACTTCCCTGCTCCTTCCAGGACCTGCTGAAGCACACCCCCGAGGACCATCCAGACCACCCCCACCTGCAGGAGGCCCTCCGCATCTCCAGCAGCTTCCTGGCTGGCGTCAACGAGGAATCGCACTGCAAGAGAGCGGTCACGCTGACCAAAGGAATAGTGAGTGCACACGCACGCAGATGAATGCTCAGTGAAAGAGTGGCAGGTCTCCACACGTGGGGTGTGTGACCTCCCTTGTGCCCCGTGTGTGACCCAGAGGCGGCAGCTGGTGCGCGATGACTTCGTGGTGGACGCGAGCGAGGGCGAGCCCAGCCTGCGGCACCTCTTCCTGTACACCGACCTGCTGCTGTGCACCAAGCTGAAGAGCGGCACGCCTGGGTGAGTCTGCGGCATCGGCCCTTGGCGGGTCGTCATGGCGACGCACCACGGCAACGCGCCACGGCGACGCCGCACTCGGACTCTCGCGCCCTCGCCGGGACTCCCGCTAAGCGGCACGTGCGTGTGTCTCTTCAGGAAGCAGACCCAGTACAGGTTCAGCTGGTACCTGCCCTTGGCTGGCCTGCGCATGAACTTGGGCCCTGCGAGGGAGCAGCCTGCCGACCTGCAGCATCGCATTAGTGCCACCAGGGGCAAGATGTTCCAGTTCAGAGAGGAGCTGAAGCAGGAGGTGTGTGCTGGGGCCTCAACTAACATTGTAATAAACTGCAACAACATTTCTCACACCCCAGTGGATTTTATTTTCACTTAACCCTACCCCCTTCTCCCTGGTTGAAAAATACACCATTACAGGAAATTGTAGGGGGAGGGGGGGCTCTGACCATATCAGTGACAGCTTGTTGATCCTCTACCCGCAACCCCAGAGAAATAACGTAATAGCTTAGTTATCTCACTGGCCTTCCAGCTCATGGTCCATATGAATATCTCTTAGTCACTGGATTCTACTGCAATGTTCGTGTTCCGGTCAAGTTTTTACCCGCAATGGCTGCTGTCATGCCACTGGGTGAAAAGCAGCCCGGGAGAGTCATTGTCGGCCACGTCGAAGCTGGAACTACAGCAGGGTCTGGTTCTTGTCTGTGTTTATCAGAAAGGAAGTAAAGGCCTGGGGGCTCGCACCCTGGACCGCAGTCGCAGGAAGCTGCAGCAGTGTGAGCTGTGGCTGTTGACTCACGCGCCCGTCCTCCCCCTGGAGCTGCACAGTCCCAGTGGCAAGGTGAGGCCCCGACTGAGCACTGAGCAGCCCACTGGACACCCCCCCCCCCCCATGCAGCATGCCTGGCTGCGGCTTTGTTTATCGCTCGTCACTGGAGAGCTCTTTGACTCTGAGGTCCTGCTTCATCCTCAGAGTCACTCCATCTTCCTGCCGTCGCTTTACGAGCTGGATGAGTGGAGGGAAGCCATCGAGAAACTTAAAGGAGAGAGTGAGTCCTGACGACGGTTTGTTGGGGGCTGGCGGGGGGGAGGGTGGAATTAAACAGTCATGTGACCTTTTTCTGAGATCACATGATAAAAAGTGACATTAATTTTCTTATGCTGTGGTTTAACTGTGGAATAAAGCCCCCCCAGGAACCTTTGACGTGTGCCTGACCGGCCGCGGTTCTGTATGTTCTGATGTGTGTGTCCTCTTAAGCAGATTTAGAGACGGTTCCCCCAGACCTGCTGGCCCTCACAAGCTCATGTGTCAAGCTGAGAATGACCCAGCAGCCTTCCCTCCAGAGCCTCCTCCCAGGTGGGGTTCACACTTCACGTGACGTCCAATAATCCCCCACTTCCTTAGTTTATTACTTATTATATGTGCCACGGTCTTAAAGATACAGTACGTTCATTTATCGTTAATGTTATTTTTATTTGATATGCGTATTGTACATATCACATGGTCAAATCGTGCTTGTATTTATCGAAACATAACGTGTAAATGAATGTTAAATATGCATCAAAGTGCCTTATCACTGTGAGTAATAGTCCAGCTTATCTATTAGTAATGTCTTCATGGGAATGCACCACAATATTCACTGATTGTATCTTGCACGCATCTTGCCTCTAGCGGAGTCTAGCTAGTAAGTTAAGCTTTGACAGCAATGCAGTAAGGAAAATAAGACGCAATGCAAAGACACGGAACAGGAATCAAGGCGCCGAGCAGGAATATCTCATCCACTCAAGAAATGAATGTGTGGCCAGATCAGTGAATGGAAATGAGCGTTAAATCTGATGGGGCTTTCCGGGGGGGTGTCTGCGGGGGTCCTTTTATATTCACACCCTGGTGACACCACAAAATGGCCGCTCTGATAGTGCCCCCGGCGTTCCTCTCATGCATCACCCATGGGCAGCGTATTTCTGCTTTTCTGGCTCACATTAAATGTTTTGTGGTTTGGAATGTAGTTGGCATGTTACTTCATAAGCAAGATGGGTGTCCCTCTACGAAAATGTCAGCCATGCCGTCTGCTCCCATCCTCTGCGTGTTCTTGGCTGCAGCGGTAACGGCAAGCCTGAGGCTCCGTGGAGGGAGGGGCTGGGGGGCCGCTGAGAGCTGGTCAGCGCTTCTATGTTTTCACCCCCTCATGGGGCTCGTCTTGAGTCAACTTGTGGTCAGTCGCACTGTCTTACTTCCTGTTTGTTTTGTACTGCGTACATCACTGGCTGTGTGAATAGCCAGTAATACACTATATTGCCAATAGTATTGGGTCCAAATCTTTGAATTCACTTTCATGGCCACAGGTGTATAACATCAAGCACACAGGCATGCAGGCTGCTTCTACAAACATTGCGAAACATTGCGAAAGATTAGGTCGCTCTCAGGAGTTCAGTAAATTCAAGTATGGTATCGTGATAGGATGCAGCCTGTCCATTTGTGAGATTTCAATAATAATAATAATTGACACTTTCTATTGATCCCCGTAGGGAAATTGTCCTTTACGCCTCCCACAACTTTCTCTTTTTTCATAGAGGAAGTTGTCTGCAAAGGGTTGCCACCCGTAGCGGCGCCCAGGGAGCTGGGGGTTAAGGGTCTTGCTCAAGGAGCCACAGGCTAAGGCTGGGTTTGAACCTGCAACCTTCTGATTACAGGCACACAGGCTTAGCCCACTGAGCCACACGCTGCCCCCTACGCTATTTCCTCGCTACTGAATATTCCACAGTGAACTGGTAGTGGTATTACGACACAGTGGAAGCAATTGGGAACAACAGCAACTCAGCCAAGAAGCTGCTAAAATCACAGACTGGGGACAACGCATACTGAGGCGCACAGTGTGCAGAAGTTGCCGACTGTCTGCAGAGTCAATAGCCACAGACCTCCAAACCTCATGTGGTCT
Organism: Brienomyrus brachyistius; assembly: GCF_023856365.1. Classification (NCBI taxonomy): domain Eukaryota; kingdom Metazoa; phylum Chordata; class Actinopteri; order Osteoglossiformes; family Mormyridae; genus Brienomyrus; species Brienomyrus brachyistius. Next base: position 27,153,396 of record NC_064542.1, on the reverse strand, counting down.
TCAGATTAGCTCAAGAACAGTGCATAGAGAACCTCATGGAATGGGTTTCCATGGGTGAGCAGCTGCATCCAAGCCTTACATCATCAAGTGCAATACAAAGTGTTGGATGCCGTGGTGTAAATCACACCGCCACTGGACTCTAGAGCAGTGGAGACTTGTTCTCTGGAGTGACGAATCACGCTTCTCTGTCTGGCAATCCGATGGATGAGTCTGGGTTTAGCGGTTGCCAGGACACTGGTACTTGCCTGACCTCATTGTGCCAAGTGTAAAGTTTGGTGAAGGGGGGATTATGGTGTGGGGTTGTTTTTTGAGGGGTTGGGCTTGGTCCCTTAGTTCCAGTAAAAGGAACTCTTAATGCTGCAGCATTTGAAACCTTTTTGGACCATTTCATGCTCCCAACTTTGTGGAAACAGTCTGAGGATGGCCCCTTCCTGTTCCAACACCAGTGCACAAAGCAAGGTCCATAAGGACATGGATGAGTGAGTCTGGTGTGGATGAACTTGACTGGCCTGCACTGAGCCCTAACCTCAACCCGACAGAACACCTTTGGGATGAATTAGACCGGAGACTGCAAGCCAGGCCTTCACATACAACATCAGTGCCTGACCTCACAAATGCTCTCCTGGAATAATGGTCAAAAATTCCCATAAACACACTCCTACACCGTGTGGACAGCCTTCCCAGAAGAGCTGAAACTGTAATAGCTGCAAAGGATGGGCCAACTCCATATTAAAGCCTGTGTATTAAGAATGGGATGTCAGTAAAGTTCATGTGTATGTAAAGGCAGGTGTCTCAATACTATAGGCAATATTGTGTATCAAAAGCCTTAAAATAAACTTTACTTTCTTTTATCCATGGTTTTTGTTTCCAAAGTCAAACTGCATGTCAGTGGGCTCCTGTACGGACCCCAGCCAATCACATGACTCAGTCTTCACACTGCAGGTCAAATGATGCTGATTAGAAGAGAATGTCTCTTATTTGTCAATGAATGAATTAAACTGACAGCTGTTGGGCATGGGGTTCCTTTTAGATTAGCACTTAGTTTTTGTTTAAAAGCTTGTTTTTCACTGACATTGTGTGCATGTCTCCCTCTCTCCAGACTGTAAGAACAGACATCTGTGTGGAACACTCGGCATTGTTGTCCACTCTGCTTCAGGAATTCAAGAGCCAGCCAGTGAGTCCCTGCCTAGGCTCCACCCCTACCATCGCCTAGACTCCACCTCCTCAATACCTCATAGCTGCCTCGGCTCCACCCCTACCATCGCCCAGACTCCACCTCCTCAATATCTCATAGCTGCCTAGGCTCCACCCCTACCATCGCCTAGACTCCACCTCCTCAATATCTCATAGCTGCCTAGGCTCCACCCCTACCATCGCCCAGACTCCACCTCCTCAATATCTCATAACTGCCTAGGCTCCACCCCTACCATGGCCCAGACTCCACCTCCTCAGTATCTCATAACTGCCTAGCTCCACCCCTACCATGGCCCAGACTCCACCTCCTCAGAATCTCATAACTGCCTAGCTCCACCCCTACCATTGGCCAGACTCCACTTCCTCATCATCCCATAGCTGCCTAGGCTGGATGTTGTTTAAAAGTTATTTATGCAGTCTGTGAGAACTTCATCCCAAAATTCTGCCTCCATGTCAGAATTTGCTTCCCTGCTTGCTAACCCAAACCCTCTCTGTTTGTCCTTCCATCTGTCCTTGTTCTTCATTTTCCGGAGGCTTGTACATACGCCTTGAGGTAGATGGGTACCAATTCTTTGACAACACGGCCCAGACCCGTCCATCTATCAATACTCTGACACCACAATGGGACGAGGTAAGACTTTTGACATGTTGCATTCCTCCTCAATCTGCACAGGTGCGATGTGAATGTGTGCATCTCCTGTGTCTCTGCTGCCACCCATTGTGGGTGTCTGTGTGTCTGGCAGGAGTTCTCCTTCCTGGTAGATGGTGCACATTGCCTTCGACTACTTTGTGTGAGACAACCAGACAAACGGGAGGGGATCAAGGGTTACAGAGTCCTGGAGAAGACCACTCTAGAGGTAAACCCACCATCTCACATCTCTTTACCTTTCTGAATTGTTTCTCCCCTACCACCCTCCTCGCCCTCTTAGATACTCCTCTTCTGGCTCTCTCCTCATCCCCCCCATCCAAACTCCATGGCCATTGACTCTCCCTGCCGGCCCCTGGAGGACAGGCTCCCCCTTTGAGTCTGGTCCCTCCCAAGGTTTCTTCCTTCTTGGGAGTTTTTCCTTGCCACTATCGCCTATGGCTTACTCACTGGGGGCTTTGGGTGGGGATGCTATAAAGCGCTTTGAGGCGATGTAATGTTGTGATAATGCGCTTTACAAAAATACATTTGTAATTTGTTTGTTTGTCTATGGTGGCTGCGCATTTTCCCATTTTGCTCCAGACTTTGGAACTCCCTCCCCAGGGCCATTCAGACTTCAAACCCAAGATAAAAACCTTCGTTTGCTGAAGCATTTAGTCCTTATCCGTGTTGTGTGATTTTTGATTTGTTTTCTTTATTCTCTGTCAGCATTTTTGAGATTTTGTAAAAGTGCTATATAAATTAAATGTATTATTATTATTATTCAGACACTATAAAGGTAAACCTGCCTTTTCAGATTCGGACTCTATAGAGGTAAACCTGCCTTTTCGGATTCGGACTCTATAGAGGTAAACCTGCCTTTTCGGATTCGGACTCTATAGAGGTAAACCTGCCTTTTCGGATTCGGACTCTATAGAGGTAAACCTGCCTTTTCGGATTCGGACTCTATAGAGGTAAACCTGCCTTTTCGTGTTCGGACTCTATAGAGGTAAACCTGCCTTTTCGTGTTCGGACTCTATAGAGGTAAACCTGCCTTTTCGTGTTCGGACTCTATAGAGGTAAACCTGCCTTTTCGTGTTCGGACTCTATAGAGGTAAACCTGCCTTTTCGTGTTCGGACTCTATAGAGGTAAACCTGCCTTTTCGTGTTCGGACTCTATAGAGGTAAACCTGCCTTTTCGTGTTCGGACTCTATAGAGGTAAACCTGCCTTTTCGTGTTCGGACTCTATAGAGGTAAACCTGCCTTTTCGTGTTCGGACTCTATAGAGGTAAACCTGCCTTTTCGGATTCGGACTCTATAGAGGTAAACCTGCCTTTTCAGATTCGGACTCTATAGAGGTAAACCTGCCTTTTCAGATTCGGACTCTATAGAGGTAAACCTGCCTTTTCGTGTTCGGACTCTATAGAGGTAAACCTGCCTTTTCGTGTTCGGACTCTATAGAGGTAAACCTGCCTTTTCGGGTTCGGACTCTATAGAGGTAAACCTGCCTTTTCAGATTCGGACTCTATAGAGGTAAACCTGCCTTTTCAGATTCGGACTCTATAGAGGTAAACCTGCCTTTTCGTGTTCGGACTCTATAGAGGTAAACCTGCCTTTTCGGGTTCGGACTCTATAGAGGTAAACCTGCCTTTACGTGTTCGGACTCTATAGAGGTAAACCTGCCTTTACGTGTTCGGACTCTATAGAGGTAAACCTGCCTTTACGTGTTCGGACTCTATAGAGGTAAACCTGCCTTTTTAGATTCGGACTCTATAGAGGTAAACCTGCCTTTTCGTGTTCGGACTCTATAGAGGTAAACCTGCCTTTTCGTGTTCGGACTCTATAGAGGTAAACCTGCCTTTTCGGATTCGGACTCTATAGAGGTAAACCTGCCTTTTCGGATTCGGACTCTATAGAGGTAAACCTGCCTTTTCAGATTCAGACTCTATAGAGGTAAACCTGCCTGTTCACATTTGGACTCCTCTTCTGTGTGTGTTATAGCTGGACCTTCCGCTGAAACGCTGGAAGAGGGTCACCATGAGAATGGGCCGGGTGCAGGTGTCCCTTTCACTGAAGTACTGTGCGCACGCCTTGGAGCCCCCCAGGGCCACCCCTGTCCAGCAGCCTCCCATCTTCGGTGTGCCCATCGGCGAGCTGGCCCAGTGAGTCCGCCTGCCCGCCATGCATTTCAGTTAGAATGACAAGTTCCCTTCAATCATGCGTCAAGACATTTGATCGGTTTAATGAGTGGAATGAGGAGCCTGTCTTTCATAGCCAGTCACACAGGTGACTCTGTCAGGGATGTACAGGGTGCATTTCCACCGCTATTTGAATATATTAAGTTCAATAATATTAAATTACATGTAAAGTTATATTTGAACATGTGGCGTGTGTTAGTCATATCAGTATGTAATAATAATCTATTGTGAATGTATGTACTACTTTTTCTGCATAACTCAGTTTGCCATAACCTGTAATGAATGACTGGTTGGTCTCATCTTGCACCCCCTGGAGGAAAAAGCCTAGAGTCGCCTAAGCCAGTTCTGAGGGTGTGCCAACATCAGTCATCTTGTTTATGAGAATCTCTGCCTGTGCAGCAGAAATGAAAACTGAGTTCTGCGACTGGAAAGCAGACAGTGACGCCAGTGAACTGCAAAATGGGCAGAAAGCAAAACCTATGTAGAATAAAAAGCAGAACAGAGGTAACTGTAAATAGTTCTGAAAGTACAGTAGACATGCTGGGGGTTTCCCTTGGACCTTGTGCAAATGTTGAACTGCCCTAGTTCCTGATGAATAATTAATAATGAGTATAATTAACAAATAATATTAAAATACAAGTGCTGTTTGTGGGGGCGGCATGGTGGTGCAGTGCTTAGCACTGTTGCCTCACACCTCTGGGACCCGGGTTCGAGTCTCCGCCTGGGTCACATGTGTGTGGAGTTTGCATGTTCTCCCCATGTCGTCGTGGGGTTTCCTCCGAGTACTCCGGTTTCCCCCCACAGTCCAAAAACATGCTGAGACTAATTGGAGTTGCTAAATTACCTATAGGAGTGCGTGTGAGAGTGAATGGTGTGTGAGTGTGCCCTGCAATGGGCTGGCCTCCCATCCTGGGTTGTTCCCTGCCTTGTAGCCAGTAGGATAAGCGGTTTGGAAAATGGATGGATGGATGGATGTGCTGTTTGTCCTGAAATTACACTGCCAGACAGAAGGTGGCACTGTTGCCTTCCTTACCATGCAAAGCTTACTGTAAGGAGAGTGAGCATGACTGTACCCAGCCTGGATGTTCCTCTTCCAGACATGAGAGGGTGCTGGTGCCACACATCGTGCGCTCCTGCTCGGAGGAGGTGGAGCGCAGAGGCCTGGATGAGGTGGGCATCTACAGGATCTCTGGAGCGACCAGCGACATCCAGATCATGAAGAAGGCCTTTGACACCAGTGAGAATATCTTGGTTTTGCGTGTGTGTATAACAGTGTGTGTCCACCCATCCGTATTTGAACCACTTTTTCTGGGAGGGCTACAGGACAACCTGGAGCCTCTAGAACAGGGGGTCACCAACCTTTTTGAAACTGAGAGCTACTTCACGGGAACTGAGCCATACGAAGGGCTACCAGGCCTCCTAAACTTATCTAAACTTCATGGATAATAAACATGTTTTTTTTTTAGATATTGTCAATTTCAAATCTATATAAATGCAAATGTGATTAAAGAGGAATAGCAACAGGATAAAATGAAATTTTAGACGCTGCTCAGTGGTGCTATTTTTAGAGCAGGTCCGCGGGCGACTCCTGTGGTCCTTGGGGGGCATCCTGGTGCCCACGGGCACCATGTTGGTGACCCCGCTCTAGTATGTGCTGTGCCTTGCCAAAAGATGCTATTGTTTACATTGTAATTGTGTGTGTGTGTGTGTGTGTGTGTAGAAATGTTCCCAGGATGCAGAGTTCTTGCCTTTTCAATTCAGTTTCTTGCAAAATCTGCACCTTTGGAACCCAATAAGCATAAAATTACAACTCTTTTGAATATGGTAAAAAGGCGTATTTGATATTTGGATTGATTGGCAGTGTGTGTGGTTCCCCTTCGATCACTCTGGTTTCCTCCTACTTTCCATGTAATGAAAGCATACGATTGAGTTAATTGGTGTGTCTGTATCACCCATTGGATGTGTGAATGTCTGAGCCCTGAGAGAGTGACTGCTTCATGTTCTTCTGTTCCTGGGAATGCCAGGCTGGTACCGTAAAGGTGCTGAATAAGCAGCGACAGCATGGCAAAGGTGGAATTTTTCACAATGCTAATATGAGTAATAGAGTAACATTTATGTGCTTCCGAAATTAAAATGCGCTGGATTTAGACTCAAGATTTTATGTAAAAATTGAATGAAAGCAGGAGCACCTCAGAGGCTTGACGCCTTTATTTTATGCCAAGAAGCAAAACTGACTATGGAAGGTGAAAGAATGTTCCACGCACTCGTCTGCAGATGTGCGTGATGCTGTGTCACGCCTCAGCACCGTGGATGTGAACACGGTGTCTGGCACCTTGAAGCTGTATTTCCGGGAGCTTCCGCACTCAGTCATCCCTTCAGAGCTGTTCCAGAGTCTGGCTGATGCGTTGGGTGAGTCCCTCTCAAAGGAGAATTAATTTGTGTGTGTGTGTGTGTGAGGCAATACTGACTGACCAGCAATGTTTATATTCATACCACATTTGTCTCTTTAAACCCAATTGTTCTGCCTTTTGTGTCCTGCTCTTTGTAGCTGTTCCCTATCCCAATATCATGGAACTCCTTCTCAGTGATGTGTAGAACTTTTTATTCCTTCATTGGTGATGGAAAACCATGCATATTTTGCCCTCTATGTCTTATTTTTTTTTTGCTGAAAAAAATATGAGAAACCGAACAAAATGTTATACAGACAATCCGCTAAACAATCGGCGCTAAGACTTGGGCCACATGATCGATACTGGGGAAGAGCTTCTGTTATTTTCACTGCATGAGATTTATTGTTTGATATTTGGTACTATATGCTGCACATTTGCTTGTCACAGATGGTTGCTACAGGAGGCAACATGGCCACACTCTTAGGTTTAATTTGTTGATGTTTAACTAGATCACTACTGTTGTATGAACCTGATTTCCTTCCTCCTCTTGATAGTTCAGTGGAGCACTGTATGCAGTGCGCCGTGCATAAATTTAGTTAACTTGGAAGTATTTCCACAACACAGTTTTGCTCGTTAATGATATTGCTGTTTTGTTATGACCTGGTATAAGTTATAGATGATTGTACGCTGTTGCAGGGACAAATACGAGGACATGAGCATGATATTGGACCCAATCTAGAACCAGATGTTTCCTTCATGTCATTTGTGGGCCTTATTCAAGGGATCTTGAAAGGTTCTCTCTTTATTTCACTGGCAGAAATTTCCGACTTGAGGTCCAGACTGGACACCATGGTGACCATCCTACAGTCCTGTCCCGACGTGAATCGCAACACATTCCTCTTCCTCCTGCACCACCTCAAACGGTCAGTAGCATAGCCTTCCTCAACACCCTCCTCATCGTCTTACATTACATTACCATCCCTCTTCCTCCTCTCGTCTCAGGGTGGCAGAGAGGCAGGAGATCAACAAGATGACCCTGATGAACTTGGCTACAGTGTTTGGACCCAGCATGGTTCGTCCTCCAGAAGTAATTCTGGGACAGTGTGGCCCTCCAGTGGACATTTCACAGGAAGTGGTCGTGCAGGTGAGCTCCAGTGTTTACACATCAGAGGAAGTCGTCGCAAGGGCTTGCTTATGACAGGAAGCGGTCAAACACGTTTGTCTCTCTGTACCCTCAGGTGCAGGTGCTTTACTTCTACCTTCAGTGCCAAAACCTCCCAACTCCTCAGACTTTAGCACCTCTGGACACAGAAGAAGATACCGAGGTCACATTATAAAGAAATATTCCCTCACAACTGTCGCCACACACCAACAGAAAACGCTTAAGTCTTACGAGATCGAGCCGTCCTCCTCTGGTGACTTGGGACACGGAGTGGCACTTCAAGAGGACAGCAGTCGTTCCTGGTGAACTGTAGATAGACCTGTAAACGGCTTGACCTCATGCCTTGCCCCCAGAACCATTTCAATGTGTTGTATAAAATGATGTATTGTTTAAAATAACCAATGTTCAAAACTAAAGAGAAAACATAAATGTCAATGGTAGCTGGTTTCTAACTGCCTTCTGTAGATTAGGAATGCTGAGTGTGACCATGTGCAAAGGCTCATGTTGTAAGGAGCGGTGGAAAGTTCCATCGGAGAGCTGGAGGTTGTGACGGAAAAGCAAAATGCAGACCTGGTGTATAATCTGAGAATAGATGTTCATCAGGTGGCGAGGGCCAGTGTTAAATCTGATCTGTCACGGCTCGGATTCAACAAGATGAAGTTCACGAAAACACCCCCTGGCACTTCAAAGTTAGACCCCCACCCACCCCAGACAACCCCTTTGGACCGCCCTGCAGCTGGGTGTACGCTTACAGCAGGATCCCACACCACCTGGGCCTGCGAGGCTAGTGTTACCGTCCATGGGCGCGCCTTTTGATGGCCTAATCCGGGGCATTCCCTACAAGCATTCCGGAGCCCCAGACCGTAGCCTGCCGGTGTCAGGTGCGGGGGGGGAATAATGACGCTTCCACACAAAGGAGACGCGATTACGACGCAGCCGTAAATCAGCGGTGCCCACTGCTTGGTAACGACAATCCCAGAAAGTGGGAATTGATCTCGAATGTCGCCGATGCCGACTGGAGAAGAGGGAACCCCGGGTGGACGCTGGATCCCACCCTAGACTGACCGCAAGCTGATGACCGCTCACATTTCCCGTCCGCCATTATGAAGGTGCATGTTGGACACGTGCTAAAAAATTCGGTTATAAATTGCAGAATCTGTTTTATTCTTGTGGTTCCCCCTTGTTCCCTTATAAGCCCGATTATTATAACCATGTCCTGCATGGCAGTTAAACTGGATCAACAACAGTCTGTTTTTATCATTGTGCCATAAAATGAAATAAAACTTGGACCGTGTGTCAGCATAAAAAAATATTAGGAATAGAAACTTTTATTGCTATATGGACACAGACCCATAAATTTCGGTATACATGTTCAACAGGTTAGTTCAGTTCCTGTGTGTTAATAGCCTATATATTGAAAACTTTACATGACTTCCTTTTAATTTCCCATTTGAATTGCACCGGACGATTGCGTAAACCATAGGGGAAGGAGAGAGAACTTAATTAAGGGCGATAAGGGTGTCGAGTTGCGCTGCACTCCGCAGCTGCAAGGAATGCTGGGTCGGGTGGCAGCGGTGTCAGCCTTTTATGCAGAATGTCATTTTTTTGTGGGGGGGCGGGGAGGGAGGACGATAAGTGTAAGAACACTTGAGGATGGCCGTTTTTCAGTGCGCTATGTTTTTCCGTTTAATAGAGGCTGTTTGCGTCTGTGTAGGTTAAAGGGCGCTGTCGCACACATAAACCATGTTTTTTGTACGGAAAGCGCAGGCGTTAAGTGTGACCAAGAACCAAGAAGTGTGAAAAATGTTATCGCTTGCGTGTGTTTGCCTCGGCTAGTGCACGAGCGACTCATACGGACGCTGATCGCACAAGCGACTCATACGGACGCTGATCGCACCAGTGTTTTTAAGCGCGTCCTCGCGTTTGCGTCCATCCGTTCGCCGCCGCTTCTGGTGCCACGAGCTGGACGGACCCACGGAGCTTGTTGACCTTTGGCTCCGCAGTCTCCCGTCTCGTAAAAATCGCCCCCGGCGAAGCAGTAAAGCTGGCATCTCCTGGCGGGAGGTGTTTACGCCGGTCGTGTCAGAGCTAATCCCCACCCGGCTGCTACCGTGTGCGTGTTTGTGTGCGCGCAAGGCTGTAACTGTATATGCGCGCTCTAAAAAGTGCATGGCGCATTTAATTGGTGATGCCTGAATGACATCAGCGCCCGGCTTCTGCCAGGAAAAAATGGACGTGCATAAATGGAGAAAGTTATTCGCCATAATAATAAAACTGTCTGTGTGAGATATACAGTGCGTTTGCTACAGTATGGGTGATATATGGTCAGCTTGTGATGGGAGATGTCGCCTCAAACAAACAATCAGTTGTTAGGGGCTCGCAGTGCGGTTTGGGGATGACATGTCCTTCCTGGATAGATGGAGCAGGTGCGGCTCTGCGCGGGTGGTAGCCCATGGATAAACCGTCATTCCTGTGGGCTCCATTTTCCTTTTATTTTCAGTTGGGGGTGTAACAGGGGTAGACATTCGCAGATGCATTTAAAATTATATTGGGTTTGACAAATTGGTTTTTTATGTCTGGATCTTTTTTTATGTCTCCAACATAAAACTCTACGTCAGTCTCTGCCTTCTCCCTGTGAACAAAGTAGCGCTATAAAATCCCGGGCCTGCTGCTGATTGGCTTGTTGGGAGCAGGGATCTGCGCTGTGATTGGGCTGACGAGTGCCAATCAAACTACAATCCAGGGCCTCCAGTGATCGGACTGTGAAATGGCTCAATCGAAGGAAATGTATTGGTTAGAGTCGTGTTAAAAAACGCTGCATTACGGAAGATATGCTGTGGCAGAAAGAAGATTGGGCAACATGAGTCAGAAGACTAAGCAGTTTTTTATTCAGAACCTACCACAAGTATGACAATAGTTTAACAGATCTTTAAAGAGAGTAATCTTTGTACCCTGAATTTAATTTTCAAAAATAATTCTCATCAATAGTAAAAATTGCTTCATGCCGTTGTTTCATACCAGCTAACTTTTCTAGACAAATAATCTTGAATTTCCAGTTCCATCTTGGAAACATGTAACACATAGGGATATATTTTCAGTCTCGGACATCATTGGCTTTCTGCAGTAAGGTTCTGACATACGTAAATGGCAGACGTTCCCTTCTTTGTCAGGAAGATCTGCAGAGTTCTGACCTTCCTGGGTGTTCTTCATCCATCTGGTGTAACACAAACGTTGCTGAATCCCTCAGGATCATCTGACCATTGTTTAGAAAAAGGTGGTCATTTTGTTTTTAGCTTAATTGCCGCCAATGTTTGAACATCGGCCTTCGTGTCTTACGGGTCAGGGATACCTGGCCTGCCTCACATCCCCAGGGCCGTGTGTGTGTGTGTGTGTTGGATCGCATGTTCTCCTCAACACTGGTTTTCTTCAGCGATTCAGAGGGGACTAGACCCTGGACCCTTGCAGCCTCCTCCTCCCCCACACGCTCACTATAAGTGTGACCTCAGCTTTCCCCCCTTTCTTTGGACTCGTGGGGGGGGGGTGTGTGTGTGTGGAGGGCTCAGGAGCTTGCTGGGGTATGAGCTTCGGGGGGGGGTGTCTGTGTCTGAGCCGAGGGCCCTGCCTCGTGGTCCGATTCCTCCACCTGTGCTGTTGCTGGCCCAGCACCAGTGCTACGCGAGTGGGTCAGCTGCCTGGACGGTGACAGCGTTGGGGGGGGAGCGGTGTGGTCCACGGGAGGCTGTGTGCTTCTTCTAGGTGGTCTGGGAGGACAGCGGCCCCTCTTGTCCTGACCCCGGAAGCCCCTTAGCTTGGGATTCCAGTGTTCCCTCCAAGGTAGGGCCAACGTGCTGCGATCGGCCACCAGGCGGCGCTCTTCTGGTCCCCAGTTGTGACTGCTGGCTTCAGCTCCGACCAGCAGGAAGGTTCTGCCCACCTGGAGGGCTGGGCAGCCGCAGCCCAGGTCCCGGTCCGGAACCCAGACAGCCTGTACGCCGCGCCGTATGCGGGCCGTCCCCAGGCGGAACACGGACTGGACCAGCACTGAGAACTGCCACCAGGGCCCTGATCTCTCCATGCCTCTAACCTGAACCTTCAGAACTGGGGTCAGAGGACAGAGAAGTTCAGTAATCAAACTAATCCTCCATCTTACATGATACTTAAGGACACAGTCTGGTAGATATTAAGGCTGCAGGATAAAGTCTCAAGGGAAATGCTTCTATTTTACTCTTAAAGGCAACAAAATGATAAGATGACTGTCAGGGAGGATAAGGAGGAAGGTGAAGATGGAGCATTGTGTGGGGAGAGGGGGGGTTAACGCAAAGAAATAAGGCAACTAAGAAAAGAGGGAGTGACTCCTGGACTGCGTGTGCGTTTGCATATGTCTGCACTCACCATAGTCTTTCAAACAGTACATCTCCAGGTTCATCTTCACTTTCACTTGAGACGGCTGACAGTAAGACCCGCACTGCTCACCTGTAAGGCACGAGACAGTGGGGGCGCGTTGTAAGATTAGCCTGGACAGCTGCATGGACCTCTCACTGCCGCGCTTCCGTGTGTCACCACGGTATCCGATCACCTTTTCCTGCGTTCGTGTTTAAGACAGTAACCACAAGATGGCGACAAAATCACATAACCCAGTGATTCTCAACCTTTTTTTTGTTTATCCAAGGAGCCCCTATGTCCAGGAAAATAAGTTTGGGCACCGCTGCGCACAGGTTACCGTATTGTGTCTCGTATGCGTTCCGCAACAACGACAAAAGTTGCCAATGTTGTCTAATTTAAGCATATTTTAATTTGGTTTCACTGCCAAAAGATGCAATTTGCTTTGAACATGATTCAAATAAGGTTTTACTACATAATGTTTTCCCCACAAAATAGAAGGTGAATGTTCAGGAATAAAAAAAAAAAACGAATCTAAATCTAACACCTATTTGGAAAATGGCTGTAAAATGTCTAGCCTGAGAACCATTAAACATGCACTTAAGTGAACAGACCCTCATTTTAAGGTTTTGGCCCTAAACAAAATAAAACATATACTGCAAGTTACATTATTTTTAACAATGTTTTAAAACGCAATGAACCAAGTACCGATGATTCCTCGCCTTTCCCGTCCATCGGCATGAGACGCCCCCTAACTCAACGGTTTGATGTTAGCTGTAGATTCTGTGATTCTGTGTAACATCATGACCACAGCTCTCGTACTGCTTGCAACCAGGAAGGAATGCTGTTGGTTTCCAGTAAAAAAAAAACTTTAATAAAGCCCTAATTTTAACATACAATCAAAGTAAATCGATATAAATGTGCCGAAAAATATCAAATTTTGATTTATGCCGCCACCCAGCAATCTCGTAAATGCGTGACCCACTTCAGTCCTCGCTGTGGCCCCATAGTCGGCCACGGCCTCCCGGTTGAGAACCCTGACACAAGCAGCAACAGAAATGACAGTGACAACATGTAGAATCCATACTGCATGTTACACATATCCTGACGGAAAATGTAATCTTTAGTGTGTGCTGTCCTTTAACCTGCTGCAGTTCTTTTTGTGATTGGCTGGTTATCTACAAGAACCTCAGAGCAGAGCTGATCTCGCCATTCACCTTACCAATGCGGTACTGGGGCTGGTAAACGGGAGTCGTGGGGACCTGCTCCTGGATTCCTGCATCAATGACAAAAGCACACACGTGATTGGGTAAGAGGCCAGCAGGCGACATGAAAGGGAAGCTCTGGATTTTCAAGTTGTCCCTTGATAGCAGGTGCTACAGGAAGAGCTTGGTGGTCCTGCTGTGAAGGTCAACTCACTAACTATGCAAAAGAAAAAAAAAATGTGAAGAATTTGAATAATCCATGCTGGTGGTAGAGGGTGAATATGCTAACAGCGAGGAGGCTACCCTAGTGCCGCGATCGCTGTGTGCATGGAGGGAGCAGGCACATCAACACGCAACGCTAGCAGCAGGAATGCGAACATGTGCGCTACGCTAGCATTCCTCTGTGAGCGCGCTGCATGCCTGGACGCAAGAGGCCTCATCTGGGCCAGCCTGTGCATGTGTGTGGTCCTCAAGGGTGGAGCTGGTTAACCGGCTGCCCCCCTCCCCATCCGAAACTGTCCACCGGTCCTCAGAGAATTGTGGGAGCATCTGTGTAACGTGACCCCCCCCCGGGGGGGATCTGCCCGCCATGCGGCACGCTCGGGAGCATCTTTCTAACGTTACGTGGCCTCTGAGATCTACCTCCATTAACACTGACCCCGGCCATGAGAGGCCTTGAGGTGGGGGGGGGGGGGGCACCCATATATTACACAGGCATTTTCAGAGCCCTGCATCTCTCCTCCCAACCTGACATAACTGGGACAGTGATACCCAATCCACTCACACAGCTGACTGGGGTGGGGGGGGGGGGGGGCTGGTGGTACAGGAGGTCTACACCCACAATTTAGTGTGGGGGGGGGGTACTGGCCTCAGATCATCTATAAGTTTAGTAAACACAATCATTGGAGATATTATAAGAACTGTTCCTCATGCTGAAATGAGCGTGTGGGATGTGCTGTCATGTGCTAAGCGGGGAGGCTTTGTGTGCGGATGCTGGGTTCCCCGCCGGGACCCGCCGGTTTAAAAACAAACACGGTTTTCTTTCAGTGTGTCTTTCCGTTTGAAGAATGATGTGTCTACGTGGCTGACAGAGGAGCTGACGGACCCAACAGGTGCCGGGGCCTCCTCGCATACCCTGGCCCATACCGCGGCCCGCGGAGTGGGAGAGCGACGGTCCAGCTGGGAGACACACGTGGAGTAACCATTACACCCCAGCGGAGTCGGGAATAGATGCAGAAGGCAGCCAGATCTGACTTTAGCACAGGATCATCCTGCTCTCCAGGATGGGACCCGCTGGATAATGAAGGGTTCCTTTGTTGTTCCGGTTACACAAAGACACAGATCTGGGATTGGATTGCCAGCTGGACTTAACGGTTGCAATCGACCAATCAGGGGCCAGGAAAAGAAACATGGTCCCACCCACTTTTATAAATACACACAACATTGTGGGCTCTATTTTGACGATCTAATGCAAAGCACAAAGCAAATCAATAATTTATGGGCATGTACAAATCCATTGTGCTATTTTGGCGGCAGAAGAAAAAAGGTTGTCCTAACTCAATTATTCAGAGGCATTTTTTGAGCATAACATGCAAGAAATGGTGTTATTTCCTTATTTGTTTTAAGTCGGTTGACAGCATCGCATAATGTAACATGGCAATGTTGATTTTCATGCAATTGTCACTGGAAAGTTCTCCACATCACGCTCCGCTTCTGGCCTGTCCGCTAATCTACCCGCCTCTCTCTGCCCTCCCGCAGTCGCTTCCTAAGGCAGAAGCGACTCAGCACTGCATCTATTAGGGAAGAATAATCCCCTGTAATTATATGTATCCTAACTGAATTCACCACGAGTTTTCCTCACTTTTGTCAAATTACAGAACTGCCCACTTTAATGCCTGACAACGATACTTGGCTTCTTAGTTGCAAATTGTTTTAAAATTCTTTGCCTTTGTGGTTTGAACTTTTTAAACACCTCCTCACGATTTTTCTAGGTAATGAAAATTCTGTAGCAGGTTTTTTTTTAACGAAATTATCTCCATCGGCATATTTATGTTAATAATCCTTCCCCAGTGTTGATTAGTCAGCCTGTGAATACCTGACAGCTGCACAGACACAAGCATGCTAGCATGCTAGGCTAACACTTACGGAGGCAGGGCCGAATCGGAGAGTGCCCCTGCTGGTAACCCGGGGCACAGCGGCTGCACCTCAGGCCGGTCACCCCATTGCGGCAGAGGCACTGGCCTGATGTCTGATTACACCACCGCCCTACTGCCCCCACTGGATGGCACTGGCAAGCTGAGAAGGGAAAGAGAGGGATGAAGAGAATGAGAAGAGACATAAAGAAAAGAGGAAAAAGAATGAGAGTGGGGGGGGCCAGTAAGATACAGGCAGTGGGGTAATGGAACAGATTTGTGAAGAAGACACTTCAGATACGATTACAAGCAAGAAAATGCAGTGTCATAACTAACATCTTCTGCTTGTGTGTTAAAACATTTTCACTGTTTTGATAATCAATTCTGTTTAAGCTTGACGTGAAAGTTTAAACAAACTCACCAGAAACCCAACACAAGGCCTACGATCTCATTTCCAGTCACAGGGATATTTAAACAAACTATTGGGGATGTACTGCAGAAGTAAACATTGTAAGCTAAATCAGTACTTGGCGTTTTTCAGGGTTTGGCATATTTATAGGAGTATTTTACTCTAATATATCAGCACAGGGTTAGGGAAACAAACCTCATGTTACAGTCACACAAAGACTAACAGAGGTGTAAATTTCAGATTCAGAAAGTAGAAATCCAGACCAACACTTTGGTTTCAACTAACCAGTTGAATATAAAGAGTCACAGAGTCCTCAACTGGTTGGATGAATTGAAATCTTGATCGGGATTTGAAACTTTCTGGACCTGAACTATCCACCTCTAAAGATCAACACAGACTGACGTGTGTGAATCAGGCACACAGACACAGACTGACGCGTGTCAATCAGGCACACAGACACAGACTGACGTGTGTGAATCAGGCACACAGACACAGACTGACGTGTGTGAATCAGGCACACAGACACAGACTGACGTTGGCACGCCCTCCGGTGGCTCAGCGGCTTGCTGTGGTCGCGGGTGAAGCCGTTCTGGCAGTACTGGCAGTGCCG
Organism: Brienomyrus brachyistius; assembly: GCF_023856365.1. Classification (NCBI taxonomy): domain Eukaryota; kingdom Metazoa; phylum Chordata; class Actinopteri; order Osteoglossiformes; family Mormyridae; genus Brienomyrus; species Brienomyrus brachyistius. The sequence continues at coordinate 27,137,090 of NC_064542.1, read as the reverse complement.
CCCGGCGGTGTGGTGCCCACACTTGAGGCAGATGCCCCCACTGCGGCGCCCAGACTGCTGGAAGACTTCCATGCTGAATTTGCACTTTGAGGAGTGACCATTACACTCGCACGCTGCGGAGGAGAGATGGGGGGGGGGCGTCACAAAGAAGGTTCCGGAAAGCAGCCTGGTGCTCAGCCATCCTTATATTACGGTAATAGAAAATTAGTATTTTTCACATATCAATTCGAACTTTGGGTTTTGTGGATTTTGTAGGCTCTGCCCAGCTACGTTGTCATTCTAGGAACGTTTACTGAACATTATGTTGACGGTATGGAAACATTCAAAGTGTCACGTTTTCCTGATGTTCCAGAACATTATCCTACGACTACTAACAACTACAGCTACTGCTACATGAATGAAAGGCCTAAGGGAGAGGAACAGGCAGTGCTGTGGCTTTACACCTCTATGGTCACAGGCCAAGGCTGGTTGGTGAATTCGCAGTACATACATATAACACTATTATAAAATTATTTTTATTCTAAAACAATATTTTTCAACAATTATGTTTAAACGCCGTCCAGGTGTCAAACGTGGAAATAACCTTCCATTGACGTTACAGTAAGGACATTCTCTGCCAGCTCTGAGAAGACCTTCACATAACACTGCCTGTAGTTCTAGGAACATTCCCTGTTAGTTGCGTGCTTGTATCTCTGAGGGCCTTCTCCAGGTTCTCCAGTTCCCACCCACCCCCTAACAGTCCACAAAGGTAACCAGAGTCGTTTACCTGCCACGTGGAGCGTAACTGTGTCTGTAAGTGTGCAGTACACCTGCTTACTGGTGTGCCCTGTGCATTCTGGGACAGACTAACGGCAATGTTTCTCAACCAATGTTTCGCATTTTTGCTCCCTCCAAGCTCCCAGCCAATCAAAGAACACCAATCACCTGGTACTGACGTGCTGGGAGGGAACAAAGATGAGGATTGGCTTTAGGTCCCCGAAGACCGGACTGAGAGACACTGGCTTACTGGATAAACAGCCGATTTTGGATCAATTATTCAGAACAAGCTGACATACACAACATATTACAGGCATGAGTTTGGATTAAATGCACTTTTAAAAATCCAGGTTGCTACGGCAATTCCCTAGGGCGTGTTATGGTGACAGATGCACAAACAGCAGCATGGGGGGGGGGGGGGGGACTCACGGACGCAGGGGTGCGGGTGGCTGGGCGTGGCGCGCTGCCAGGGCCGGTCGCAGTAGAAGGGTTCGCAGGCGTCGCAGTCGGGCCCGGTCGTGTGGTGCTCACACAGGCAGACCGCCCGGCCCTGGGCGTCGCGGAGACAGCGGGAGGCGTGGCCATTGCACTTGCACCGCCCCCCAACCTGCAGGTCAGACAGTGACAGGGCGGGCCGGGAGAGCAGGGACGAGGCCGACGGGAAGTCCTTGCCCCAGTGCTGCCGTGGCGCCCCGTTTATCTGCCTGTGATTCCTCCGTCTTCTCAGTTCTCGTTCTGTGGTGCCCCTCTTTGGACCCTCTATCGTCCAATCACACCTTCCCTCCACACACGCCTTCCTCCTCCGGCCCCGCCCCTTCCCCTTAGCCACTCCCTTCCTGGAGAGTGCCACAGCACGCCGTAGGGACTCATCTTTCTGGGTCATGTTGTGTCCATCTTTAGGTTGCCTGGTCCGCCCGTTACTCACTTTCCAGGGTTTATCAAACTTTTCATTTCTGTCTCTCGCAGACATTTTCATGCTGGTGCCTGTTTTACCGAACTCTGACAGCCTCGTCCCTGTACTCCCATTTACAATACCACCTTTTGCCCTACTGGCATGGCCACGCCCATTTGGAGAAGACCCAGCCCTCCATCTCAAGACCCCACCCTCATTGAGGGGGGGCTCCACCTTCCTGGCTGCCTGTTGGTGGAACACCACCCTGATGTCAGTGGCGGTTACCCAATCCTGAAGCACGGGACTGTTATCAAAATCCGAGGAGGAGGGCCGCCCATCCAGGGTAGAAAAAGCTAAAACCAGCCCCCCTCGCTGTTTCTGCAATGGCCGAGCATCCGAACAAAAGGGCTCCATCTCCTGATGACGTGAGAGGGCCGAGGTGCGGGGGACCAGCCCAAAGGAGCCCATGCAGTCGGGGGAGTAAAACTGCAAGGGCCTCCAGCTGCGGCCGTGGTCCATGGACTTCAGGACTGAGATATAGAGAGAGTCAAGTGGCGCCCTCTGCTGGCAGAACTGCAGGCTGACGTAGGTGACCTCAAAGCGTCGCCCCAGGGGTACGGTCAGGGTCCAGTCCCCACTGAGCTCCTCCCCCAGCCAACAGCTCAGGTTGTGGGGGTTGTGGAGGTCCGTAAGTGAACTGACATTTCTCTCAGGGCCACCCAGTGTATTAGAGACCTGCACTGGTACACTGTAAGCAGCATTTATAAACTCCGACAGGCAGTGCCGCGGACGCCCGTCCAGCTGGTAGCAGGGGTCCTGGGCAGAACTCCAGCGCAGAGTGGAGTGGGACAGGGAAGGAGAGAACAGGGAGGAAGGGAAGAGGGAGAAGAGGAAGAATAGAAGGGATAGGGTAGGAGGGGAACGGGGAAAGAGTGTCATGTCACAGTGCCTGTGGGTGGAAAGGCGACATTAAAGTAGGAATAATGAAGTTCCAGTGGTCACAGGGTATCACAGAAAAGACGAGTGAGCGTGTCTTTACCCCCGTGTCTGTCGAGCTGCCAAACCAGCGTGCATCACTCAGACAATGCAAACAGCTACACAGCACAGGACAATGTAAACAAGACGTGGCCCAGTGGGCTGAGACACTGAGACGCTGAGCCTATGATCGAAAGGCCACTGGGTCGAATCCCAGTGTCAGCAGAGAGAGGTCACCGATGGGCCCCTGAGCGAGGCCCTTAATCCCCAACCGCTCCAGGAACAGTCTGACTCAGCTTTAGCAAAACAAAATGAATGTCGCTTCGTATATAAGCATCTGCTAAAATAAACAAACATTTCTTCATATCACTTTACAGCTGCAGTGCCAATGATCCAGCACCTCCACCCCCAGTCCAACAATCTGCTGTTGGATTTTCACATGCTCATTAAGTGCCCCGATGCCTCAAAAATCACCCTGCAATCATCCGCCACATCAGCACAAGCCACCTGTGGGCGAGGATGGGGACGCAGAAGGTGAGAGGAGGTCAGCGCGTGTGTGTTTTACGCCAGCTGAGTTGAATTATCAGATTCGCTGTACTTCTGGGAATACTCCCTGTACACTGACGCAAGAGGAAGAGCGTGAAAGCAAAAAGAGAGAGAGAGAGAGAGAGAGAGATGGATGGGGGAAGGGAAGAGAGCGGGGAAGTTAGCAGGGCTGAGAAAATTTATAGGGAGGGGAGAAAGATATGTGACTAGAGCCTTACACTGCGCTTACTGTACACAGCAGGAGCATGCGATGTTCATCCCATGACCCGCAGACTCATGACAGATTAACTGCCCTTTTGTTCCGCTGCTCAAGAGTACCGGGAGGCTGTGGGTTCTTACTGCGTCTTACAGCGACATGAAAAAACAGCACATTGCACTTCAAATTAAAGATATTCAACCAAAATAGATATACACAGATACATATACACTCCTGTGTCTCTCATAGCTATATATAAAACAATTTAAATACACATGTAAAGATTTATGTATATATATATACATATACATACACACACATTTACACATGTATAAATATCTCTCTCTCTCTCTCCCCATCTTGTATATTTCCTATGTCTGTCTGTCACCTGCCCCCTTCTCTCTGGGAACGTTCCTAACTGTCGAAGATTGATAGTCTCCTAACAAGCGTTTGACACTGACAGCACAGTCAGCAGGGATGTATAAACCAACCCTGTAGGAGTGACACGCATTTCCAGGGTCGCAGGCCGAGTCAGTGCGCTCAATTAGAGCAGCGTCTGAAACCCGAGGCCGCATTCTGGGCCCGAGGGGGCACGCGGGAGGGGGCAGGTTTGGTTCCGTTCCCCAGGTCAGGAGGAACTGTTTTGGCGTTGCCGTTGGAGACAGATCGCACCGGGGACAGGGCGATGAGCATTGAGGCACATATCCCAGAGACTGGCATGGATCCCGATCATTTCGGATGCGTCAGGACATGCATGCGGGGAAGCCAGGCCACTGGCAGAGCGCGCAAAGACCCTTTAATCAATTGCCTGATTAATTGAATATTGTATTTCAAAGGGGTGTCAGCTCACATGACGTTTGCAGATGTACAGGGTTTGTATGCTGGGGGTGGGAGTATGCAGTGATATTCAGGGATGAACTTCCCTCCTTTTTTCTGGGGGTGGGGGTTAGAGATTCCTGACCTATGAATGATTCGGAATCATGTTCGTTTCCATTCCTCATATTGCGCATTACAACACTAATTAAACATAGAGCATTAGCAGTACCTGCTGAATGGATGCCGTTCATGGGAATTAGTGACACCTTCGTTTGAGTGCCAAATGCCGATCTCCTCACGGCTGCAGGACCTGTCATCTGGGATCAGGGGTGGGGGGGGCGCTATGTAGGGATCACTTCTGGATAAAATATTCTTAAATAAACACTGGTGTACGGCTAAAGCTCCAACCATAAAATTGCAATTAACATACAAGTAAAACTTTTAACCGCCACCCCCACACCCACACCCACCCCCACCCCCACCTGTCCAGCCCCACCCCTGGCAAAACTGCAGACCCGTCAGAGTGACAGGACGGTTCATTTAAGCCCTTTTTGGAATGGAGAATTTTAATGGTGCACGTAGAAGCACATGTGGGTCCCACCAGACCGGCCCATGATCGATTCCAGAATTGAGGGCCCAGAGAGAAAAAAACCCTTGGGGTGGGGGGGAGGGGAAGATGGCGTCCATTGAAAGATCGGACAGGGGGTCGAGGGGACGTAGAGTGCTTGGACGGGGAGGTGGGGGGCACACAGTGGGGGCCGGAACAGACCCCGGACTCTGGTCTGAAAATCCCTTCAATTTGTCTGCTATTCAAAGCCTCATGCGTTCTGGTGAATTCATCAGGACCTCAGGGGTGGGAAGGCGCTCTCTCCTTCTCTTTCTGTGGGGAGGGGGGTGTTTGGTTAGCTAACTGCAGCCTGGTACCTGTCAGCTAACTCCGTTCCAGTTAGCCGCTTCAAATCCCCATCTTTGGACAGCATTAGAAGCAGATGAATTGGATTTAGCATGTCTCACACATTTTAAAATTCCTGGTCATGGGCAGGATGGGGCTATACCCCGCTCCGGGGGGAATAAGGTGGGGGGGGGGGGGGGTCCATCTCCTGGGCCAATACCACAGAGACTTTGCTCAAGATGTCACGCAGCTGTTACAGACAGTTGTAATTACTTATTACTAATGAAAGAAAAATGAAACCTGACACAGTAACGTGTATATTTTTTTAAATAGATCTATAAGCTGAACCTCACGGGAATCAAAGGAACTCCGCAATAAAACATTTCTCTTTCCACATTAGTGAGGAGTCCTTGGACAAACGATAAACTTAATAGTACTGTAACTCAAGCTTAAAAAAACAAAATGACACTCTCTTTAAGCTTCCTACGTATAGTGTAGCTTGTATGATCAAATACTCTCGATAAGGCCTTGGCCCTTTATCTTAAAACACAACAAGTCGGATAAGCGGACAAACAAACAAGGTTATGACTAGGCACCTGTTTGTGACTGTTGAATGTTTGTGCCATAACACCTTTGTCCACTTCCCATGGTCCCGAGGCCAACCGGATCCCACCCCGCAGATCCCACTCCTACACACGTAAGGAACACAATCCCTGTCCTACTCTCGGCAACAAGCACCTTATTCCACGCGGAGGAGCAACCCTCCAGCCTCCTCCAGGGGTAATAATCTAATTTTAGTGGCCTGTCAGGGAGGTACACTGACAGCCCGAAGAAAATGGATTATCGCTGCTGGTATCTTTAGCAAAACTCTGTTTTCATCTAGGTCCGCACTCTCCCAAATCACTGCATGGGGAAAAAGGAAGAGTCAAGAGAGAGAGACACGGAAAGGAGGCCCCCCTATAGCCTCCGCTATAATTACCCGCGTTAATGGGTCGACGCTGCCCGTTTTAACAGATTGCATTTAGATCGCAGAATCGCATTTGGATATCGCCGGAAGGTGGCGCTACAGGCGCCTCGGCAAGCCGGCAACACAGGTGTAAAAACCTGCAGTCAAAAAAGGAGGGAGTAACTGCATAGGGGATACAACTGCGTAATTTTAATACAAAGGTGTATTTATTTTGGGATTAATTAATCCAATTAGGGGGTACATGCCCGCTCATTTTACGCTCTGGGATAAAGTATAAACTACCTTATTCACCACGTTATGTTTAACAATAAATATTAATATACAGTTTATAAATAAAGGTTTTTATGGACATATTTAGGGATTTTCTGTTTAAATGAATCACTGAAAAATAACCATGACGTGTCAGCAGATTAGACAACAGGCTACGAGGTAACGTCGAGGTCAAAATAAGAAAAACGCCTAAACAACGTAAGAAATATAAAAGATGATACCGTGTGATGATGCCACGTTACGAATTTAAATTACATTATTATCTGATTCGGCCCCAAAAAACATCACACAATAATAACCGATCTATTCATCGCTCCGTCTTCTACGGGCTAATCCTAGTCAGGCTAAAAGCCTGTAGACTAGAATAACAGCAGATATTTTAAATCATTATTTAAATCAGAGGAGCATATCTATTACTTAAATTATATGTTGTGACAAAATGTTTCTTTTCCGTTCCATATCAAAGCGTTAAAACGTTAAACAACAGAAACGTTAAAATTGCGTAAATTAAATATATATTGTATATAACTACACAAGTAAGTTATATCTTTTATTTTGGACAATCAATATTTACGACACTACAAACGAAGGAAAAATACGGTGACGGCATACGATATACTTATTTTTATTGACACGTTTGGACCTAGCGTGGCCTCCTCCAAAGGCCGTAAAGATATTTTTAGGAATATAAGACCGTGGTTATATTTATTTGCTTTGCTCTGGAACAAAGACCTGAAGGGTAAATGCATAATATTTTCTCGTAACACTCCAGCTAATATTATGTATGAGCCGTGTAATAGCACCGACCGAAAATAATAATGAGACGTAATATTTCATCCAAACTCCACGGGTCTGCAGGTCAGTAATATGGCGATTACACTTTAACAACTACCCATGATTTTAAAGGTTTTGACTGTTAAAGTTATTATTGTAACAGTAAAAACGGGAGCGGGGGAATACAGCAAAACGAACCTCAGTGATAGTCTAAATAAAATGATTACAAAATAAATGATTACTATTATTACTACAATTTGTAATTTAATAAGATATATAGTTAGACAAAAATGGTCCGTTAGAAATAGGTAACTGACCTAACGTCATTTCTAAAAACATGTCAACTGTTAATTTATGGAAGAACAATAATTCTGTTATTACTATTTAATTACCATGCCGGATGCAAAATTAGACTCCAAATCGAAGAAAAGGGTATTTCTAATTTGCAAATTGACCAAAGATAAATAAGATGATAAATTAGGCCTTATTGCCACACGGAAACTGATTTGTTCTATTGACTTCGCGTACTTTATATTTTTACGGAAATGTATGTGCGCGGCATATTGTCTAAAGCGAAGCATATTGTACATGTAAACAGACATCAAATTTAACATATGCTACGTCCAGTCGTACACTTAAGCTATAGCTTCTAGCTGAACGGCTGCCCTTATCATCAACATTTATAAAAGAAGGAAAAAGGTTACAAGCCTTGGACGAGGTACAAAAAGCATAAGAAAATTGTGCTGCTATAAATAATTCTCATTTAGCATCTTAAGCACGAAGCATAATTTAGAAGTTTAAAGCGATTTTTAAAATACCAATATTCGAATATAACATGCATAGTAGCCTATAATTTGTAACAATTATTAATGTAGTTATTTTACATAATTAAATACCGTCCTGGTTAAGACAAGCGAAAACGTTATTTATACATTTGATAATAACGTAATTAAAACTTTTTGTAGTAATTAAAACTACAAAGGTGACACATATACGATACAAACAGGACGACAAGAATGATCGTAAAATACAAAAATTATAAATATTAAACGCTTCCAATAATCATTGTCAATCTCCAAATTGTCAGTCAGAAAAACAATCATTTCCAGATAGTCTTACAATAACTGCAAATAACGTGTTATTTGAAACAAATAGCATTTACTTATATATTAAGGTTGAAATTGTATTAAAGGTATGAAATTGTTATAATTTAACAGCTTTGAATTACACCAACCCCCATTAATAAACATTATACCTGGTTTTAATGTCAGTATCATTAATTCCTCCCTGGAAACGAAACATTTTAATTAACTGACGAAACACAGAAAATACTGACAAAAAGAACAAAATACTGGCATAAGTAACCTCTTAAAATGAGAGTTGCATTGAGCTTAAGGATCAAACGTTCAATCGTGCGATTTAAGTCTCAAACAAAAGCATATCATAAATGACTCAGGAAACGATTGATATTTTTGATCGATCGACTCTCTTGAGTTAGTTACGTATACATCACGTTTCATTGTCTCAAGTTCAACCAGACGCGTAAAAATATCAAGATTTTTGCTGTAAAACTTTAATTTACCACCCAAAAATCGTCCCCTATATATACCTGAAATTGCGTGGGTGTAATGTAAAATTATAGTGCTATTTCCATTGCGTTGGTATAAATGTTAGCGTATTACTTGTCAATTAATAACAAATTAGGACAGGAAGCCTTCAGAAAAAATCACACTTAATCTAACAAGTGACAGCGTTGGGATACAGTTTAAGCCTATTTAGCCTAGGAAACGTCGGTATAATTAGCAGACACTGCCGGAGTCGTACGAATTTATGCAAGCATATTCAGCACAACATCGCGTGATTTTTATTTTCCATTTTTTGCCTGCAATTCTTGCAAATATGTACCCCATGCATTACGTGTTTTGTACAAACCGGAAGCTACTGCAAGTAGTCCCTAAGACCCCCTAATGTGAGGCCTGATATCTTAATCGGGACTAATTGAAATGGTCATAGCCTTGTCTTTCAGTTTTAATTTCTAAGTCTATTCTTCTTTTCCCGTATCGTAGTGTGTAGGTCTGGCTGAGACTGGCGGGTGAAAGAGATTAAGAGGATTGAGATTTTGCACTAACCATGCGCGTCGCAATGCGTGGTCACACTCCGCCCGTGTCCAGCGCGTTCATCTGGGGTGCAACAAGTGGGCAGTTATTTAGCCGCGATCGCTGTGATCGCTGAGCAGCGGATCCTCCTCGACCGGGTCCCCCGCGCCAGGGGGCGTCCCGTCCTGACGTAAAGCAGCACAAGCTGTTGCAGATCAGCCGGAGGCCGGAGTGGGGATACCGCTGTCTGTGTAGCTTTCACCACTGGCGGGCAATTTAAAGATCACATAATCCATATACACTGCAGGATCATCGCAGCTTTCTCACCATTGTTTTGAGCTTGGAAGTTACTTTCTCAATTGGTTTCAAGTGCTTCACTACCAGACATAAAAAAAAACCAGAGCACAGAAACAAAAGTCAATCAAATAAAGACTTACACGTGAACTAAAATTGACGCAGATGGAAAACGGAGGAGGAAATTATTCTAAGTGAAAGGGAATGGGTCAAGCGATTAGAAGGAAGAGAAAAAACGAGAGGGCTTTCCAGAGAAGCATATAAAAGGTGATTGATGACTTCCCTTAAGGAATTATCCCCAGGTGTGCGTCGGGACCCTTAGCGTTTGTTCGAGTGCAGAAAGGGCTCCGAGGCGTTTGGAAAACAGTCTTGAAAGGAAATTAAAAAGCAAAATCTTTTTAAAAGTAAAATGAACCGCGGAAAGCATTAGAGCTGGATGTGGAGTACCTCTAACAGCAGTTATGAAAGTACGATATAGATGGAAAACATGTAACGCTTTGGCAAATTAGATATGTTTAGTTTTATGGCATATAAAGCGAAATGATTCCAAATAAAAAGAGTTCGCAATCAAGGATTGTGCAGAGCATCATTGGCTTTGGATGTTTTCGTGTCTTACAGTCCCCCCCCCCCCCGGCCCTGGATTCGGTGGAAATCCTTTTTCGCGGACGCCCATAAACATCTTGACCCAAGTTCACGGACACTGGCTTACCACACCAGTTGGTTACTGTTATGAAGTCACGAACCTGGATACAGTGATCGACAAAATGAAGTGCACTCACACGAAAGGCAAGATGAAAAAGGACAGCCAAGTTTGGACGGAGCTCAGCAACACGAGGCAGATTTGTTCATGCTAACGCAGGGTGTTCAGACACCTGTCATTCTGGAAAGGTTGGCTGAATCACTAAACTATCCGTCCTTAAATCGGTGGGCTCGTCCGTTTAGTGTGAGAAACTAAATTCACACAGCGTGTTATATATTACGCTGAATGTTCGCAGACATGGTTTATATGGCCGGCCGTGTCTGCAGGTTTTATAGGCCATTAAACTGCCAAAAACCTCAATTCTGAAAACGAAAGCCATTCATTCCGTTGTAATAATTCGTTTGCTTAGTGAGGGCTCAGGTAAAGAGAGCTAATGACACAATGGATGGCCAAGACCAAATACGTTTACTAGAGGAGAGGGGGATGGTTGCAACATTTTTTCCTTCAAAAAAACAAAAGACTGTTTGCATTGGAGAGACAAAATTTTAATGCAATAAACCCACATTGGTCAGCTACTCACCCACTCTGCTGTAACATGTGTACATATGATAATATACGTACAATTTATACTTAAAGTCAAATGTTGCAACTGACCCCATAATTCTTTAACGTCATTTTGCAATTTATTTACTTTATTCGTGCACAGATAGGTTCTTCGCTAAATTAAATTGGCGTAGAAACACGGGTAAAAGGAAAAACGTTTTCAAGTAAACAGTAACGCTTGCGTTTTGGTTATTACAATGCATTTGAAATATAATTTTTAAATTCAAAATCAAGATATTAGGAACTGAATAATATTGCTGTGAAAGTTTACTGAACTCTAAGATCATAAAAAATACTTTTTGTTTTTACCCTGAAAAGTATTTTTTTTCTTTTGCAGAAGGGGGGGGGGTTCTTCTTACAGGGGAGGAGAAGGAGGGGCTAACAGAGCGTGTGCAATATGAACGTCATCACCGTAGCTCATTCCCGATTTTATAGGAATAAGCCATGATGCAACTACCCTCTGTTGCGACTGTCAGCACTCTGCCCCATCGCAGGAACCCACACCCACAAACATTACTTTTTAGCTCACTGGTTTATGGATCACGGCTGGTAGGTGGCGGCCCACAGTATTCCCAGTAAGCGCCACGCCACCATCTCTGCATGTTGCCTTCACATAGCACGAAGATTTCATGCAACGCCGACGATCAGAAACGGGGGAAAAGGTACAAAAGGAGGTTTCATTTAAATATTGCAACATAATCAGATTTCAGTGCAGGACACATCAAAAGACAGAAAACTGCTGGGAGAACATGTGGTCTCCGCCGGCATTTAGATCAGAAAATAATGAAGATTTATAAAGTGAATTTTGATTCTGCATGGACTTCCAATACGAAATTGGAATGAATGGTATATTGTCTGAGGACGGAATTATTTAGAAAAAGAGGACATTATCTGGCACTGAACAACTAACTGTATCACGGTGAAATTCTCATTTAGAGCAGAATGTCAAGTCTTCAGCTGACGCAAATTCAGGCACGATGCTGGCAACGGAGAGCGTGATGCATGTCCTCGTGTCACAGTTGGAAAAAGTGGCAATATTTGACACTGAAGTTGACAAATTACTTTTATATAGAAATGCTAAAGGATAAAGATCAAAGGAAACTGCGCTCCTCTAGTTTGTTTTCCAATCACAGTCACATTATGTGATTTCAAACATTCGCTCATTTGAAAGTTTCTCTGCATGTAAAGCCCACCCACCCACCCCCCCCTAAAAAGCAAGTTTCTGAATCTATATCAGTTAAACTCTCAACCTGTGAAATTCAGCTTAATACAGCACAAGCGTAGGCCTCTGTAATTCAGTGTGAATGTTTCACTGTTTTCTCTCCTTGTGCATCCGTAACCCTACCAATGCATTTTGAAACAGGAATTCTCTTACCTTGGACTGTATTTCGCAATGCAGAAATGCTGAAAGTTGCTCTGAACTTCCACCACAGCAGATAGTGGTGACATGAACAGGAAGTAACTGGTTACGAACCACAACACACTGACCCAATAAAAACCCAAAACGCACATTTTACATGAAGGTCTATTTAGCAGATGCTTTTGTTTCAAACTTAATCGCTGATGACACACAGTGTCTGAGGACTATTTGATACTGAAAACAAAAGTTAGATTTGAAGAAAAAAAAAACATGATTCGAAACGCATAGAACTTCTGTACTGCTAGCTTGCAAACAGATTTGGAATATTCACAAATTTTCACTTATGTTTTCCAATTATTACCCTCATCTTTATCAACGTTATGGTTTTATTTATGGTATAATGCAGCGGAGTCTCTCAGAGTAAGATTAATATAAATGGGACCTGAGACAAGTACCCATAATGCCCCCGGTTTAGAATAAATAATCGATTAGATAGGGCTTTGCTGACAGCTGCGCCTTGTTATACGTTTTGTGCCCTATTGCAGTATAAATTCAGATGACTGGACATCTTTGCATAATGCATTTATATGCATTTCTGTGTATTTCACAATCACACCTGAATGTACTTGACACTGTAAACAACCACAAGCAAAATGTCAGTAAATAAAATACATTTTAATGCAATAAAAAGCTAAGATGCTCATAAAAAATAACCAAAAATATTCAATTGCAGCATATGTTGGATCTTGGGTATTAACAGGACATTACACTGTTTCTTACTGCCAGTGACATCAGTTGTGAGACAGTGTTATGAATGGGAGGAAACAAGCGTTTTATGGGAAAAGAAAACCTGTACAGGGATACAGTGGCCAATGAAAAAGCGGCTAATTTAAGTTTCAAAACTGATAGAAGTACGTGGCCCTTTACATTTGACCGCTATCTCCTGGTAGAAAATATTAAACGCATCACAGTGTTGGTCGGTATCAAGACATCAACATGCTCCCAAAGACAGCTGTACGCATTTTAGCATTTCAGTCCCGATGGAACAATGGTCCGATTGGGCTTAAAAATTCTACACTGGAGAGTTTTGTCTTCCAAGCAAATTCTAAGACTGATTTCTCACATTATAGTCGCATCCTGTAGCAGGACTCTCTGCTCTTCCTTACCTTTTTCCAATAAGCTTCTTTTGAAGCTTTACTGGCTAAAACATCGAAATCACGAAACCAAAATGACTCAGCTGAGGACCTCAATATCATGTACACAAAAATAATGTAACACTTTTGGGAAAGAACATTACACTCGCATCAATCTATTAATTACTTTCAGGGCTACTCGTTACTTTATCGTTGCTATTTCTCAGACAGCAAATTAACAGTTGGGTCGTTCAGCAGTTCCGTGTTTGACAAAAAACATCGAAGAGAACAAATTTGTCAGCAGAAAACATTATTTTGATCCAAGGATGATAAAAGCAAAACATCATGTGACCTGAAGCCTTTGTTATACACCTGAAAACTTGAAGTTGATAAAGAACCGATTTACAAGACACCTAAGTGCGACTGTTTCGTTAGTTAGCGAAAGTGGCTTTTTAAAATTTGATATTTGGCGCCACCATGTGGTAACTGCTTTAAACAAAGAATGTTCATAATTGCCTTTAATATAAAGTAGCGCACATGAGCACAAGAAAAAAAACATTAAATATTATAAAAACTTCTTGAGAAGGTTGGTGGAACATCATGCACACTGCCGCTGACACTTACTGCTGCTTCGGAGTTTCCCAGACCTGACGTCCAGCCGGCAGCAGAGAAGAAGGGTCACAGAGCACCTCCTTGGAGGCTACCAGCCTTCAGATGGCTGATCTACATCTGATCTGACGTGGACCATGGAGGAGATCCTGGGTTGGCGTTAGGGTCAACCACCACTGGGCTGCAAATGGCTGATGTTTAGGATGGGAGGAGGAGCTTGGTACGATTTCCCTGTCTGTCAGTCAGCTTGTCCCATGCCTTCTCAAAGTTCTCCGGCATCGTGCATCTCCACTTTGGGCTCACTAGCAACCTCCTGGCTCTGCGCTCCCTTTGTTCCCACATCGCCCTTCCACATCTCCTTCAGACATTCTAGACAGTACAGGGGAAACCATCAAACTGTGTACAGGATACTGAGCAAATACAACTGACTTTCTGCTACTAAACACTTAGAGAAAACACTGAGCTTTGTAGTGTGATTTCAAAAACAAGGTAACTCGGGTAGTATTCGACTGAGCAGTAATGTATCAAAAAGATGAGAAGAAAAATCTTCTGTGATAATGTAGGTGGATATAGGAAAAATATAAATAAATATGAATAAACAAACACTCTAGAGGTTCTGAAGTCAACTGACAGCCCAACCCCCTTTGCAAGCAAAATATACAGACTGCCTGGGCAAAACTGCACACTTTAATATTTCGTTGGACCACCTATAGCTTTGATCATGGTGCACATTCGATTCCATGTGCTCATGCAACATCTCAGTATATATATATTTTTTTTTATCCATTTCACATTCATTTTTCATCAAGATCTTGTATTGATGATAGGCGAGTCAAACCACTCCATAAGGTCTTCATCACATCTCAAAGACTTTCAATGGGGTTAAGGTCAAGACCCTGTGGTGGTCAGATCATGCGTGGAAACGATTCCTTGCGCTTCCTGAACCACTCTGACAATTCGAGCCCGATGAATCTTGGCATCATCCTCCCGGAATATGCCCATGCGATCGGGGGAAGAAAAAGCCAGTGATGGGATAACCTGGCCGTTCCGGAGATGCCGGTGCTCGGCTGACTTCACTTCATTGCTGCATAATATTGCTGAGCTGTAATAATGATCCAATTATTGGCTCTTAATTACTTGCTGATGAAATTCAAATGGTGACTTTTTTTGCCCAAGCAGTGTATAAAGATTTACCATTTTAATAATGCGATACGAGGGGCGGCATGGTGGTGCAGTGGTTAGCACTGTTGCCTCACACCTCTGGGACCCAGGTTCGAGTCTCTGTCTGGGTCACATGTATGTGGCTGGAGTTCGCATGTTCTCCCCATGTCGTCGTGGGGATTCCTCCAGGTACTCCGGTTTCCCCCCCCCACAGTCCAGAAAACATGCTGAGACTAATTGGACTTGCTAAATTGCACATAGGTGTGCATGTGTGAGTGAATGGTGTGTGAGTGAATGGTGTGTGAGTGAATGGTGTGTGAGTGAATGGTGTGTGAGTGAATGGTGTGTGAGTGTGCCCTGTGATGGGCTGGCCCCCCATTCTGGGTTGCTCCCTGCCTCGTGCCCATTGCTTCCGGGATAGGCTCCGGACCCCCCGCGACCCAGTAGGATAAGCGGTTTGGAAAATGGATGGATGGATGATGTCATATGTTAATAACTGGAGTGCATTAAAAAGCAAGCATGCAGAGTCGAGTAAGAACTAACTGGTCTTCTCACCCTGGTCAGAGTCCTTCAGTACATGGGCACCACAGAGAAACTTCTCCAGCTTCTGCTCCTGATGATGGAAATACCAGTCCTCCACCACCTCCTCATACTCCTCCAGCATGATCTCACACTGAAACAGTGACAGTTGTGAAACAGTCGTGTTACATACAAGTTCACACACCAGACCCTGCATTGCCAGCACTTGGGTCTTAACCCCCACAGATCACATTTTGGCCATAAATCTGATTATTTGACACCTCAAGCATTGAGAAACATGAAAACTAGCCAACACCTCACCCCTCTGAGATCCGGTGCCTGGTTTTACAGCAGCATTTTCCTCAATCAGGTTACAGATTAAGATTTTAGTTAAACCATTGAAACATACTGTCTGGGAGGTTCAATCCAGTTCATATTACAGAAACCTGAATTTAGACCCCTTGACCCTCCATCAGCATTCAAGGGCTGGTGGCCGCTTTAGCATCTGAGAGCAGGTAGGTACCTGCTTCTTCATGTCTGCCACCTCCACAGACGGTTCGTCCCACAGCTCATACGGCAAACCGAGCTCCACCTTCACCCCCTTGTCCACCAAGTTCTTCAAGGTGGTCATGGTCTGACTTGCACCCTGAGACGGAGCAAAATTAAGATCAGGAGACCCAAATGGTGCAGTATGAATATAGTGGAATATTATACTCTCAGGAGAAAACCGTTTTGTTTACAGAGCTAGTATTTGCCATACAAGACACATCCATAAGCATTGGAACTTCTTAATTATCTTAGTAATCTAATAAGTAAGAATCAAATTTAATTAGGTGTGATTTAGAAAAGAAAAAAAAAGACTTACCTTTGCATATCGGAGACTGCCAGGTCTCTCTGCATGAACGCTGTACTGAAGGATTCTTTCACATATGTTGTCCATAGCCTCCGTGAGTCGCGTTTCCCTACAAACACACACCAAAGAGAGAACATAACGTTGCTTCGTACTCTTACAATTCGTGCACTGTCATTATTATCGTTATTTCCATCATACTTACGAAGTGTTGTACTTGATCTTGCGTTTGCGCTTGCCAGTGTCTAACACCTCCCCCACTTCCAATACTTCCTTAGATCTCCCACTTTTGTCCAGGGCTCCCTGAAGCTCCACCGTGAGGAATTTACATACTAAAGGGCAAAACACAAGATTAACATGATAGATTCCAAAAAAAATATATCAATACATCCCAAAAAAAGCGCAGATCACCAAGGATTTACACCAGTACGGTACTTCGTGCAAAATAGTTTCAACAGACACAGATAACGATTTCAGGAAAAAAGAAGAAGGAAAGGAATGAATACAATTCATATACCTTAGATTCCAATATTAGGAAATAAGACCATAAAAAGAAAAGCCAAACTCTGACCTTCACATTTATTTGGCAACCTTTCGTCTTCATCTGCCTGGACAAAACTACCGGCAAAGAAAAGCATGAACAATAAAATGTCCATCATATAATCTTATATTACTGGCTTCTCACCAGTTGCAACGCCACATCGGCATGCCTACTTCACCTACTTCAATAGGCGGCTCACGCATGCGCAGATTTACATACCACAACCATCTTAAGTCAAGGTTGCTCAACCGATAGTCGAAAACATTCAACTTGTCCTAGAAGATGTTTAAAAATAATATGAGCTATACAAAAAACAGAGTAGGTTAAATAATACACATTGAAACGTGTACATATACAATACATTTTGTATCCATTATTATATAATATAATTTATTATTATATATAAAGAAAAATTTATTATTCTAGTATGTTTAATTCCTATATTTCAGGACCTAGACGCGGTTTTCATACCGGAATCAATATGGCGGAATTTCAGAAAAAAGGATCGGAACAGAAATAGTCATGATATTAATAATAACAATGGAGCAGTTGTTTACTAGCAACGTAACTGTATAAGCTTTATGAAATAACACAGATTGCTAGAACTGTGTGCGTAACTCTGTTTTAGCTCATTGAATTATTCAGGACGTTTTCCCACTTTTTCTTTAGTCTTACTCTAAAGGTAGGAGCAGCTCGTTAACGGTGCACGTTAGCTGTGTGGGTTAGCAAGCCTTTACCCGTATTTACTGCAAGGGATCGATTGCCCAACTATAATCAAAACGTTTGAGTTTTCTTCATATGTTGAAAAATTAAACTAAAACAGTCGCCTGTTTTAAATCAGGTAATGCCTGATTTTCGTGATTAAACTCAACTGAGAAGGCGCGAGTGTAGTTTCACTCTTCATTTGAAAAGAAGCTTTTGTATAGTATAGTATTTTTAATGGCGATTGTGTGAATTTATATGGCATAATTTAATCTGGAGTTATCACCGTTACTATTTGATTATCTACGAACGGTCCCTCGGTTTGCTCACCATTTCAAATGAAAGGGGGGTCGTTGGCTTTTTTGTGGGTACATTTCGCTGTCATCTGCATGTCAAAACCTCTTTGGATCTGCATATTCCTCCCTACCCTACGATTCTGCGTTCGCCATATACTTCTTATATAAAGTTGTTGTCTTCTCTGTTGCTGTAACAGTAGCAGGGAGAAGTCAGAACGAGCTGAGTGTAGTGAGTGGTGGATGTGAAGTACCTTCACTCGTCCTGTCCCTCTCTTTCTACCAGTCTACCGTGCCCAACTCTACCCACCCCCGACCCCAGGCATGGCAGAGGAGCGGAGACCGAAGCCGTGCAGCGTGATCCTGCCCACCGAATCCATGAAGGCAATTGCCGAGTCGGTGGGGGTGGGGCAGCTGCAGGAGGAGAGCTGCGCGGCCCTGAGCGAGGAGGTCAGCTACCGCATCAAGGAGATCGCGCAGGTACGGGGAGTCAAATGTGTCAGTGAACAACCTCCTTATAAGAGTTAATTTGACAGAACATAATACATGCGTGGTTACCCAGAAACCAAAATATTTGTTTTTAATAACTTTAGCCTATTGTAATTGAATTGACAAATCAATCAGGATAATTAGTGGAACCATAATATGTAGCAAATAGTTCACAGTGAAAGAATGTAAATAAGTTGCTGTCAGGTCTCTGTGTGTGGGGCACAGAGGTAGGTCTTGCCTCTGCTTACCTGTGTTTGGAGATGGTCGCATCCCTGAAAGGCTTGTGTTTTTGCTGACCAGGATGCGCTGAAGTTCATGCACCACGGAAAGAGGCGCAAGCTGACGACCAGTGACATCGACTACGCCCTGAAGCTGAAGAACGTCGAGGTAGGAGAGGGGGAGCCTCCTTAAGGAACGCTGTCCCGGGACCCCTGTTAGGCCATGCTGACCCCCATGTCCCCCCCCCCCCCCCCCCCCCCCAGCCTCTCTACGGTTTCCAGTCGCAGGAGTTCATCCCATTCCGCTTCGCTAGCGGCGGAGGCAGGGAGCTGCACTTCTACGAGGAGAAGGAAGTGGACCTGAGCGACATCATCAACACGCCGCTCCCGCGAGTGCCGCTCGACGTCTCGCTTAAGGGTAACGGGACCAGGCTGTCGTTACCATAGTTACCGCCCTCACTTGTGCCTCTGGCTGTCTGTCTTGCATTTATTATAATTATTATTATCCCGATTTGTCCGGTGTGACTTTGCATAACTATCACGTATACCTATTTTTTTAGAGACTACTATCATTAACAATGAATATCTTTCTGCAAGACATAGTGTCAGTTATATTGTTATCTATTTAGCAGAATATACATTATGGTGTTAGCGTTCATGTTAGCTGATGTGTCAGTTGACTGCTTTTCCAGCACACTGGCTAAGCATTGAAGGCGTCCAGCCTGCGATACCGGAGAATCCGCCCCCAGGTAAGACAACGTGCACAACCTCTCTGGCTCTCCATTTTCCCTCCTTTATTCCTTTTCTTTTAGCCTCCGTTCAAGCCACAAACGATCTGTTTTTTTAACCGTCCTGCCTGTCTCTCTCTGTTCATCATCGATTAATCTTCTTCAGCTCTGTTTGCCGCATAGCTGACAGATCAGGCCGCATGTCCCCAACGATGCCCCGCCTCCTGTCACCATTTCTTCCTTCCCATCTCCCAGTTTCCAAAGAGCAGCAGAAAACGGAGTCCACTGAGCCCCTGAAAGCCGTCAAACCGGGACAGGAAGAGGAGGGGCCTATCCAGGGCAAAGGTCAAGGGGCAGCCACTGCTGAAAATAAAGGTGCGCTGGTCGTCCGATTCGCTGCGCAGGAATTAACCGTGCGAGAAAAATGGGAATATACAGCAGCGGCGGTAATTGCCGCGGTGACGAGGCGACAGGGTTCCGCTACGTCTTGATGGGGCGTTGGTGACCCCTGTGACCCCTCACCTTCAGGCAAGGAGAAGTGCGTGGTGCGGATGAAGACGCGTAGCACACACGAGCTGTCAGTGGAACAGCAGCTGTATTACAAGGAGATTACAGAGGCCTGTGTGGGGTCCTGCGAGGCCAAGAGGGCGGTGAGTCTGACGGGCTCCGCCTGCCTTTTCTATTCTGAAATTGAGACTTAAATGGATGTTCCCACAAACTGACCTCCTTTTATTAAGAAACGTAAGACATGTCCCAAAATGACTGCCTTCTACTTCTGTTTGTGTGAGACTGGGATTCGCTTAAAAAGTACCAGCCGTGCGTTTCAGTGTATTCTTAAACCCTGTCTCGTTTTATTTAAGTAAGTGACAAATTAGGGAACGGACCTTAATGGGCTGTGCTGAAATTCCGACATCGCGATAACCGTTGTGCCGCTGTTCCACGCGCTTCACCCAGGAGGCACTACAGAGTATCGCCACGGACCCCGGGCTGTACCAGATGCTGCCGCGATTCAGCACCTTCATCTCAGAAGGGGTGAGCTGGGCCGTCCTCCTCGCCGTGTGCTGGCGCTGTCGGTCCATTCCCCACTGTCTTGGTCTCAAACACACACCTCTGCTTGAGGATCCATGTCATTCTTCTTGTTTGAGTTTGGGCCACATCTGCATGATCAGCAAGGGAAGAGCTTACTTATGACGGCTGATATGCACAGACATGATCCTTGAAACGTTTATTTTGGCTGGAGACCGCAGATTTTCCTTTAGAGCAATGTAGGGAGTTCCCACGTATATAGACAATTTTTACCTCAATTTTGCTGAAAAGTTCCGTATGCATGTCAGTAAATGCCAGTGCCCCCCCCCCCCCCCATTCCCGACCCTGCAGGTGCGTGTCAACGTGGTTCAGAACAACCTGGCTCTGCTGATCTACCTGATGAGGATGGTCAAAGCCCTCATGGACAACCCCACTCTGTACCTGGAGAAATATGTGAGTTCACGACGCATCACCATCAGCGAGTGCTTTCAGCTCTCATCCTTAGCTATGGCCTTCAGCAGAGACATAGCTACTAGTCCTCTGTCGCCCTGGTGATGAGCAGCAGTCTTGCTTTGTTCACTCGTCTGTCAGATTTTGACTGATTGGGTTGTCCCTACCCCCCCCCCCCTCCCAGCTCCACGAGCTGATCCCAGCCGTAGTGACCTGCATCGTCAGCAAGCAGCTATGCTTACGGCCTGACATGGACAACCACTGGGCCCTGCGTGACTTCGCCGCTCGCCTGATGGCCCAGAGCTGCAAGACGTTCAGCACCACCAACAACAACATCCAGTCACGCATCACCAAGACCTTCACCAAGGTGAGCGAGGGAGCCTGACCCCTTTAAGACTATCGCCTTTACGCAGACCTTCAGCTTGCCATGATGAAATATGCTGCCTTCTTTTTGTTAAGGTACTAGGCTAACTTTTCAAATATTGCTAATGAGGTATAGTGCCCCCTATCTGTGATGGACCTATTGCATTAGTTAGCCAATTAGCTTCCTGCCATTTGCAGTCTCTGATTGTTGCCTGGTACCAGCCTGGGAAGACGAAAGGCGGTAAGATTAATTACTGGGCAGCGAATGAGACAAACAATAAATCTTTAAAGTAAGAGGAAGGAAACTGGGATTGTTTGGACACATATGCAGAACGAGAGATGATAGTCTGATTAAGTGGGTAATGTGAGTTAGTGTAGAAGGCAAACAGAAGCGAGGACGACCAGCGAGGAGACATTTGATGATATTAAGGGATGGAGTGACACAGACATGCAGGGAGTGGTGAGGTCAGCACAGAACCGAGAAGCATTTTGGAGCGAATAGAACGTAGGATGTTATCATCAGCGCCCTCGGTGGACCCTCAGTGGTCCCTCAGTGGTCCCTCGGTGGACTATGGAGGTGCAGAGATAGATCCTTGCCTGGGCTGAGCGTTGAGAGCCATGTGATACATACATTTCCTGTCTGTGCACTGCAGAGCCTCCTGGACGAAAAGACCCAGTGGACTACACGCTACGGCTGTATCGCGGGACTGGCCGAGCTGGGCCCTGACGTTAGTGCCACCCCCCACTCCCCCCTTCCCAGCCCGTCCTGCTTTCCAGTATACCTGAACCCCACCCCCCCCCCCCCCTTAAGGTGTACTCACCCGTCCCGTTTTCCCATGGAGCAGGTCATCAAAACGCTGATCATTCCTCGGCTGTCTGTGGAAGGAGCCCGCATCAAGGCGGTCAGCGAGGGGCCGGTGGTCTCCAACATCGACAAGATTGGGGCCGACCACGTGCAGAGCCTCCTGCTGGTGAGCGTGTGTGAGCACGCCGTCCCATTTCGGTCCCAGCGGAGCACGACGGCACAACGAGAGATGGACCCCCTCTGTGTTTGTCGCCCCCGCAGAAACACTGTGCCAGTGTGATCGCTAAGACCCGGCCGCTCCCCGACAATTCGGATCAGTACCGCACGGACTACGGTTACCTGGGACCCATGCTGTGCTCACACGTGGTGAAGGCTCGGGCCCAGGCGGCCTTACAGGCCCAGCAGGTCAACCGGACCACCCTGACCATCACACAGGTGGGGGTCCCATCCTGCCCTGCCACCTGCTACCACTTGCGCAGCACTGAGCAAAAGTCTCAGGCCATGAAAGGACACATTCAGAGCTATTTATCTGGGTAGTAAGTGTGAAAAAAACAGATTTTAATACTAGAATACATGCAAATGAACAGTATCGCGTATTTCTGTTCTCCAGAAAGTTACTGATATCTTGTTGGATGGCTAGATGAACACCATTTCAGTTCCCAACCCTCTCCCCAGTGGCACCTCAGCCTTTCCAAGTGCTTGTTAAATTTCAGTGTTAATTAACTTAATTAGTTAACTTGATAGGGTATTGATTACCCAGTCAACAAATTGGCCTACTGGGATACATTGGATGGTTGCTATAAATCCTGAAATGGCTAAGCTAACACACTTTGATAGACATAGATGTCAGTTTTACAACAGCATGAAAGAATAAATATTTTCTTTGATTGAAGACTTTTGCACAGTACTGGACATAAAAAAACAGAACAGCTTCTCTCAGAACAGACAGGGTGTGCAGGGGGGGTCCTAGAATCCATATTTCATTGTCTTATGTATTAGCTTTACAAAAATTATCCAGATTATCTGTAATATGATGCCACCCCCCACCCCCCCCAGCCCCGGCCCACCCTCACTCTCTCACAGAGTGGCGTCTCGGGCGTGTCTGGGCCCCGCACCCCCAACATCATCAAGGTGCCCAGCTCGCTCACCCTGCCGGTCCAAACCCTGGTGTCAGCCCGGCCGGTGACCCCCACCCAGCCGTCACCCCCGGCGACCAAGTACATCGTCATGTCGACGAGCGCCGCGGCGGCCACAACGCAGCAGGTAGCCGCAGCGCAATGCCAGGGATATACATGGACGTTCTTGCTTATTGTTTCGTTTTCAGTGTTTATTGTTAACCTGTTTAAACCCATTGATTTCTGATGCTCAGTTTCCCATGAGTCTGTGCTGCTATGGAAATCATAACCGCAAGGCGTACTGGGAGGCTAATTTCAGCACTTAGGAAAAAAATAAATGTTCTGTAGATGGTAAAGAGTGAAACCTAGACAAACTCCTGTGTACAGTGTGAGCAAACCTCGCACTTGTAGTTTTAGCTAAATGTAGCTTCTTTTAGTGGAATGACGGCAGAAAACAATGTAAAAATTTCAGTAGAATTCTCCCTTAAATATGATCCTCCATCACTATCTCTGTTTCCTTTTCACAGGTGATTACACTGAGCTCTGCCCGTTCTACCTCCCCCATCACAAGCCCCGCCCCCAGCTCCGCCTCCACCATGCAGCCCTTGGTGAAGTTGGAGCATGGGGGTGCCAGTGCTGGGGCGGCGGCCACGGGGGTGGGGGGGTCCCGGCCCGTTCAGAAATACATCGTGGTGTCCCTACCGTCGGCTGCGTCAGAGACCAAGGGCACCAGCCTGACGTCGCCCTCACCTGCCTCCTCAGGCCCCGCCCCCGTGCTTGACTCCTCCTCTAAAATGGACCGCTCAGATTCCCCGGGGGCTAGCGGCCACTGACTGGGGGCACTTCCCTGGGGGGTGGGGAGTGGGCGGAGGAGTAGATCGACGCCATCCTGAAACCGATGAAGGAAACTCTGCAAATCTGAGACTCCTTATGTCAGAGACGACCAGGAGCAGGAGTTTTATGGAAAGGGGGGGGGGGGGGGGCACAGCTTTGAGAGTTTTAAAGAATGGGTTTATATTAAAAAGCGTAACGAGGGCCCAGCTTGTTGGAGGAGCTGACTTTAAGGAGGATCTAAGGAGGGGGAGTGTGGAGAGTGTGGGACACTGAGGAGCCATGAAGGACAATTCAAGGGAGAGTGGTATGGCAATACAGTATGGGGTGGGTTCATGTCCCTTCTCCCTCTGTAAGCCACGCCCACAGGCATGTGGCTCCTCCTCTAGCTCTGACAGTGTTTTTGTTGATTTTTTTTTTATATATATTCTCAAATAAAGCTGATTTTTGTATGGTGTTATTTGCTGTTTTTACTGCAGGAAGAGAAGATAAATCATTAATCATGGTTAATAAATGAATGCCTATTGGTCATATGTATTTTTAATCCTCTCTGATGCAAACCTGAAACTCAAAGACATCTACTTAATGTCTTAGGTTAATCAGCCAATCACTCTTTATGCCAACATCAGGTTTTATTTATGTTTTCTTCCATTGCAGAACTTTCACGTACAAATATAGGTTGGCCTCTAGACGTAAGACAGATAGCTGGGATAGATAATTGGCTGGATTTGAACCCCTGCAGGAATCCAGGTCTTTTCTTATCTCTTGACCTACAGCACAGGTGTGGTGTATTAGGATTCTGTGCCTGTGGTTCCTGATACAAAGGCCGCGGTCAGCAGAATGATGTCACCGTCGGGCCCTTGGGGCCTTAAACCCCCAATTGCTTCAGGTACTGTCTGACCCTGCATTCACCAGAAGGTATGTGGCTTTTGTCTGCTAAATAAATGACATGTAAGTATGTCCGGGGTTCTTTGTTCAGTTCCCAGTCTTGGTTTTGTATGTTGATGCTTCATTGAGAGAGAAATGTCCTTCCCAATTCGCTCAAGGGCCCACACACATCTAACTATTCTGCCAAGGCTGGGCTTCGCCTGGTGACCTGATCACAGGCCTGGACACTTAGCCCTCTGAATGACATGCAGTCTCTTCTCTTTGTGCTGGTTTCCCCATATGGTCCAGGAACATGTTGTTAAGGACAATCAGTGTCTCAGCAGTCAGTGTACAGGCCGACATCCCACCTCTGTCCCACCTCTGTCCCACCTCTGTCCCCTCTGTCCCACCTCTGTCCCACCTCTGTTCGCCATTAAAAGCTGACTATTCTCAGACGCCCAGGATCTGAGACACCTGCCCTGCGTTGATCCTTACGAGTGTGACTGCCTGTAAGCTGCTGTTCCTCGCTCCTACCCTGCTCGGGTGAGCGAGCGCGGTGTGCGTGTGCAGTGGTCCGGAATGACGAAACCGAGCAGCACAAAGGGGGAGTCATGCGAGATGGGAATGTGATAAGCAGGCGTGAGATGTACGGATAGCGGGGGCTCAGGGGGGGAATTCCAGGTCAAAGGAGACGCTTCATACCTCGGCGGCCGAAAATCTGGGTGTTTAGAAACTGCTTCTAATTTGTCTTCACTGTGACCTGAACATTCAAACCAGGCACTTTTTTACAACATTTAGACCTTTAGATCTTTTTTTAAAATTATTTCCAGCTTTTCGATTTTCATGTTTCTGGAAGGTTCTTATCTAGGTGACATCAGTATCAACAAGTATTTCTATTAATATAGAATGAATGATGTTGCCTAGTTTGCCAAGAATAAAATTGGCAGGAGTAATTGCCAGCAGGTTGGCAGTGAAGGGGTTAAGGAAGGGGCTGGAATGCCCCACTGAGGGACTTGGGTGTCAGTGACACACTCGGTGACAACAGATCCGCCAGACGGGTCATGTTGGGGGAGGAGGGGAACGCTGTAGCGGATAGAGGAGTATATCCCACAGCCAAAAAAGAGGGTGGGGACGTCTTGTTGGACCAGGAAACAGGGTCCAGCCCACGGATGGGGGGACTGAGGTCAGGGAGCGGACAGGACTGAATACACCAGCAATGAGAGGGTAAGAGGAGCAAAATACACACTGCAGAGGCACACGAGGGGGGGGGGGGGGGGATTCCTTCAGACAGGCCCAGCTCGGTTAAGTGCTAGCCTGCAAGACATAGACAATTTGACTTTTTTGTGAATCCTGGCATACATATAGTATAACTGACAAATGATTCAAGGAGTGTTAAAGTGTATTTATGGATTTACATTAAGTCGAGTGTGGCAGCCCTTAAGATAGGGCAGCCTTCATGCCTTGCATACGCATTCCTCGACGGCCCCAAAAAGGGTGAGTGGCGCTGGTCCATTGTCTCTTTCGGGGATGGGAGCTTATATTACACTTGACTACAGGTATGACGATCTACTGATGTTACATTGCCACATAACTCCACCTGCATGGATATACGGCAGCGATCACACGCACGTATACAGGCGCACGGAAGGCTGCCGACACTGAGTCACAGAAGGACGAGAACGGGGCCAAAAAGTACAAGGGCAAAGAAAATGCGTCTGTATAGAAACTAATATATTGTCACAAAATCAAATACAGATTAGTGTGACTGGCCGTAGCAGCGCTGCTTTCTGATCGGCCAGTCTAGGTCTAAGCTGTCTAAGTCCTGCCACGGGAAAATACGCGGAGTACTGGCCTGGGTCAGGGAACCTGACAGCATCCATGGGGAAGCTCTGGGAATCCCGCTAGATCCCCACTGTGCAAAAGGACTCCTCTTCCGGCGGAGCAGGTGAACACGGAACTTCTCACAGGATGCCTGATGTCAAATCTCACAGAAAATAAGAAAGAATGAGAAGAAAAAGAAAAAAAACATTTGAATGCATGTTCTATTCCTCAAATGTATCAGAGGATCAGTATGTAATTTCTTTTTATAGTGTCTGATGGGTGTCTTCAGCGGCAGAGTGGAGTAGGAGAAGCTGTTTTAAGACCCTGTACTTTTTATTCTCTGACTCCCCGGCAGTGAAGCACATTACGTATGTATAAACTTTATGCTAAATCCCTTGCCTGCCTATGTAAATAAAGAGAAAGATTGTTTATTATTATTAATAACAATAATAATAATAATTGTTCATAGGTCTGGTGCAGATATATATACAAACCATAAGTGTTTCCCAAAGTTTCTCATTTTTTAAAATATAATTGAGATTTTCTTTTCGCTGCGGAGTTGGTAAAAGTAGTAAATGATACAAAAGACGGGAAACGTACATACATTTATTTATGTGAGCTTGCAGACTCGCCTATCTATGTGCTGAAATACGACTGAAAACTGGAAGTTAACAATCCAAAAGATTCAATTTGTCGAGATTAAACGCGTTATGCATACCGTCATTTTCGATTCAGAAGTACTTAATCTTTATTTATAAATGTATCTTTACACATTGTAGTCCACATATATAGCTCACATAATACATCCATCCTTTTCCCATCCAGTAAATTATATATATAGGGCTAGTACATATGTGTTCTGCAAGTTAATCTTTAAGTCGCAAATGCATGTTCAAACTAAACGTGTTTTTCATTCAGTGTAGAAGTGCAACGTTGTATGTTATTACAATTTCGTTATCTGAGAGCTGGCCGTTGATTCAATAAATAGTAGGAGATATTTAGAGAAGCAGCGCACCGTGGTAGCAGTTCATTGCCCCCACGGATTTTGGAGGGCGATACAGCACGCGGTCCCGCACGCTTGTCCTGACGTCACACCCCTTCTCCACGCAGTGAGACGCGAATCTCTCGATTCCTGCATTTCATCGAAATAAAATCATCCATCTTCCTTAGTACGTATGTCTAGAGCTCTGGACTCTACCGATTGTCCTAACAGGCTGGAAAAATAACTGCTATTCATAGAATGAAGCCTGGCTGGCTCATTTAGTTACTGGATAAAAATAAAGAATGCTGCCGTATTATTTTTAAACTTAAAGGCAGCTTTTATAGCGCGAACACGTAGTGCGTACAGATAACACACGCAAAAGTAGGACCTCAGATTATATGTGAAGCATATTGTTTCAATAAACCTATATAAGTTTGGCTGTGTAATCTAACTACCCCAATGAGAATTTATTGAAAACAGTGGGGTCTATGTGGAAGCGATGAGAGTGAGAATCTTTGCTGCTTGTATCTTTTGTGCCAGTTGACAGCGGTGGGTGAATTTCAGGGAGGGTTTCCAAAGCTGTGCCTTAGTTTCATATGGTCTTCACATGCTCGTTTAAGTTCCCGTTGGTTAAACACATGCTGCCGAGATGAATTAGTGACTGTAAAGCTTCCTTAGAGTGAGGGTCCTGTGCCGAACCAAAGAATGGTCTGTAGCACTGACCTGAACCCACTAGCCTGGACTCCGCGTTTGCTGGAGACTCAGCAGATACCTGAATCCTTTGGCACATTTCCCAGAAAGCAGCGTACATGTATACAGTGTCAGTCAAACCTTGGATTATTAACCGCAATATTGAAAGGACCTGGAGCCTGTATCACGAAGCTGGATAACTTGTCAGATTTAAGGAACCCCAGTTTAAATGGACTTAAATCTTTGTTCACTTAGATTTAGCCCAGACTACCTCAAATTCGACAAGTTGTCCAGCATGTTTGTCATGTTTTCGTTTGTGGTTTTAAAAATAATAATGAACCAGCAGGGGGCGACATGGTGCCTCACACCTATAGGATTGTGGGTTTCAATCCCACCTCTGCTATGTGTGTGTGTGGAGTATGCATGTTCTCCTCATGTTGTACTGCTGTCTTCTGAGTACTCCAGTGGCCCAGGGTCGTGCAGTGAAACTAACTGGAATCTTTAAACCAGTGCTTCTCGGCCCAGTCCTCTGGGTCAGTCCACATTTAAAAAAAAATGTGCCAATTCCATGATCATTTTCATGTCGCATGAAAGCTACAGTAAAAGACATGTTTGGTTTTGATTTTTCCTTTTTTTAAAAAAAACAATTATTGCAGAACTCATTAGAACCCGTGCATTGTTCAGCATTGTTTAACTTCATTTATATATTTGTTACTAATTCAAAAGTCTTGGCAAAAAGTTTGCTTATCTCGTGGCCATAGGTGGAAATTAGCGGGAGAACATTTCAAGCTGGATTTAAGGAAGCACTTCTTTACACAGCGTGTAGTCAGAGTATGGAATAGTCTTCCTGATAATGTAGTGCAAGCTGAATCCTTGGGTTCCTTTAAATCAGAGCTAGATAAGATTTTAACGACTCTGAGCTATTAGTTTAGTTCTCCCCAAGCGAGCTTGATGGGCCGAATGGCCTCCTCTCGTTTGTATAGTTCTTATGTTCTTATATACTTGACCATAAAACTTTCTAAAAATGATTATTTATCATTTTATTGATCACGCGGACCAGTAAAAATAGCTGTGGGCTGGATTTGGCCTGCTGGGTGGCTTTTCCCAGCATCAAGCTGGAAGAGGGATGGATGAATTATCAGATAACAGCAATTAAACGAGAACGGCATGCTGTTCTGAGAATAGACTCCTGTACTAAATATGGAAGATGGGTATGGAAGAAGACTGGATGGATGGATGAAAAATATACAGACCAGACATTTTTTTAGCCAACAGCTTAGCCGACGTTTTCCTTAACTGGCTCTGCGGTGAGGAACACCATGTTCTGAAGGGCCCTCGCTTGGAGCAGCATAATCTGATGCGTCTGACTTCTGGATTCTCCCTGCTCAGCATGCCAGAGCGGGTCCATTTTTTCCAGAATCAAAATTACTACAAGTTGAAGCGTGACTGTCTGCGCCAGGGGGTGCTCTTCCAGGACCCGCTCTTCCTCCCTACGGCCCAGTCCCTCTTCTACCGGCGCTCCCTCCCACCTGGACTCACCTGGAAAAGGCCAAGGGTGAGAAAGGAGAGAGAGAGAAGTTAGCATGAACGGTTCCCTCTCACAAAGCTGCTCAGAGACCGAGGGGAAAATATCCTCAAATCAAAAGAAATATAAATCATAAATAAATAAATGGACATGGTGTACATATGAGGTACATCGTCATACATAGTTATGTCCAGTGTCATCTGTTTTTACAACTGGCATGTGCTATGACTGGGGTGGGGGATGGTATACTGGGAGGGGATCTCCAGTGGGGCTTCTTAGGACTCCTGGTGGAATAAGCTTTCGCAGGACAGCAGCCCTTGGAGGAGATGAGCATTGTTCATGATGTCCTCCGATTTTATCCTCTGCAGTGGCCTCCAGTGACCCCAGGCCTTCCGTGTGGCCGGTCTTCCTGATGAGCTTGTTGACTTGTGGCAAATCTGATTTAGTGCCCATGGCAGACTAGAAGCCAGGCATACTAATCAATGTCAGAAGGAAACATTAAGGGTGGAATAAGAGAAGCACACCGGCATTGCTAAGTAGACTTTGACACTGTCTCCCGTCACCCTGTAGCTGTGACCCACTGTAGGATAAGAGATCATACAAACTGCTTGTCACCAGTTGATTATTCACTGTCGAAATGAATATACATGTACAAGGATTGGCGTAACCGGTGCAGAGGTGTGCATTCCCCACAGTAAGGTCAGAAGGCATGTTCATTTCTCGCCATACCGGCACAAATGCACATAAAATAAGTATGCACCTGTGCTGTTAGCACAAATCACTGTGCATCTTAACTGTTAAGTGTTATTCGGCGAATGCATACTTGCATACTACTTATGACAATCCCTGTGTATGCGTTTGTTTTGAAAAACATACTTTGGCAGTATTTTAGTTGGACAGTCTATCTCTGAGTTTAGAAAGGAAAAAGATACAGACGCAGAATGAGAGATACAGCCCAGAGAGAGAGAGAGAGAGAGAGAGAGATGAGTATTGGGAGGATGTCTGGGAAGAGGAGACAGGAGCATATCCAGTTACAACAGCAACTGAACAACAGCAAACAGATGGTTGGCTAGTGAGAGAGCGAAGCATCCAATCAAATAAAGACAAACAGAGAAGATTTTTGGCCCCGTCAGAGCCCCGTATAGCCTGTGGACGTCTGTCGGATCGAATAGCAGCCGCTTAGGTAGGGAGCCGAGGTGCACAAGCTCCCGATCAGGATTCCCCCTTGAAAATATGGTGAGGAGTCCAATTTCAGACATTTAGTGAGTAAAAATGAGACTTTCTAATTAAAGAGAGGCATCAGTGGAGTGTAACTGAAGCTGGAGGAGAGTGCAAGGGGTGTGTGGGGGGGCACTTGGAACTTTAACTGGGTATCACTCCAGAAATGTATAAAATGACACTGATTTCACAGTGAAACCCAAACTGGCTGTCCCTAACTGGCTGTCCCTAACTGGCTGTCCCTAACTGGCTGTCCCTAACTGGCTATCCCTAACTGGCTATCCCTAACTGGCTGTCCCTATCTGGCTATCCCTAACTGGTTATCCCTAACTGGTTATCCCTAACTGGCTGTCCCTAACCGGTTATCCCTAACTGGCTATCCCTAACTGGCTATCCCTAACTGGCTATCCCTAACTGGCTATCCCTAATTGGCTGTCCCTATCTGGCTATCCCTAACTGGCTATCCCTAACTGGCTGTCCCTATCTGGCTATCCCTAACTGGTTATCCCTAACTGGTTATCCCTAACTGGCTGTCCCTAACCGGTTATCCCTAACTGGCTATCCCTAACTGGGACTGGCTGTACCTGCATTTCCAAAATGTACATCCATCCATCCATTTTCCAAACCGCTTATCCTGCTGGGTCGCGGGGGGTCCGGAGCCTATCCCTGAAGCAATGGGCACGAGGCTGAGAACAACCCAGGATGGGGGGCCAGCCCATCGCAGGGTACACTCACACACCATTCACTCTCACATGCATTCCTACGGGCAATTTAGCAAGTCCAATTAACCTCAGCATGTTTTTGGACTGCGGGGGGGAAACCGGAGTACCCGGAGGAAACCCCACGACGACACGGGGAGAACATGCAAACTCCGCACACATGTGACCCAGGCGGAGATTCGAACCCGGGTCCCAAAATGTACATATGCTGAATAATGTGAATGTTCTCTAAGTGCCATATGCCAGCATTTTAAATGTCACCTCGTTGGCATAAAATTGGTCACTACCAATCTACTGCAATTTCAGATGCATGTGGTTCTGTTGTGCTTAAGCTCCGCCCCCTTGACAATATCGGAGGACGTCACTGGCGTGTACATCCACATATTTCTAGATTAGTCTCATACTGACAGCGTCGCCATCTCCCCTCCTCCCACAGGAACTCTGTAAGGACCCCCGTCTCTTTGTGGATGGCATCAGCACTCGGGATCTACACCAGGGGAGTCTGGGTAATTGCTGGATGGTGGCAGCCACATCCTGCCTGGCCACGGAGCCCTCCCTCTGGAAAAAGGTATGATTCTAGCCTGTGGGCCCCAAAAATGTACTTAATTGCCCTGTTGAGGTATGGTAATAATTTTTGTTATATGCACTATATTGAATTCGAATTGAATTGAGCCTAAAGCAGGGCATAGCAGATATGCTGAATATTGGGATCTATTCCACCAATCAGAAGATTGCTGGTTCAAATCCTGTGAATGCCAGAAGTGATCTGACTCTGTTGGGCTCTTAACCTGTGATTGTACCCTCCTGCTTATGACATTAATCTATATCCAGCCCTGCAAGGAGGTCCCCTAACCTGGAGGGGAAATTTGTGGGTTGGTGGCAGGTTTGGTGCTCTAGCTACCAAAAAAGAAACTGCCACTGTTCCATTCAGACCAGTGTCCTGCTGAGGTGTCAGCTGCCCTGTGCTCAGGTTCTCCTCCCTGAGGTGGTCTGCCATGTGGTGGCTGCAGTGCACCATGTTCCAGTGAAGTTCCCCTGAAGTCTCTTGTACTGAGACAGTGAAGGAGGCAACAAACCCAACACAAGATTATCATTCCTGACCTCATGAAGATATAACTGAGAGCAGCTGCCTCACACGTTCTCCCATCTCCCAGGTGATCCCAGATCATTTGGAGCAGGAGTGGAACTCCAAGCGTTCGGACCAGTATGCCGGAATCTTCCACTTCCGCTTCTGGCGTTTCGGCCGCTGGACGGATGTGGTGATAGATGACCGGCTGCCGGTCAGCCAAGACGGGACGCTGCTCTTCTGCCGCTCGGCCACGCCGCGCGAGTTCTGGAGTGCCCTACTGGAGAAAGCCTACGCCAAGTGAGAGCGAGGGGGGGGGGGGGGGGGGGGGCACCCATGCTGTCGGACAGCGATGTCCGGAATCATTCACAGATATGAATCCTATGGGATGTTTCAGCTGTGATGAGATGTTGAATTATTTCAGGAGAGCAAGACATGATACATTCATGATGCTCAGTATCAGTGCATGATAACTGATCGTCAACACAGTCATTTTACAGCCTAATTAAGTATCTTGATTGTCATCTTCAGCTATAGGGGGCAATTATGTAATAGGATCAGTTGTTCGAAGGGATGCATTAATCTTCCTATATAAGTTCGATTCTCTGTCTGTCTGAACCCTGCCCTCCCCCAAAAAGACTAAACGGATGTTATGAGGCACTGGAGGGAGGCAACACGGCTGAAGCTTTGGTGGACTTCACCGGCGGCGTGTCCGAGCCCCTCGTTCTGGACCGCGAGCTGCTGGGAATGTCCCCAGACAAGCGGAAAGCCCTGTTCCAGACGCTGGCGCGAGCGCACTCCCGCCGGGCCCTCATCACCTGCTCCATCCGGGTCAGAACCACATGGGGGAGGGACCCAGCACTAACTCGTCTGCGTCCGTGGTTCTCGGCTGGTTCAGCCTCAGAACCCACATTGTTCTTTGGTCATTAAGTTTATTTCACAAGAAATAGTGCAGTGATAGTAAACAGGCAGTACTGCAGTAAGAGAGATACAATGTAAAAAAGAAGATAGTCTGACCACACTCTCCGTGGTAATAGTCCTGCTACCCACTTTTGGGTTGTGACCCGTCTACGTTCCCAACATCCTAACAGGTCTGGGATATAAATACTTTATACACAATATGGCCAGCTGTGCCATTTACATGCGAGTGATTCACACCAGTACAGATCTCAGAAAACCTAGTTTAAACTAACAAAACACATCTATTGCCATGAGCATGCAGGTTGACATTTCAGTCTCCTTTTAATTAAAAGATTTATTTTTAATTCACACACAAATCCCTACCAGTTGTGCCAGACAATAAGAGTTTTCCTCAGTCTTTGCTTCCTGTACCACATGACCAGGCTTCCTGGTGCTCAGACTAATCGCTCTTACCTTCCGGCTCTCCCTCTACCCCTCCTCCGCGCCACTGCCATGCCAGCCGGCAGAGGGGGAGGCAGTGGAGTCGGTGTTGGACTGCGGTTTGGTTCGGGGCCATGCCTATGGGATCACGGCGGTGCAGAAGATACGTCTCGGCGAGAGAATCCTGGGCCGCTGTGGGACCGCCTGGGCTCACATGGTGCGCCTACACAACCCCTGGGGTACCAACGACTGGACCGGAGCTTGGAGCAAAGGGTGAGTAAGAACCGAACCAGAGTATGGCATCATTACAGGGCTTATCCAGCCATAAAACTGTATATGACTCCCTATCGCCTCCTACAGGTCGCCTCAGTGGCAGCAGGTGGGGCGCAGCGAGCTGGAGAAGATGGGTATCACAGTCAGGGATGTTGGAGAGTTCTGGTAAATCATGAAAAAAAAAATTGCGCCTAAAATTATAAATATAAAAAGATAAGCATCTCATGATCTAAGTAATGCCTGGAGATTAGTGACCATGACTTGGCGATTGGAGAGTATTTCCAAAGCCAAGATCTGGCTGACTGTCCTTCTGTGACTATTCATTCATATCAGGATGGAGTTTGAGGACTTCTGCCGTTTCTTCACGGACGTGGTGGTGTGCCGGCTTGTCGAGCAGTCCCTGCTGTGGCCCACCTCTCACTGGAGGGAGGTACGCTGCCGAGGGGAGTGGGTGTTTGCACCTGAGGAGCCACCAGGGGGCGCCATTCCCCACAGTGGGGAGCCGAGACCCGGGGACCAGGTCATCTGCCTGGAGGATGAGAAGTGTCAGAAAGGAGACAGGAAAGAGGAACAGCTGGGGGAGAGGAAGAAGGATGGCAGGACAGGTGGACTGATGGACAAGATGGAACGAGGGAAGGGATCTGAGAACATTAAGGTGGGAAAGTCTCCCCCCAGTAGTGGGGGGACAGGAGGGTCAGGCCTTCAGCACAAGGACAACAAGAGCAGGTGTGGGGGCTGCATCAACCACCGGGAGACCTTCCTGCTCAACCCCCAGGTGAGTCAGGATCCATGACAGGTACCGTGATCCAGTGAGGTGCACCTTACAGCCCTTTGCGGAGACATCATTTCTGTTTATCTTTGACAAAGACGCTTCTCTCAAACCGAATAAAAACGGACACACTACTGCGACTGGGGCCAACAAGCCAATTAATTTAGAAAGAAACGGCTGTCATGGGCTATGAAAGTCCCTTAGTGGAGGCCAGATATTTTGATAGAGTGCTGGAATACTTGGCAGTGACAGAAGGCAAAATAGGAGAAAATACGTAAGATTTAGATTTAGGCACAGACAGACAGACTGACAGACAGAGACAGACTGACAGACAGAGACAGACAGACTGACAGGCAGACAGAGACAGACAGACAGACAGAATGACAGACAGAGACAGACAGACAGACAGACTGACTGACAGACAGAGACAGACAGACTGACAGACTGACAGACAGACAGAGACAGACTGACAGACAGACTGACAGACAAACTCCTTTGTAATAATGTTTCCAAATTCTGAGTCTACTTGACACTCACTGGGAAACCTGTCAATCTTAGGTTATGTTCCTTCTTTCCCTCCCAGTTTATGTTTGAGGTGCAGGGAGAGGGGGATGAGGTGCTGATTTGCCTTCAGCAGGAGGACAAGAGGATGCAGAGGAAGGAAGGGAAGGGAGAGAACCTCCCTATAGGCTTCGAGGTGCTACGGGTGGGTGACGTGACACGATTAGCTTTTGCACAAACAACTGATTCGCAGTATAAGCTTGGCTTGTAACACGCATCAGGGAAACTGTCACATCTGAGTGATAAGATCATCCATCTTCTAACCGCTTATCCTGATCACGGTCACAGGGGGTTGGGGGGGGGCCTGTCCCAGTCCGCAGTGGGCACAAGGCTGATGTTAATACATACCGTTCTATGAATGAGACTTCCAGTGAGTGGGACGGACAGAGAATGTGATACCGTGAGAGTAGAGCTGGGATCTGCAACCCCCCCCCCCCCCCACCTCCCGTTGGATCAGGTGGAGGTGAACAGGGAGACCCGCGTGCGGTGTTTGGGGGAGCAGGCCGCCAGCTCCGTCTACATGGACTCCCGCAGCGTGGCGCTGCGCGTCACCCTGGGGCCCGGCCGCTATGCCCTGCTCCCCACCACCTTCCAGCCTGGGGCCACGGGCCGCTTCCTCCTCAGGGTCATGTCGCATTCGCACATCCGCCTAAGGTACATCAGCCGGGACCTTCTCATCCCGCCAGTGTGACTCCCTCCTCCTTGCTTCGCTAAGTTTACCATCCCCATTCACGTCTCCTTCAGGGAGCTGACAGACGAGATTCCCGGACCCTCCGTCAGGCAGTGCTGGGGGGCCCCGGTCACCATGGTAACCACTGTGCACCTGCGGCGGGCATCTGGCCTCAGTCTACCTAAATGTATAGGTGCGAACAGTTAAACACTGTATGCAGTCCCAATGCTAATGCTCTCCATAAACTTTACACAGTGCTAATGCTAACAACTATATATGTGCAGCATTAAAAATAATGCCAACAAAAAACTGTCTCCAGTAGTAATGCTAATATTGAATGTGCGCAATGCTGATGCTAATGCTAGCCATTAACTGTTTGCAGTACTCCTAACGCTATGCTAATGCTAACTGTAGACCATGTGTTATGCTAATGCTAACGTTAGCCACAGACTGTGTGCAGTACTAAGGCTAAACACGGACTACGTTCAGTGCTAACAATGACTAGAAAATTGTGTGTAGTATTCACACTGAATGCTTATGACCCACCTTTTTCCTTCTACTTCTGTCATATATCCATGTTATTGCCGTTTGCGATTATATACACATCTGTCACCCACCCCAGCTCATGTGACCATCACCGTGTGTGTATTTCTGAGTGACTCTCCTGTCGCATTATTGCTGCAGCCCCTGACGTCTACGCCGTCATACACTGTGAGGACAAAACCATAAAGACGCGCATCTTCAAGCAGAATAGCAACCCTGAGTTCAACACCAAGGCCATTTTCTACAGGAGACGGCCTGACTCCCACATCCGCATTGAGGTCAGAGCCTAGCTGTAACGCTGCACTGGAATCACGCAGTTCAGCCCCGCTGAGCACTCTGTCACCATGTCCATGTACGCATGCAGATATGGCGCCAAGGACAACTATGGGATTGCCTGCTGGGCAGAGTGCGGCTACAAACCAGCGACAACGAGAAGAACCGCAAGCGGGTGATTGACTTGCAAGGCAACCAATGGCAGTCTGGTGTCCACGGATGCATCTATGTGGACACGTCTTCCAGCCAATGCCTGACTGATCTGTGATCGGTGGGTCCCATTAGTGCCCCCTACTGGACAGTGGGTTCCACATAAATCAGTGCATATGTTAAACAAGGAAATATTCAATAAAATTAACAAAAAAATAAAAGAGCAATCAGGCAACAAGAAGCAGGACAGTATCCATGCTTAAAATGAGATGAAAGATTATTAGTATAATTTAATACCACAGTCTTAAAAAGACCAATATCATAACCAGCTAGTGCAGCATATGAATAAGTAATTCATGGTTTAACTTGAATGCAGCATAACATATTTTAACTGAATTATGCCGGTCGGAGAAGGTCGCAACACTGGTGAAGGGACAGTGTCCGGTGTGTCAGGATACGCTGGCTTTCTGACAGCCGAAACAACAGCATGCAGGCACGGTACCTAACAGATGGCCATTTCAGGAGATCTACGCCAAGGGTGTGTGTATGTTTTGTATATTTGGCGAATGTATGTATGTTTTTACACCACTCTGCTGGTCAGACAAAGCGAAAATATTACATGTCTTGCAGATCAATATTGATGATTATCGTAT
Source organism: Brienomyrus brachyistius (assembly GCF_023856365.1). Taxonomy (NCBI): domain Eukaryota; kingdom Metazoa; phylum Chordata; class Actinopteri; order Osteoglossiformes; family Mormyridae; genus Brienomyrus; species Brienomyrus brachyistius. The sequence goes on along the minus strand of NC_064542.1, from coordinate 27,098,999 downwards.
TTAATTTAGTATTGACATTTTTTTTCTGCAGACACATTGCATTGGTTGCGCATTAATTGTTGTACGACATTTTTAAATAAAATAAAAACATGCTTTTGAAAACAGGTTCCAAAGCATTGGAAAATGTCTTCTCATTATCCGTTTCAATGCTGTGTGTCACGGGTGTACGGCAGCGATCGCGGGCAGAGCGGCGATCGTGCGGGCAGACAGCCGAGAATCAGGGCAAACGAGGGGTTTAATCTCAGGGACGAGGGCACGAACATCGACTGACATCAATGACGGACGAAGGACTCAGGTAAGACACGGACTGAAATACACAGGACTGATTGAAAATAATCAGACACAGCTGGGTACAATCGGGAAAGAACACGTGGGTAATCCGGGGGCGTGGCACACACGAGGAGCCGACGAGCAGGGCATGACACTGTGTACCTGCCTGCTGTCAGCGTTTGTTTGTTTAGCTGACACCTTTATCCAAAGTGATGTAGATGACGTAATATTTAACCAGAGAACCACTGGTTAGGGGGTTTTACTACAAATTGTAACATTCTGGCGTTAGAAGTCATGCTTCCTTATTTAATCTGTGTTTTTACGTACATAATGTTATATTTCACTTCTTACAGTCGCACAAGATCTACCGAACTTACTTAATACGTGCTGCTGTACTTTAAAACACTTACCACTGTAAGCACTGACCTTTTTAATGTTTTTCACACCCCTCGCCTGTGTTAATCCGCCAGAGTCCGGCTACGGCCTTGACGCGGGCCAGGCAAATTCCAGCAGTGCTTATGTCCCGCTGTAAAGGCTTCGATCGGGCTTTCGGTGACAAAGACAAAACGCTGTTAGTATAAAACTACTTTTTAAACCAGTAACCCGGTCATTCTTTTTAAACGTTGATTAGACGGAAGTTAAATCAAGTGGAGAGACTCTTGTGTGTGCGTCACTTTTGTCTATATTTATATGGTACACGCCATCCACGAAGTCGTACTCCTAACGAATAGAAAATGATAGGCCTGGGGGAAAAAATGTAAACAGTGATATATAGTCAGGGCAGCATTGTCAGATTAGAGAGCTTTGGCTCTTTGGCTGATCTATTGGCAGATATGCACAGCAAAACTACAGCTACATTTTGTAAGATTTTAATTTGTCTGGAAGATATGAGTCTTATCTGTATTACTAACACACTTATATATATATATAAAATTGTTTATAATCAAAAAACAGGCTGAACTGTTTTTTGTCAGTTGTTGAAGTTAGAAAGGACCTGCATTGTTTAATATAAGCCCCTTGATCTTTACCGCAAGTCTCGCGCTGTAGGGAAATGTGCGCAAACGCCGTCGAGTTTCGCGCAAACTGTGCATTCCTACTCCGCCACATAGTTATCGTCATTTTATGCTTTGCCGGGCATTTTTTGTATTGTTTATATTTCTTTTCTTTTTTTTTACCTGCTTCCAAGTTGTCCTCAGCACCAACGGTAAGAAAAAATTTCATGGCGTAATGTGGACTCCCTGGACTATTCGATTGTAAACGAATGCGGGTCTTATGCTTAACAGTTCGGGGTAATGAAGTCCCTTATTTTAAATTCGTCAACTTTATAAATAAGGTATATTCTTATGGAAGTCATCGCACCGAATGGATGTTTAATATTGATTTTAACTCCAGCGCTGGGTGTCAAAATTACTTGATTGTATCAAGCGCACAAAAGATATAATTTTCGAAATACATCTGCATACTATGACTGAAACTAATTGAGTGTTTGATGCTATAGTCATTTTAAACACAACGGCTCATTAATAAAATGGTTTTAAAACTGCACGTTAACCAAAAGTGATAAATAGATGTTTCCCACTTTAGGTATCTTATTGTATTTTAAGTGATATTTTTATATAATCCTGAAGTAAAACGGTTAAAACACGTGGTGAATATAAAATGTTAATACATTAATCTTTTAAAAGCTCCCTTTGTCCAGTGAAGTAAATGACCAAATTAGCTCTTTTAAGCTGACCAAATGCCAGTATAAAATGTGTAACAACATGACGTAATCTGCAGCTTGATATTTGTTTATAGATGAACATTTTTTACCGTTAATTTCGACAGTTAGGGTACTATTACGTATTTCATTACGGTGAGTGTATTATCTTTTGCCATTATAATGCTATTATTATTATTATCGATGCATTGGATATTACATTTTTGTTCTATATAAAGTTTAAAATATTTAAATTAATTGTTTAAATGACGGGGCGGCATGGTGGTGCAGTGGTTAGGACCCGGGTTCGAGTCTCCGCCTGGGTCACATGTGTGCGGAGTTTGCATGTTCTCCCCGTGTCGTCGTGGGGTTTCCTCCGGGTACTCCGGTTTCCCCCCACAGTCCAAAAACATTGGAGTTGCTGAATTGCCCGTAGGTGTGCATGTGTGAGTGAATGGTGTGTGAGTGTGCCCTGCGATGGGCTGGCCCCCCATCCTGGGTTGTTCCCTGCCTCGTGCCCATTGATTCCGGGATAGGCTCCGGACCCCCCGCGACCCAATAGGATAAGCGGTTTGGAAAATGGATGGATGGATGGATGTTTAAATGACATTTTTAGTTGAGTGGAGTCGCCGGTTACCAGCTGAGCCCGACCTGCCGCTCCAGATGGGGCCCATTTGCGCCGTGCGGCTCGCATTGTGCTGGAGCTTCTTGGGGCTTCACACCCCAGTGAAGAATCCTAACAATCCGGGGGGACAGAGGCGTGACCGACGGGGACGTCAGCTCGCTTGATTTACACGTTTAAATAAGTATCAGCTGATTTGGAAGTATTTTATGTACGATGAGCCCCGATTCGGCACCTGTCGGTGCGAAATTTGAAGAATTTCATGCGCGATCTTTTACGGTCAAAACTAAACCAGACAACTTTTCCGGCTAAAGGATTGACAAAGGATTTTAGTTTAAGCTTGTCTGAAGTTACTTCAGGTCTAAATGGAGCGTGACAGAGATGCAAGGATAGTAACTATTTACGACAAAGCAACCTGAAAACGTTTATGGTTACTGTGGAAGTTTCCTAACAGTTAATTGATTTATTTACTGGCAATTCAGCTGTTTTGTTTTCATATTTTACTTTCAATCATTTTAACCCACGGGGATCCTAGTCAATCAATTACTGCACTAAAGCATTAAGAATCAACAAAGTGACCAATATGAATTAGAACAAAACAATCAGAAAATGTTCGGGGGTGCGTAATAATCCGTGCCATCGTGAGAAACCTTTGTAAAAAAACACAAGAACTTAAAGAAATATGACATTTTGACAGCATTTTTGCGGCATATGCCCAGTAGGCCTATCAGCTAAGCATATGTTAACTTTAAGTAAATGTATAGGTTGCTGATTTACCCATTTACTCAGTCATATAAATGCACCGGAACAATTAAATTTAATTACCTGGTTGAAATTCAGCACTTGCCCTCAAGTCGCGAAAATATACCCTTTCCTCGGCACTACCCGTCTCCCGTTTGCTGGCTTACTCTCGGTCTCCCCCTGCAGGCAGGCTGAGCGTCATTCTCCATGGAGGAGAGCGGCAATTTACTGCGCGGCGTGGAGAACCGGTCGCAGGTCAGCGTACCAGTGCAGGGTAGGTTACCTGCTTCACCCGCTTTCACGTTGCTGCACCTATTTTAAAAAAATCTTGCAAAAAATTTGCTTTACAGACTGTATGCAGCAAAGGTCACATATCAGTAAGAATTACGAGAAACTGGAATTACAATTCACTAAACTCAGGATTTAACAAGATTAATTATTTTATTAATGCGGTTATACTTGACATCATATTATAGTGTTAATCTCTAGCATTTAGCTGCATACTTGTGCAGTAGAGGAAATGAGAAAATTTATAACATATGCATGTAGTTTCTTACAAAGTGACCAGAGTTAATGTAGTTATCAGTGATTTATAGTAATAATTTGTTGGCATTGATATATGTTGGTTAGTCAGTTCATTGTCCATGGAGACTGAAAGATCTCTTTGTATCTGTCTGTTTCCCTTGTTTCTCTCACCATGTAGTTGTCTTCAAAGTTCTCATGGCTGCCTTTCCCGTCACTCAGATCGCTGTAGGTAAGTATTGCTGCAGTAAAGCACTCCAAGCAGCAGGTGGCACTGTGTCCTCACATCTCTGGGACCAGGCTTCGGGTCTCCGCCCTGGCTCAGTGTGGGGTTTCCTCCGGTTTCTACCCCACAGCCCAGACATGCTACTGTTAACTGGAGTTGCCAAAATTGACCGTAAGCATGAATAGTGTGAGTGAGCCATGAAATGGGTTGGCGCACCATCCTGAGTTATTCCTGCTTTGTGCCTGTAGCTCCAGAACCCTGCAATGTTTAGGATATAGGGCAAGTGGGTTTAGAAAATGGAGGGATGGTTGTTGGTTCAGGACCCTAGCTGCTGTACCCATAAGTAGGTTAACCTGGATAACATAGAAAGTCTTGCATACAGAGTGGGAATGTCTGCCCCCCTCCCACACAGGGGCTGTGCACCTGAACGACTGCCCCCAGCAGCACTACATTCCCATCTTCTTGCTGGTGTCTGGCATCTGCGGCCTGGTCATGGGTACGTTGTGCTGCCTGCCCTGCGCCCACAGAAGTGAGGACCACGGCTGGAGGTCAGTCAGCAGCCTGTGTGGCACCTGCAGCTCCCTGCTGACCACCTTCTACTTCTGCTGGTTCATCACAGGTGTGACGGTGCTCAGCGGCGTTTGGTGTGAACCTACACAGGCAGTGAAAGGTTGTTGAACACACTGGGATTTTCTACATTTGCATGTAACTCACTTAACATTTACTAGAAGTACATTCAATATTCTTTGCTCACAAATACATTTACAGTATGTTCACCATTTGAGTACCTTCATTAGCAAGAAAATGTCATGTCTTCAATTCATCAAAGTAAGACAAAATTTGAGGCATTCTTTCTACGAGGAACATTAAATATTAAATATTTGTATATGTACCATGGCTGGAAGATGTAATTATAAAAGGATCAAACTGAGTCATGTGACATGAGGAACCAAACTGAGTCATGTGACATGAGGAACCAAACTGAGTCATGTGACATGAGGAACCAAACTGAGTCATGTTTAATCCTCACAGAAATGACTTCTGGGATTAAAGAAGAAATAACATTGATGCCAAACACATTCAGTGCACTAATCCTCTTTCACGCTCCAGCATCCTAATGGTTAATATTTTCTTCCTGTTCGCTCAGGAAACGTATGGATCTACTCCATTTATCCCGCCAATTACAACCAGACGGTCCCCGGGCTGCCGTACTGCAACAAGACTGTGTACCAGTTTGCCTTCTGGACGTCCACTTTGCTGTACATCAGTCTGGGGGCGATGCTGCTGGGGTGCATCTTCATTCTCATCTACTTGTGGTTGTACGGGAGGAGGCAGACGATTGGCAGATTCAACTGGACCATCTAAGTCAACATTGGGTGGGGTGGGGGTGAGGGGGCTCTGCCATTCACAGTCCACCCCCAGGTCTCTGCTGAGGCCACTGGATGAAGAGACGTCTGTCTCTGGCTCTGTTGTCTCTCTCTACCTTCTTGTTTCCCTAAAGTACATGTTTGATGCTATTTTATCTTTATCTGTCCTTGTGCTTTTTTGCTAATTTTTTTTTCTTTTTCCAATAATTATTTATTATTAATTATCATGATCATCGATACCAATGACTGGGGGCCATTTCTCAGCCACAGTTGAGGTGATTTCATATTTTCACCCTCTTTGCCATAGTTCATTTACTTTAATATTCTCACTATCCGGAATCGGCGCAGTGTTCGCATTCCTCTCAATGCACAGCATTGAGAACAAAACAATGGTGGCTGGCTGAATTTCCCCGCAGCCGTTCTGGGATTCCCAGGCGGACACGGGGTTGATAAGGGTGGATCCTGAGCTGGTCCCTTTCTCTCTGAGGCCATGGAGGGTTAAAGCTCAGGGGAATGCTGGGGAATGCTGGGGAATGCTGGAGAATGCTGGGGAATGCTGGAGAATGCAGGGGAATGCTGGGGAATGCTGGAGAATGCTGGGGAATGCTGGGGAATGCAGGGGAATGCAGGGGAATACCAAAGCCTTGCCTTCTCTATAATCCCTTATCATTTGTATGTATTACATAGGCGTTTCTCATGGGTGGGACAGGCGGGACACATCACACACAATACAGTATTTTCCAGGGTTTTGCTCTTAGAAATGTAAATGAACTTGTTGGCGGAATTCAGTTCTCATGTAATCTGCTGACCCAGGGGGAAAATTGTCTAGCCAATGACTTCATGTACACAGTCAATATTGAAATGGGCACATAGCCTATAAATAGGTATACAGATGAGGTCATACAAGATAAAGTGAGGGGGCAGGTTGGACTTAGCCTTCGATATACTAACATGCAGGACTTTTTCTGATTATCAATGCGTTTTAACTTTTATGCAGCATAATATCATGCAAAGATTTTGAATTTTTTAAATGTATATTTGACCCTGGAGGATTATTGTGACAGTATCAGGGATGTGAGTCAGTGGAAGGTAGATAAAACTTAAGAGAGAAAGTGTCTACAGAACATTCAACAGGATTCATGGCCTGTTAGGTTATTTCGCATGTCGCTCTTTATTTGCGCATAAAAACTAAACACAGTATAATGTAGGAAGTAAAATAAATCATGACTATGCATTGGGGAAGGAAATGCAAATAGCCAGAGAGGCAGTGCAGCACTGAGAAAGTGCAGAGGTGGAGTTTTAACTATAGTGTGCAATACAATACAGTAAAAGTTCACTTAAGACCATGTTTTTAGTCATTCCTACCGATAATGCATTCATATAGCATAACAGTATAGCCATGTGTATAATGCATTATGAATGCTTTATGAAGCTCTCATCTATAATGCATTACAGATACCTCTCAGCCTCTGGTGATCCTTCTTGAGGATGCAGCTGATATTTAGAGACCTATGTCAAATCGAAATACCCCGTTATAATCAAAACACACCATTTTAAATGGTCCCTGATTCAGGTTCAGTGAAAAACATGAAGACTGAAATTATGGGACTGATACCACATTTTCCCATGAACATCCCGCTTTTTTCAGAGTGTTTCACTTTTAAAAAATGTTCAGTGTCCCCTCCAACCAGACAAGTTTTAAGATCCCAGAAATATCTTCGACTTTTTAATTTTTTGACTTAAACTTTTTTTTAAAATCTGAAAACAAATATATGTGCATTTTGCAATAGATTATGGGTAAATCAACATTTTTTCAGATAAACCAAATTGCTCTGTTTGTTTTATCCTATATATGGTCCAAAATGTGTGAGATTAGACATGTAAGTACTTTTGTTTCAGGATTAATTCCTGCATCGTTGTATTTTTTTTCAGTTGTTTTCGTAGTTCCCTGTTTGGCCAGCAGGTGTTGCTGGTTATCCAGTTCTGCTCCATGTGTTCATCTAGGTCTTGCCCCAGTCATACTCCTCACAGTTGCCCTTGTTCCTTGCGTGCCCTGTGGATGAATAGGCCGAGCATGCGGCTGTGAACCTTGCGTCCCATACCACTGTGAGCTTGGCATGGGACTTCGGACATTTTTAAGTATGTGTATAAGTCCCAGAACTCTGTTTTTGCAAACCCCACATTAAATCAAGTTCCTTGTGTTGCATGGCCCGATGTAACATATATCCGAAAGTGGAAATAATCAAATGTGTATGTTTGGTCAGAAGGCTTGTCAAGGTTATGATTTGATTGATTCTGAAACTATACTGCTTGTTAAGAACTAGGTACTTTCACAGGACTGAGAATAAAAGCCGTAGCTGAACACACGCCTCCTAGATTGCTCACCAAACAGGTTGGGCAGGTGAGATCTTGCTTCAGCCACAGAGACACAGGATTGGCTCGACATCAACTTGCTCACGAAACAGGCGAGGCAGGTGAGATTTCTCTTCAGCCACAGAGACACAGGATTAGCTCGACGTCAACTTGCTCACAAAACAGGCAAGGCAGGTGAGATCTCTCTTCAGCCACAGGGACACAGGATTAGCTTGACGTCAAATTGCCCACGAAACAGGCAAGGCAGGTGAGATCTCGCTTCAGCCACAGGGACACAGGATTGGCTCGACGTCAAATTGCTCACGAAACAGGCAAGGCAGGTGAGATCTCTCTTCAGCCACAGGGACACAGGTGCAGCGTGACAGCTTACCAATGGTAGGATTCAAATTCTAATTAAATTAAAGCAATCTTGTTCATATGTTATTTTTGATTTCCAGCATACTCACTACACAGTACTATGTCTTATGAGCTCTCACACATAGTTAAAGGTACTATATTCCCTGCCTAGGCATGTAATTCAGAAAATTTGATATGAAAATGCTTCTGCTTTGAAAATATACTCATTAGTTGTTCAAGTAACTATTTACCGATTTGTGATCCCTTTTTTGCTCTCTATATGTCGCTAATCATCCAGCTTTAAGTATTTGATACTCTGGGTGTTTGAATATTGACTGCTTATATACGGTGACCACTGGCATTAAAACACAAGTTTTTAACATTAAAGTTTTTTATTTTAATTTTTTACGAAGGTGATGATAATGGAATATGTAAGTCATCTAGCTGAAAACCGGAAACTGAAATATAAGGATACCGTAAGCGATTGCAGCTCATGTCGACTCGATTCTGAAGAAGTCCTCTGATGGACTGTCAAGCTCCAAAACAGAGACCGATCGCAGTAGAGCAAGCAGATGACATTTCGCGGTGTCGACGTTCCTTGTGACTCCTGTGTGATGAGGCTGCTTTCTGCTTCAGGTCCAGAGATTCTTCCAAAAATGGAGCCGGTAGAAAATGCTCTTCACGTCGGAGGGTCATCTTGCATAGGTATTCCAGTTTTCCCTGCAGAAGACACGCCCTCTATCTCTCACCTGCACCACCAAAGCTTTTACCTTTCTCTTCCCGACAGGGTATATGGGCATCCTGCCTGGCCTCCTCCCTCTGTCCACGATTGCTTTGGGTGAGCATTGAGTTCCTGGGGATAGTAAGAGCAAGTCGTACTGATCTAGCAACAACCTTCATTTGTTGGATGCACTATCTTTCCTCTCAGGGAGCATGCACATCAATGACTGTCCCAAGCAGCCCTACATTCCCATCTACCTGCTGGTGTTTGGCTTGGTCGGCTTACTGCTACAGGTGCAGTACTTCCTCTGCAAATGCTGCACCCAGTGCAACAATCCAGTTGTGGAGAGCCTGAGCACCGCCTGCCGTGTCCTGCTGTGCCTGTTTGCTGTCTGCTGGCTGATTACAGGTGAGAGCTGCAGAGTTGTAGGGGGGTATTTTATGAGGGTGGGTGTGCGAAAATCCATCTTGACACGGAAACTAATAATCGAAAATTGATGCGAAACAAGCAGAATGATGCCAAGCGCCCTCTTTTACCATTAAGTTTTAAAAGTGGAACTTGTGTGTTGATTGTCTTACAGGCAGTGTCTGGATATACAGTATTTTCCCACCAAACTATGAATCTCCTCGAAAACCAGATTACTGCGAGAAGACTATGTATCTGTTTGCCTTCTGGACCCTCAATGCCATCTACGTCTTCACAGTCTTGTTCCTCATTTACAGTACCTGTGCTTTTCTTTATAGGAGCTTATGTTAGACAGGTAAAAACCACAGCAGGCGGAATCCCACCCATTTATAGCTTTAGCCATAATTCCCTTTGATGGATGGGTGGGAATGGATTCTGGCCTCTGTATCCCACTCAATTTCCTGTTTATTCACACAACCTCATGCTGCTGTTTCCCTTGAGGGTACAGTGTGGGAGAAGCTCCATCTTTAAACAGATGACATCAGCCAATCCTTACCGATACACCACTTCAGGGAAAAGCGTCTGCTATATAAGTGTAAATGCAGCATACATTAGATATATACTTTCAATTCCGTTTTATTAGCCTAGTAGCCTGCCAAATAAATAAATGTCAATATCAGCTCTGGCTAATTTAATCTTTTCTGCATAGTAGTCTAATTTCAGCTTTAGTGTCCATGTGTAATTTACTTGAATTATAGTATGAACCTGAATTATATATATTTTGAATTGAGGTGTCCCCCTTTTGTATTGTGTAGTAATTCTGTTTATAAATGCTGGTACAATTCACGAAACCTTTCTGATTATAGAACAATAAAACCAAAGTGAAAATGCGATGATTTGAGTACAAATTCTCTTGCTTGCGGAATAACATAAAAGACAATGTCCAGCACAGATCAGCATGGAACAGATCTCCCCCACTTCCATACAACCCTTAACTGCTACAGTGGTACCTCGGTATACGTCCGCTTGGAATAAGTCCAACTTGGTATACGACTTGTTTGGACGCGAAACATTTTGCTTGGTATACGACCTTTGTTTGGAATATGACTCGCGTGCTAGAACCTGTATGGATCAAAAACGAGTCAGGACTCCGCGCACCACCCTTGTTTACCTCTCTCTCTCGAGACGAAGCCACTACTGCCCACGAGCGCCAGTACGCCAGTTACTACCATTCAGCCAACAACCCGCGCTATAACTATCTGTGAATTTTCACTTGATTTCATGTTTTTTCGCGTACATTTTTAGTAAATTCATTAACCATGAGTTCTAAGAAAGCAGACACTCGACTCCTCTCAGCAAGGTAAAGTGAGGTCAAATTTTCATTTATTTGGTATTAAGCAGTGTTTAAATTATTTTATGCACCTCATCAATGTATAATATGCAGTTAACAATGTGATTTTTTTTCATGGGAACAGATTAATCATTTTCCCTTTATTTCTTATGGGAAAATTTTGTTTGGTATACGTCCTGTTTGGTGTACATCCTTGGGGCAGCGTGTGGCTCAGTAGGCTAAGCGGGTTTGAACCCAGCCTCAGCACGTCTGCGGCTCCTTGAGCAAGACCCTTAACCCCCAGCTCTCTGGGCGCCGCTACAGGTTACTCCACAAAGAGCAAGTTGAGGGAGGCATAAAGATAATTTCAACAAAGTATCAATTATTATTATTATTATTATAGCGCATTACACATTACATCGTCTCAAAGCGCTTTACAGCATCCCCACCCAAAGCCCCCAGTGAGTAAGCCATAGGCGACAGTGGCAAGGAAAAACTCCCAAGAAGGAAGAAATCTTGGGAGGGACCAGACTCAAAGGGGGAGCCCAGCCTCCAGGGGCTGGCAACCAGACGGTCCCCGGGCTGCCGTACTGCAACAAGACTGTGTACCAGTTTGCCTTCTGGACGTCCACTTTGCTGTACATCAGTCTGGGGGCGATGCTGCTGGGGTGCATCTTCATTCTCATCTACTTGTGGTTGTACGGGAGGAGGCAGATGATTGGCAGATTCAACTGGACCATCTAAGTCAACGTTGGGTGGGGTGGGGGTGAGGGGGCTCTGCCATTCACAGTCCACCCCCAGGTCTCTGCTGAGGCCACTGGATGAAGAGACGTCTGTCTCTGGCTCTGTTGTCTCTCTCTACCTTCTTGTTTCCCTAAAGTACATGTTTGATGCTATTTTATCTTTATCTGTTCTTGTGCTTTTTTGCTCGTTTTTTTTCTTTTTCCAATAATTATTTATCATGATCATCGATACCAATGACTGGGGGCCATTTCTCAGCCACAGTTGAGGTGATTTCATATTTTCACCCTCTTTCCCATAGTTCATTTACTTTAATATTCTCGCTATCCGGAATCGCCACAGTATGTATATTTGACCGTGGAGTATTATTGTGACAGTAGCAGGGATGTGAGTCAGTGGAAGGTAGATAAAACTTAAGAGAGAAAGTGTCTACAGAACATTCAACAGGATTCATGGCCTGTTAGGTTATTTCGCATGTCGCTCTTTATTTGCGCATAAAAACTAAACACAGTGTAATGTAGGAAGTAAAATAAATCATGACTATGCATTGGGGAAGGAAGTGCAAATAGCCAGAGAGGCAGTGCAGCACTGAGAAAGTGCAGAAGTGGAGTTTCCGGCAACCACCCCTCGCTATAACTATCCGTGAATTTTCACTTGATTTCGTGTTTTTTCACGTAAATTTTTAGTAAATTCATTAACCATGAGTTCTAAGAAAGCAGACACTCGACTCCTCTCAGCAAGGTAAAGTGAGGTAAAATTTTCATTTACTTGGTATCAAGCAGTGTTTAAATTATTTTATACCCCCCATCAATGTATAATATGCAGTTAACAATGTGATTTTTTTCATGGGAACAGATTAATCATTTTCCCTTTATTTCTTATGGGAAAATTTTGTTTGGTATACATCCTGTTCGGTATATGTCCTGTTTGGTATAAGTCCAAGGATCTGGAACGGATTAAGGATGTATACCGAGGTACCACTGTACATTAATGTGCTTCAAATAGCATGTCAACGTTTCTTGTGTTTCCATTGTCTGTCAGGTGCTAATATATGCTGTAGGAATCTATGGTTATGAAACGCGTAATGAAGTTTAGGAGCATAGAGTCTGTCTAAACTGATTAAACACGAAATGATGAACGACTCTTTGAATAAATATAAGGGGGAAAAAAATCACTATAGTGAACGACAGGGCTGCTGCTAGAGATTGTGGGTCCCCAACCCACACCGATCCAATTATGCTTGAAAGGTTTTAGGGCCCCCGTCAGTCAGCAGCCCTTGGAATTGTCTTTAATGTCCCCCCTTTACAACGTTCCTGGTGAACAACATGCATTTGTTCCTTTAAAATCTCATTCAAAGAACTAAAGATCATTCATGAACATACTGTGGTTGACCCACACCAGATTACTTATTAGTTCATTGCTTCAGAGCAGATCTGGCTTTTCTCTTACTCTGTTATATGCTATTTAAGAGCCTAGTTAAAAGGTAGCATGGCTGTATTTAAAGAACTGCTTCACAGTAGAAGTCTTTTTCTGAAAACCCAAACTACCTGCCAAAGCATGCAGAAACACATTGGTTCATAATTAACTAGATAAGGTCAATAACCCACAAAATAGTGATAACTGGTCACGCACAATAGTCCTTGGTTTGTACCAGCTTCCTTCAAAAATGACGGGCAAGTAAACCGATATACAGACCGTTTCATTTATCTAATTCAGCTCAGCAAGTCATTAGGTGCTTTATACACGTCAATGATATATAAACTGTTTTAATTTGTTGGGTTACCTGGGCAATCAACAGATACCTGTGCTTATTTTTGTTTGATTTTTTAAAGGATTCTTTTATGTCCGTATTAACTGTGCATGTCAGGAAAAACACAACGCATATCCTGGTTTCAGATTTGATTTCGTGTTTCAGTCTACTTATCTGCCTGTACTATTCGTAAAGCTTCCAGACTTAATTACTAAATATACCAACCGTAATTTAGTACAGATTTCTTCTGTCTCCAGATTTTAATTTTACGGTTTCAGAAAAAAAAAATTTAAAACCCGGAGCGACCTGCGAAATCACACAAGCGGCTGATTTCTAAGTGCTTAAACATAAAAAAGACATTAAATATTTTATTAAACTTCTGATTAAACACGTTGAATGATACTTAGATTTTTTTGTTTTTCATTTTTCTTTTCATTTTCCGTGACTCTCTACACCAGTGCAGCGGAGACTGATTCCCAGCTACTCAAAGAACTTATCTCCAGGTGCCTGGAGGTTCGTGACCTGGCCTACTGTCCCTACAGCCGCTTTCCTGTAGGTGCCGCGGTATTAACCGTAGAGGGCGCTATAATCACAGGTAAGATTTAGCAGAAGACTGTAAACGACAACCGCGGGATTTTATCTGGAGTAACTTTGGTCAGGCCCTTCCGTTGTTTATCTCTTATGTCATAGACGAAGTGTGTTTGCTTCAGGCTGCAACGTGGAAAATGCATCTTACGGACTGACAGTCTGCGCAGAGAGGACAGCGGTCCAGAAGGCTGTCATAGAGGGACACAAGAACTTCTCTGCCATCGCAGTCACATGGTGAGGAATTCTGCTCGTAATTGAGGTGGTAACCCTTTCACTGCCAAAACCAAAACACGATGTTAAAGACTATCTGAAGATCTGTATTTCTATCAGGGAATACCGGGACACTTCTGAAGGGATACAGGGACATTTTACTGAATGCTGTGTAACTCTAATTGCGTTTTCTTGCATACTGAAGTATATGGAGTAAAACATAAGTGGGCGATTGACACTAAACATGTTAGAGGTTGTGTGTGATTCTGATGTGGCTGTCATAGCAATGGGAGGTTTACAAGACAGACTGCAAGTGACGTTTTCATAACGGAAATAAGAAATTCTACTTCTCATTTTACATTCAGTAGTTTAGTCAACACTCAACAGCTAGTCATATTATAAGTGTTGTTTAAATTACTCTACAACAGCTCCCTCTGCTTTGCCTGGTAGGTATAATCTAATTTCATAGCATTTGTTGGATATCCATTCGCTTTAAATCAGTGTTTCCCAGTGCTGTCCTCTGGGACCCGCGGACAAAAATGTGGACTGTCTGGCAGGGGGCCCGGAGGGAGCAAAAACGTGGACCGTCTGTGGGTCCCCGAGGACCAGATGGGGAAACACTGTTTTTTTTTATCATTTTTTGTGTGTTTCAAATCAGTATTACTACTTTGACATAAGACTTGCCTTTACCAGAGATTTAGCAGCATATATGTTTCATTTTTACATTATGGCCCTGAAGTAAATACTGAGAAATCAGCTGTCTGGCCTTTGTGTAAAACCTAGGAGGCAAAGTAATTATACAGCCTTCAACTCAATGTGCAGTTTTGAAACCCTTATATTAGAGTATAATGGGAAGAGCACAGGCATGTCTGGACTCATTGTGATGTGTCTGTTCTTTAGCGATATCAAAGACCAGTTTGTTGGCCCCTGCGGAGCTTGTCGGCAAGTGTTGATGGAAGTGAGTATGGTGTCCGCACTGGTAACTGCCATGGTTACAAGTCAAAGTGTTTACATGCCTACTGACAAGGTGTGATTGTATCACTGACAAACCACCATCACCTTTTGGCAGCATAGGACACACAAATGCTTTATATTGAATATCAATTTCCAAGGCTGGATTTTCCATGTCTTTGAGTGAGCACAGGTTTTGGAATGTGCAATTTGCCAATATTACTCCATCATAGCCCCCCTGTTTAATCTGTTTGTTTCTCTCCTAGTTTGGGTCACACTGGGATGTCTATTTAATTAAACCAGATGGATCTTACCAGAAAACCACCCTTCAGGATTTGCTACCACTGGCCTTCACTCCTGCTCACCTTAAGGATTAACTGCCGATCGAAATACAGCTTCCAAAGAGTCTGATATTAACAGCTACTTGTTCCTACTCTTATTTGCAAATTCTGAAGATTTTTTTTTTATTTTTGTAATTGGACAGACATTTTGAAAACACAATCTGCTCCTCTAGAGAATCACGTAAAGTGGCCCAATGTTTTAGACCTGGAACTTAATTGACCAGGTCCATCATGTAATTGTTGTTTCAGAATTAATGTATATGTAAAAAAATACTAACAATAAAAACACACACGCACTGGTGTTATGGTGTCAATATTTGTTTGTATAGTTTTATTTCCCTTTTAGTTTATTGCTTTTTAATATGTCACATTAGAAACCAGTTTGTTTATGTCAATAGGAGCAATAAGTAACCAGGCAAGGCATCAAACGTATAAGAAGTTGTAACTTTTGGTGGATTAAACGAGATAAAAGAATAAATTAGTTATCAAAAAAATGTTCGTCTTCGTGGATTAGGTTTCGAGAACATATTTAAGCTGACTAGGGGGCGGCAAGGTGGTGCAGTGGTTAGCACTGTCGCCTCACACCTCTGAGACCCGGGTTCGAGTCTCCGCCTGGGTCACATGTGTTTGCATGTTCTCCCCATGTCGTCGTGGGGACCCAGTAGAAAAAAGCGGTTTGGATAATGGATGGTACGACTAGGAGGTACTAAAAGGTGACGGATCCCTGCAGGCAGCAAGGAACAATCCCGGGAAAAGCAGCAATTTCCATTTCCGGTATTGTGACGTCACGTCTATTTCCGGCAACATGGAAGCGGTAGTGAGTGAAGTTGTCGCCCCTGAAGACCTTCTGGTAAATGCTTTCTGTTCATCGAATTATGTTTAAGGTTAAGCGTCAATAGGAAAAAGCCGATGAGTTGTGAAATACGCGGGAACTGGGAGCTTTCCTGGTTTAGATGTTTTGTTTTCTATATGTCGCTAAACATCCAGCTTTAAGTATTTGATACTCTGGGTGTTTGAATATTGACTGCTTATATACGGTGACCACTGGCATTAAAACACAAGTTTTTAACATTAAAGTTTTTTATTTTTATTTTTTACGAAGGTGATGATAATGGAATATGTAAGTCATCTAGCTGAAAACCGGAAACTGAAATATAAAGATACCGTAAGCGATTGCAGCTCACGTCGACTCGATTCTGAAGAAGTCCTCTGATGGACTGTCAAGCTCCAAAACAGAGACCGATCGCAGTAGAGCAAGCAGATGACATTTCGCGGTGTCGACGTTCCTTGTGACTCCTGTGTGATGAGGCTGCTTTCTGCTTCAGGTCCAGAGTTTCTTCCAAAAATGGAGCCGGTCGAAAATGCTCTTCACGTCGGAGGGTCATCTTGCATAGGTATTCCACTTTTCCCTGCAGAAGACACGCCCTCTATCTCTCACCTGCACCACCAAAGCTTTTACCTTTCTCTTCCCGACAGGGTATATGGGCATCCTGCCTGGCCTCCTCCCTCTGTCCACGATTGCTTTGGGTGAGCATTGAGTTCCTGGGGATAGTAAGAGCAAGTCGTACTGATCTAGCAGCAACCTTCATTTGTTGGATGCACTATCTTTCCTCTCAGGGAGCATGCACATCAATGACTGTCCCAAGCAGCCCTACATTCCCATCTACCTGCTGGTGTTTGGCTTGGTCGGCTTACTGCTACAGGTGCAGTACTTCCTCTGCAAATGCTGCACCCAGTGCAACAATCCAGTTGCGGAGAGCCTGAGCACCGCCTGCCGTGTCCTGCTGTGCCTGTTTGCTGTTTGCTGGCTGATTACAGGTGAGAGCTGCAGAGTTGTAGGGGGGTATTTTATGAGGGTGGGTGTGCGAAAATCCATCTTGACACGGAAACTAATAATCGAAAATTGATGCGAAACAAGCAAAATGATGCCAAGCGCCCTCTTTTACCATTAAGTTTTAAAAGTGGAACTTGTGTGTTGATTGTCTTACAGGCAGTGTCTGGATATACAGTATTTTCCCACCAAACTATGAATCTCCTCGAAAACCAGATTACTGTGAGAAGACTATGTATCTGTTTGCCTTCTGGACCCACAATGCCATCTACGTCTTCACAGTCTTGTTCCTCATTTACAGTACCTGTGCTTTTCTTTATAGGAGCTTATGTTAGACAGGTAAAAACCACAGCAGGCGGAATCCCACCCATTTATAGCTTTAGCCATAATTCCCTTTGATGGATGGGTGGGAATGGATTCTGGCCTCTGTATCCCAACTCCATTTCCTGTTTATTCACACAACCTCATGCTGCTGTTTCCCTTGAGGGTACAGTGTGGGAGAAGCTCCATCTTTAAACAGATGACGTCAGCCAATCCTTACCGATACACCACTTCAGGGAAAAGCGTCTGCTATATAAGTGTAAATGCAGCATACATTAGATATATACTTTCAGTTCCGTTTAATTAGCCTAGTAGCCTGCCAAATAAATAAATGTCAATATCAGCTCTGGCTAATTTAATCTTTTCTGCATAGTAGTCTAATTTCAGCTTTAGTGTCCATGTGTAATTTACTTAACCTGAATTATATATATTTTGAATTGAGGTGTCCCCCTTTTGTATTGTGTAGTAATTCTGTTTATAAATGCTGGTACAATTCGCGAAACCTTTCTGATTATAGAACAATAAAACCAAAGTGACAATGCGATGATTTGAGTACAAATTCTCTTGCTTGCGGAATAATATAAAAGACAATGTCCAGCACAGATCTGCACGGAACAGATCTCCCCCACTTCCATACAACCCTTAACTGCTACAGTGGTACCTCGGTATACGTCCGCTTGGAATAAGTCCAACTTGGTATACGACTTGTTTGGACGCGAAACATTTTGCTTGGTATATGACCTTTGTTTGGAATATGACTCGCGTGCTAGAACCTGTATGGATCAAAAACGAGTCAGGACTCCGCGCACCACCCTTGTTTACGTCTCTCTCGAGACGAAGCCACTACTGCCCACGAGCGCCAGTACGCCAGTTACTACCATTCAGCCAACAACCCGCGCTATAACTATCTGTGAATTTTCACTTGATTTCATGTTTTTTCGCGTATATTTTTAGTAAATTCATTAACCATGAGTTCTAAGAAAGCAGACACTCGACTCCTCTCAGCAAGGTAAAGTGAGGTAAAAAAAATTTTTATTTGGTATTAAGCAGTGTTTAAATTATTTTATGCACCTCATCAATGTATAATATGCAGTTAACAGTGTGATATTTTTCATGGGAACAGATGAATCATTTTCCCTTTATTTCTTATGGGAAAATTTTGTTTGGTATACATCCTGTTTGGTATACGTCCTGTTTGGTATACGTCCTGTTTGGTGCACTTCCTGTTTAGTGTACATCCTTGGGGCAGCGTGTGGCTCAGTGGGCTAAGCGTGTGTCCCTATAATCAGAGGGTCGCAGGTTTGAACCCGGCTTCAGCACGTCTGCGGCTTCTTGAGCAAGACCCTTAACCCCCAGTTTCCTGGGCGCCGCTACGGGTTACTCCACAAAGAGCAAGTTGAGGGAGGCATAAAGATAATTTCGATAAAGTGTCAATTATTATTATTATAGCACATTACAACATTACATCGTCTCAAAGCGCTTTACAGCATCCCCACCCAAAGCCCCCAGTGAGTAAGCCATAGGCGACAGTGGCAAGGAAAAACTCCCAAGAAGGAAGAAATCTTGGGAGGGACCAGACTCAAAGGGGGAGCCCAGCCTCCAGGGGCTGGCAACCAGACGGTCCCCGGGCTGCCGTACTGCAACAAGACTGTGTACCAGTTTGCCTTCTGGACGTCCACTTTGCTGTACATCAGTCTGGGGGCGATGCTGCTGGGGTGCATCTTCATTCTCATCTACTTGTGGTTGTACGGGAGGAGGCAGATGATTGGCAGATTCAACTGGACCATCTAAGTCAACGTTGGGTGGGGTGGGGGTGAGGGGGCTCTGCCATTCACAGTCCACCCCCAGGTCTCTGCTGAGGCCACTGGATGAAGAGACGTCTGTCTCTGGCTCTGTTGTCTCTCTCTACCTTCTTGTTTCCCTAAAGTACATGTTTGATGCTATTTTATCTTTATCTGTTCTTGTGCTTTTTTGCTCGTTTTTTTTCTTTTTCCAATAATTATTTATCATGATCATCGATACCAATGACTGGGGGCCATTTCTCAGCCACAGTTGAGGTGATTTCATATTTTCACCCTCTTTCCCATAGTTCATTTACTTTAATATTCTCGCTATCCGGAATCGCCACAGTATGTATATTTGACCCTGGAGGATTATTGTGACAGTAGCAGGGATGTGAGTCAGTGGAAGGTAGATAAAACTTAAGAGAGAAAGTGTCTACAGAACATTCAACAGGATTCATGGCCTGTTAGGTTATTTCGCATGTCGCTCTTTATTTGCGCATAAAAACTAAACACAGTGTAATGTAGGAAGTAAAATAAATCATGACTATGCATTGGGGAAGGAAGTGCAAATAGCCAGAGAGGCAGTGCAGCACTGAGAAAGTGCAGAAGTGGAGTTTCCGGCAACCACCCCTCGCTATAACTATCCGTGAATTTTCACTTGATTTCGTGTTTTTTCACGTAAATTTTTAGTAAATTCATTAACCATGAGTTCTAAGAAAGCAGGCAGTCGACTCCTCTCAGCAAGGTAAAGTGAGGTAAAATTCTCATTTATTTGAACTAATTGCTTTGATATTTATGTATTTTGGTATTAAGCAGTGTTTAAATTATTTTATACCCCCCATCTATGTATAATATGCAGTTAACAATGTGATTTTTTTCATGGGAACAGATTAATCATTTTCCCTTTATTTCTTATGGGAAAATTTTGTTTGGCATACATCCTGTTCGGTATATGTCCTGTTTGGTATAAGTCCAAGGATCTGGAACGGATTAAGGATGTATACCGAGGTACCACTGTACATTAATGTGCTTTAAATAGCATGTCAGCGCTTCTTGTG
Source organism: Brienomyrus brachyistius (assembly GCF_023856365.1). Lineage (NCBI taxonomy): Eukaryota > Metazoa > Chordata > Actinopteri > Osteoglossiformes > Mormyridae > Brienomyrus > Brienomyrus brachyistius. The sequence goes on along the minus strand of NC_064542.1, from coordinate 27,078,812 downwards.
TTTCCATTGTCTGTCAGGTGCTAATATATGCTGTAGGAATCTATGGTTATGAAACGCGTAATGAAGTTTAGGAGCATAGAGTCTGTCTAAACTGATTAAACACGAAATGATGAACGACTCTTTGAATAAATATAAGGGGGAAAAAAATCACTATAGTGAACGACAGGGCTGCTGCTAGAGATTGTGGGTCCCCAACCCACACCGATCCAATTATGCTTGAAAGGTTTTAGGGCCCCCGTCAGTCAGCAGCCCTTGGAATTGTCTTTAATGTCCCCCCTTTACAACGTTCCTGGTGAACAACATGCATTTGTTCCTTTAAAATCTCATTCAAAGAACTAAAGATCATTCATGAACATACTGTGGTTGACCCACACCAGATTACTTATTAGTGCATTGCTTCAGAGCAGATCTGGCTTTTCTCTTACTCTGTTATATGCTCTTTAAGAGCCTAGTTAAAAGGTAGCATGGCTGTATTTAAAGAACTGCTTCACAGTAGAAGTCTTTTTGTGAAAAACCAAACTTGCATAGGTATTCCACTTTTCCCTGCAGAAGATACGCCCTCTATCTCTCACCTGCACCATCAAAGCTTTTACCTTTCTTTTCCCGACGGGGTATATGGGCACAGATACCTGTGCTTATTTTTGTTAGATTTTTTAAAGGATTCTTTTATGTCCGTATTAACTGTGCATGCCAGGAAAAACACAACGCATATCCTGGTTTCAGATTTGATTTCGTGTTTCAGTCTACTTATCTGCCTGTACTATTCCTAAAGCTTCCAGACTTAATTACTTAATATACCAACCGTAATGTAGTACAGATTTCTTCTGTCTCCAGATTTTAATTTTACGGTTTCAGTAAAAAAAAAAACCCGGAGCGACCTGCGAAATCACAAAAGCGGCTGATTTCTAAGTGCTTAAAGATAAAAAAGACATTAAATATTTTATTAAACTTCTGATTAAACACGTTGAATGATACTTTTCATTTTTTTTTCATTTTCCGTGACTCTCTACGCCAGTGCAGCGGAGACTGATTCCCAGCTACTCAAAGAACTTATCTCCAGGTGCCTGGAGGTTCGTGACCTGGCCTACTGTCCCTACAGCCGCTTTCCTGTAGGTGCCGCGGTATTAACCGTAGAGGGCGCTATAATCACAGGTAAGATTTAGCAGAAGACTGTAAACGACAACCGCGGGATTTTAACTGGAGTAACTTTGGTCAGGCCCTTCCATTGTTTATCTCTTACGTCACAGACGAAGTGTGTTTGCTTCAGGCTGCAACGTGGAAAATGCATCTTACGGACTGACAGTCTGCGCAGAGAGGACAGCGGTCCAGAAGGCTGTCATAGAGGGACACAAGAACTTCTCTGCCATCGCAGTCACATGGTGAGGAATTCTGCTCAGTAATTGAGGTGGTAACCCTTTCACTGCCAAAACCAAAACACAATGTTAAAGATATCTGAAGATCTGTATTTCTATCAGGGAATACCGGGACACTTCTGAAGGGATACAGGGACATTTTACTGAATGCTGTGTAACTCTAATTGCGTTTTCTTGCATACTGAAGTCTATGGAGTCAAACATAAGTGGGCGATTGACACTAAACATGTTAGAGGTTGTGTGTGATTCTGATGTGGCTGTCATAGCAATGGGAGGTTTACAAGACAGACTGCAAGTGACGTTTTCATAACGGAAATAAGAAATTCTACTTCTCATTTTACATTCAGTAGTTTAGTCAACACTCAACAGCTAGTCATATTATAAGTGTTGTTTAAATTACTCTACAACAGCTCCCTCTGCTTTGCCTGGTAGGTATAATCTAATTTCATAGCATTTGTTGGATATCCATTCGCTTTAAATCAGTGTTTCCTAGTGCTGTCCTCTGGGACCCGCGGACAAAAATGTGGACTGTCTGGCAGGGGGCCCAGAGGGAGCAAAAACGTGGACCAGCTGTGGGTCCCCGAGGACCGGATGGGGAAACACTGTTTTAAAGTATTTCTCTGAACTGTCAGTGCACTGCAATTAATTAGAATTTTTTAAAATCATTTTTGTGTGTTTCAAATCAGTATTACTACTTTGACATAAGACTTGCCTTTACCAGAGATTTAGCAGCATATATGTTTCATTTATACATTATGGCCCTGAAGTAAATACTGAGAAATCAGCTGTCTGGCCTTTGTGTAAAACCTAAGAGGCAAAGTAATTATACAACCTTCAACTCAATGTGCAGTTTTGAAACCCTTATATTAGAGTATAATGGGAAGAGCACAGGCATGTCTGGACTCATTGTGATGTGTCTGTTCTTTAGCGATATCAAAGACCAGTTTGTTGGCCCCTGCGGAGCTTGTCGGCAAGTGTTGATGGAAGTGAGTATGGTGTCCGCACTGGTAACTGCCATGGTTACAAGTCAAAGTGTTTACATGCCTACTGACAAGGTGTGATTGTATCACTGACAAACCACCATCACCTTTTGGCAGCATAGGACACACAAATGCTTTATATTGAATATCAATTTCCAAGGCTGGATTTTCCATGTCTTTGAGTGAGCACAGGTTTTGGAATGTGCAATTTGCCAATATTACTCCATCATAGCCCCCCACCCCCCTTGTTTAATCTGTTTGTTTCTCTCCTAGTTTGGGTCACACTGGGATGTCTATTTAATTAAACCAGATGGATCTTACCAGAAAACCACCCTTCAGGATTTGCTACCACTGGCCTTCACTCCTGCTCACCTTAAGGATTAACTGCCGATCGAAATACAGCTTCCAAAGAGTCTGATATTAACAGCTACTTGTTCCTACTCTTATTTGCAAATTCTGAAGATTTTTTTTTATTTTTGTAATTGGACAGACATTTTGAAAACACAATCTGCTCCTCTAGAGAATCACGTAAAGTGGCCCAATGTTTTAGACCTGGAACTTAATTGACCAGGTCCATCATGTAATTGTTGTTTCAGAATTAATGTATATGTAAAAAAATACTAACAATAAAAACACACACGCACACGGTGTTATGGTGTCAAGATTTGTTTGTATAGTTTTATTTCCCTTTTAGTTTATTGCTTTTTAATATGTCACATTACAAACCAGTTTGTGTATGTCAATAGGAGCTAAATAAGTAACCAGTCAAGGCATCAAACGTATAAGAAGTTGTAACTCTTGGTGGATTAAACGAGATAAAAGAATAAATTAGTTATCAAAAAAATGTTCGTCTTCGTGGTTTAGGTTTCGAGAACATATTTAAGCTGACTGGTACGACTAGGAGGTACTAAAAGGTGACGGATCCCTGCAGGCAGCATAGAGCGATCCCGAGAAAAGCTGCCATTTCCGGTGTTGTGACGTCACATCTATTTCCGGCAACATGGAAGCGGTAGTGAGTGAAGTTGTCGCCCCTGAAGACCTTCTGGTAAATGCTTTCTGTTCATCGAATTATGTTTAAGGTTAAGCGTCAATTGGAAAAGGCCGATGAGTTGTGAAATACGCGGGAACTGGGAGCTTTCCTGGTTTAGATGTTTTGTTTTTACGTTACGATTGCCGGCGAGTAAACAGCCGTTTCAGCGGGTTGGGCCGTCATATGATTGCCTTCGTAGTGAAGCAGAATCATTTATAATGCGATAAAGATTGCGAGCAGGTCGCTGACAGCCACCCAGTTTTAGTGAAAAACTTGTTCTGTTTAATAAAATAGTATAATGAATCTAAACGTCGTACCCCTTTGTGTCATCGGTCATAGCCCTTGAAAAATCTAGCTAGTTAATGAGTTTAACAAACAGCAAAGAGCGTATTCAGATAATTTGGGGTGTCCCTGACGATATTCAATATTAATACATGAGTAAAAGTTTTAGAATGTTTTGCTAGCATTAGAACGGTTTGCTGTTCCTGTTTCAGAAATTCGAAAAAAAATACAATGCGGAGCTGGCCAAGGGAAACGTGTCTAAAGACACAAAGTTCGAGTACGCCTGGTGTCTGATTCGGAGCAAGTACACTGAGGATATAAAGAAAGGGATAGAGTTGCTAGAAGGTAAGGGGCCGAGGTGCTGACAATGCTTTGCCACGCCTGGCCAATGTGACACTGGTTTACGAAAAGGGATGCCGTGTTTTTCGGGACAAAGGTCACCCTTGCTCTCTGTACTGGCTAAACATGAATACGTCAAAAATAACAGTGACCCAACGCATTATTATCAGTCTTATTGCAGTGCGTTTCTTTTTAATTTTGCTAACTTTCTTATAGACCTGGTTCACAAGGGCACAAAGGATGATCAGAGAGACTACCTGTTCTACCTTGCAGTTGCAAACTACAGACTGAAGGTGACGTAATCGTGTCGCTGTGTTCACACCCGTGGCTGTAGGTGGCACAGAATTCGGTCTTAATTAGCTGAGCTGTGGCAAAGGCCACAGCGGGTTTAAATTCCAGGAAGGACACCTATTGTACTTGAATTTTTAGTAATCATCCAGTGATACTATTGAGAAAATGGGATAAACAGGAGGCCATGGTACTTAAAACGGGTATTTATAATATATAATATTTATATGTACTGTTTGAGTGTCATGTGTACTTTAGTCATTAGTTTCTTTCTGCGGTTCTGTACCTGCATCGTAAGAAAACACTAAGGCATACAAGGATGATAATTACTGCCTAAATTCTGTGCAGCTAAATTTTATTAGACATATGATAGCTGGTCATGGATTTTTGCTGATAAAAATGTGTTGCAAACTTGCGTTTTCCTGCTGCCTGTGCCATCCCGCTCACTCGGGAATTCCTCCTCTGTCGCTGGCACCCCGCAGGAGTACGAGAAGGGTCTGAAGTTCGTCCGGATGCTACTGCGGCAGGAACCAGGCAACAAGCAGGCGATGGAGCTGGAGAAGCTCATCGACAGAGCGATGAAGAAGGGTGAGTATCAGCGAGGCTCTGCTAGGGAGACACCTGTTTCACTCCGAATGGTGCTGGTTTGTACTACACGCTTGCAATGCATGTGCTGATGCATGCTGTCGCTACACAAGCGGTGTTGGTGCTCATACTTACGCGAGTAGTTTCCATCACTCTAGAGGATTAAAAGTTATGCCCACCAGGGGCAGTGCAAGAAAACCATCTTGGTTGGTTCATTTCCGGTCTTACTTGTTTGTATGAGGTTGTGGCATGAAATGTTTTATACTTGCTGCCTCCACAGCAAGCTGCCGATTACGTAACACTGCAACAGAATTCTCTGTCATACCCACTGTAGCACTTCATATTGGTGCTCTGCCATACATCACTTTACCACCTCGCGCTGAATGTCGCATTATATGTTGTTAGAATTCTCATAGTCATTAGCATTTTATACTTACATATTTTCATACATTTCGTTCTTATTCACTTATTCTTTAAAAGAAAATGCTACTTTGGTACTAACTGTACTGTATATAAACATTAGTCCTGGGACAAAAGGTGACAATACTGCCCCCAAGATTTTTTTTGATGGAACTGCATCACGTGTAGCAATAATTGCTCACATGGGTGCACAAAAGACATGAGAAATCAACTCAGAAAACATGGCGGTGATGATGCGCATGCAACGGCGTTGAAAGTGGCGAGAATAAAACAGCCCTTGGAGTGAGTGATGGGTAGATTTAAGGGGCAGTTTTTGGGGGTTTGTGGTTTTTTTGGGTCACTTAATATGTGAGAGGAACGACAAAATGCAAACGATGACATGAGTGGGTGATTAATGAATATTATGTTATCTTTCTCTCTCTCATCCATTCAGACGGCCTAGTTGGCATGGCGATCGTGGGCGGGATCGGTCTCGGAGTGGCTGGATTGGCAGGCCTTATTGGTTTGGCTGTCGCAAAATCCAAACCCTAAAGATGGGTGATCTTCTGCGCCCTTTGTCCTTCCCATCAGAAGCATAATTTCTGCCAGGCGTGAGTTTGATTTCGTATTTGAAATTAATTAACCATATAACCGACGTTTTTATAGTAGATAACACCTTTCGTGCGGGCGACCATTTTTTCCTTGGCCTCTTACAACAACAACTCTTATTTACTCCTCCAAGTTCGTTAAATGACTTTTTCTTTTTTTATGTGGTGTTCAAACAAGCCTATTACGGCTGTAACTTGGAACACTGGAATTTTATACAGTGTTATGTCAAGGAGGTATTTCGGTGAGCGACTATTTTATAGGTAACTGGATATTACTGGTGATACCTTAACAAGTGTTTAACACTCGCTGTATAGTTTCTATGATTGACAGTAAATGCTGACGGTAAATACAGTTGGATTCATTCATGAGAAAGGAGCGGATTTCCTGGTTGCCATGACTTTGGTTTTATCTTGATATTTACTGATGCAAACACGCTTGCCTGGTAGCTCATCTGAACGAAAGCATATAAAACGACTCCTGAGATTTGTTTGTTCCTGATATTCAGGCTGATCATAGTTACATCAGTTATGAAAATTAGGCTTGTATACAACTTATGGTCTATAAGTTTAATTCTTTTGAATTAATAATTGCATTTCTGGATGTTTTGGCCAACAACTCTGGTATGATAATGGTGATGTTCCATATGTCTATTAGAAGCTGTTAATATCTATATATAATGTATATTTATGATGTGCTTCATTTATAATGATTCTTAACATCTGTACATACCTGGTGTTTTTTTCCAGCTATACACGACGTATAGCAAATATGAACAAGGCACTTCTATATGTTTCACAAAAGTTAAAGGCTATTTTTGTTTTTGATTTAATTTTTTTTTTTCTAATTTTGATTTGTGTTTAATTTTACAACATTGATCATTTCACAGAAAATGAAAAGGGAATTAAGGTATTTTTTTCTACCCTGAGAGGCACATGTTCTAGTTTTGTAAGTAAAACCGTAGTTCACCAGGAAAATAGTTTTGGTTTGACCTCTGTGGCTAATTGACTTTTGTTTTTATTTACTTTCGCTGTTATATTCGATGCTCAACCATTGGGACAAATGTAATGTATTCCATCCACAAAACACTGTGTAGTATGATAGGAGAAATGAGACCTCCCCCCGCTCCCCTCCCCACCCATTCCTTTTACATACTTTATCGATTTAAGTGATTACCAGTGTACACATAGTCTAGCCTGTTATGGAACTCAAAGGGGCAGGATCCTTCAGGAGCGTGATGTTAAACACGCAGACCTTGCCTTCACAGAGGACACAGCAGGGGCAAAGTAGCGTAAATGGGGCTGTTCAATTTAAACGTTACGTCAAGCAAGGCGAAGACTCACAGACGACACCTCAGATCTAAGATGAGCTGGTAGCTTTTAATTGTACCCTGTTATCCTGATGCTGATATGCTGTTTATAACACCAGCCTGCCACCTGTGTTATGCATTTTCTTGTGGTTCTGTACTACAAATAAAAGTTATATATTGAGTTCTAAATGTCTGGTCATCTGTGTCACGCCCAGAAATGGCGTTTGTTTCCTGTCAATGTTTAAACTTAGTTTTTCTTTTAGGTTTTTATTGAATAGCAAAGGTGAGAGGAGGTAAGCACAATTCTCAAAATTCTTGCTTTGCAAATTGCATTTAGACTTTGCTTCACATCGAAGATTGTAAAACGTTACAAATTGACATTAAAACATTTGAACAGGAATCCATATAATTCAGTCTTTGTTTCTATTTTTAAGGATTCTTCCTCCTTAAAACCTTAACGTAAGGTTTTGTTGATCCTTTATTGATCTCAGTGGAAAATGTCAATATTTGTCACAAAGAGTATAGTTTAAATTTTGAAATTACCTGATTGTTCTATAGGAAGAACACGTAAAGCTTATTTATTAGGGCCACGGGGCTTAAATTTTGATAAATCTTGTCTGGATAAGCCTGCGCAGGTCTGAACAGATCACACACATCAAGACATCTTTCGATGCTGGGTTTCAAAATCTGAACAGTATAAAGTTCATTGTTGATAATAGCAATATTTTTATGACTAATTCTTTTGGCTTCTCTTCTGGGGTTGCAAATGGGTGGAAAATGTCCAAAAACTTTCCATTGCGTGGGAAGTTAAGATGGGGAGGACTTTTGGAAGTATTCCAAGTTAGAATTAGTGAGGACAATTCCCAGAATTTTGCCACCCTATTGTCTTCTCGGTATGATGCTTTACAGTCTGCTTTAGATGAATGTTGGGATCTTGTCAAGAAAATAGTAGAGAAATGACCCCCCTCCCCCCCTCAGTAATCTATTTTATGGAAAGGTCTTAATAATAACTTATAATGACTGAATACTTTTGGCATTAATTCGGTCTCCATTTCATACGTCATCCATCATGACAGGGTCTTAAATTAGTTATCATATTCAAATGAAGTAGTTAGATTGGTCTGGGGAACAAGGGCTGATACCATGCGCCGATTCGGCCCACGAACGGCAGAACCTATAACCTCTCACATGTGCCCCTGCTGATGTAAACACGTGCCCAGACTTTGGTTACTGGCCTCGTGCTGTTTGGTTAAATCTTGGTTAACTTTTGCCAAGTTTCATCATCATGATATCAGTATCAAACTATCAATCAAAAGCAACACTGGCAGGAATTTGTTTCCATTGCACAGCTCCACAAACACGTGAGAGCTGTGAAATATAGAAACTGTTTTACAGCCATAAAGATTGCAGTCAATTAGTGATTAGACTTTATCTCTACTGTCAGGTTACTTATTAAACATCACTAAATGTGAGGCAGACAGTGACAAGCCCTTTCACAAACACCTCAGACTAAAGAATGTCCTGACATTGTTGGTTTATAGAATATAATTGGCAGCCTTGTTACTGTAGACGGTGGCATCACAGCATGCTGTGCTTTTATGACTGCAGTTGCCTGGAAAACATCGCATGGTGGTTATCTGGTTCTTTAGTATTTTTTGATGCGTTTAAGGTTTCATAGGAAAGCAGGCACACTTCCATTTTTTCATCAGTGCTTTTTCAGTGTGGATTACGGTAAGCCTGGAGCATGTCCCAGGAAGCACATGACAGCTTGCAAATTGAAAAATGCTGGGTTAAGGATTTAAGGTACCCCAGTTTAAATGGACTTTATCTTTGTTCATCTAGGTGAACCCAGACTACCTTAAATCCAGCAAGTTATCCGGCTTAAGAATTCAGAATTTTTGATACAGGCCCCTGTGATGGGGTGGACCCCCATCCTGGGTTGTTCCCTACCTCGTGGTCATAGCTTCCGGGATAGGCTCCGGACCCCCCGTGACCGAGAAGGATAACCAGTTTGGAAGATATATTCCTTATATTCATAAATATTTATAGATTGAACCCCCAAATTAATGTAGAGTTAACACAAAGAGGAGTACATGGGTCATTGTCAGAAACTCATTACCACAACTAAAGTGTCAGTTTTGCCTCTGGGGTAGTTGATCAGTTTAATGTTACCATTTATTTCTGTAATAAACAAAAGTGTTTCATCAAATCCAGGGTAAGAGTTACTGAGATGAGAAGAAAATCAAAGTAACAAAAATGAGCAAAAATACACATCTTATCATATACGTTGATTGTTTATTATGGGATGCATGGAATAAGGTTTAAAGATATAAAAACAGTCTGTGTCATTGGGTTTTGGCTACCAATTTGGGGTAGTGGTTTAAAAAAATAATCAAATCAGAGCTGCAAATGACAATTTGTCGATCTGAAAAATAATGTCAACTGCTCTACAAGAAAATGGTTTTTCCAAAAAATGTTGTGTTTGTGAGACTGACCCATATTTCATTTTTTTGTTTAATGTTTTTACTTAAATTTGTGATGTACTGACTATTCATATCTAACAAAAAGACCACTAAAATACTGCAAGCAAGTTCAAGCTGAATTTCAGTGCTTTCAAAAAGACTAAACACGTAGCAAGAAAAGAGGGGACACTGTATTACGAGTAGAGATGCTAAACTATTATTTCTTAAAATCTCTCACCATGGCCATTAATCTACCGCATATACATATAACTGCATGTACTCAACAGGTGGATCCAAACATATTTCATCCCGACCATGCAATCCCTCTAAAAAAATATTGGCAAATGGCCATAAAGGAGAAGTAAGACAACCAGTGAAAGAACACGTCATAACATAAAAGAAAATTTTAAGGTATAAACCTTCAATTAAATAAAACAAATATTGCAAATCATGATATCTTTATCTTGTGCATGCATCCATCTGGGCATTTTTTTAAATGAAATAAGCCGCATGAAATAAGATGATAAAACGTTTGATTTCAGTTCTGAATTCTGGAATTCTGTGCACTGTCATTATCTGAACTTTCACGTTGCTTACAACCAGGAAGGAATATTATACGTCTATGTTAAAATCTACGCTCATATTATTCTTCAGTTTGAGTAACATAATAATGCACGCATTAACGTGATTACAGAGATGACTTTAAGCTAAACGCGATTTCCTAGTTCATTATTATTATTATTATTATTACTAGTAGTGGTGGTTGTAGTTTTAAACTATATGGACAAAAGTATTTGGACACCTGGCCATTACACTCACAGGAACTTTAATGGCATCCCATTATAAATCCATAGGCATCAAGATGGAGTTGACCCCCCCTTTACAGCTGGAACAGCTGCCACTCTTCTGGGACGGCTTTCCTCAAGATTATGGAGTGTGTCTGTGGGAATCTTTGCCCATTCATCCAGAAGAGTATTTCTGATGTGTTGATGATGGACATGAAGGTCGAGCTCTCAATCTCCGTTCTAATTCATCTCAAAGGTCATCTCAAACTCACCCAACCATTTCTTTATGGACCTTGCTTTGTGCACTGATGAAAGAATGCTGGAACAGAGAAGGGCCTTCCCCAAACTGGTCCCACAAAGTTGGAAGCATGTAACTCTCCAAAATGTCTTGGTATGCTGAAGAGTTGTTAAGTCAACAGAAGATTGGTGACTTTTATGCACCATCCGCCTCAGCACTCGGTGACTCGTTCTGTGGTCTGACACTTCATCGCTGAGTTTCTGCTGCTCCTAAACGCTTCAACTTTGTAACAGTACCACTTGCAGTTGATCGATGAATATCTAGCAGGGAAGAAATTTCACTTGTGGTTGATGGTGAATGACAATTTGCAGTAGTGACACACTTGTGGTTGATGGTGAATGACAAATTGCAGTAGTGACACACTTGTGGTTGATGGTGAATGACAAATTGCAGTAGTGACACACTTAAGGTTGATGGTGATCTTCCTTTATGTAGTCTTTTCAATAACTTTTGAAACTTCAGGCCAGACCAGATATCAACAGAAATTCAACAAGGCAGCCATACATGATGCACAATCATCTCCAGTTCATCTTTTAATACCTCTGCAGTGGTGCAGAGGCTAACGTATTCAGTGGGCTGCCAATTCACCAGTTTGACTTCTGCAATCCTCTTACTGCATATCTCTGAATCTGCTAGAAATCTATGAAATGTTGAACCAGGTTTAAGATTCAACTACACAAGAACTTTCTTATGCAGTTTGTTGTGTACTTTGGAGATGTTGAGATGTGGATCTAACAATCAGTTCCGGTGCCCATCTGACAAGTGTGATCAGCTTAATTGCAAGAATTCACCTTCACTATTCTTCCCCAGAAGGATGAGACCTAATGATGATTGTAGTCATGTACCAGACAGAATCGTTTATTATATGGACGAATTATTTTTTAGGTCAGTGATGTTTGGTTGTAGCCTTAAGAGGCAAATTAAGGTAGAACTTGCGAACACCTCAGCATTAAAAAGGTTTCGAGAAACCTGGCCCTGGTCAACAACAACAACAACAACAACAACTTTAGAAGGATGTGCTGATAGACCAAGCACAGGAAAACTAGGCAACTATGATCAGCACAAAGAGACCCAAACAAAGTCACGAAAAAAATGTGCCGTCATACACGGCTGGCACCACCTATAGGCAGTATAGGCTGTTTCATAGACCCCCCCCCCCCCAGGATAACAAATAACAAATGTTAAACAAAAAAAAAACAACTAGTTGAACCCCCAACAAAATGGAGTCAGGATGATGGACAACCGCTCAGCCCATTAAGCGTCATGGCGGCCTTGGGAGTAGGGAAACACACTAGGGACTGTGATGCTACAAGACAGAGGGGGGGAACAGGATGGCCAGTGACACCTGCTGGCCAAAAGGGAACAAGACACATGGGACAGGCTCAGACGGGCACTGACCGTGCCTGACATATTTCTAGTCTTCAAATATGAAACAGAGATCATATGTTCGTCTAGCTACCCTAAGAGGGTACGCTGCACTGCATGAGACAGCTACTTTAAAATAGGCAGTAAAAGCTTGGCCATGGTGAACTTTCATTGCCATAAACCTGACTTTTGACCAAGCGAGACACAATTGCTGATATGATGTTAATGGTAGGGCAACATCAGAATGCATGTCTTGTACATAATAACTAACATCTGTAACCAACAGTCGGAAATATAATTCTTAAACATCAAGTAATAAACCCATTTGTTAAGGTCAGACAGTACTGTTACGTCCACAACAAAGAAAAAAAAACTATAGAAGACATTATTAGGCTTTGGATGTTTTCCTCACCATCATGCATTATAAAATTTTGATTGCATGATGGGCTTCTCATTATTTTGATAATACTCGTACAATAGCACATATAAAATTAAAAGCATTACATTAATATTCAATTGATCGTAGTTAATTTCGAATAGAAGAATAAGCTATTTAAAATATAACTTCTGATTGCAACTCAACAATTTCACATTGTGCTGAACAATGAAACGGCTTTAAAAACTGATGGGAACCGACAGGGTAATGATACAAGCAGCGTGTCATTAGTTTACGACGTTAACAATGAAAAGGTACATGCACTGCGGAATAGACTGATCATACAAATCAATGACAGAATAGATTGTCGAGGGCATTATTCGAACATTGGACTTTCGCGATAAACACCTGTTCACTTTCTGTGTGTGAAATATATATGGGGAGGGAGAGGGCTGGAAAACTACAGAACCGGGGAGGGAAAGGATGGCTAGCATAATAAATCATTGATCTGCAGCTCTCTGCAGTCTCTTTGCTGTTTTAGACGGCGATTAAGCAAGAGAAGCCCGTCTATCACAACTTATGGAAGCTGAATAACACAGAACGCAGAGCACTCAGGATACGCTATTATTTAAAACGTTTTACGTAAAAACAAGACAGATGGATCCAGTTGTAGAAGTTGTAGCTTTATTTCTAGGATTTCTGGGTTGGGTGATGGTGGGGATCACCATACCGAACCGTTACTGGAAGGTTTCAACTGTGGACGGAAACGTTATTACTACCTCCACCATATACGAGAACCTCTGGATGTCCTGCGCTACCGACTCCACCGGCGTCCATAACTGCCGCGAGTTCCCCTCACTGCTGGCCCTCTCTGGTATGTAGCGGCCTATGCGGGATGTTAACCACTTACAGGTGTACAGGTGATGCCATTGATTTTTGCATGATTCTCTATACGAAGAAGCTGATGAGTGCTTTTTAATAAATGTAACTATTGGCAAACCGAAATACACCTCGAGAGAACTATGCTTAATTAATAACTGTCCTTTGTAAATGTCAGGGAATTTTTTACATAAAATATAATGCCTAAGATAGGCAATTAAAGCACATAAATCTAGTCACTTTATTAACTAGCCTAAACTATGGACGTTAGGGACATTACCAATATTGGTGTGAGTACCGAACCGTCTCTACCAATTTCTCTAAACTTTTTTCACGTTAAGATCGATTCCTTCTGCTGAGATGTTGCGCGAAGTCAAGGATGGGTAACGACAGTGTCTCGTCTATCTCAGTAACTCGCTGTTGAAGTTCACGTAGGAGTTGAGGGAAGGGAACTAAAAATATTATTCATGCCGACTGTAATGTGTAGGTTCTTGAGTGGTTTGTGACTCCCAGTAGGCACTGGGAGCCTGCAGCCATTCGATCGAGGCAAGGGAGCGCAGCCAGTGGTTTCCAGTATGGTCCGATTTGTTTATTATAAGCGCATACGGTGAGAATGTCAGATGATTATATTTGGCACAATTTTTGCGAGTGACACGTGGTTGCAGTGGTTATTATTTTGTGGCAGCGAAATGTCGTAAGATCAGGGTGACAATCAAGCCCGATTCATTTTAACATTCAACATCCTACTAGAAGGCCCAACGTTAAAAAAAAAATCAAACCAAGTGTCTATTTTAAAACATACATGAAATATTTCAATGCGACTATGCTTGTGTAAACTGTATGGTTTACACAAATGAATTATATGCCTTTTACATACTTATGATCGGCCTAATGGTATAATTTAATCTTTGCGCTAAATTCATCTTTAACCGCTTGTAATAATAGTTCTAAATAACCATGTAGGTCTACAACAGTATAAAATTTAAAATCGTTTTATACCCCAGAATCTAGAAATCAAAATTTCCACCATTCAAACCGTCTTTAAAATGTTAATTCCATTGCGATCTGCTATAGTATATGGATCACATGGCTAAAACATTCACGAAACCTATTAACTGCTTTAGTGACAAAATAATGTAAACTTCTTTTCTGGTCACAGATTCTTTATATTCATTTAATGATTAATTGTATTTATTCGCACTATGTGATAATAATGCGTTATATATCGTTACCGTTATGTCTTTTCATTTATTTGTAATTGAAAAACCCCATCAAAACTAATTTTTAATAATTAAAATACATGCATGGGCGTAAAACGTAGGACTTTCGGGAATAAATTTATATATAAGTCGTGTCAGATGAAAGGGGACGAAATAAAGATTTCAGGTACTTGTATAAAGTAGCCTAGCAGTGCTAGGAAACGAGCTTTGTAGAAGTGGTAGGTAAATAATTCCCTTAAAAGTAAACTAGACATTTTAAGTAACCAGTTAGTCGTTTTGTTTTACTTTTAATAAACGATTAATAATGATTTCGTTTCTGGAAATAAGCTTTCAGTATGTTACCGTTTAAATGATTAGCAGCAGTTTTTAATTTAATTTAATTTTTTTTGCAGGGTACGTGCAGGCGTCCCGCGCGCTGATGATCGCCTCAGTGGTGATGGGGGCGTTTGGGATCGTAGCCACTATGATTGGAATGCAGTGCTGCAAAGTTGGAGGCGAGAACTACACTTTGAAAGGCAGATTGGCTGGAACTGGAGGAGCGTTCTTCTTGCTGCAAGGTTATAACAGAATTCACCACATAAATGGAATTTGCTAAATGTACCATATATGGGAAAACGCTGACACACCCGAGTATATTACAATTCATTTGGGAGAAGTACAAGTGAAAACAGGGTCAGTCGATCTCGGGAGCAACTGCTCAAGGGCCCAATAGAGAAACCACTCTGCTGACCCTGGGATTTGAACCCCTGACTTTCTGATCTTAGACACATCAAGCTGATCGCGTCATACACCAACCTCTTTATAAGTTTTAAAATTTGCATGCTGTTTTTAAGCTATATTGTTTGTACATCCACATTATTGTTATTATTCATAATAATTAAGCTGTGAGGATATTTATTGTATGTATATTTATGCTATTATTAAATATGTAATAAATGTATTCATGTGTGAATGTAGAAATAGCTTATAGGCTTATAGTCTTGCCAGCTTATCACTGTTTAGTCTACTTGGTAAATATGGTTTATGAAAAGGCTTCTTTATCTGTCCTTTTGTCTTATCTTAGGATTGTGTACCATGATTTCTGTATCCTGGTATGCCTTCAATATTACTCAAGTATTCTTTGATCCACTCTATCCAGGAACAAAGTACGTGAGTGCAAATGTTACTTTTGCAATACCTTTTTTTTTTATATAACCTTTTTTTTTTTTTTAACTCGAGCCTTGTGTTTCGTGACATCCCTGTCTCACAGGTATGAACTTGGGGAAGCTCTGTATATTGGCTGGTGTTCAGCTATCCTCGCTATCAGCGGAGGCTCCTGTTTGCTCTGTGCCTGCAAAGTGGGAAGAGATGACACAACGTGAGCACACCTGCCTGATCACATGCTGCTCGACTTTGCATCTCTGCTTTTCATATCTCTTCTCTGCACCACTCTGTTTGTCTCACCTGCATTTCCTTGCATATGATTATCTATACCATGATTGTACATATCCAGGGATTTACATAATTAGTATGCAAGCACATATTTTTGATCAAGGTTAAAATACGGGTAATTTCTTGTCATAATAGCACGAATGCATATTACTTGCCTACCAGTTATGTCAACCCCTGCACAGGTCCTATAGTTCCACCCTTTCATTCTTTATTTGCATTACATTCAGCTCGTTTAAAAACAATGCATGCATCCATATGATCCAGCTCTGTCTTCTATCGAGCAAACGAAGCTACTTTGCAGTACATGTGGTAAACTTGGGTCCTTTCTTCTTGTGTCGCAGCCCATACTCCTACCGGAACACCAACGGTACAGTGTACTCTCTCGGTGTACAATCACAGAGGAAAACTGGCAGCACCTACGACAAGAACGCATACGTTTGATGTCAGCATCTCCTGGAACCATGTCAATGCCGTTCACCGGTTTATCAGAACCCTTAAGCGCAATATGAATTCTGATTATTCGTTCTTTCCGCGCTCAGATGGCATTTTTTAAATGTTGTCATATCATATCACATGCGTCAGCCAAAAGCAAACATAAAGTGTTATATATTCCTGGGTAAGGTTCACTGCTACAAATGTAATATATCTGTGCTTAAGCTTTCACTACCAACAAATCTGGAAAACAATCTGGAATCCCATGAAATCAACACAAGATGGAAAAAACCTACAAACTACAATGTAAATATCAATCTAGGCTATCTAATTTTGAATCTTGTTTTCACTTCTTGTCACTGTTTTGACAAGTGCTTGCGTATCGACATGTTATTTACATTGTTCTCCATGAGTACAATGCTAAAACTTGATGTCAATTTGTTTTTATAAATGCCACACTTTTTATCTATATTTTACTGCTTGGGCTCTGTGTTCCCATTAATGTTGTCAGACTGTTCTGCATTGGTACGCATATTCACATACAACTTAAACACGGAGCTGTGGCTAGAAAGGCTTGTATCTCCCATGATATATAGAACTTGCTAGAAGAGAAGGGGGGCTGCTTAAATTTTGTCTCCCACAGTACATTTTGTGGCCCCTTAATTACAAAGCTGGGTGCCATGAATCTTCCAGGATGTCCATGCCGCCAACCCAAATGAATGAAGGCTGCTTTTTGCAGATAAAATATGCCAGTGCAAGGTTGTTCAGAGGCTATTCAACATGCAAACGTCTTGCCTGTTTTCTGGGTATAATAGGTACAGTACGTGGAATCCTCATGTTGTTGTTTTTGGCTTTAATACACGAACACATAATAACGACGCTGTGCGTCTGTTCGCGATAAGCAGCTAAAATATGATTGGATAGACGGGACACTATAAAGTGTATAAAACATATAGTAAAACAACAGGCCACGTTAACCTGTAATTTATAGAAACCTTGATTGGAGTTGATAACGGACTTCTATTTTGCTCTTGAAATATTTGTTGTATAGGTCATTACATTTTAATTGTGTAGAATCATTTAGTATTTCTACCTTTCAGAGGCGGACATTTCAGGTCCAGAAGGTAAAAATCCTAATCAGGATTTTGTTTCAACCGACCAGTTGAGCATAATGAGCCACAGTCACAGAGTACTCAACTGGTTGGTTGAAACAAAATCATGCTCTGGATTTTCACTTTCTGAACCCGAAGTGTCCGCCTCTCCTGCCTTTCTCCCCTATATGGACTTAAATACTCAGTCAGGCAAAAAGGACGATGTTAAAAACTAAAACGTTCGTCAAGTTTAAATAGCATGTTCTTTATATCGTAATGGTTTTATATCCGTGCCTTATGTATATGTCTATGCTACCAATTAATAAATTATGTTTGTATTTCTTTCATCAATCGACATATGACGATATCAAATTTCAAAGGTACATTTATTAAATACTAATTCACTAGTAACTGACCCGAGCGCTTCCCTAAAGACACACAGATGACGTCTGAACAGCGTGGCGAGCCTGGGATTGACGACGGTGGGTGTGTCCAGTATAAGTTACAGTATAGTGACCAATCAAACGAGACCACGTTCCTGCGGAAACGCACGCGCTGCAGTCCGTACCACTACAGTGTCTGAAAATAGGTGAGCCGCATACAGGACGACTGCAAATTGTTATAGAGTAAAGTTTTGGTTTCTACTTTTGAAAACTACCGAAAAAAAGCTGAACGTGGCTATCAGAGCTGATAAAACACAATGAAACCAAACTGAATAATTAAAGGAGTTCTATGTTGTATACATAAGTGCATCTTTAGTGTCATCTGTGTGGGAACCTTAATGTAAAATTCTAGGCTGCCGCTCGGAAGTTTTTATAGGACGGACTTTACTGATCTACAGACTGTAGACGTTATGGAAGAATATTTATGTTTTTGAATCGTTTGCGGTATATGTGTGCGTTTTTCCGGCGTGCGACAAGGGAATAAACTGAAAATGGAGTCAGGGAGGCGGAAAGGGCTGAGCGGTGTCCTGTCTTCCTTGTCACTGGTTTGCGTCTTGTTGGACCTGCAGCTGGACGGTAGGTTGAGCCCGGAGACGTGGTTTTGTTGTGGTGTTATTATTAGAAATGCAGACATTGATACCACTCCACTGCTTTGTAAAGATCGTAGCAAAGATCTGCTTTGGCTGGTATTTGTCACGCTACAAAATAGACTCCTGAAACTATAAGCAAGGGCCTATTTGTCGTATTTATCACTTTAACTAGTTCACGTGTTGATACTGGTCATCGAATTGTCCTTCGTAATGCTACTTTTGGATTGCTTTCAATTTGGAGAAGTTGTTAGTGGAGCAATGTTAAGAGGCAGCTGCATTGTGAGTCTCTACCCTGTGTCCTGTCAGTGTGGAGGTATGAATGGACAGAGTTGGTGTGACCACTTATTTCCTGTCTTGTGATTACCAGCCTTACCTGTATGCTGATCTCAGTTAATACACGTTTTTTTGGTTATAGCCTCTGGCATTGCGCGATCCAGACTAGAGTATCCGTGTCGCTGGGTCAGTCCAAGTCACACGGGATTCCAAAACGTACAATTACTAAAATAAATTTAAACAAACGGAAAACTTGCAGCTTCATTATATAAGGATAAAAAACAGACGATACTTTATCAGTGTATATTTTGCATTTTGTATATTCTACATTGTTTTGTTTACTTATTCTCTCTTTGTCCAGTAGCACTTACGTGAGTTATTGTTGCTATTTTAGAACCGGTCATAATTTTTTACATAAGTAGTCTAATAATTTCAGCTAACTAAACACTAATGACCCGCACCCACGCAATACCCACACTCGTGTCTGGCAGGTGTCCTGGGTGCTACGCATGTGGAGATCGAGCATCACCTGGAAATGGGTCGGAAGCTGCTGGCAGCTGGCCAGCTGGCCGAGGCCTTGTCTCACTACCACTCAGCTGTGGGTGAGTAATGTGCGCGCGTGCAGCCGTTCGGATGCTCTCTCTCTCGGGCACATACACACACGGACACGCAGAAACACTTTCACCCTTACTATAGGGCCAGCTTTTGCATCTGCTGCAGGATTCATGTATTTTAGACTTGGATAAACCTATAAATATTAAGTAATAGTACAGCATTATTTTTTTTAACTAGAATTAGTTAGGATATAAGAACTGCTTTGTATTTTTTCAATATGAATCTGCAAGAAAGCATCATTAGACTTGCAGATTGACTTTATATGCCTTAACGGCCATGCAGTAATTACAGTGCGGTGAATTTTCATAACTCGGGCTGAAAGCACCGGAAACACTTCCCCAGGCTGGAAACTACAGCTACCCGTCATTACATTCTGAACTGTATCTGTAAGACTGAACACTGCTGCTCTTAGAAAAGGATCTTGCAAGCCTGCAGCTATTTTGGAAAAAAGCATCCCGATTTCATGGCAAGGAGCTGGGCCTCTACATTGCTGGAAGTTTGGGATGCGTCGGTGTATTTATTTAATAGACACCTGCTTTGTGTTCTGTGGTCCTGCATAGAGGGCGACTCGAAAAACTACCTGACGTTCTACAAGAGAGCGGCGGTGTTCCTAGCCATGGGGAAGTCCAAATCGGCCCTGCCGGACCTCACACGTGCCATTCAGCTCAAACCAGACTTCCTGGCTGTGAGTCTCCCCCTTGATCATGTTCCCCACCATGTGCTGTGTGGCTTGCTGCGTCGTGTTTGTCAGGCTCAGAGCAGTACTGATTTCCTTACTCTAAAGCTCTCACCACTTCTCCCCCATGACACCCAGGCTCGGCTTCAGAGAGGAAACATCCTGCTGAAGCAGGGTAACACTGAGGAAGCCCGGGCGGACTTCCAGGCTGTGGTAGGTCGCCAGTGCCCTAACGTCAGTATCTAATATCTAGCCAGTGACACTGCAGTATCTCCTGTGGATCTTGCAGTGGTGGGGTTACCTATATCTCTGCATTGTTACAATCTCTCTAAAGTTCTTTCTTTGCAGCTTCCCTTTATCTTGGTCTCCATCCAGTTTTCCTCCTCCTTCATTTTTCTCTCTCTTACTGGCTTCCTTCTTCATATAACACATCGCCCCTTCCCTATTGTCAGCCGGAGAGGGGCTGACCATAGCTAGTGCATGAAAATTTTTGCTTGTTCCTGTTAATAATGGTAACTGTCTTGACCTCACCTGCCAGATGGGTTTGGTGTTGCTGTTGAGTCCAGGCTTTCCCCGACCTCATTTTTAGCTCTTTTCCCTCCTCACCAGCTGCAGGGCTCTCAGGATCACGCGGAGGCTCATGATCAGCTCCTGAGAGCGGAGGAGCTAGAGGAGCTGCAGAAGGAGGCGCAGAGCACACACCTGCAAGGAGACTATTCTGCTATGGTCAACGTGCTGGACCGGATCATTGAGGTACCAAACCACATCCCACGTCGGCTCAGTCTATTGTATTGCTGTGTGTTTCAGTGTTGTCTCTGCAGTGGTGTTCAAAAGGCTCATCTCAGGATTACAGATGAAATTAAGATAACGAGATAATGAGATATAAGCTTGTTAGCTATGTGATGGTGTTTTTTTTTTTTACATCCTGACAATGAACAAAAGAAGTCATTGATCAAACACAGTTAATACAGGATTTAGTAGCAGTGTCAGTCAATCCTATAGGCGAATCAGGCGGCCGCCTTGGGCGCCATCTTCTGAGGGGGCACCAACTCGGATAGAGGGGCGCCAGGAGTGATGCCCGCGTAGGGCACCGTGTTGACTAGGACTGGTACTGTTTAGCGGTAACGTGACACATGTTAATCATGTGATACATGCTTGGATCCATGGACATACATCAGCTACTGGGAGTCAGTTTCTTACACAGCAATGGACGAGCCGGCTTTTCACGTGCACAAGCCGGAACTGACCCGGTCCCCTCTCTCAGATCTCCCCATGGGATCCAGATTTCCGTGAGCTTCGGGCAGAGTGCTACATCCGACTGGGGGAGCCCCGCAAAGCCATCCAGGACCTGACGCCCACCACCCGTCTGCGCAACGACAACCGGGCTGCGTTTCTGCAGCTGAGCAAGCTGCACTACAGCCTGGGTGAACACCAGGAGGCACTCAGGTCACCGGGCCTTTCTGCCGCCCACTCGGGCCCTGTGTGTGTGTGTCTGTGTGGGTGTTTATGTCCTCCTCTCCTCTTACAGCCACGTGCGTGAATGTCTGAAGCTCGACCAGGACGATAAGGAATGTTTCTCACATTACAAGCAAGTAAAGAAAGTTAGTAAACAGCTGGATTCCGCAGAAGAGCTCATCTCCGAGCAGAGGTCAGTGTCCCTTCAGCCCTCATTAATATCAGCCCAATGTTACATATCGGGCTAGACGCTATCAGGAAGCATGAGTTACCCTCATGGGAACTGGTACGACTATACACAGGATTGTACTGGTATTGATGGGAGAAGGTTAGGGATCCTATGCCATCACTGATCGGATTAACTTCGTAGTAAACAATGACAAGTGGGTGATTAACTCACCTAGTATGTCTTTGGAAGCCTTGTTTTTCAGTAACTGGTTCAGTGTTAATAAACAGGTACCAGGAGGCGATGGAGAAGTACGAGTCGGTGATGAAGACTGAGCCCGGAGTCCCCTTCTACACCAACACAGCCAGGGAAAGGATCTGTCACTGTTTAGTCAAGGTAGGCCTTCCCATGATGCACTGTGACCACAAGGCTTAGCCAATGGGTTTCAAGCAGCCTTCAGTTCCTCCATGTTTCTCCACAGAACCACAGGAGCTATGAGGCGGTGGATTTATGTTCTGAGGCCCACCAGAGGGACCCCAGGAATGCGAACATTCTCAGGGATAGGGCAGAGGCCTACATCCAGAACCAGGATTATGAGAAAGGTTCTCTCTCTCTCTCCCTCCCCACCTATACCCAAGCCCAGCCCTTTCCAGAACTTGTTCTAATTGCAGTCCACTACATAGACCCAGTCCCTGCTTCTCTTCTCCTTACTTACTTTCACTTGATTGCTACCTCCTTATTTTGATGAGCAGTGTGTGACTTCAGCTCTCTCTCTCTGGCAGCCGTGGAGGACTACCAGGAGGCCAAAGAGTTCGACGATAAGCAGGAGATCCGTGAAGGGCTGGACCGCGCACAGAAGCTACTCAAGCTGTCACTGAAGAGAGACTACTACAAGATATTGGGGGTGCCCAGGTACACATTGCTGTCTCCCTTCAGTCACGTTTTTAGATGCTGCTTAGCTCGGACACCCGAAGTTCCTATTGGTCAATCAGCTTGTATCCAGGGTTCCCACAAGTGATGTCACATGAATGTGGTAGCAATGAGCTAACACTCGATACTGTCATGCATGTGTGCGTCAGTTTTTCTATCATGGCTTTGCAATGACAGACACTGTTTGACATTCACCGATTTTTGGGTGAAATGTTTGGTAAGTGCTCGCACATGTTTTGTCAGACATTTTTGTCTGTCTTGCCAACATTTCAGGAATGCCAACAAGCAGGAAATCATCAAAGCGTACAGGAAGTTAGCTCAGCAGTGGCATCCTGACAACTTCCAGTCCGAGGCTGAGAAAAAGGATGCTGAGAAGAAATTCATCGATATTGCTTCTGCTAAAGAGGTGCTCACTAACCCAGGTATGGCCAGTACAGTACTAATAGGCGGAGAGACATCAGCACAGCAGTAACTGGACCATGACGGGTGCCTTTGTAATGTTAGCTCCTACTTGGCTCTTATTTTCTCTCTTGCAGAGATGCGGCAGAAGTTCGACGCGGGGGAAGACCCACTAGACCCCGAGAATCAGCAGGGTGGGGGCGGCGGGGGGAGCCACGGCTGGCCTTTTGACTTCAACCCCTTTGGATCTGGGAATTTCTATTTCAAATTCCAGCACAACTAGTTCAAAGGATCGAGGACGGTGCCTGCAGCCCCTTTGAAGGGAGGAGTCGGAGAAAATGAAGTGGATCTTTTTGTTTTTTTAAATGTTTTTCACCCCTGATTTATATGGGGACTGGTGTTCGGGGAAGCTGGCCCACTGGACTACAATTTGGGCACTGAGTGCTGCCATCGCCATCCTCCGCCCTGTTAGGCTCGTGCATCAAGGCTAAACCAGTGACCCTCTGAGGTTCTCAACGAATCAGGTTTAGCTGCGGAGAAGGACCGGGCTAATTGTGCCTGTGTATTAAGACACCAGCCCCTGCCGTTTAGTTTGGGATGTTTTGTTATGTTTTCTTTCTTTCTTTTGTGCCATCGTAACCTCCAGCGAGCGACGGTTCTCTTGTGGTCGTTTCTTTGCACTTTGGTCTCCCCACGGTCCCCTCGTTTCAGACACCCTGGAGTTTACACTCCGCAGTCGGAAATGTAAAGCGTACTAAAGAATAAGCTGTAGATTCTTCGAATTGCATTCTTGTAAAGGTGTCTAAGATCCGTTGTCACGGAGACAGCGGAACGCTGTGACCAGCCCCAGTGCAAGCGTCCGGCCCGCGGCGGTCTCAGGTGGGGGACTGAGAAACCTGAGCAGCTCTCAGGGCTGGGGAGGGAAAAGGCCGGACGTGGGATTAATAGGAGCGTTATCTGAGCGCTCAAGCACGTCTCGTACTGTACAGCGTGGAACGGGGCTTTGCTCACCAGGAATCGAATGCATTTTTGAAAGGAGATGGATTTTTCTTTCGTTTAACTTGAAGGCATGTCATTCAGAAATTGCACTTATTTTATTTTTGGCTGCGTTTACGGTTTTTTAAATTTTATTTGGAACCACTGCACTCTATGGGTCACAGGTATCCTCCTCCATCCTGTTTCTAAAAGGGCCACGTTGTATTGCTGACCAAAGTAGTATTTGTCATCACTGTAATGCAAACACTGTATACTACAAATAATTTGATTTTTCTTTACGTGTTAAAAAGGTCAAATACATTGAACTTTAACTAGCACATTGTTTCATTTCCTGGCTGAAATTCTCCCCTTTTCTGTTCTTTGACACACACGTTTTTCAGGGCAATATCAGGGTTTACGACATGCCATACATTCTGTCCTCCTTCGAGCCTTAGCTCACACGAGTTCGAAAATAAAAACTATAGATCTTCCTGTGGGTTAGTACAAAAAAATGGTTTAATAGTTTTTATCAAGTTTAAATGGAAATACATGAGTGTGCTCCAGATAAAAGAATTAAAAACAGCTTTAAAACAAATGTTCTTGGATTTTTTTCCCCTCCCCATCAATGGCGATTACCGAGAAGCTTCTAAAGAAATGGATCAGGATGAAAGTTAGTTTATTATGAAATTCTCCAGTCACATTTCAAAACAAATTTCCTTTTGGCATCTGTCCCGGGGCTGCTGATATGCCTATCTGCCTTCTGCGAGGTTTCCACGGTCTCTCCTTGCCCAGTTCTTGTTTGAGACAGGCGATGTCGAAATCTTTGTCTCCTGCATAAAGGAACAATCTGTTCTGAGGCCAGTGGTCGTCTTCGGCGTTCCAGCGTAATCCCTTGTCGAATGTGGTGTGATTTGATCCACGCTTACTCCACATCACGATGAACGCCAACTTCCATTTCCATAAAGCATCGACATCTGATCTCTCTCTCTCCCCCCTGCGGGGGGGGGGGGGGGGGGGTATAGTGGGTGATGAACAAGGGGGTTTGGTAGGACAGGATTCAGACATCCAGCACCCAGGAAGGTGAGAGCGAGCCCACCATTGCCACGGTACTGGAGGTTGTGTGTGTGTGTGTGTGTGTGTTTGTGTGTGTGTTTGACACTAGGTCCCCAGGCAAAGCCGATGTGAAGGTGTCTGTGGCTTCATGCTTGTATGGCCTCAGAGGCTCCTGGAATGCAGACCATGGCAGGAGCCGCGGTGTTTCCTGGTTCGCTCTCAAAGTCTGTCTCTCCCTCCCTTACTGGGTGGCATCCTAGGCGGTAAGCAGGCTCTCTGCCTCCACCTCGATGGAGACGACGTGGTGGCCGGGGATCATGGCCAGACCCAGAACTCGAGGCTCACCCTGGGAGAACGAATCTGGGGGACAGAGACATTCACACGAGGGCAGGAAGTTAGGTCACATTCACGGTCGGCCCGATGAACCGCTAAGCAAGCTAACAAGACAACTAAGCTATTCTTCATTTAATGATATCTAAATTTAGATGGCATTTGTCTGCAAAGGGCTGTGATCTCCAGGGAGTCCCCTGACTTGTGCATCCCAAGATAGGCTCCAAACTCTCCTTGACCCTTATGGAAGATGGAGGAATATACAGCAGGCATTTCTGCATTTTCATAGATGGAAATTTGACGCTGTTTAAATTGTGTGCTATTGCAGTTGCCGTCAGATATTCTAGGATGACTCTGTAGTGCTCAGTCAAGTACTGATGCTTGCTTTCTGGTATTCACCGATTCCATCCATCCATCCATCCATCCATCCATTTTCTGAAACCACTTGTCCTATTCAGGGTTGTGGGAGGTCCAGGGATTATCCTGGAGGCTACGGGCAAAAGGCAGGGAGCAACCTAGGACAGGATGCCAACCCATCACAGGGCACACGCGCACACCAGTCACTTTGGTAACTCCAAGTAGCCTCAGCATGTTTTTGGACTGTGGGGGGGGGGGAGCTGGAGTACCTGGAGGAAAGCCCACATTGACATAGGAAGAACATGCAGACTCCACACGCATGGAGCAATGGTGGAGACCTGAACCAAGGTCCCAGAGGTTTGAGGTGACAGTGCTAACCACTGCCCCCCTCCATGCTAACCACTGCCCACCGACACCAAGAGTAATTTCAAAATATTGAGCGAAACAATAATATCGAAATCCCCATCCACCACCACACACAAACATAATGCATCAAGTGGGGCCTTTTAGCCAAAAAAAAAAAAGTAAAAGCCTGAAAAATCATATATGGATAATCCACTAAATAACCGGCATTAAAACCTGCCAATAGGGGGCGCTGATCAGTGGTGCCCATCACTGTTTTGTGGTCTGGAAAATGATGGACTGGTGGGCTGGATTTAATTATGATTTAAAGCCTGTTGCATACTACACCACATCCCACCTCAGAAAATATTATGTTTAGAGTATCCATGTTGGGGGGGGCACTTTGAGCTACTTTGGGTTTTGCAAACTACTTTAAATCTGAAAGGCTGCTGTGATTGGCTAAACAGTTCTGCTCTTCTTGTGCTTTGACTGGTTGGATTCGTTGACTGAAAGACTCACCCAGCTGCATAACACACGCGTGACTATAGGAGACTGACCAATCAGCACACAGCAAGAACTCAGTGCCCAAGTGAAATCCAGGTCCTTTTAATTCAATGCTGTCAAGACCAATATACTGCATATGACCTGATACTTTCACTGAACGAGGTTATCGTTTGACATTTTCACCGTGTGCTAGTGCTGTCCGCACGATGGGCAGCCGCAGAGTTCTACTGACGGCAAATGCGTCTCATGTTTAGTATTTAGATGTTTAATTAGATTACTTGTGCTGTGTGAACTACTTTCGTACCTCGTGTAGTTTGCAGTCTGCTATACCGGCAGAGTCCCGGGCTTAAAATCGTCTGACTTACAGACAGCTCATACTTATTAACGCACTATTATGCTTAAATACATCCATCCATCCATTTTCCAAACCGCTTATCCTACTGGGTCGCGGGGGGTCCGGAGCCTATCCCAGAAGCAATGGGCACGAGGCAGGGAACAACCCAGGATGGGGGGCCATCCCATCGCAGGGCACGCTCACACACCATTCACACCTACGGGCAATATAGCAAGTCCAATTAGCCTCAGCATGTTTTTGGACTGTGGGGGGAAACCGGAGTACCCGGAGGAAACGACATGGGGAGAACATGCAAACTCCACACACGTGACCCAGGCGGAGACTCGAACCTGGGTCCCAGAGGTGTGAGGCAACAGTGCTAACCACTGCACCACCATGCCGCCCCTGCACTACTTTGCGATGCTATGGAATCACTGCACAGCTTCAGCTGTTCATCCGCTCGAGGTACAGTACTGTATGTTTTATTATTTTATTTATTATTATTTATTATTAGTAACCTAGGGAGCAAATCTTGTTGGTAATCTGGGGACTGCCTGTACCGTGGTTTTTGTTGTTAATTTTGAAGTACTTCCACACCGCAGACATTCTGTGCTCCTGTTTACTTTGCTGGTTGGCCCAATCCGGTTCCTGACTGCGCATATATATTTCCAGCCTGGCTCTGCAAGCCACAGTGCTTTGGGAGAAATGGGAATAAGGAGCAGATGTGCGAGGATGGGGCGCCATCTTTGTGTCGGGGGGGGGGGGGTTTGGGGGGTACTGGCACTGGCAGGCGTTTCAGGCCCTCTGCCACTGGCCACTCACACTCACCTGTGGATTTGAGGAACTCCTGAGCGGACCCCAGGATGACGTTGCAGTCGCGGTCGGTGCAGAGGAACAGGCCCACCAGCGTGCGTCCATCTGTCATGCGGATCCTCATGCTCTTATTCAGCAGGTTCTCCAGCTTCTGGCGGGCCGGCGAGCTTAACGGTGAGGACATCTCCATCTGGTGACATGTGGTTAGATCCGGTAAGGGCCTGAACATACCTCACCCTGTCCCATCGCTGGCTGAGGGGCAGAGTAAGATTAAGGAGGCCATCATTTCCTTCTCTTCTATAAAACTAAAGAGGAAACCTTTTGCTAGATGTTTCCTTCTATAATTCCACAGTTCTCCAGCACACCTTCAACAAACCTCGGTGCTCATTTCTCAGCTACTGGCTCTGCTTCCACGTTATTACTCAAGTCCTCCTAAAAGAATATTCATAATAGGGTGCTTATTCAAAATTATGCTATAACTTATTTTACACTCCAATGAAATACTGTAATAATACCCCTGACAATGTAACTGTGAAGTTCACCATATTAATCCCAAACATCCCTGTGGCACAATTTATTTAAGAAATGAACTTGTCATCAGATTTAATATTATAACACGTATGCGTATGTTTATGACACCATAATTCCAGGGTTCAGAGCTCATGTACTTTAAGTTAAATGTGCGTGTTTCCTCTCATTACCTCCGCAGTCCGAAGACATAGAGTAACTGACGCCCCTAAATTGCTCTGCGACTGACCCTTTGTTTAGATGAGAATTATCTTTAAATAGATTAACTTAATCTTTAGCAGTCACTCAGACACTCACCGTGTATACTCCTGTTTCACTGTTAAATAAAAAATGGATGACACAGCCGTAGTGCATTAGCGAAATTAGCTCAAAATGACATCGTGACTATCGCGTATGCTTGACTAACTTGCTGTTCCGATTTTAAATTTACCACGTATGAAATTTAAATAAAAATTACATACATATGTCTTACCGCTGTGTGCAAGGATGTACCATTTTCTTCTTTCGGTGATGCCATCGGTACTTTAATTTGTCCTACTTCCACACTGCTTTCTCGAACCGGGGTGCAAGGCGAGTTTTAAACCGGAAAAGGAAAGGGAGTTTGGACTGATGCATTGTGGGGTTTGTAGTACGAGCTAAACGAGGGCGTTGAAGTTTTAAATGTTTTTAATTGATGTAGCACAATTTCATTAATTAAATTATGTTAACAAATTGCTTATACACAGACGACCTTATATTTTTATATATTGGATTAAAACACACGAAGAAGTTGTCAGAGGTCTCAAATTTACAAGAGCACTGTAGCTGGTTGTCTAAGCAACGACGCTTATTTACAGATGTGTCTCTTTAAATTAGGACGCGAATGCGTTTCTTTATTTTGCTCTTTTAAAAATAAACGTTTTCAACAATAAATTTTACAAGTTAAATAGATCTTAAACAGGGCGAAGCGGGATCTCTGATGACAGAAATGCATCGTCCAAAGTATTTCACGCCAAAAGAAGTGTCGCTGCACAATACAATTGAAGATATATGGGTGTCATATTTAGGCACAGTGTACAACTTGACACCGCTGGTAAAGGAACATAGGGGTGAGTGTGAAAACAGTTTTACTTTAAAACGTTTGGTGTTATATGAAAAACATTCACGCATAAAACTAAAAAGTTATTTGTTAGCTGGCTAAATTGCATGCTAGATTTTGGCAGTAATTTTGAAGTCAGTTCTTTCTTGAACGGGTAATGCTCTGCTGATTCTTCTTATATAGACTGCATATTACACTTGAATATATTTTAAATATTGAATTTTTGTGTTATAATTGTTATTGTTGTGTTGCTGTTGCTTTTTATATTACAATTTTTCTCTTTAGGTGATGTGCTTTTAAGGCCTATTGTTGAGTGTGCAGGAAAAGACATCAGCCACTGGTTTGACCCCAAAACAAAGGATGTAAGTCAAGGTTTTCAGATTCCGCCTGTCTTTGGGATAATGCTCTATATATTATTTACCCCACCGTAATGCTGTATTTCGATGAGATGCCTGGATGCTTCAGTGCAAAGCCGATGCATTCCGCAAAAGTGGCTTAAAATTTGAATGATTTATTGAAGCAGATAATTTGCTGGAGAAATGAAGCACTTCTTGGAAACTGAACCAACAAACTCCGGGCTATCTTGGTGTACTTAACCACCCTGCTAACTACTGACGATCCTGCTCCTTCAGGTCCAGACCCACATTGACCCTCTCTCTGGCTGTGTTAAGTACTACACTCCGAGAGGGCGTTTCATTCACATACCTCCTCCTTGTCCACGGACTGACTGGGCTAATGACTTTGGGAGACCATGGTGGAGCGACAGTCGCTATGAAGTGGGCCTGCTGTCTGCCAGAACTTTCTGGATACGGATCATCAACATGCTCACGTACCAGGAGCAGCCTCTGGAGGTCAGCCAGCCCGCCAGCGAGTGAATGTCCAAAGAGCAAGCGTTGCAGAATCACCCCATTCATTAGGCGCGATATCAATTTCAAGATATCAGTGAGATTTCATCATCAGGCAGAACTTTTGCTGCAGAAGCCAACATCATCTGTCAGTTTCTAATAGCTTCATGACGTTCCAAAGATGAGCAGCCCTGAATCATATCTTCATACTGAATGTTTATCTCAAACGCCTTTTGCATTTTCTTATTTGATTGAAATTCCACCACACGCAAGCTCTTTTATTTGCATTTTATTTGTGACTTCATAGATGGATCATTTGTATGGGTTTGTTCTGACTGGCTGATTTCTTTCAACAATTCCAGTCAGGGGAGCCTGTGACTCTCTCTTGCCCTTTGATGTACTTCTTTCTGGGTTTTTTTTAGAGAAAAAGCCAAATGCCTAAACAATTTTGCTTATATAGTCTCCACCTGGGTCACATGTGTGAGGAGTTTGCATGTTCTCCCTGTGTCGTCGTGGGGTTTCCTCCGGGTACTCCGGTTTCCCCCCACAGTCCAAAAACATGCTGAGGCTAATTGGAGTTGCTAAATTGCCCATAGGAGTGCATGTGTGAGTGAATGGTGTGTGAGTGTGCCCTGCGATGGGCTGGCCCCCCATCCTGGGTTGTTCCCTGCCTCATGCCCATAGCTTCCGGGATAGGCTCCGGACCCCCCGCGACCCAGTAGGATAAGCGGTTTGGAAAATGGATCGATGGATGGATATATATGTTTTGTTAGTTGGAAGTTCAATAACGCTTATTGCAACACATGAAAATCAATGGTAATAACCCACAAAGACAGTAATATAAACATGTAACTGCCGGTGTTTCTGTCTAGTCTGCCAAATGCCCTGTAACCAGATTGAGCGCCACATCGCTGTTCGCCTGTCAGAAATACTGCATTCAGCTCCAAGGTGTGAAACTGTTTTTTTTTACTGCCCCGTGCAAAGCAAAGAACGGAACAGACGAAATTTGTATCCCGCAGGTGTGCTGCGAAGAAACTGTGGAAGAAATTCTCCAGCGCTACCTGAAGTACAACTGTCACGCGGGCAGCTACACCTGGAAACACGACTGCCAGGCGCTGGACATGACCAGGACACTGAGCGAGAACGGCGTGGTCGACGACGACGAACATGGCGACTTCTCCCCCTCCATCTGCCTTTACTTCAATGATGACCTCACCGAATAGCGGGAAGTAGTTAGTGGGGGTGGTGTGGAGAGAAGATATAAAATTTTAACAGAAAAACAAACATATGGTGCCATATTGTTCTTTTGTCCTATCAGTTTGCATCCCGGTTAGATCTAAACGACGACCTTTTTCTTTTTTTCATCCTGCCTGTTACTAAGGCCTGTTGATGGCTCTTCTTTTCTATCATCCTTCATTGCTTTCTGATTCGTTTTTACGTATATCTGGGTTACATTTGGACAGCTGATTTCTGGGAAAATCTGCACCACTATTCAAGCTTTCGGAAATGGAGTTACAAATGAAGACCACCTCCACCGACACAAATACACAAAAGTAAATTGGAGTGTATGATAAATCTGCAGAATAATAATAGCCAGATAATAATGACTGGTTGCCATGGTAATGGGTCATGTGAACGTCTTCCACCCACCCCCCCCAACTACCTCTTAGTGTTCAGACTGTTAGAGACTCACACTATGGAAAAATATTCTTGTTCACATTTTATCTTTGTTTTCTGCTGCTTCTTTTCCTTTTACCACACAGTTAAGATCCTTATGTACTGGAAGATGAAAGTAGATTAATTAGATCACTGTAAATCAGGGGGCTGGTGTTGGTAACAAATGCAGTTTACAGGTTGTGCCTCCAGGCATCGAATTCCAATCCCTGTGCAATTCACTTTTGAAAGAGGGGATAAAACACTTCATAATGCACTCGTCTCTTTTTTGGTTTTGCAAAGAAAAAAACTCTAATTTTCCTCCAGTTTACCGTTTATTTTTTGGTTGATTATATTCTCCATTGATTAGATGTGTTTGCGGCATTAAGTGTCCTTATAATGCTGGATTTGTAAGTCCCATTCTATGAAAACGTTTGTGCAATTTTGCCCCCCTAGTGCGGCATGTTTTTTTCTTTTTGTAAAGAGGAACACAGGTTTGCGGCAGCCGATACACTTTGCCCCGGAATTTTCTACATTTGTCATTGCGACTCAGTTTTATTTTTAATCGCGTACTGTTTTGCTTTCATTTAGTAAGTAGAGGGCGTTGTCAAAATGAGAATATTGTCATGCCTGTGTGCAAAAATAACACGAGGCGATCCGTAGACTGTAGCTCGCATTTTCATTTCCTTTGTGCGACTAAGCAGTTAATTTTTAAGCAAGACAATCTGATGTAAGTCTGGGCATGGCCGCTGCAGAATTCTCCAGTCCCCCCTCCCCGACACACAACCCCCCGCTCTGATATAATTTTATACTGCGGGTGGGGGCCTTTAAGAATATTTAGGTAGCCATATTTGTTAAATTTGTATCGCGCTCTGCAGTGCGGAGAGCGATAGTTATTAGCAGAACCCGAAAGACTGTAGTGAGGCGGACCGAGTCCCCGACACACCGACGAAGAATAGTAAACACGCAACAATGTCATTTACACGCAGTTGAACACCCCTTTTTCATGTAACAATGTGAATATTTTTGAAAAGGGAGGGAAGAGAGGAGAGAGAGAAAGGAGGAGGAGGAGGGGGGGGGCGTTCTGAAATAATATAGTCAGCCATTTTTTATGTAAGGGGATTTTTTTCTTATTGGGGGGGGGGTTGTTAAAAAATAAATATAAGGGCGGCCATCTTTGTTTCTCTGCCTTGTAGTGTAAAATATTCCAAAACGCCCCCCACTTTTGTGTGTCGATTTGAATATTAAATAAATTTCATAATTCGAGAGGGATACATTTTTTGTTTTCGTGCACCGGGTCGGTGGACAGGGATATAATGTCATCTCCTCTCCGGGTCTGTGAGGAAGACGAGGGCATGGTGGTTAATTCCGAGGGAGGAGATTTTGATGAAGAAGAAGACGACGGAGACCTAGACGAGAACGCAAGCGACATAAACTCGCCGGCGGCGCCTAGAGAAACTGCAACGCGAGCCGCGCCAGGTACAGTACTGACTCTGGCTAAAGACAGGAGCGCGCATGCAAAATACAAACCGTAAGCGCTTACAAGCGCTTCGGCTAAACCAAAAGAGTTTAAAATTAAAATATTTTTTATTCGGACTAGTTGTCTAAAGCTGCGAACCAATGCGTTCTATTACTCCGGTTTTCACTGTTCGCTTTTTTTCTTTTTTAGCTCCATAAGAGTTAAAATCCAACTTTAGCCAAACTTGGGACTTTGCTCTTCTTGTTGTCCCCTATAAAGTATTAACATGTGCTGTATAACCTCTAAGATTCCCCATTGCACTCTTTGCGTGTACGTGTATTTCTCATAATCAATAAAGAAATAAATCCAGTTTTCTTGGGTATATATAACCCCACTTGCAGACAACATGGACTCCCCCCCCCAGCCCCCAATGTTTTTTTCCATTGAGTCTTCGGTGTGTAGTAGGATGGTGGTGCAGGCTGGAAGCGTGAGCAGCAGAGCAGCAGCTGACTGTGCTTGTGTGACAGACTGTAAATAAACTTGACCCTACCCACTGTCGCACTGACAGAGACGGTTCAGCACAGGACAGCCGGCGCTGGACGCTGCTCTCGGCTCCACCGTCTCCCACTCCTGCGTCTGCTTCGGGACGTTTCCATCCCCCCCCTCCACCGCCACCACTCAGTTCCTAACCAGAAACACATCCATTTAACCCATTCGCAAATTATTTCATAAAATGTCATTGATCGTGAATATTCCAACCCTTTTCAAGAAGCGGAGAGAGGCTGAATGCTTTTTTTTTTTTTTTTTTTACTCGGGGGGGGGGGGGGGTGCAATTATAGAAATAAAAAAATGCAACACAACGTACGCGTTAAGCGTTAAAGTTACGTTGCATTGAACTGTAACGCACTTCGGACTCGCATTACTGCTAATGCGATTGCTGGTATAACAATATAAGATCGATGTTGTCTAGGGGATAAAATATTGCGATATTTCCGTGGAACAACCGGAGAGAAGTTGAAACTTACGCTACAGTGGAAGTGTCAGCGTCCTGCCTTTATTTTAATGATCATGTATGCAAAAAACCGTAAGTGTATGAACACGTTTTTTAAAAATTTTATATTGTAGGACGGGGGCGGACAGATGAGGATGGATGTGCACGCCTGCAGCTGATAGTATGGATTTATTTGCAAAGGCAAAGATAAGCATAAGGCCATTTGTGCGGGCATCACTTGTTAAAAGCTCTTTTTTTTTCTTTTAATGTGGCACGAAAGCAATAGGGGAGAGGTGGCGTGCGCGCTAGTCTGTCCTTTAACCCCCCAGCGGGCGAAAGCAGCGGGTAGCCCCGAGGTCGCGGCGCAGGTGTGGGAATTAGCAGTGGGTGGGAGTCGCCTCAGTTCACGGCTTCGTTCCGCTCGGGGCCTCGGAATCACCGAGCCCGGAGTGCGTGTCGCTACCGCCCCCGGCTGCGCTTGGCAGCTTCGCGGGGGAAAAGGCGAGCAGCGTACGCGGGCGAGTGCTCCATGCTAACAGCCAAGGAGCGCAATAAAATCTAACTAATATTTCACATATAATGGCGGCCGATAGCAAAACATTTGGTTTCACGGCGTGTTTTTCTTCTCCTTCTTCTTGTCCTTCTTCTTCTTTTGAAAATCGACTTAGAAATGTGCGCGCTACCTGCGTATTTTTTATTTTAATTTTTTGAGGAAATGAGCAAATGAAATAGGAATTAAAGATATAGCAAAGATAAAGAGAAGTGTCGGTCGAAGTATAATACGGAGACGTTTTGTTAATTAAGTTGCTGTTGCGTCTGCCAAAAATAGCGCAGCCCATTGTGTCGTATTCCATTGTGCATCTGATAAAGGTGAAAATCACGTCTGTTCCTTAAGATATGCCTTTTATTTAATCCATCTTAAACATCTATTTTATTCATGCATCACCGTTATAATAATGTTATTTCTGTCGTTAAGTGGCAGTCAGCTCCAAACAGGTTTTGGCGCTTTATGAAGTCTTTGTGTGAGTTTATCAAGATAATGCGAGACGTCGAGAAACATGTTTCATATGATGCGACTCTGGGATGTATTTTCAAGTTCATGTTTGAGCAAAAGGCGAAGAAGCGTAACTGGATTCAAAATGATAATAAAACAAATGCATGAAACATGTTTGTCTTGTGTCACATACTTCTACACTAATTAATATTTCATATACATTTGTGCTTTAATCCGTTATCCTTTATAGTTAATGATGTTCTTTAACAGACAAGACAAATATGATATCTACAGAGTGGTGTGTGCATGTAAACTACGAGCAGGGGATTCTTCCTGCAATATTGTTGACTCAAGTTCTGAGAAGATCTGTGATGTAGTACCTCTCAACAAGGTAACCACAGTAAATTGCTGTGGTACGTGGTAATTACTGTGTCCCGCTCTCTAATTGGTTTAAAAGTGGTGTGAATGTAAATTTTAAGAAGAGCAACTACAAGTGAATGTCCAGCTAAATTAGCCGTCATTGGATTACAGCTGCCTGTTTGTACCATATAGCTTTCCAATGAAAAGTCTTTGCTTGGTTCCTCTCATAGAAGGTGTTTATAAATAGATCTAATGAAATTTTTGATGATGATATTCCTTGCTTTGCTTTTTTTTTGACAAGACACGATAATCAGCAACGGGACGGGTTAGTAACAAAGGGGCTCGGATTACAGGCCGAGTTTCTGTAGCTACGTTAAGCAGCCAAACGTCATTACTCACACGTGGTGGTCTATGTTATCTGAGCTGGGGGCTGATGCTGTGATTTAGCAGTAATGCCTCTGAATTCCTCCCTCCCATCCTCCCATCCCCCCACTGTACATGTAGATGACTGCGACGAAGAGGGAGATGTGTCCGACCGGGAGGGGACGACAAAAAAAAAGCGAGGCCCCAAGAAAAAGAGAGAGACAAAAAAGCGAGACAAAGAGAAGGAGGGGAAGTCAACCAAAGTACGAAAACACAAGAAGATTGTAAGCTTTCCCCTTTCCTGCCTCGTACTTGTCTTTGTCTTAAATATGTTCTGGGTGGTCGTGTCCGAGGTCAGCGTACAGCGTTCACCTCAGCATCTTCTTCCCGACTCTCCCCCGCTCCCGATTCCTCGGCCCCGCTGCCGACCAGGACAGCGACGTAGAGAGAGACTCGGACAGGGAGTATGGAGAGAACTCCGACAGCACGGCCAGCGACTTCGCCGGCGGTGGCAAGAAGAAGAGAAAGAAGCACAAGGAGAAGAAGGAGAAGAAGATCAAGCGCAGGAAGAAGGAGGAGGGTGACAACAACCAGGAGGAAACGCCCAAGGTGCCGGCCAAACTTGCTGTGATTTTCCTGCATGTGCAGTTACTACGACACAATAAATGAACTTACTGAAATAACCTGAGCTGCGGCGTGAGTGAACTTGTTGGTTGTTTCTATAGACCAGTGTTTCCCTATCCTGTCCTCGGGGACCCACAGTTGGTCCATATTTAGCTGAAAGGGAGCAAAAATGTGCAAATGGCACGAGGACCGGATTGGGAAAAGCTGCTGTAAAAGATTTAAGGGCCCAGGTTAGATTGAATATCTTTGCACAATGTAATAGTCTATGATCTCACTCTCCACCAGAGGGGGGGTGAGAAGAATCTTCCACAGAGGGTCAATGAACCTAGATTAAATGTCTTTGTCCAGCCGCTTGTGGCTAACCTCTTTTTTTGAAACAAATATATATGATCCAGGCGAACTTGGGTCCTGACCTAATGGTAGCTTCATTAATTCGAGCTGAAGTAGAACAAATTTGAGTTGGTGGTCCTCAGTGAGATGAGTTCCCTCCTCTCTGGAGCTGCATGGATATAAGTTTTGTATTTGCCGAGGAACTTTAACGTCTGTGTGAGGATAAAGAGATGTTGAAAGGCTAACCTGGTCAGTCCGCGTTTGTATGAGTGATTCTGGGGCTGGTTTGCAGCCGCTGGAGCAGAAAACCTCCGCACAGCTGGCAAGAGACTGGGGCCTGGAGGATGTGGATCACAGCTTCAGCGAAGAGGACTATCGCACGCTGACCAACTACAAAGCCTTCAGCCAGTTCATGAGGTACTCTGTAGCGCACGGGTTGGACGGCCCTGTTCCGTGACTGCGATGGGACAGTGCGGTTTCTTGAGCGGTAGATTTAGACCTCACAGTTCCAGGGTTGCGGGTTTTGGATCCCGCCTTTTCGTGTGTCACACTCATCTGATTTTTCTCCTTGTGTATGCCGGTTCCTACAGAACTTTCATGGCGTTCAGAAGAACTCTTGGGCTGTGTTAGGTACAAGTTATTCATTTGTGATTTGGTGTGTGTGTGTGTGTGTGTGTGTGTGAGGGCGGGCGCGTTCACTGGAGTGGTATCTCTTTCCTAAGCTGTCCGGGGGTCACTTCAGCTGATTGAGTGTTTCTTGTATATGGAAGGTTGCTGTGGATTTCACACTCGTATGATGGGAGCGGTCATTGTCCCAGTTGTGAGTTGACTGTGTTAACGAGGGAGTTGTTTTCTTTGATCTTGTTGAGCCTTTTCCTCCATCACTAACCCTGTAGCTCTAAGGTGACACATAAGGATGGGCGTTTTGTCTGGTGTCCAAGGATGATGGTGGCTCATGAGCGACCTCCAGCTCCCTCCTCTCCCTTCCTCAGGCCCATGATCGCCAAGAAGAACCCCAAGATCCCCATGTCCAAGATGATGACCATCCTGGGGGCCAAGTGGCGCGAGTTCAGCTCCAATAACCCGTTCAAGGGTTCCGCTGCTGCTGTGGCGGCGGCCGCTGCCGCTGCCGCTGCTGCTGTCGCCGAGCAGGTCTCCGTGGTGACCGCCTCCGTGGAACCCCTGCCCCAAGCACCCCCTCTCCGCAAGGCCAAGACCAAAGAGGGCAAAGGTCAGTGGGACGGGATTTCCTGCCTTGCAGGTTGGAGACTGTTTACAGGGCAGATGTTGCCGGTGATTTTAAGATCCTCCCGCTGTCGTCTCCAGGCCCTGGGTATAAGAAGCGCAGTAAGAGCCCTCGGGTGCCCGAGAAGAAGAAGACCAAGGCCAAGAAGATGGCCCCACTTCGCATCAAGCTCGGAATTATGGGTAACAAGAGGAAGAAGAGCAGTTCGGTGAGACGCTGCCTCCACGTTTGCGCGTGTTTGCTTGGAATGTCTACGCGTTGTTGTTCTGACCCTGTCTCTGCCCCCTGCTCACAGAGCGAGGACGTGGACGAGGAAGACTCCGAGCAGGAAGATTCTAGCGTCCACAGTTCCTCTGTCCGCTCTGACAGCTCTGGCCGGGTCAAGAAGAACAAGCGTGGTCGTCCGGCTAAGAAGAAGAAAAAAAGTAGGTTACTCACTCTTACTTTAGCTCCTACACTTCCTCTCATTCTCCTTTGACATAATTTCCCCTTCCACTTTTTTATTTTAAAATGCGAACAACCAAAATATTATTTATCATGATGGGAATTAACACGTTGCTTGAAAAAGAATTCTGCACGTTCCAGAGGGAATCAGTCCTGTTTTCCAAAATGGGTAAAGCTTATTTTTGTTTTAATAATTATTATAAAAAGATTCTAGGAAATCATAGACAGGTTGTACTTGGTGACTACACATGAGTGTTTCTCGATTAGGGGTCATGACCTGAATGATCTGATTTCTGCTGGTGGAGGGGGTAGGGTGTTGGGATATGAATAAGACTGGAGGAGTGGATTGGGCTGTAGCCCCTGATGTCTCAGGCAGATCTAGTTAATTTCAGTTGTCATGAAAAACCCAAGCAAATCATTGCCGAACCATAATGATTTAACCTTTGTAAGTGAGCATTACATACGGAGCCTGTGTGGTCCCCGCATTCTGCAGGTTTCCTTCCGCAGTTCAGTATCATGTAGGTCGCTGAATTGGTGTTTCTAATTTACCGGTATTGTGTGAGTTTGCGCCCTGCAGTGGACTGCCAGGCCCCGGCCAGTGTGCGTCCTCTGGTGCTTCATGAGAAGCGCGTAGAACACGGGTGGCTTTATACATGAAAAAAGACTT
Source organism: Brienomyrus brachyistius (assembly GCF_023856365.1). Lineage (NCBI taxonomy): Eukaryota > Metazoa > Chordata > Actinopteri > Osteoglossiformes > Mormyridae > Brienomyrus > Brienomyrus brachyistius. Next base: position 27,039,445 of record NC_064542.1, on the reverse strand, counting down.
TGACGGACAAAAAATACTGGCAAAGACTAAAACGGGATTGTTTTTGCGTTATCTTTGGTCGCCCTGCATTCCTCTGGCTGGGGTGACAGTGACACACATATTGGTTTACAATCACTGCTGTTGATCTTTCAGAGGGGCTATTAACGTTCACTGTTGGGAAAGGCTCATAATGTTCCGTTTCCGTTTCGTTTCTGTCTTGGGGATCATGGTGGCTCAGTGTGTGGATCCCGCCTCACCATATCTATGTACTGGATGATCGTGGAAGATCAATGCATAGGTGTTATAGTTTTCTTCTCACCATTCCTCTTGGAGCGGTGATAGGGGATGAAGATGGCGACGGCTATGAGACAGACCACCAGGATTACTGCGAGGTCTGCCAGCAGGGCGGCGAGATTATCCTGTGCGACACCTGCCCCCGAGCGTACCACCTCGTCTGCCTCGAGCCGGAGCTGGAGAAAGCCCCTGAGGGCAAGTGGAGCTGCCCCCACTGTGTGAGTTACTGATCACCTGCTCTCGTCTTGCTGGAGAAGCCCACCTACCCATCCAGGGTCCGTCCAAATGCCCCCAGAGCCCAACAGTCTGGCCCCGCTACATTGCGAGATTGTGTTATATTTACGGGACCAAATAACTGCAGGCTGACTGACAGCCATGGTGCAATTAGGTCCCTTCATAACTGCCTTCTTGCCCCTCTTGTCGCCTAATGCATCTTATCTTCTCCTCTGTGCCCAGGAAAAAGAAGGCATCCAGTGGGAAGCGAAGGAGGAGGACTTTGAGGACTTTGAGGAGGAGTGTGATGAAGGGGGTGTGGTTGAGCGTGGGGGCGGGGCCACAGGAGGGGAGGAAGAAGAGGACGACCACATGGAGTTCTGCCGGGTCTGCAAGGATGGTGGCGAGCTGCTGTGTTGTGACTCTTGTCCCTCATCCTACCACATCCACTGCCTCAACCCGCCTTTGCCTGAGATACCCAATGGGGAGTGGCTGTGCCCACGTTGCACGGTGAGTGACAGCGTCTCAGGCCAATCAGCGATGAGGTGTCTAGGCCGGTGAAATTGGTGGTGAAGCCAGCTGCTTGTGTATTTTTTTCCTCCCTCCCCGTTAGTGCCCCCCGATCAAAGGCAGGGTGCAGAAGATCCTCCACTGGCGCTGGGGCGAGCCGCCACCCCCCGTGCCTGTGCCCCCCGCCCCGGATGCTGACCCCCAGCAGCCACCCCCGCCTCCCATGAAGGGCCGTGCCGAGAGAGAGTACTTTGTCAAACTGATGGCCCAGTCCTACTGGCACTGCACCTGGATTACTGAGCTCCAGGTGAGGTTGGGAGAGCGGGATGCAGGACGACAGAGGGACAGGTAAAGATGGGAGAGAGGGATGTAGGAAGACAGGTTAGGATGGGAGGGATTAAGGGGGACTAAGAGAGACAGGTGTGGATGGAAGAGAGGGATGAGGGAAGGCAGAGGGAGACAGCAAATTACAGATAGAGAGAGAGACAGTGTTATTGTTAGGGGACAGAGAGACAGGTGTGGATGGGAGAAAAAAATGGAGCAAAGTATGAGAGGAGAGAGAAACAGACAGAAGAGTGTGGGAAAGATATGAAAGTACAAAGAAAGTGAAAATGTGAGGAGGAGTGCAAGATGCATATCTAGTGCAGTGCTTCTCAGCTTATCTTCAGAATGGATCGCGTTTTGGCGCCGAAATGTCACAGCAGGCTGTGGGGCTAGGAGATCACTGCAACGCTGTCAGCCACATCTAAGGTGCATTTGTGATTGGAGAGAAAAAAGCTCAGCTGTTTATAAATGCTGTTTGTTAATCATGTGATGTTTAGAGCCGTAGTGACCTGTAGGACCTTAGAAAGGCCAAGATGGCTGTGTGTGGCTGGGGTTTGGCCAGAACATGTAGTAACGTGGTTCAGCTTTTCTTTCAGTCCCGTCTGCTGAAATTTAATTCGCAATGAAATCCTGGTTTTAGTTTTCATTATCGTTCTCTGTTCCACCCCACCTCCCCCATGCCCCCTGCTTGCCTTCCTGCCCCCGTGGCCCCCGGCCCCCAGCTGGAGATCTTCCACTCGGTGATGTTCCGTAATTACCAGCGTAAGATGGACATGGACGAGCCGCCCAGCCTGGACTACGGCTCGGGCACCGAGGATGACGGCAAGAGCGAGAAGCGGCGAGCCAAGGACCCGCAGTACGCCGCCCTGGAGGAGAAGTTCTACCGATACGGCATCAAGCCCGAGTGGATGATGGTGCATCGGATCATCAACCACAGGTGTGTGTGTGGGTGTGTTTGCGTGCGTAAATGTGTGTGAGTCATTCTGAGTTCTATAGGTCTATAGGCAGCACACTGAATTTAAAGTAAACTTGTAAATATCGATCTCCATGTCCACCTTCAGGAAACACCTCAAGACTTCACTGTTCCGTGAATTCCTCCACTAACCTGAAGCCTTTTTACGTTCCCTGAATGTTCTAAAATTGCCCTTCTGGTCCTTGAATACTCTTTATAGCTTCTTGCCATGTTTCAGATGTTTTCTGTAGCTCTGCCTCTGATGTAGCTTACACTTGTAACTAACCGGACATTCATTGGAAGGGCAGCCTAACTGCTCTAAGTCGACGCCTTGACAGCAAGTGTGTTTGTAATGTGCAGTCTGGCTCACTTGTATGTCACTTTGGACAAAACCGTTTGCTGAATATGTAAATGAAATGTAAATATAACTAGCAGTGCTTTTGATTTTGGTGTGTGTGTGTGTGTGTGTGTGTGTGTGTGTGTGTGTGCGTGTGCGTGTGCGTGTTTTACGGCAGTGTGGATAAAAAGGGCAATTACCATTACCTGGTGAAGTGGAGAGACCTGACCTATGACCAGTGCACTTGGGAGAGGGATGACCTGGACATACCGGACTTCAATATCCACAAGACCAACTACTGGAGGCACAGGTGAGAGATGCAGCACGTGTCCAGTGGGGGGGGCATCCTGAGTGGCTGCAGGTCACACTACATGTCAGGGACCCTTTGTGTCACCATCAGTATGGCTGCATCAGTGTGGTGTCAGTCTGAGCTCTCAGTCTCCTGGTTCCCCTCATTCTGTCCCTCCTCCCCCCCATTAAATGCCCGCAAGCCCTGTTCTGTTTAACAGCCCTCCTCCTTTTCCACTTCTTTTAATGCCCTACCTCTTTCTATTCTGTGCTCTTTCCCTTGCCCCCCACTTGGGGGCGGTGTTTGGCCGTCTGTGATGATGTCCTGAACTCCCGTGAACCTACGGGCTTTTTAAAAGACCTTCTTATTCGTGATGATCCATGTTTATACGTGTCTCCGATTTGTAACCACATGTAGAGAGGAGGTGATGAAGGAGGACCCAGAGAAGCCGAGGAAGATGAGGAGCGTGAGGAAGGACGAGGGCGACGAGCCCCCCAGCTATCCCGTTAATGACGTAAGTCCTCCTGTTTGCCGCGACCTGTGATTTTGAACTCTTGCCATTAGCCCTTGGGGTTCGCGTTCGCTTACCGTTCCTGTTACATTTGCACACGTTGCGATGCTTTGCCTGCAGCACTCGAGGTGCTTTTAGCATCTGCTTAACACTTGCCTACGCTGTTCTTTAGGGGATAGGCATCATGGGCTGGCTCTGGTAAGGGAACGTCCTTGTTGGAATAGTCTAGATCTGAGCTCTGAAGTGTTTCCCTTTATAGTTTGTAGCTCTCTCCTTTTCCACGCATTTCTAAGCACGTTTCATGTATAAAATTCAGTACCTTGGATACATGCTGTCACTTTAGTTTCTCCTTCTTATTCCTCGAATAACCTCCCCATCTCCCCTCCTCTCCCCACCCCTTGGTTCTCTTTTCATCTCCTTTTCTTCTTCTGGCTGTTCCTCCTCATTTTCTGCCCCTCCTCTTTTCTCTCTCTCCTTTTGACCTCAATATGTCCCTCCTCCCTTTACTCTTGTGTCTGATTTCCGGTATCCCCCCCCCCCCCCCCGCCCACCTCCGGCCTTTGCTACTCTCCTTTCCCCTCCTGCTTTGGTCCGTGCCTTTTCTCATTTGATCGCTGATCTCCTGCTCCTACCAATCCCCCGCGCTCGCCTTCCCTTCCCTCTCTCACAGCCCACGGTTAAATACGAGGAGCAGCCTGACTTTGTGACGGTGACGGGGGGCACTCTGCACCTCTACCAGCTGGAGGGGCTCAACTGGCTGCGCTTCTCCTGGGCCCAGGGCACCGACACCATCTTGGCTGATGAGATGGGACTGGGCAAGACCATCCAAACCATCGTGTTCCTCTACTCACTCTTCAAGGAGGTGGGGCTTCACCTGATTCCAGTGCGCTTATATACTGTAACAACTAAGTTGCTGTTACTGACAGTGATATTATGTCACTGGGGCACTGTACTGAGTTTTGCATTGTTACTGATTCATATAATGTACAGTCTACCCTTTGATATGGGGGGGGGGGTTAGGGGCACAGGCCCCTCGCAATCTGTGGAAAAACGTGTAAAAAAATTTTGGTCCCCATGGCGAGCAAAGGCAGGTGAAACGATACAAGATCACTGCGAGGTCACTGCGAGGTCACTGCGAGATATCACGTGAGAGGCTGCTGTAAACACACTTAGCATCCTCCAAACCAGCGCTGTACATACATGTTATGTTATGCATTTATGAGTACTAAATTTTTTGTGCATTTTTCTTTGTGCATTTAATTTCTTATGCCAACCTGGTGATATACAGTGGAAACTGCTTATAGTGATCATGCTTATTGTGATCAACTGCTTATGTGGATCAAAAAGCTTGAGACGGAATCATTCCTGTACAAATACTGTTGAAATAATTTGCTTATAGTAGTCAAGTAGTACACTTGCTGTATTTGTTTAGGGTTTTTTTATATATATATATATATGGCAACATATGGAAAATTTTTTAATTATGGTATTTTTTTTACTTGCCTACTTTGCCTTGCGGTAACCCGCCCGTGTCTGGCTAGCTACCTGAGGCTAATGCTGCGCACACAGAAAATATAACAGGAAAAAGAAAGTAATTTTGTCACAGTATATACAATATAAACTTTTCAAAACTTATGATAAACCGGCGAAAATGAGCCAATGAGATGCAGCAGCGAAACTACAATAAGCTATATTTAATGTACAATATACTAACTGTATAATAGCATATTTGAATTACACATAGTTCAGTAATTTAATTTGTACAATACTGTAATTTGAAAAGCATTTGAAACAGCTGTACTGTATTTTTTAATTTTAAAAAATTCAGTAAATAGCAACGCTGTCCATTTTATTACCATATATGCATGTAATAAATATACAAATGTCAATTAGATGGTAATCTGCCCGATACAAAGAAAAAGAAAAAAATCTGTTATAATCTGCTTATACTGATCAGTTTCACCCAGACAGACGTGATCACTGTAAGTGGATCACACTGTATATCGAAAGCATGATGGGGAATGTTGCGACATGTAGTTAGTTGGTCCTGCCTCCTCTAGTTTCTTAGACCCACCCTCTCTACAGTCTGATTGGTTATCTCTCTGAACCAATCATGTTTTGTTCTGCCCTCAGAACATTTTTGCGCAAGGAAAACTCCCATGAGCAAACCCGAGGGTCGGCAGAGCCAGGTCCCTAACCTCTGATTGTTCCAGGACTCTGCTACTCCTGACTTTCTGAGACACAGTGCTGTATCTCCTTGCATTTCTGCTGGCTGATATTGTGAACTTTAAGGACTCCACGGGGCCTCAGTAGGGGTCACTGACTGCTATTTGGTTGATTTTCCCATGGTCCTCCCATTACAGGGTCACACCCGGGGGCCATTTCTGGTGAGCGCCCCGCTCTCCACCATCATTAACTGGGAGCGTGAGTTTGAGATGTGGGCTCCTGACTTCTACGTGGTCACCTACACGGGCGACAAGGACAGCCGCGCCATCATCCGTGAGAATGAGCTCACGTTTGACGACGCCGCCATCAAGGGCGGCAAGAAGGCCTTCAAGCTCCGGGTGAGGGAGCGAGTGAGAGGGAGAGAGAGCGCCTCCTTGAGGGCGTGCTAAATGGCCGCGGAGACCAGGGACGTGATCGGTGCCGCTGATGCTGCCTGCTGTGCTCGTGTCCTCTGCAGAGAGAGGCGGCCATCAAGTTCCACGTGCTGTTGACCTCCTATGAGCTGGTGACCATCGACCAGACGGCCCTCAAATCCATTGAGTGGGCGTGCCTAGTGGTGGATGAAGCTCATCGGCTCAAGAACAATCAGTCTAAGGTGTGTGACTGTATGCGTGCATCTCTTCATGTTTGCATGTGTGAGTATGTGTGTGTGTGCACGAGCGTGAGAGCCATATTCACACCCCAGAGTTTTATTTTTGTTCTTCTGTATTTTCGTCCTTCTTTCACTGCATATCGATGTTTGACTGTCTCTGAACTATATGTATGTGTCTGCGGGTGTCAGTGCAGTTCAGCTGTGAGTGATTATAAGTGTGATGCTGTTGTGATTATGAATGATATAGGGTAACACTTTACATTAACTGCGCCTTCATAATGCATTCATAGAACATTCTTTAGCAGCATGTAAGTACACCTTAATATCCTAACATACCATAAAAGCTTAAATATACATTAATAACAAACATTATGTGATAATGTGTTATTATCATATAATGTTTGTTATTGTTAATTAATGTATATGCTAAGGGATACTTACATGCTGCTTATGAATGTTCTATGAATGCATTATGAAGGTGCAGTTAATGTAAAGTGCTACTGAATTTGTGATGTGAGTGTGATTATACAGCTGGCCCATGAACAGGGCCTTTGATCTCTAGTTACTGTAGGGCAGGACTGTGCAAATCACGATCCTCAAGGTCCGAGCCCTGCTGATTTTCCAGCCTAACTTCACCTGTGAGCAGGTGTGAAGCCCCTGGCCAATCAGAATCAGTAATTATTAAACTACCTACATGGGAGAATTGAAAACAAGGCCTGGATTTGGAATCGAGGGCCAGATTTGAATAGGAGGGGTCTAGGGATTGGCTGATCCTGCTTTCTCAGTTGTTCATCACCTTGAGCATCCACTAAATAAATGTAAAAATATGAGTGTGACTATGCTGAGATGGTGAGCACGCCCATTCCTACCACTGAGGACACCAAGGTCTGCGATCCAATGACCATGCTCCATTACGGGGCACACCTAAGGTGGGCTAACATTTTTAACCTTGCTATTTTAAAAATCCTGGCTGTGACTGTGATGATGAGTATGGCTGAATGCACTGTGATTGTTAGTGATCCTGGGGGTAATTATGTTGTGATCCTGACTATACTCTCATTGTGAGTGTGGTTATACTCCGAGTATGATTTTATTGTGACGGCACTCGCCCGATCTGTGATTTCGGGCTCTGCGTGCCTCTCCTTTGTCTCTCATCTCTTCCCCTTTTCCTGCCATGCAGTTTTTCAGGCGCCTGAACGACTACAAGATCGATTATAAGCTGCTGTTGACGGGGACCCCGCTGCAGAACAACCTGGAGGAGCTCTTTCATCTGCTCAACTTCCTCACGCCCAACCGCTTCAAGTAGGGCCACGCACACGCACACAGACACACATACATGCATGCACACACATGCATGCACACACACGCATGCACACACATGCATGCATGCACATACATGCACACAGACACGCACACACACATACACACACACATGCATACAGACACACACATGCATGCACACACATTCATGCACACACACGCACACAGACACACATACACATGCATGCACACACATGCATGCCCACACACGCACACAGACCTGTACTCGTATCGTTGTAGAGACCAGCCATTCATTTCTATGGGAAAAACTCATGATTGACAAATGATAACCTTAACCCCTAACCCAGCCTTCACCACTCTTTAACTATAAAAAACCGAACGAAATACAAGGTTTCTGCCATTTTTAGTTTTTGATGGCAGTCACAGATTTATAAAGTTGAGTTTCCTCATCTGGGGGCCGAAAAAATGGTCCTGACGTCAAAATAACAGCGTTTTTTCACATTGTGGGGTCCCCACGATGTAATGCAAGCATGACCACACTCACGAATACAAACATGCATGCATGTGCATATCTTTGTACTTGTGGGTACTTTCCATTGACTCTTGTCTAACTGTAAATAAGCCTACACTCAAATAAGCCTAAGATAAAAATGGCAGTGAACAGAAGGTTTCCACACCTCATCTGGTCGGTGAAGTTATATTTTCATGAAATAGTCCCTTTTATTAGGGAGCCCTACCCTCTTTCCCCTCCAGATCCTCTTCAGCTGTACGCTCAGAGATGCCTCCTTGCACATTGGTGTCGTACCGAACTGTTATTTTTGCACTTGTGGCATTTTTGCCAGCTTCAGCGAGTCTGGCCGTCCTCCGCTGGCCGTCCTCCGCTGGCCGTCCTCCGCTGGCCGTCCTCCGCTGGCCGCCCTCCGCTGGCCGCCCTCCGCTGGCCGTCCTCCGCTGGCCGCCCTCCGCTGGCCGCCCTCCGCTGGCCGCCCTCCGCTGGCCGCCCTCCGCTGGCCGTCCTCCGTTGGCCGTCCTCCGTTGGCCGCCCTCCGCTGGCCGTCCTCCGCTGGCCGTCCTCCGTTGGCCGTCCTCCGTTGGCCGTCCTCCGTTGACCGCCCTCCGCTGGCCGTTCTCCGCTGGCCGTCCTCCGCTGGCCGCCCTCCGCTGGCCGCCCTCCGCTGGCCGTCCTCCGTTGGCCGTCCTCCGTTGGCCGTCCTCCGTTGGTCGCTCTCCGTTGGTCGCTCTCCGTTGGCCGTCCTCCGTTGGCCGCTCTCCGTTGGCCGTCCTCCGCTGGCCGTCCTCCGTTGGCCGCTCTCCGCTGGCCGCCCTCCGCTGGCCGCCCTCCGCTGGCCGCCCTCCGTTGGCTGCCCTCCGCTGGCCGCTCTCCGTTGGCTGCCCTCCGCTGGCCGTCCTCCGCTGGCCATCCTCCGCTGGCCGCCCTCCGCTGGCCGCTCCCATTTCCAGCCACTACCAGGATGCTTTGTGCATCACATTCTCTGTAAACTCTACACCAGCGGTTCTCAGTCCTGTTCCTGGAGCCCCCCGGGGCCAGAATGTTTTCATTCCAATCCCACCTTCATCAGGCTTACAGTATATGGTCCTTAATAAGCTAATAATGAATGTGGCAGGATGAAAGCAGTGTGGGCTGGAATGAAAACATTCTAGGGGGGGGTGGGAATCAGGAACAAGATTGAGAACAACTGCTGTAAAACTCATTGAGAAAACTCATTCGGACCGAGATACTGTTTCATACGAACTGAACACAGAACCAGGAGCAAAAGGTTCCTCTGCAGCCTAATGCAGACTGTTTATACCAGGTGTCCCCAGCAGGTGGCACTTGAGAGCACAGTAGATCATCACCCCCTCCGCCCCCCAGGAAGATTTTATCAGGGACGCTGGTCCTTGGAAAAATAATCAGCTACCCTGCTCTTCACCCTATAATATTTCATACAAGATGGTAGAACCTCCACATATGATGCTAACAGTCACCCAACACTCAGAGTCCCTTAGATGAGGCGTCTTATCTGCCATGATGGTCTTACCCAGACCAGAGGAGCTTCGCTGTTTGACAGGGTCCCTGACAGACCACTGGTGCTAAGGCGGTCTCACCCCGCAGTAACCTGGAGGGCTTCCTGGAGGAGTTCGCCGACATCTCCAAGGAGGACCAGATCAAGAAGCTGCATGATCTTCTGGGGCCGCACATGCTGCGCAGGCTGAAGGCCGACGTCTTCAAGAACATGCCAGCCAAGACTGAGCTGATTGTGCGGGTGGAGCTCAGCCCCATGCAGAAGTGAGTGGGAAGGGGGGGTGGGGGCGTGATCTGATAAGGATGGAGGCTCACATTCCCATCCCCGCGGGCATATAGCGAGCGCCGCATATAACGGAAGAGCGCCAGGCATTCCCAGAGGTCTGTGTGGCTGGTAATTCCCAGCGGGTAGCGGACTGTGTGTGGCGCTAGTCTGAAATGCACAGACACAGACAAATAAAACGGTTTCGGCTGTGTCTCCCTCTTCTAGCAGATTAAAAATAGCGCGATGGCTGGTGAGGAGATGAAATCTATGTGATCTCCTGTTTCCTCTGTTCTGCTGCCAGATCATTAAACCTGTGATCTGAGGATCACTTACTCTTTAAGAAGGTTGCTCAAAAAGCTAAGCTCTGTGTTTTCGCTGCGCCGTTTATAGAAGCTTGTAGAAGCTGGTTATCCCTTTGGTAAAATGTTTCATCCGCCCCCCCCGTCTGCCTGAACAGGAAGTACTACAAGTACATTCTGACGCGGAACTTCGAGGCCCTGAACTCCAAGGGTGGCGGCAACCAGGTGTCCCTGCTCAACATCATGATGGACCTGAAGAAGTGCTGCAACCACCCATACCTCTTCCCCGTGGCTTCTGTGGTGAGCACGAGGCCTGCCTGTGGTCTCTATTTCTCCGTGTTCCCCATGTGAGCTGCCTGTGGTCTCTATCTCTCCGTGTTCCCCATGTGAGCTGCCTGTGGTCTCTATCTCTCCGTGTTCTCCATGTGAGCTGCCTGTGGTCTCTATCTCTCCGTGTTCCCCATGTGAGCTGCCTGTGGTCTCTATCTCTCCGTGTTCCCCATGTGAGCTGCCTGTGGTCTCTATCTCTCCGTGTTCCCCATGTGAGCTGCCTGTGGTCTCTATCTCTCCGTGTTCCCCATGTGAGCTGCCTGTGGTCTCTATCTCTCCGTGTTCCCCATGTGAGCTGCCTGTGGTCTCTATCTCTCCGTGTTCCCCATGTGAGCTGCCTGTGGTCTCTATCTCTCCGTGTTCCCCATGTGAGCTGCCTGTGGTCTCTATCTCTCCGTGTTCCCCATGTGAGCTCCCTGTGGTCTCTATCTCTCCGTGTTCCCCATGTGAGCTGCCTGTGGTCTCTATCTCTCCGTGTTCCCCATGTGAGCTGCCTGTGGTCTCTATCTCTCCGTGTTCCCCATGTGAGCTGCCTGTGGTCTCTATCTCTCCGTGTTCCCCATGTGAGCTCCCTGTGGTCTCTATCTCTCTGTGTTCCCCATGTGAGCTCCCTGTGGTCTCTATCTCTCTGTGTTCCCCATGTGAGCTGCCTGTGGTCTCTATCTCTCCGTGTTCCCCATGTGAGCTGCCTGTGGTCTCTATCTCTCCGTGTTCCCCATGTGAGCTGCCTGTGGTCTCTATCTCTCCGTGTTCCCCATGTGAGCTCCCTGTGGTCTCTATCTCTCTGTGTTCCCCATGTGAGCTGCCTGTGGTCTCTATCTCTCCGTGTTCCCCATGTGAGCTGCCTGTGGTCTCTATCTCTCTGTGTTCCCCATGTGAGCTCCCTGTGGTCCCTATCTCTCCGTGTTCCCCATGTGACCTCACCGCGTTCTCTGTGCTCCCCAGGAAGCCCCTAAGACAGCCAGCGGGGCATACGAAGGCACAGGCCTCACCAAGTCCTCCGGGAAGCTGCTGCTGCTGCAGAAGATGCTAAGAAAGCTGAAGGAGCAGGGCCACCGTGTCCTCATCTTCTCCCAGGTGACCTGCACCGTGGGCAGCTCACCTATACACACATATATACGCTTGACAGATGTACTGATTAAATACCTGCACGTGTGATCCAGAAGTTGCAGGTTCAAGGCCCCAGGGTTACTCTTCGAAACCTTTTACAATATACATTTATATGACGTTTGCATATTTTATTGTTATATAAAGGAGCCCAGTGGAAGTAGGTTCACATTAGAAAACATATAAGCAAAGCATATAACCCAAAGAGGTTCCGTGATTGTATTGTGAAGCCATAATCTGTCAGGTGTAGATTGGGTGAAGGAGCATTATTGTGTTTTATTGAGGAGGGGGGAGTTTGCTTGATGGGGAGGGTCCTACCTTTCTGACATCCCAGCTTCTGTCCCACATCACCAGATGACCAAGATGCTGGACCTGCTGGAGGACTTCCTGGACTTCGAGGGCTACAAATACGAGCGGATTGACGGAGGGATTACGGGCGCGCTGAGGCAAGAGGCTATCGACAGGTTCAACGGTGAGCAAACCGCCCCCTTCCGTCCGCATTGAGGGATTCGCCTTTCCTGTGCGTCTTGTTACAGTTGTTTTCCATGCCTGGAAATGCATGCTTGGGCCAGCAAACGCAGCAGTGGAACTGAGTACATGTTACACAGCAACTCGGAAGGATTCCTGTTGAATTAACAGCTTCCTGGCAGTGAAAGGGCTTCAGTTGTATAAAACACTTATAAAGCCTTATCCTGGATGACCCATATTTATTTGTGCAGTTAGTCATTGTGCTTAATGTTGCCGTTCTGTATCTGCACTGCTGCCTGCTCTATATTTTATGGCTCCTATTAGTCATCTGTTTGTGTTAAAGCGTAAGAATATATGCAGATGCGGCGGAGGTTAAGGCTCTGTGGGCCTTTGAATGCGTCACCTTGGCTGATTTTCCTCCCTTCCTCTCTTTCCTCTCTGTTCCCTCTTTCTTTTTTGTTCCCTCTCTTTCTTCCCTCATTCTTTTTTCCTCTCCATCTCTTTCTTCTCTGGTTCCTCCCTCCCTCTTTTTCCTCTCCTTCTCTTTCCTCTCTCCCTCTCTTTTCCCTCTCGTTCCTCCCTTTTTTCGTCTCACCCTCTCTTTCCTCTCACCCTCTCTTTCTTTTCTGTTCCCTTTCTTCCCTCTCTCCCTCTCTTTCCTCTCCATTCCCTCCTGTTCCTCGCTCACAATGTTTTTTCTCTTTGCACTCTCCCTCGTTTCTCTCACCCTCTGTTCCCTCTCTTTCCTCTCTCGCTCTCTTTTCTTTGTCCCTTGAGCAGCTCCGGGTGCCTGTCAGTTCTGCTTCCTCCTGTCCACCAGGGCCGGTGGCTTGGGGATCAACCTGGCCACTGCAGACACCGTCGTTATCTTCGATTCGGACTGGAATCCCCACAATGACATTCAGGTACCCCCCCCCTCCTCCTCCTGTCTGCCCTCCTGTCCCTCGAGACTGTGTGCAGTGCAAAGGATATGAAACACACCAAACAACACAACACTAAGGAAATAATTCCTCTTGTGGAGTAGCTTATACACTAGCACTGTCTCGTACCCCTATGGTTGCAGGTTCGATTCCCATCCCTGCTCTGTATCTGTGGACTTCCTGTGTGTTTCCTGTGTCTCTCTGTTCTGCCTGGTCTCTAAACTGCCTGTAGCGTGTGATCGTTTAACTCCGTTTAACCGCCCCCCCCCCCCCCCCCCCAGGCGTTCAGCCGCGCCCACCGCATCGGTCAGGCCAACAAGGTGATGATCTACCGCTTCGTGACGCGGGCCTCCGTGGAGGAGCGAATCACGCAGGTGGCCAAGCGCAAGATGATGCTGACTCACCTGGTGGTGCGGCCCGGCCTGGGCTCCAAGGCCGGCTCCATGACCAAGCAGGAGCTGGACGACATCCTCAAGTTCGGCACCGAGGAGCTCTTCAAGGACGAGATCGAGGGTGAGAGGTGGGGTGGGGGTGGGGGGAGTGGCGTATTGCGGAAACCAGGCTAATTACATCCTCGGATGATGCGCAGTCCGATTCTGTCCTTAAAATCACTTTGGAAGGCAAAAGTTAATAAACCCCAAACACTGTAGCCATTATACCTTAAGGCTGCATATTCCAAACCAGCACAACTTCACTCATTATTATTATTATTATTATTATTTTTATTAGTACAGTCATCTGTCGCTAAATGACAGGGATATGCTCTGAGAAATGTGTCGCTAGACAGACCTGGAGAGCAAAGTCTAAATGAAGATGAGAAGTACAATATAGTATATGCACTTTGTACTGTACATAATTGTATGTGCTATACGTTTAAAGGACTGGCAGCGCCGTAGGTCCATTTACATCAGCATCACCATAAACACGTGAGCGATGTGTTGCCCTGTGTTGCTAGGTGACAGGATTTTTTGAGCTCTGTTGTAATCTTGTGGGTCTACGTCATATATGCGGTCCGTCGATGACGGAAGTGCTGTCATGCGTTGCATAACTTTTATTTTTCTGTGCTCTGAAAAACGTAATCCCATAAAAGTGGCTAGTTATTGATATAAGATGATTATAAAAAGTGTGAATAGTGTTTTTTTTTTAATACAGTAAATCAGTAGATTGCTTAACATGTTAGTGTGGTGTGTTGTGGTACTGATGATGTTTACAAAAAGAAAGAACAAAGCAAATAATAGGTAATCAAATTTAGGGATGTAAGTATAAACAAAACACCAAAGTGGAGAAACATGTAGGCCAAGCGTGAAAGATGAGAAAGAAATCTTGAAGTTCCTGCACCCTGTCTAGCGGGGGACAACAAGGACGAGGACAGCAGCGTGATCCACTATGACAGCACCGCCATCGAGCGTCTGCTGGACCGCAGCCAGGACGCCACCGACGACTCAGACATGCAGAACATGAACGAGTACCTGAGCTCCTTCAAGGTGGCCCAGTACATGGTGCGGGAGGAAGATAAGGTAAGCAGGGGGTGAGGTAGGGTAGTGGAGCGTGTGAGAGGCTGAGAGGAGGGCTTTCCCTCATCCTCTCCTCCGTGTGAGGGCCGGTGTCTCACCTCACCCCCCCCCCCGTATCTCTGAGCTCAGATCGAGGAGATCGAACGTGAGATCATCAAACAGGAGGAGAACGTGGACCCTGACTACTGGGAGAAGCTGCTGAGGCACCATTACGAGCAGCAGCAGGAGGACCTGGCACGCAACCTGGGCAAGGGCAAGCGCGTTCGCAAGCTGGTCAACTACAACGACGCCGCACAGGAGGACCAAGGTACGGCTAGTTTGGGCAGAATCAGAGGCGTGTACTCCTGTAGGGGTCAGGGATACGCTCATCGGAAGGGGGGCGGAGCTAGTTTGAGTGGGAAGCGGAGCAGAGTGGTGCATAGGCCAGCCCCCATAAAAAGGGGGGTTATAAGGTGCATGAAGCGGAAGAGAAGCAGAAATCAAAGGTTGCACCCACCTGTAGGGGGCAGTAAAGAGCCGAGGTACACATATCTGGGGCGATATAGAGGATAAGAAATACACACAGGAGAGAGAACCGAATGGCACCCAAATTACAGCTAAGACCTGGAAGCTGAGTCGCAGAATCTAATCATCCTCATGCAGGTGTTTTCTCTGCTGCAATGAAGATGTTTCAAACTCCAGGCGCTGAGGCCGACCCAGCTGGACCGTCTCTCTGTTCTGAAATCGTCCCACAGCTGGGTTTCTTCGTTACGAAGCCGGTGTATCGCTTGCGCTTCAGCTGCTGCTCTATTATTACTTGCTGCCTGTCTGTTGGGTCTGTTTGTTAGAAAAAACAATGATATGTGTGTTTTTTTCCCCTCCCTCACACCTAAACACCCAAGATTAGTTTATCGTAGAGGAGTGTGGCCCACTGTCCTAGCCTATTGACGGGACACTATGTGCTGTTTCAGAATGGCATGCTGATATTTCAGATAACCAGTCCGAGTACTCGGTGGGCTCCGAGGAGGAGGACGAGGACTTTGACGAGAGACCGGAAGGTGAGGAATCAGGATTTGGGGGATGGACGCCGGGTTCTGCAGGGCAGAAGCGTTTATGGGAATGGAGGGATCAGTGATTCTGGGGATTTTTTTTCTCACGCCTCATCTCAAGGTCGGAGACAGTCACGGCGTCAGCTGAGGAATGAGAAGGACAAACCACTACCCCCCCTACTGGCCAGAGTGGGGGGTAACATTGAGGTACAATGACTCTCTTTATATGCATGTTCCCTTGTTTGTGTGGTTCTCTGTCTCTCTCTGCCTTTCTTAATATATGTGCCTCCCAGCCTCTTTCTGCCAGTCTCTGCCTCCCCGTCTTTCTCCCTGCCTCTATCTCCATCTTTGCTTTCTCATCTCTGTCTACCTCTGTCTCTGCCTCCTTATCTCTCTCTCCTTGTCTCTGCCTCCCTGCCTCTTTCTCCCTCTGTCTCTGCCTCTGTCTCTTTCTTCCTCTGTCTCTGCCTCATTCTCCCTCTGTCTCTACCTCTCTGCCTCTTTCTTCCTCTGTCTCTGCCTCCCTGTCTCCTTCCCCCTCTGTCTCTGCCTCTTTCTTCCTCTGTCTCTGCCTCATTCTCCCTCTGTCTCTGCCTCTCTGCCTCTTTCTTCCTCTGTCTCTGCCTCCCTGTCTCCTTCCCCCTCTGTCTCTGCCTCTTTCTTCCTCTGTCTCTGCCTCATTCTCCCTCTGTCTCTGCCTCATTCTCCCTCTGTCTCTGCCTCATTCTCCCTCTGTCTCCGCCTCCCTGCCCCTTTCCTCCTCTGTTTCTCCCTCTCTATCTGTTTGCCTCTTTCTCTCTCGCTCACTCACTCTCTGTCTGTCCACATATCAGGTACTGGGCTTTAACACGCGTCAGCGTAAAGCCTTCCTCAACGCCGTGATGAGGTGGGGCATGCCGGCCCAGGATGCCTTCTCCTGCCAGTGGCTCGTCAGGGACCTACGGGGCAAGAGCGAGAAGGAGTTCAAGTAAGAATGAGCAGACAGTGAGGGAGGGGAGAGCTGGGGGAAGAGGCCACCTACATCATAGACAACGTACCTCAAGCACTGAATACTCTTATTGCTGTGTTTCCAGTCTTTTCCTGCTGTTTCTCTTTACTCCAATCACTTGATATTTATTTCCTCTTCTATTCTGTCCTCATCTATCTTTTTCTCCATCTCAGTTTAAGCTAAGAGCTCCTTCGTTCAGTGCAGATACACAGGGAGTGGTCACGCGCAGCGTTAGCATCTTAGCGTAGCGGCGTTTGTCTGTAGCATCTGACCACAGAGGCCGCCCCGTCCCCCGGTCCCCAGGGCGTACGTTTCCCTCTTCATGCGGCACCTGTGTGAGCCGGTGGCCGATGGCTCAGAGACGTTTGCGGACGGCGTCCCGCGGGAAGGCCTGTGCCGGCAGCCTGTGCTCACTAGGATCGGCGTCATGTCGCTTGTGAAGAAGAAGGTCGGTGCTTCGGGGCTTGTGCACACAGCCACACGCAGCCACACGCAGCCACACGCAGCCACACGCAGCCACACGCAGCCACACACAGCCACACACAGCCACACGCAGCCACACACAGCCCACATATTCATGTCATTCTGCTGATTCATTCCTATGGGCATAACCCTAATCTTAACTGTGATAACTCTAACCCCAACCCAGCCCTTTTGGCTTATTTTGGGTTCTTGATTGTATTCCAGGTTTTTATAAAATTGTGGTTATTCTTGTAGGGAACAGAACATGTCCGTATAGGGTAACAAGTTACAGGTTTTTATCACATTCGGAGGGAATCTAGTCCCAGCAAAGGAACAATTACAAAAATGCCATTTCAAACACACCTTCAGTCACATCCATACATTCTCTCTTTTTACAGTAACAACCTTAGAACTTTGCAGAGAGAGCTGAATATTTTGTCTAATATAACACACATAAAAAAGTAATTATGAGATCAGAAGAGGACCGAGATTTCCTTAACTGAGATATAATTAGATCTGTGCTCACATACACCAGGGATCGGTCTGCTTTTTGCACCACATATTAGAAAACACACATGACTGGCAACCCTGAACATCGGACAGTGGTTATGGAGGCCTGTATGTTTATTGTAAAACCTGTCACAATGTAACAGTGGAGGCCTGTATGTTTATTGTAAAACCTGTTACAATGTAACAGTGGAGGCCTGTATGTTTATTGTAAAACCTGTCACAATGTAACAGTGGAGGCCTGTCATACATTTACCTGTACAAGTTCACTTTAGTATTGATAATGTTGTATGGGAGAGAAGCTGTGTTACGTATTGACAGCTCGGTGTTTTCTAGAAAGACCCTGGGTCAGACCCTGTTCCAGGTTAGTGAAATTTGTGTAGTGATCTCACTTCCTGTGTAGTGATCTCACTTCCTGTGTAGTGACTCACTTCCTGTAGGCTTGTTTGCAGCTCGTTAGCCTGCGTTTCCCTTTCTCTGCCGCACCACCTCTTGGGGGCGCCATAGTGACGGTGATGTCACGCAGGTCCAGGAGTTCGAGCACATCAACGGCAAGTGGAGCTTGCCGGAGCTGAAGCCGGAGGTGAGCATGGACTCCAAGAAGTCGTCCCGCGCCTCGTCCCCCGCCATCAAGACAGCCACTCCCACACCCGAGCCCAGCTGCAACAACACCCCCTGCACCTCGAAACCCGGTAGGCGCGCTGCCGCACGCCCTCACTGCTGCTGCTGGCCACATACGCTTTTAGTCGCAATATAGAGACCAGCTGGAAAGGTTTACTGAGGATATGCATAAGAGTTTGGCTTCGTAAGAAAGTAACACTTCACTGTTTAATCGTGCCTCTGTATGGCTGTACGGCCTATTTTAAATCTAGTCATTCAGTTATTTAATTGTGGGGCTGCAGTTCATCGCATAATCTGTTATAATGGAATTATCAATAATTGCTTTGCCGCAATGTTTTTACTTCCTTGAAAAGGAACAAAAATATTTGATTTCAGCTTTGTTGTTGCTACGGCGTTTCAAAAACGATCAGGAAGTGATAGAATAGTCGAGTATTCAACTGAAAGCTCAGTCCTAGGTAATTATTTTGGAGTGCCATACTCCCCTGGATTCGGGCCAAGGAGCATTGTAGTGCTGTATGCTGTACAATGCTGCCCCTCATAGGCACCTAGATGTACAAGATATACTGACACTGTGTATTTTTAAAAAGTCATTGCAGCGCACAGCCACTAGTGGGTGCTCACGCCCCACGCAGTCAAGGGCAAGCAAGGCAAGGTTGCTCCCCGTCTCAGTGCAGTGTTGACACTGACCTCTAGCACCCTGCGTATATCTGCAGCTACACCCTCCCCGCCTGACAAACCAGAGAGGAATGGCAAGGACGGAGAAAAGGAGGAGGGAGAGAGCCCACTGGAGGTGGATAAGGAGCAGGAGAAGGAGAGGAAGAGTGGCGAGGGTCCCGACTCTGCGGAGGTGGGAGATCAGGGACAAAACTGTAATAGAAGACAATTTATCTACATTTAATAATAAACTGCATGGAGAAAAGTACCGGGAGACCTGGCCTTTGCACCTACAGGAACTTTAATGACATCATTTTCTAAATCGATAGGCATCAGTGTGGAGTTGGTCCCCCCTTTGCAGCTATAACAGCTGCCACTCTTTCGGGAAGGCTTACCACAAGATTACGGAGTGTGTCTGTGGGACTTTTTGCCAAATCACCCAAAAGAGCATTTGTGAGTTCTGGCACTGATGCTGGGCATGAAGGCCTGGCTCACAATCTCTGTTCTATTTCATCCTGAAGGTATTTGATGGGGTTGAGGTCAAGGCTCTGTGCAGGCCAGTCAAGTTCTTCCACACCAAACTCACGCAGCTATGGTCCTTGCTTTGTGCACTGGGGCACAGTCATGCTGGAACAGAAAGGACCTTCCTTCCCCAAACTGTTCCCACAAAGCTGGAAGCATAGAATTGTCCCAAATGTCTTGGCATGCTGAAGCATTACGAGTTCCCATCACTGGAACTAAGGGGTCCAGCCCAACCCCTGAAGAACAACCCCATACCATTATCTCTCCTCCACCAAACTATCCGGCATGCTCTACACTCCGTCTTACACTTGGTGATGTGAGGCTTGCATGCAGCTGCTCAGCCATGGAGGCCCATTCCATGAAGCTCTCAGCCTACAGTTTTTGTGCTGGGGTTAATGCCGGAGGAAGTTTGAAACTCAACTTATTGAGCCAACAGTGTGTTGGCGACTTCTACGCACTGTGTGACTTACACACTCGGCGGTCCCGTTCTGTTACTTTACGTGCTCTGCCACTTCGCATCTGAGTTTCTGTTGCTCCTAAATGCATCCACCTTGCAGTAGTACCACTTAAAGCTGACCGTGGAACATCTAGCAGGGAAGAAAATTCGCAAGCTGACTTATTGCAAAGGTGGCGTCCTATGACAGCACCACGCTTGAATTCACTGAGCTCTTCAGAACGACCCATTCTTTCACAAATGTTCATAAACTTGACTGCATGGCTGGGTGCTTGATTTTATACACCTTTGGCAACGAGTCTGACTGAAACACATGAATTTGATGATTAAGTGGTGTTTCCCCTATGCATTTGTCCATATAATGTATATATAGGTTTGCATTTTCAGTTTACTGCAGTAGGAACCCTTTGCTTCAGTGATAATGCTGTGATCATGTGACAAGCAGAGGACTATCCAGCATGCAGGCTGTGTGTGTTTTTATCCAAACCGGAAACTCCTTAAAACTCCCATGTTCCAAAGTTTGAAGGTGCAGGGCTCAGGTCTCCTTCTGGAGAGGAGTTTGTTAACCCTAACCCTAACTCTAACCCTAACCCTAACTCTAACCCTAACCCTAACTCCTCTCTGTGCATCTGTGATCCACCCATAGTCTCAAAATACCATAAAAGTAATTAAAATAAGAGATATCAGTTAGCTTTTTAAGAAGTTTTGCTGTTGTCTTTCTACGTATTTCTGAACATTTTGAGCTTAAATGATAAATTATAACTGTATCTAGGTCCACACTTCCATTTAACTATTGGCAAACCTTCTAACCTGTGGCCTCCCCTGTTTTCTTGTGAATGCTGTGTTTACTGGTGTGTCGCTGATGCCGACTCTCGCACCCAGCCCCCGCTCAACGCTAAGGAAGCGCTGCAGGACCAGCCCACCGGGGAAAAGCCAATCGCAGATGAGGGCGTGGCATCAGGGGAGGAGTCTAAAAAGGCGGGCAGCGCCTCGGCAGCCACCGAGGAGAAGAGGCTGGAGGAGGAGAGGGCCGAGTCCGAGCTGGCTGGGGATACGCGGGCGCCGGCCGAGTCCCCCCCCTCCCGGGATGGGAGATCAGGTACGGGATCACTATGGAAACCGAAGAGGTTGCTTAGAGTTCGCAGAAGCAGAGTCATGTGACCTAACAGGAGGTAGAATTACATACAGATAAACAATCTGTTGTGCGGTTGGCTTGGCTGGTCCATACCGGTTCCTTCTCCCTGTAGGCGAAGCGGAGAAGGCGGAGGAGGAGAAGACGGAGGATTCTTCCGTGTCCTCAGAGACGGGCGAAAGCAAGGATAAGCCAGAAAGCCAGGCCACAGAGGTTAAGAAAGGTGACCTACAGCTTTATATTATATCTCACTCTCATCCTGGCATCTCAGAACGTGCCAAGCTTTGTTTTTGGGATTAAGTTTTGGCGTCGGGCCGACAGCCTGCAGTGTTTCCTGAGGCACTAGGTGTCATTTGGAATGTGGACGCTATGATGCATGTAGCACTGCGTAGGTTGGGTACCGGTCCACCTAACAGAGCAGCAGATGGACTCGTCTCTCAGCACGGGGGCCCTTGTGCTCTGTGGTGCGTAAGTCAGTCATACCCAACCGCTGCATTTGCCTCCACCTGCAGAAGACGTGAAGGGAGAGAAGGAGACCGGGAAGGGAGAGCAAGGCCACAAAGGAGGAGGTGCCCAGGGGCAATGGCAAGGGCGAGCGCCCCCGCTTCATGTTTAACATCGCTGATGGCGGCTTCACAGGTAAGGGCGTTGTGGTAGGGGTCTGTGTGAGTGTCATGGGTAAAGGGCGTAGAGGTAGGGTCTGGATGGGCTTCACGGGTAAGGGCGTGGCAGTAGAGTTCTGGACAAGGTTCTGGTCGCAGCTGATTGGTCTTAGCAGAACTGGTCACCTGTGGCAGTGGGGTTATGTGTCAGGAGGGACGCCTGTGCATGTGCTCCACTCAGCAGGTCTCACTGTTGTACATCTGGTGGAAAAACAAGTGTAAATAACACCACGCATGAACATCCTAATTAAACAAACTGATGGTAACCATATGCCCCCACATGTCACACAGGCCTATGATTGGTGCTGTGTGCTTCCCAGCAACAGGTTCCTCCCTGTGTGAAGGCCCCCCCCCCCCCAGTTATTTCAATATTATTCTTGGCCTGTTTTAGTCGTTCTCACCCGTTATCATTACATCAAACCCCACCCACGCATTTAACCGATTCATTGTAAACTGTACCGACTCCTTGCAAGTTGCAGTTAAAATGCTTATCAAGTGTAGCAGATCTGTTTTAATGTGGTGCCCAGTGCTGTGCTATGTTCGCTTTCCCGGGACGTTCAGATGCTCCATCGTTCTGATGTTTTCTGTAGAGCTTCACACGCTGTGGCAGAACGAGGAGCGAGCAGCCATCTCCTCGGGGAAGATGAACGAGATCTGGCACCGGAGGCATGATTACTGGCTCCTGGCGGGCATCGTAGTGTATCCTTGACGGACCGTTGCCATGGACACTGCCTCTTTTCATCTCCGTAGAGAATGCGGCACTCAGAGAGTCGTGCCTCAGGATTTCGATTCCTTTTAAGTGAAACCCCCCCAATGCTTAGTTAGCCAGTAAGTTTAATATTTCATTTTTCTTTTCTCCATCCTTTTACGAAACTGTTTGTCCAGATTAAATCAACAGCTGGAACATTTTGTATTAGTGATTTTGTCCGTTTGATTATTGCTTTAGTGTAATTGTACTACTTAGGATCAGGAAACACACGCACACACACCCTCAGTCAGCCAGCATGGCCCAAGGGCCCCCTGCAGCCCTCCCCCACTGGCCCTTGACCCCCACAGTCACGGCTACGCGAGGTGGCAGGACATCCAGAATGACCCGCAGTTCGCCCATTGTGAATGAGCCCTTCAAGACTCAAGCTAACAAGGGAAACTTTCTGGAGATGAAGAACAAATTCCTGGCCAGACGGTTTAAGGTACGCGCCCCTTGTGGAGCACTGTGTTGGGGGGTCAGGTATCAACGATGCGTTTCACGCTGCAAGGAATACGTGTGAGTGTTTATGTGTGCGTGTTTGTGCATATATTAGTGCATGACTCCATGCATGTGTGGCATTACATAACAGGATGATGAGCAGGCCAAGCGACTGCTGACTGGAGGGATATCAGCGAGTGTAACTTCCTGTTATTGTCTGCCACACCTGTTCCGCATTCTGATCCTTACATCCCCATTCTCTCTCATTCTGTCACTCTCCCGCTGTCGTGCCCTCTGTCACTCACATGGGTGTTTGTCGGCGGTCTCGACCACCCCACTGTTAAGGGCTAGGGTTTTTAAATATTTCTCTGATTAGTTCAAAGAACGCTTTGCTTTTGAGAGCATTTCAAAACAGTCAGTGTCTGCTGGCTTCTCGCTCTGCATATTAAATGTACCTTAATTCTCCCGCCGAATGTTATACTTGCTGCTGTTTGCGTCTCCGTGTGGTTCGTCACTCGCCGTCACATTTTATAATATGTCGTTTTGTCGGTCCGCCGCGGCTCCTCGGGCTGGAGACTCTGCCCGGCTAAAGGCCTCCATCCGTCTGAATTTCTTTGCAGGTTTCGGCTGAACTTTGGATCTTTGCCGATGACGTCCTGCTGTCAGTTTCTTGCAGGGATCTCGGTCTCCTGCCAAACCTTCAAATGGCCATTTAAGTCTCTCTGATTTTCTCCACCGGGCCTCTTTGCCAGGGTTAACCTCCTTGCATGTTCCACCCCCCCCCCCCCCCCCCCCCCCCCCCCCCCCCCTCAGCTGCTGGAGCAAGCCCTGGTAATAGAGGAACAGCTGCGGCGGGCGGCGTACCTGAACATGACACAGGACCCCACGCACCCCGCCATGGCCCTGAACGCTCGCTTCGCCGAGGTCGAGTGCCTGGCCGAGTCGCACCAGCACCTGAGCAAGGAGTCGCTGGCGGGAAACAAGCCGGCCAACGCCGTGCTGCACAAAGGTGCGTGTCAGGCTGCGTGCGTTCGTGCCTCTAAGGGTGCTTGGTCCAGATCAAGCTTGTGGAGACCCTGGAGAACAATGAACACCCGCTCACTGCCAACACCACGCGTCCGTGTCAGCTTGACAGCGGCTCGTGTGTAATTGCAGTGCTGAACCAGCTGGAGGAGCTGCTGAGCGACATGAAGGCAGACGTGACCCGGCTGCCCGCCACGCTGTCCCGAGTCCCGCCCATCGCCGCCCGCCTGCAGATGTCCGAGAGGAGCATCCTCAGCCGATTAGCTAACAAGGGCACCGAGACCTTAACGCCCCCAGTAAGGTTACACCTGCTCTCCTCCTACAATCTCAGAACAGCACACGGCTGTGTACGAGCACAGGCCACTTATGTGTATTATGCTCTCAGTGGTCTTACCTGCGCTAAAGCGACATGCTGAATTCTTACATGACGACACACCGCATTGTAATCCCTGATTACACCCAGTACGCGGCTCAGCCAGTTAAGCCTCTGTGCCTGTGAGCGGAAGGCCGCTGCTTTGAGGGCGGCTTTGGCAGAGTAGCTACATGTCATACGGGCCCTCGAGCGAGGCCCCTAACCCCCCAGCTCCATGGGCGCCGCGACAGGTGGCTGCCCCTCTCTGCCAAGTTCCCTCTCACCTACATGTCTGTGTGTCGTGGAGAGCAAGATAGAGCAGGTGGAATGAAGATGAGAGGGATTTATGGAGCGTCATTGCTATTAGTAATTAGTTAATGCAACCAGTTGTAATGGAAATGCAATTACATGCATATTTTGAAATGCACACCAGCACATATATGGCAGCATGGGGTCTGCAGAGATACTTCAGCTCCAAATGGTGTTGAAGCTCCAGGTGCATCTGCTCACAGAGGTCAGGCAGATCTGAACGCCACAGGATGGCGTTGGGCAGGGAGTCCACAGCGCATCCACATGTTTTTCCTTTCTGCAGCCCATCCCCCCGGGACCTTACGCCACGCCGCAAAATTTTGGGGCACCCTTCACCCCTGCCCCGTCGGGGGCCATACCTCTGGGAGGGGCCAACTACAGTCAGATGCCTCCTGGTTCCTTCATATCAGGTCAGTTTGCAGGTTTCCATTGCCTGTGGGGGGGAAGGGAGATTCCAAAAGCTGGATGCAAGGGCAGGTGGAGAGTTGGTGACCTTCAGCGAACTTCATCGATGCTTCGATATTGTATTGCATTTGTTATATATCTTATCTGTTTTATGCAATAAACAGCAACCCTATCCATGTTCATTAGTAATTGGTAGTGAGGCCCGCTTCGGAAAACCCAGCTGACGCATTCTGGCGGGAGCCCACGGTCCTGCCATCGCAGGGTGGATCATGGTTCCGGAGCAAACCGCATGCTTTAATGTTGCTTTGCACACTCTGGAATGCTTTGATGTCGCTTGGATTTAATCTCCGCGGAGCTGGTGCTAAGGAAGAACGGGCTGCAGTGGATTTGAGGGGGGAGAGCCGGTCCCCCCCGGGCATGAGGCAGTGACATGGGCGCTTGGCACTGTGGGCGACTCACTCCACTCGAGTCATTTCGCATCTTCTGGTCCGTCACGACGGACGCGATCCTTGTATCAATGCGACTCCGGTTCCAGCTCCCAAAATTGTCAGAGCTGACCTCTGACCCCGCGTCCCAGCCGACGGGGGCGGCTCCGTCCCGAATGCGTCGCCGTTCCTTTCCTCTCCGTTGTCTCCTTGTCTTATTCGCCTCCTGTGCCCTCCAGCACACATGCACGGGCTTTACGGTGCGATGTATGGTTGTATCGTTGACGATGTTGAACGGGATTGGTTGCTGAAAATGGGTGTGTCCACAAGGGTTGCAGCTGGACCAATAGCATTGCTAGTGAGACGTGATTCTGCAGCCGATGCTGATGTAGCTGTTTTGTTTTTTTTGTTTTTGCTGAAATTGCTTTGACGAAATTTCAGTCGTGTAAATGCAAAGAAGTGTGTTAATCCGCATAGTCAAATTTCATATTTATGGTTACTTCTCGTGCCGGTGATTTAGCCATTCATATGTAACACTGTGGGGATGTTAACTTTCATGGCAGTGATTTATTTATGATATGTGTATGCTACAATTCACACATGTTATGTTGGTTTGCTTGACTCCTTGCTCTGTGAACACCAGAGAAGAAGCGCAAAACTTTATTAAAAAAAGATCCACCAGTCCAAGCCAGTGTGTAGCTGAAGGACTAAAGGGACAGTGGCCAGGTCCAATCAGGCCCCAGGCACAGGAGCCCTGACACCTATCAGTACTGTAGTGATTCTCAGAATCTCAGAATCTCCCCTCTGTTCATCCTTCCTTTCAAGGTCTGCCATCAAACTGTTGCCTTGGTGTCATTCTCCCCCCACCTCGTACTGCCTTTGGTTGATTCCCACGAAACCATGACGACGGCTCTGTCTTGATAACGGCTCCTTACCCTTTAATGCCAGGATGGCCAGGGTGGAATCGCAAGGCCGAGATAAGAGACACGCGGTCCGAAGACGCGCACAGCGCCGCGTAGGAGCCTCCACCAGCGGCCCGAGTTCTCGTACTATTTCTGCACCGTGAAGCGAATCCAGGCCCATGTGACCCTGGGGTCCTCGATCTGAGTGGATTGTGCCAAGACCAATAGCACTGACCGCAGCCTAAAAATAATGGGCTGGGGGGGGGTGAGGGGAGGGGAGGGGGAATCATGTGAAAACCCTTTTAATTGTGACTGTGGTGACCCGCTCTTAAACGCGGCCAACCGCGAAGAGAACAAGGCATGCTGGGAAATAAAAACAACAGCAGCATTTTGTGAACCTCTGAGTGTTCTGCTCTCCCTCGGTGGACCAACATCCCTTCATAATGGGCGCTCGCACTTCAGAAGCGACTCGCTTGTAATCCGTGCCTCGTTTTGCTGCCCCCAGAGCCTCCTCTGTGCAATATTAAGCCGTCTCCTCAGGCTGCGTGGGTGGCGAACACAGTAATTCTGATTCTGCAGCCTCGACGCTTGGGGCCACGACCCCCCCAGGAGCATAACTTTTTCCTGAAGCGTGACCTGTTTTGTCGTTGCTTCTTTTTTGAGGAAATGAGGAACGGAGATATTTTGAACGCTTCTGGGAGTGGACAACCCGACAGCCTTCCTATTTTTTACTTTTTTGCTTTGGTTTTTTTGGAGCAAAATTAGATCTGGACACCCACCATCCGCCCCTCCCCCGCCCCCCCAACCGCCGCACTGGTTGTTGTTGCTGAGTGTTGCTTAGTGCTGCCGCCGTGCACCCCCCACCCTCCACAAACCCCCCCCACCCTCCACAAACCCCCCCCACCCTCCACAAACCCCCCCCACCCTCCACAAACCCCCCCACACCCTCCAACTTCCCTCCCTCCCCAGTGCCCACAGTCTGCCGCTTGTCTGCCCCCACAGAGGCCGGCTCCTGCCTGAAGACCAAGGAGCACGACGTCCTGCAGCGCCAGCGTGTGGTGGACCTGTGGAAGGACGGCAAGTCGGAGGGGGCCATTGGGCAGGAGCTGAGAATGCCCAAGTCCACTGTGCACAGCATCATCGTCAAGTACCGCCTCAGCAACACCGTGGAGAACCTGCCCCGGAACGGGCGACCTAAGAAGCCCTGAGAGAGAGAGAGAGAGAGAGAGAGAGAGAAGGGGCAACGGAGGAGACGTGGAGGATCAACGAGATGAAGGGAGATAAACACAGGAAGCCAACGAGGGGATCAGGAGGGCTGTTTCCTCCTGCTTCGTGGAGGACGAGGGGCCATTGGGTGGGAATTTGGGGGGGGGGACACAAATCGTGACGATACGTATCTGAGATAAACAGCTCAGGAAGCACAGGGAGAATCAGGGCCCTTTGAGACAGCGACGGGTCCACTGACGATATGGAGGAAGCGCCTGTCTGATGGAGAGCAGAGCTTCCGAGAGGCACGCGAGGGGGGCCTATCTGTACCGGTCTTCCAGGCTTGTTCCTTTTCTTTGCTCTTCCCCCTCAAGAGAACTAAGGCCACCCTGCCCGAAGACCCCCAGCTCTCTCATTCCTCCGGAGAATTCTCATCAACTACTCTGAGCCCTGCCTCTCCCTCACACATGTCATGAAGATATGTCTTTCGCAACTCCGGGATGTGGAATACTGGGTTTAAAAAAAGCACGTTATTTTTTTCATGAGCGGCCAAACAAAAACCAACAGCTCAGCTCCTGCCTCCACTCTCCTGAAAGTGAGTGAGCCAACAGTGGACAGGCGAGTCCTCACTGGAGTGTCGTATCACACCTATCGCTCCACACTTGGAGACTCGAGGAGCACTGGGAATACCAGCAATGGGGAGTCTGAACTGGGAAGGCTATAGAGACAGGACTTCATATGGAGAAATGGCTTTGCTGTATGTCATCTTGTTTGACAAGGGATTAGGGAAATTTTGACCTCTAGTGGTGGGAAGTGTGCGTGTGTGTGTGTGTGTGAGAAAGGTTGGAGCTGTGTCGTGATTACAGGTGTTGAATGGTTATGTTACTCGCACACCCACACACCCTGTCTCTTGTTAGTAATTAGGAAGAAGCATCGTTTACAGAGAATGGGGGGAGGTTTTTTCCTCTATGCCGTCTGGCCATGGAAAGCCCGCTGGACTGTATTGTCCTGGAAACAGCCGCCCAATCACTCAGCCTTCATTCCAGCCCATAGTTCACAAGAGCACAGTTCAGATGTGTGTATGTGTTCCATTGCTAAGGGATACGAGCCAGTCCCTCATACACCGAAACACTAAGCATTTACTGCCAGGGAAGAACACAGTGGAATCAGGATGATTGTTAAAATGAGAATCCAGTGCGAAGCTTTTTCCTCTTTTATTTTGAAAACCAGAGAAAAAAGCACGGGGTCCATGTTATTCTTAGAAGCACGTGCGTTGTGCTACATTCCTCTTCATCTTATGCTACATTCCTCTTCATCTTGTGCTACATTCCTCTCCACCTTGTGCTACATTCGTCCCCACCTTGTGCTACATTCCTCTCCACCTTGTGCTACATTCCTCTCCACCTTGTGCTACATTCCTCTCCACCTTGTGCTACATTCCTCTTCACCTTGTGCTACATTCCTCTCCACCTTGTGCTGCATTCCTCTCCACCTTGTGCTACATTCGTCCCCACCTTGTGCTACATTTCTCTCCACCTTGTGCTGCATTCCTCTCCACCTTGTGCTGCATTCCTCTCCACCTTGTGCTACATTCCTCTCCACCTTGTGCTGCATTCCTCTCCACCTTGTGCTACATTCCTCTCCACCTTGTGCTGCATTCCTCTCCACCTTGTGCTACATTCCTCTCCACCTTGTGATGCCGTTTCCATTTTTGCTTCCTAAAGCCGCCATTCTCCCTCTCACCAGCAAACCCCGGTTTGGATCTGTCTAAATTTGGAAGGACGTGGGGGGGGTGGGGGTTCACACACCTGACGAGACCAAACCCCAGGCTTCGGGTCGGGACTGGCACAGTAGCCCCTTCCCCCTGACGCCCTCTGGGGTCTTTACCAACGTGTGGGTGGTTCTGAGGACGCCCATCCTCCGTGACCTCAGGCTAATGGGCCTTATCTTGCCGCTGTATGGTACCTCACAGACACGTTCTGCTGCAGGGCCTCCTCTCCCTCCAAGCTCCTCACGGGGATCAGGAGCATGTAGCTTTTCCTCCGGAATATTTTTATTGTCCGTCGTTTTTTATTATTATTATTTTTCTTTATTTGCTCCTAAATTGTATCTTCTCAGTCCTAAAGGCGTGTGCTCAGGTCTCTCCAGGACCGAACCCAGAACCTCAGCGATCCGTCCATTAGTGTGTCCTGCGTGCATGTGTGTGTGTGTGTGTGTGTGTGTGTGTGTGTCTGTCTGTCTGTCTGTCTGTGTGTGTGTGTGTGTGTCCGTCCCCCGGCAGCAGACCACAAACATGACCTATTTTTATTTTTACCTTGGGTTTTTTTTATATCATTATTATTATTGTTATTAATATTATTATTATTATTATTATTATTATTACTACAGTACACTATATTGTATTCTGAATGTATATGTAAACTTGCTCATTAAAATATTGTCCCCAGTGGTCCCTGTTCGTATTTCAGTATGTTCCTTCAGCACCTCTCTGCTCAGTTCTGTCGTTTTTTTTCCTCATCCCTCCGTTCTCTTGTTCTCTGTTCCATGCACTTCTTCGCGATACGGTGCCGCTTCGCAATTCAGTCTGAATCCAGCCCGAGATGAAATCAGGCATCTCCCAAGGACGAGAACCGCGGGGCAGGGGTTTGGGGGGGGGGGGGGTGGCTTGGCATGTCCTTCCTGTGTCCCTGGTGAGTGTGTCACGTCTGTGTGCATGTGAAACGTTCCCCACGGACCCGGGGTGCGTGAATGGTTCTGTTGCCATGGTGACGTGGCGCCGCTCTCTCGCCCCCGCAGTGCTGAACGGCCCCCCCATGCCGGTGAAGAAGGAGCGAGAGTCAGAGCTGTTGATGAGCCGAAGGGAGCAGCGTGCCGGGGAGGTGATCTGCATCGACGACTGAACTGAATTGAACCGCGATCCTCTGTCAACCCTTCTACCTGCGCACGTGCACACACACACACGCACACACACACACGCACACACACACACGCACACACACACACATGCACGCACACACACACGCACGCACGCACACGTACGCACATACCTGAGCTACATGCAACTGCGAATACATGCAAGACTCCCATGCATGCAGACACACACACGCACAGTCTGATACTGTATCTACCCATTACATGTGCTTACACACACACACACTCGCGGTCACATGACACTAACCTGCAGGAAGCGACTTGTTACCCAGCAACATTTAGGCCTTACAAACGTTTTAGCAACTTAGTGTAACTTGGGAGTTGACCTGAGAGTTTGTGAGGACTGCATCACACACACACACACACACATCTGGACTGGGTCAGTTGTCATAAGTCATAGGTCACCGTTGCATTTTCCATTATGTAACTATGCGGTATTTATGGTTCTTAAAAGTACATTTATAAAACCTCCCAGTACTTCACTGACCGTTTTGGTGATTTTTGGCGGTTTCTCTGAGGTCTGCGAATGGATTTTGCAGCCTTTAAATAAATGAGTCAAACGATTATTTACAGTGGAAATGGTACGTGATGCTAAACATCCGAACACTGTAAAATGACAAAACATGCATCCTGAACGCGCATCAGTGATTCGAGTGAATTGATGATATTGATCCTAGTTCTACTGAATAAATTAGCACTCCACATGGAAGTTACATTTGGGACCGGACACACACACACACACGCAACTCACCAAACACTCACTATAAAACACATAAAAACACTCCACATTCTCACTGCATTCCCAGTGCTAAGAATACTGCCCATGCACACACACACACACAGACACACACACACGCGCACGCACGCCTGTGGCCCATTCTGTCATTCTATTCCTTTACCCCTTCCATCCCTTCATCTTCTCTTCCTTGCCCTCCCTCCTTTCTTCTTGTCTGCTCTGAAGGGGTCACAAGCTTTTGAAAGCCAGAAACTGTTCCTCCAGTCTACCTGAGGTGGAGCTGCATGAAAACGCCTATACATTAGTGCTTCATATTATTTGTTTTCTCTCTCTCTCTCTCTCTCTGTTTTCTTTTTTAATTTCCAAAGCATGCTCTCCACAGTGTATTATTTAACTGGAGCAAACCCTAGTGTACGAAGCCACACCTGCAAGCCCTACGCGTTCACATGCTTTTTTGAGGCCCAGTGGTCCTTCATTCCTTTGAGGGGTATTAAGATTTGCTGTCCGATGTCAGACTGGGCACTGAGTTTGGGGACGGGGGGGGGGGGGGGGGGGGTGGGGTATTACTTTGCACCTCAATATCTAGATTTCATCCGCAGAAATTGTCACACAGTCTCCATGGTTTCGGACTGATGGTCTGTTTGCTCCAGTGATTCAGTAGTGAGGGAGAGAAATGCAACTAGGCAGTATTTATTGAACTACAAACACGGTGTGGTCATGCTTGGGAGTCTTTAAGCACTGTTTCGGTGGGAACGCCCACCACATCTATCCGGGATTACAGTTTTGAGACTGGGGAAGAAGTGATTAGGCAACACTGACGGGTTTTTTCAAGTTTTTGAATGTTTTCATGTTCTTTGGACTATAAAAAATACAGTATTAGAGCATCTGCCCTTCTTCCCGCCTTTACATCCCTTCATTCCTTACTTCACCTCCATCGATCATCTGTCGTTATCCTCTGATTTCATCATTCATCTTCCTTTTTTCTTTTTATGAATTCTGTGATATTCTTTGCATATTTAAACTTGGTTCACCGTTTCCTTGTGTTTTAATTCTCGTTATTACGACTATGATTATTGTTGTCGATGTTGTTGACGTTGTCCTTGTTGTTATTGAAAAAAGCTTCTACCAAAATCCAAATTTAAATGATAATAATATTAATAATTAATGAGCAGTACACTTAGTGCACGATGCGTCTTTCTATCAGACGTCTTCTAATGAAACCAGAAACGAAGAACGAAGAGGTTTTACTAACTTCAGAAACGAATAAAATTCAAAAAAACTGTCTCCTCCTGGTTTACGTTTTAGATTTGGCGTTCCAATAACGCATGTACCATAAATTACTTACATTGTCCTGAATGCATCGAGAGAGTCAAAGATCATTAACATTATTCTGCAGCTGCAGTCAACCTAGTTCCCTCTTCTCTAGAAACTCTGATCATTTGAATAAAATTCTCCTGACAAAAGAATGGAAAATTTTGGCGAATACTGTAAATTATTCGACTGAAAATTCTGGCTAGTTACTTCTCACCAAATTGATCACAGCAATTATATTATAAAAGATTAAAAATTCAAATTTCCTAATCCAAAATTAAACGTTAATACATTTATCATTTAAAACAAAGTGACGGAGGGTTGGGCCGTGTATCGTTCACTTTCCCCGTTTCTGGGCACAGTAGTTTCCGGCGAAGAGTCTGAATGTGTTGACTAAAGTTTTTTTTTGTCAGAGAGGGATTTGTGATCCTTTCACTAATGTTTTATTGAATCAACATGTTTTTTTCCTTGCTCTTTTGTTACCCCCTCCCACAATTCTCCTTTCAAATGTTGTGTTTCTTTTTATTTCTCGATATCAGTCAACTTGTGAGTCGTGGTGCCGAAAAAAATCAGTGACTGTGTTGTAATTGAACATGTGCAGGCGGCGAGCGGGACATGGTAATGATGCATCTCCTTTTTTGTTTTGTTTGTAATAAAATACAATAAATGGCAAATGAGACGTTGTGCATGTCTGCACTTTGGTGACACGGACGATGGTGGAATCGATGTCGTTTAGCTCAGCAGGTTAAAATTCCACCTGATTTCACCTCCTTATATATCTTTCCTTAACATCCAAAATTTAAATATACCATTTCTTCAGCACTACTTCAATAACTCGTCCTCCAGCCAGACCCTAGGCTTGCTTTGTACATCCATTATCTAGCAGCAATTAAAAACTGAGCGGTCACTATCCATCATAATAATCGAGTCATGCCTCGATTAAACTGACGATTAATCGATCAAGCAATCGAACGATTAATCGAGTGATCGTTTATATGATGTATGACTTACACACACCGTAAATTTAGGCACCTCGGTTCACTTACGTTGCGTGTTTTTCGAATGTGGAAGGAAGCCAGAGGATCCAGTGTGAACCCGTGCACATACTGGGAGAACGTTAAAGCTTCATAGACACGAAGTGGTGGTGTGTGGCGACATCACTAACCTCTGTGCCTGCCTCAATGCTAGCTAGGCCTGTATGATGTATGGCGTAAATATCTATACTGCCTGCTACGCACATGCAATTGTCACATCGGAATAACAACAGTTAGCTGGTTTAAGACTATGTTACACTAACACGTTATACTTTGTCACAGGAAACAAACCTTAATGTTCCTTCTCAGGATTAACTTGGACAGTTTATGTTAACAAAAATCAGTGTAAAGTTTACCTCAGCTGCTTCATAATTATTTTTTTCTCCTTGATGTTGGACTCACTCATATATAATGTGGAATGTTTGTGAGAAACTTAACAAAAATGAAGAGAAAGGTGAAGAAGAACCGGTCACCAAAAGAAGTAAGTCTCCCGCTCTGTAGAAATAATTTGGATTCCACACATATTGAATAAAAGCAAGTGCTTCGTCAGAACTGCTTGTGTCGGCACAACTTGCGGGAACACCACTAAACTATTTAACAGACTCTCTTGGTAGATAAGCTCTATTTGGCTGTAAGTTTTTTTTTGGTGAATGTTCAACTCCTTTTTTTTTTATTTATAAATATCACAGTAATAATCGTAGAACCTTTAAATATCGGAATGTGCACTTCTTCCAATAATGTTCTGTCCCATACATTCATAAAATAAAATTGTATTCGGTTATACACAGCTGTCTTCCATCTGCCATGTTGCCGAACAATCAATAGGGGAAGTTTTAATCAATGTTTTTTAAAAGTCGAGTAATTCGGCTAATTTAAGCAATTGTGACTGCTCAAGATAAAAAGAAACTAAATTTAAAATATGTGTTCAGTATGCCTCACCCTCCTGAGCTCTAAATGCACTGACTTCCTTGCTTTGATGTGCCGGTCATCTTGTCATCATTTAGTTTTTTTTTTTTTGGTAAAATCATGCAAATCCACATCCTTGACACTGCTTGCCCTCCTCCTAGCGCCCCCATCTATGACAAAGTAAAACTGGCAGGCGAGTGGATGCCCCCCTCAGAAATTGTGCCCCGCATCACTCAGCTGTTCTGTGGCGGCACTGCAGGGGGTGTGAGCGCCTCGAGGGATGTAAGCCAGTGCTTAGCCAGTGACCTCAGATCAGCCAGTGGCTGCCTGTGCCGCATATAGTAGGGATTCCCAACCTTTTGATGTCCACTGGTTTACGTCGTACAAAAATGTGATGGACCGGCAAAAACAGCTGCGGAGCCACTGGTGGATCAACCAGGGATTTTTCAAAGGTTTCATCTCTCAGACGTGAACAAATGTGGTAAAAACGCAAAGCTGCAGCTCTGGAAAAAATAAAGAGACCACAGCAAAATTTTTGTTCCACTCATTTCTCAATTTATGGATTAGCATCTGAGTAAAGGGTTTTATTTTTTGCAAACCGCAGTCTGGCTCTTCCCTGCTTCTCATCGATGAAGGGCTTCTTCAGTCCTGCTTCTAGGGGCCTGTTATGAACTGTCCTAGAAGTGCACTTCACACCACTGAATGTTTTCCATTCTCTTTGAAGGTCACTTGATGTCAACCTCCTATTCATGTGTAATTGTCGGATAAGTTGACAGTCATCAGACAGTCGCTTCTGCCCTCTGCCCGGCTGGTTTTTGGTTATTGCCAGTGTCTCCTGCTTCACCTTGTGTACTGCTGTCTGCCCGTTGAACCCTGACATTCCCTGGTTATTTCTCCAGCTGTGTTTATTTATTTATTTATTTATTTTTGTGGCTGTATCTAAGTCAGCTGCTAATGCCCTATATTCTAAAGGTCTTCCCTGAATTGTTAACCAGACCAGGGCTGCGACGGCACAGACTATTTCAGGACAAAAACCTAAAAACAAAGTAACCCCCCCCCCCCACCCCCATTATATAACCATCTGACACATTGCCAGATGTTGATGCTTTGATCTTCATAAATGTGGGGAATGTGGTTGTTTGCAGAAGTTTTTTCTCTTGTGCGTTTAATCATTCTGGGTGCAGGGGTGGGGGGCTGTGGGGGCTGTGGGGGCTGTGGGAAGCGGCCTGACAGAGCGGCTGTGAGCTTCATTCGGGTTACTACACATTCAAAATTAACCCTAAAAGCAGAAGTACTCCGCAAGTAAAATGGCTAGATAGGAGCGAGAATGGAAGCGGGAGCAGATTTCCGGATGTAAAATGGTAGCCATGGAAATACACGCAGGCCAGTGTTTTGTTGTTTTTTTTATTTTTTGGAAATACATGAAGTTATAGCATTAGTACAGTGATTTTAGTCATTCGAATGATGCATAAATGCTACATTTCATGCTTTACCAGAATGTTTCCCAATCCGGTCCTCAGGGACCCACAGACAGTCTCCGTTTTTGCGGTGGGGGGTTTGCAGCCGACAAAAACAAAGACCAGCTATGGGTCTCCGAGGACCGGATTGGGAAACACCGACACACAGGCGATTCTCCACTAACGTAAGTGACCCATTCCACAGACCCTTATGTAGGTCAGATTTTACACGTCAGATTCACCTTCCCATACCACTGAAGACCGCTTATAGCAAAAAAATGCACAAGCCAAAAATGTACTAGCAATATGTACTAGCGAACTATTAAATAAATGAAAAGATAGAGTGTAAATTTGCTTATAGGTAAATGTCGTCTTTTTATATTAGTGCTTCAGAAAAACTAGGTGTCTCCAATATTGTGTGGGTAAGTCCGGATTTACTGTAGTTACCTGTAGTTGTAGTAGAGCTTTATTGCCATCACAACCATGTACATTAAAGCACACAGTAATGTATATGCCGACATGACAATAAAGAATAATAGATGCTTAATTTGATTTTGCTTAATTTTAGTTCATGTCGGCATTTCCAATCCAATGTTAAAAAAAAAAGATCACACCGCAGCAGGAAGCGGAGGATGGGCGCAGGAAGGCTGCTCATGCAAATGAATTTATTTGCAAAGCAGACTGTGCTGGGTGGCAGAGTTTACCACAGGTACCATTTACATCATATCATGTATTACAGCCCCACGCAGTTAATAATGTAGTATGTTACACGGAAGATAATAGAAGTGCCTGCAGTTAATACCTATTGGTCTGAATTAATAAAGGGGGGGGGGGGGGGGGACATGGGTACGCAGGTTTAAAAATGTCAATATGAATTTTAGTCCAATGGATTGTAGTTTGTTCAGATGAAAGCGGCATTTCTGGAAGTGCTAACCCATTACGAAGATGTGACCCAGCCCTGCAAATCGGCCGACGGTACGGTTCAGGATTCAGGCCGACTGAGCTCCGGGTGCAGGGCACCGGTTTGAAAGTTTCCATGAAGCAAGTCCTCCGCTTCTTCTGCCTGGGCAGCAGCACACAGGGCCGGAAGCAGGAAGGCACAGGGTTCCGTGTCGAACAGAACATGAAAGCACCACATAAGTCTAAGCCTGATACTGTCCCCTTTTCAGAGACGAATGAGAAATATGTCCAAGGTTCAGGTTTGGAGGGAATGTTTACACAGACACACACACAGGCTCATGTATGAAGAGGGATGTTGAAGATGCTTTTGGGGTAGAGAGTAAGGCGAGTCAACTCAATGCCGGCAGCCTCAGGTGACCTTGAAGAGCCCAAAGTAATGATTGACAGTGTTCAAAAGGGTGAATTTGGCGCCGGTGGTGACCTTGAGCTCATCCCCTTTCTCTAGGCGCAATAAGCCCGACACCTGGCACGGCTTCATGTAGTGGAATAGATGGGAGCCTGAGGAGGGGGTGGTTCCATAGCCTTCCTTGCACTGCAGCACTTGCACATTGCCCACCGACACCTCCAGCTTCACGTAGGGGCTCTGGTTCTCGTTGAAGTGCACCTGGGGTGACAAAGCGACAGCCCACTAAATCACTCAGTCTTTAATCTGTGTACAGTCCACATTGGTTTATGTCCCAGGAGATCAGTTGCGTAGCTGTACAGTCATGCTGTACATCTCTTCATCTCTTCGAACTCATCGCTTAAAGGCGATGAGTTCTGAGAAATGTGCCATTAGGCGATTTCACTGTTGTGCAAACATCTTAGTGTTTATACAGGAACCTAGACTATACAGCCTACTCTGGAAGTAAAATCATAAATCTCCCGCTCTCATAACTCCAGTTAAGCCACTTAGAGTAAATCTCCGGACCTCTCAGTTGGTCAGCAAAGTTCTCTCTTTTATTCGAGGAATCCAGCAAAGTGCTCCAGTCACACTCTGGCACTCTGTACTCCGAGGACAAAAAGCAACCGGTCGCTAAACACCCAATTACCGATAAGGACTTATTTGTCACAAAACACCAACAAACCAAACTCAAACGTATAACAAACAAAATTCTCCTCCTCCATTGGTTCACCTTGGTAGCAAGGTAAGATCTACCCATTTGATTGGTTTCACTATACATGTCCCGACCGCTTGATTGAGGTATGGATATAGATACTGATTTACTGCAAATACATGGTTAACATATGATTAATGTGATAACTACTTATACACTTGTACTACCACATAACGTTGCATAAAACCTATTGTGACTACTTCATGACTACAACTGCAGGCGGCTCCCCCCCCTTCTCCACTGCCCTTCTCTCCAAGGTCTTCAGGGCCTGTGAACCTGACTACATGCAGGCTACCGTGAGAGAAAGACACACAGTATTCCAAACAATCTCTTCTTGCCTAACGCCTAAGACATAACAGACCCAATATGCCTCGTCTCCCAAGCCTACTGATGTCCAATTTTCCTTCAACACTACTACACAACTGGGCTTTGACTCTAAAATGATAAAATGTACAATATAGTAAATATACAAAACAGTAACAATGTTGTT
Organism: Brienomyrus brachyistius; assembly: GCF_023856365.1. Lineage (NCBI taxonomy): Eukaryota > Metazoa > Chordata > Actinopteri > Osteoglossiformes > Mormyridae > Brienomyrus > Brienomyrus brachyistius. Next base: position 27,001,251 of record NC_064542.1, on the reverse strand, counting down.
TACAGTCAACTCCAGAAATACTGGCACCCTTCATGGAAAATTGCAAAAATTAATATTTAAAAGGGGGGCGGCATGGTGGTGCAGTGGTTAGCATTGTTGCCTCACACCCCTGCGGCCCGGGTTCAAGTCTCCGCCTGGGTCACATGTGTGTGGAGTTTGCATGTTCTCCCCATGTCGTCGTGGGGTTTCCTCCGGGTACTCCGGTTTCCCCCCACAGTCCAAAAACATGCTGAGGTGTACTGGACTTGCTAAATTGCCCATAGATGTGAATGTGTGTGTGAATGGTGTGTGAGTGTGCCCTGCGATGGGCTGGCCCCCCATCCTGGGTTGTTCCCTGCCTCGTGCCCATTGCTTCTGGGATAGGCTCCGGACCCCCGCGACCCAGTAAGATAAGCAGTTTGGAAAATGGATGGATGGATGGAATATTTAAAAGGAACCACACAAGCAATGAGCGATATCTTGTGCTTAAACAACTGGGTCAGCCTCACACTTTGTCAAACAGGCTTTTGTAACAAAACAAAGTTTTCCTTTTGTATCGTAAATTTTCATAAGGCAGATTCCAAAAATACTGGGCCTCCCCCCAAATGTCAGTGTTCGGCGCAGCCTCCCCTGGTGAGAATGACAGCACTCAGCCTTATTATGTTTATCAAAGCTGCAGAACACTTGGGGAGGGATCTTGGACAACTTTTATATGCAGAGTCTTGGGGTTCCTCTTGTGAGCTGATCTCTTCAATTGAGACCACAGATTTTCAATTGGGTTCAAGTCTGGAGCCTGAGAGGCCCATTTCAAAACCTTACTTCTCTGTATCTGCAGCCAGTACTTTTGGTTGATTTTGACGTGTGCTTTGGATCATTGCCTTGTTTGGAGAACCCAACCTCAGGCCAGTGTCAGCCTTCTTCCAGAAGCAACCAGATTCTCAGCTAAAATGTTCTGGTATTCGATGGAATTCATTATGCCACTGACTTTAACAGAAGCCCTTGGACCACTGGCAGCAAACCAGCCCCAAAGCATGAAAATGCCCCGATCATATTTCACCGTGGGTTAGAGGTGCCCTGTTTGCATGCAGTTCCCCTTTCCTGCCAAACATGGCAATGGTATGCTTGCTCAAAAAGCTCAATTTTTGTCTCGTTTGACCACAACACATGATTCCAGTTGTATATCCGATGATGCTTGGTGAAGCTGAGATGATGGGATTTGTGTCTCGGACTCAGGAGAGGCTTCTGTCGCGCCGCTCGTCCATAAAGCTTCTGGTCATGGAGGTGCCATGGAGGTGCCATGGAGGTGTCATGGAGGTGCCATGGAGGTGTCATGGAGGTGCCATGGAGGTGCCATGGAGGTGTCATGGAGGTGCCATGGAGGTGTTATGGAGGTGTTATGGAGGTGCCATGGAGGTGTCATGGAGGTGCCATGGAGGTGTCTCACGGTTGACTTTAAAACAGTGAATCCCCAAGATTCAACTAAACTTTCCAGCTATGAAACTGACCCTTGGCCTTCCTTATTACCCTCCACACGGTGCTCATTTTGGGCTGTTCTTACATGCACATAATTACAAGCACTTGGTTACACAATGATATCACTATTAGTCTCGTATAGATGCTTTTTTCCAGCTATACGTTCATCTTTTTTGCAAATTTCCAGTTTATTCCCATTAATTCCCATATATTCCTGTTAATTCCCATGGAAAGTTTCCAACTTTGAAAACTGCCAGAATTTTGCAACCCTATTTATTATTAAAACTGCAAACACAATTAGGAACAGCAATAAACCAAAAGCAATGTCAATATGTTTGAATGACAAAACCTAAGAGATGCTTATTTGCACATTGTAAAAGTTATACAAGTCAGGATCCAAAAATAAGACTGCATCATAACAATCATAATGAACTAAAATTCCATCTAAATGTCACGTTCTCCTATACTGAGTACGGTCACATATCAGTAGTGATAAACACCCCCAAAGCTGTAGTTTTTTTCCAGCCTGGTCTGAATTTCCTGGCAAAAGTGCCATAAATGCCAATGGATGTCCAGCATACACACACTTGGATGACGTCATCTCAAATGAGTCATCATGTTTGATGTGTTTTCAGCAGCCTAACAGGGTGCGATATAACAGAGCCGATAATCGGCCTTCTGGTCTTATCAACTACTCCCTCTCCAGTACTTGTGCAGTTTACTGGGAGACCGACGTTCCCATAATGCTGATTACGACGCACTGTAACCAGCATCATTTGTAACCAACTCAGTCACAATTAGCATCGTGTTTTTTGTGTTGAACAACTTCTTGTGAATTTAGATTTCACCTTTCACGTTCTGAACCAAAAATGATGTAACTGAACAAAATGAATAGGTGTACCGTTACAGCTATAACTGTAGGTTTGTGTTCCTGTAGCCCGGTTTGTGTTCCTGTAGCCCGGTTTGTGTTCCTGTAGCCCGGTTTGTGTTCCTGTAGCCTCTGTGTGCTCTGATATACTCTAACAGCTGCCTGCTTTATCACTGTGTGGTCAGAATGTTGTACAGTCACCCTTTCAGATTCATGAAATTGACGCATAATTTTGGTTATTCCCGAGTTGGCCATGAACAATTAAACGGGAATATCTTGGTGCTTGCTGAAAGATCGCAGAAACTCACAGCCGATGCATAAACCAAAAAATATATAAACAATACTGACAATGATTTGGATCACATAAAATCATAGATTAATATTAACATTTTTAGTGTAAGGGCTTACTTCCATCTTTAATATTAAAATTATAAAATAAAGAGCTGTGGGATCTAAGCATGTTGGCTTGGGATAATCTGGATTTTATAAGCTGTGATTGATGGAGCCGACGTAATCTGAAAGGGAAGACGATTCCAGCAACAACTGCAAAGGCACATTAACTCTTAGATTATAACGGAGACCGTGGGACTTGCAACAATAACTGATCAGAAATGGACTTCAGATCAACAACATAAGATGGGCCAAGCCCAAACAGTGGTCCGGATTTGTACATTCTGGACCTGAGCTTTCCACCTCTGGCAGACACTCCTGTAACCTTCATGTTACCCGATTGCTATTATTTTTAAGTGGAGAGTAATGATGTCGAATTTGATCGCGGAAGAAACATATTTGACAGTTTTGTGTGCTTGCGCAGTTTTTCCCTCATTCATCAGCACAGCACCCTCTCAAAATCCATATAACGAATCGTATCCATACTGACCCCCCCCCAGGCCCCAATTGTCTCCTTACACGCAGTGCTCCACCCCTATCACGAGTATTTTTAATAACGATAAGGTGGAGGTGCACAGCAGTCGGAGGTAGATATACCCTTTATGAATGTAATAGATTGTGTCAAAGTACCAATTTAAATGCGTTTCACATAAATGTCTCCTGAAAATCAATGGATGGATGGATTTGCTGCTCTGTTGAAGGTAAGGTGGTCAATGTGGGGGATTGGGGGGGGGTGTGTCTCACCTGGCAGTACAGGAAATAAACCCCTCTCCTCTCCACTCTAAAGGCACCTTCCTGGGGGTCATAACTCACAGCCTTGGTGGCGTTCAGCCGTTCCTCTGTCCAGCCCTTGATGACTCCCTTTGTTCCCACTACAACGACCACGAAAACAGAAGAAGATGCAGAGACATTCAGTGATGTACCAGCCAGAAAGAAACATGCATTAATAAGTACTGCAACCTTTAAAACGATACTTTTAGGAATCATCTTACCTTCTACAACGGCTTGGTCTTTAACTTGTAGAATGAGACAAAGATAGCAGATCAGGTTAGAACGGGAAGGAGCACTCCGTATTTTATCATAAAATAAAGATCGGAAAAGGGCATTTGTTTAAACTAACTTTCAAAATGAGAAGCCAATTCCTGGTGTTTCTTCTTCTTCCTTCTACTTCCGGGATCTTTGGGGGGAAAAAAAGAAAGAAAAGTGGAAAAAATGTTGAGAAGGCAGGGAGGGCTTTTCTTTTTAAATATTTACCCCAAGAAAATTTCAAGAAAACCCACAAAAGGTAGAAAAAAACAGAGGCTGGACATCTGCACTATCATATCCGCGTGCAAATTTCAAAACCTGGCTTTTGCTGAGAGATTAAGCCTACAATCTGATAAACATTTTGAAAAATGACTTTCTTCAGTGTTCCAGTGGAAAATCTGTAAGCATCGAAGGGATTGAAAGTGTGCGAAAGGAACAGCTACTAAAACATCATTTGGTAATACTTCACAATGCATTCATAGAACATTCAGTGCACCTTCACAATGCATTCATAAAACATCCAATGCACCTTCATAATGCATTCATAAAACATTCAATGCACCTTCGTAATGCATTCTTAGAACATTCAGTGCACCTTCACAATGCATTCATAAAACATTCAATGCACCTTCATAATGCATTCTTAGAACATTCAGTGCACCTTCATAATGCATTCTTAGAACATTCAATGCACCTTCATAATGCATTCTTAGAACATTCAATGCACCTTCATAATGCATTCATAGAACACGTCTGCGCGGTAACCGACCTCCGGCCCTCGCCCCTGCGCCGTGACCGACCTCCGGCCCTCGCCCCTGCGCCGTGACCGACCTCCGGCCCTCGCCCTGCGCCGTGACCGACCTCCGGCCCTCGCCCCTGCGCCGTGACCGACCTCCGGCCCTCGCCCCTGCGCCGTGACCGACCTCCGGCCCTCGCCCCTGCGCCGTGACCGACCTCCGGCCCTCGCCCTGCGCCGTGACCGACCTCCGGCCCTCGCCCTGCGCCGCGACCGACCTCCGGCCCTCGCCCCTGCGCCGCGACCGACCTCCGGCCCTCGCCCCTGCGCCGCGACCGACCTCCGGCCCTCGCCCCTGCGCCGTGACCGACCTCCGGCCCTCGCCCCTGCGCCGTGACCGACCTCCGGCCCTCGCCCCTGCGCCGTGACCGACCTCCGGCCCTCGCCCCTGCGCCGTGACCGACCTCCGGCCCTCGCCCCTGCGCCGTGACCGACCTCCGGCCCTCGCCCCTGCGCCGTGACCGACCTCCGGCCCTCGCCCCTGCGCCGTGACCGACCTCCGGCCCTCGCCCCTGCGCCGTGACCGACCTCCGGCCCTCGCCCCTGTGCCGTGACCGACCACCGGCCCTCGCCCCTGTGCCGTGACCGACCGCTGCCCTTTTATGCCCGTGGTGCTCATGCCGTACATCAGGAGATCACCGGGATCCCATTATATCCGCCAACTCTAAAAATAAAATGGGGCTCCCTCACGTCTCACTGCTGAATCAGCAAGCGGCAGGACCTCAAGCGTTTCTTTCCAGTTCTACAGCAGCAGTTTCACGCATGGTTTTTTTTGTTCTGCACTGCATTACAACTACCCTTTGACGCTCCCTCCTAAATAATGACATTTAAACACACTCAAAAAGGTGTGGAAACCAGCATTCTGCTCAGCAGGCGTGAAAGTATATTCAGCTCTGGAAGTAGCCACAGGAAACCATTAGAAGTGCCCTTTGCATGTGTAAAATAGCCACTTAGCTTCATATGTGAAGTGTTTCCATTCACCCCCAACCTCACACAAGAAAAGCTGCACACATAATGATGTACTTATTGCTCCCTGTGTAATTCTGATAGAGGAATGGAAAGAAAATCAGAGAATGTTCTTCGGGATTCGGGGGAGGCATTACTCTCTGGCAGAAGTAGGTATTATTTATTTCTGTCACTAAGGTCACTGGCCCTTAGCAACGTTTATGGTTGCAGTGAAAAAAAAACACAAACAAAAGCTAAACAAAATTACTTCTGGTTCGGCTCCCAGTGCCTCCCAGAAAACATCTATAATTTGTGAATCTCAATCTGCCTCTGCCCACTCCTCCTCACTGCAAATAGCAGTGTGCCTGTCTATTTGTGTTCAGAAACCACTCACTCCGGACACGGAACAGCCAATGCAAAGCAAGGGCAATCGGCCACCAGTCACAGTTTCTGAAACGCTCCCCCCTCAAACTTCGATAGCTTTGTGTCTGTACACAAAACTTGGATCTGAAATTATCCAAAGGTGGGAAATTTTAAGAATGCAATTTTCTGGCAGGAACCACCTGCATGATGGTGGTAAGAGAATGAACTGTGAAAAACCTATGTCCCAAAACAAAGTGCCAGGAGGGGCCCCTAAACTGAGACTGAGAAAAAGGTCCAAACAGGGACCCTCAGTGGAGACCCTGAGGAAAGACCTAGAAGGGACCCCGACACTGAGACCTTGAGGAAAGACCTAGACAGGGCCCTGCCACTGAGATCCTGAGGAAAGATCTAGACAGGGCCCTGACACAGACCCTGAGGAAAGACCTAGACAGGGCCCTGACACTGAGACCCTGAGGAAAGACCTAGAGAGGGCCCTGACACTGAGACCCTGAGGAAAGACCTAGAAGGGACCCCGACACTGAGACCTTGAGGAAAGACCTAGAAGGGACCCCGACACTGAGACCTTGAGGAAAGACCTAGACAGGGCCCTGACACTGAGACCCTGAGGAAAGACCTAGAGAGGGCCCTGCCACTGAGACCCTGAGGAAAGACCTAGAGAGGGCCCTGACACTGAGACCCTGAGGAAAGACCTAGAAGGGACCCCGACACTGAGACCTTGAGGAAAGACCTAGAAGGGACCCCGACACTGAGACCTTGAGGAAAGACCTAGACAGGGCCCTGACACTGAGACCCTGAGGAAAAACCTAGAGAGGGCCCCCGACACTGAGACCTTGAGGAAAGACCTAGACAGGGCCCTGCCACTGAGATCCTGAGGAAAGACCTAGAGAGGGCCCTGCCACTGAGACCCTGAGGAAAGACCTAGACAGGGCCCTGACACTGAGACCCTGAGGAAAGACCTAGAGAGGGCCCTGACACTGAGACCCTGAGGAAAGACCTAGAAGGGACCCCGACACTGAGACCTTGAGGAAAGACCTAGAAGGGACCCCGACACTGAGACCTTGAGGAAAGACCTAGACAGGGCCCTGACACTGAGACCCTGAGGAAAAACCTAGAGAGGGCCCTGCCACTGAGACCCTGAGGAAAGACCTAGAAGGGACCCCGACACTGAGACCTTGAGGAAAGACCTAGACAGGGCCCTGCCACTGAGATCCTGAGGAAAGACGTAGACAGGGCCCTGACACTGAGACCCTGAGGAAAGACCTAGAGAGGGCCCTGACACTGAGACCCTGAGGAAAGACCTAGACAGGGCCCTGACACTGAGACCCTGAGGAAAGACCTAGAGAGGGCCCTGACACTGAGACCCTGAGGAAAGACCTAGAGAGGGCCCTGACACTGAGACCCTGAGGAAAGACCTAGAGAGGGCCCTGACACTGAGACCCTGAAGAAAGACCTAGACAGGGCCCTGACACTGAGACCCTGAGGAAAGACCTAGAGAGGGCCCTGACACTGAGACCCTGAGGAAAGACCTAGACAGGGCCCTGACACTGAGACCCTGAGGAAAGACCTAGACAGGGCCCTGACACTGAGACCCTGAAGAAAGACCTAGACAGGGCCCTGCCACTGAGACCCTGAGGAAAGACCTAGACAGGGCCCTGACACTGAGACCCTGAGGAAAGACCTAGACAGGGCCCAGACACTGAGACCCTGAGGAAAGACCTAGACAGGGCCCTGCCACTGAGACACTAAAGAAACAACTGACAGATCACAAGACTTCATGTCACAATCATGAGTTGCTGTGGAAACCTACCAATCACATGCTTTCCAAAGATTCCATAAAAATTCGGTACAGGCTAAACTGTCGTGGTAAACGAACGCGTTACATGCATGTGTGGTTAGGAATTCTGCTCAAGTTCTCATGAAGTTAATGGTAAGTTATGATGAGGAAAAAAGAAACACGGATGAGACCAGGAAGATATTCCAATGTTTCCTTAAGACTGTAGCACATCAGTTTCAAATACGCTGACAGTAAACAAAGCAGACAGAGAACATCCTGTAATCTGTGGCATTTACACACATGGTGAGACAGGCCTCGGAGTAACACTGACTTTGGAAACATTCCTTCGCTCCCTTCTTCCTTCTCTCAACCTGTTCCTCCCTCATCTGCACGGACCTCCTCTTGCTCCTCAGTGCTCCTTACCTGCATGCTCCTCCGTCCCTTCCTCTCTACACATCTCCTCCTAACCATTTCCTCACCTTCTCTGCGCTAAACATTTTCCCAACATATCCTCATCTCCCAGTACCTGTCTGTCCCATCTGGCTGAAAGCTTCTCTCTTGACCCTCTGGTAGTCCAGCTTAAATCGCTTTTCCAGCAAAAGGCTCACAATGGCCTCTCGCTGGGCATTTACCTGGAACAAGAGAGGAAGAAATGGAGGAAGCAGTGAGGGTACCAGAAAACGGTCATGCGCTTATAAACCTGCAAGAAAAGGGCAGAACTCACATGATGGGTTTTTTTTTTGCAAAACTGCTGCATTTTCTAGATGACTACAGACATAAACAGACTGACACTTTTTTTTAAAACCACAATTTTCTATTGCTTTGCATTCCTTTAGTCATGTGGGGGTGGATGCAGTGGGGAGTGGGGGAGGCAGAGGCTCCAAAGGCAAGTGTTAGAAAAAAACATTCTTACAAAAAGCTGGTCACAATTATGGACAGTTGTGTTTGTCCGCATGGTGTACTGACCTGCAAGACTCAAACCCATGACACAATCAGACTTAATCTTAACAAGCAAGTCAGACCAGTTTACTCATTCCGATTCATTTTCAGCCTACAGCTGTAGCATTTCACATTACTTAACACCAGCTTGGCACGACCTACCCGATACCTTATAAAACTTCAATAGCTGACTGATATCAAAGAAAGCAGAGTAATTCTATTTGGATGGACTGTCGATTTCACTTAATACGGCCACAATGAACCAGTCAAAAACTTCAAAGTATCAACTTTGTGGGCAAACCAATTAAAACTAGTAAAACCCTGGTATTTTATACCTAACCCATCCATTTATTGGAAATTAGCAGATGGCCAACTGATCAACAAGACCAATCACCAAGAATAACCATTTTCCCTCCCTTCCAATCCTCCAATCACAAAAATCCTAGCTACTCACCCAGCCACATGATTGGCGGCTCGCAGGATTTTCCAGGGGATCATTACCATATCTCTGCGAGTAGTTAATCATCTGAAAACCCCAAGCATGTCTTACTACTCAGACACTGCCCGGATCGGATTGGTCACACCTCGCAAGAGGAAGTAGATGCACAAGTCTGTCATGGGGCTAATGACATCTTTGAATGGTCAAGCAGCTGAGGTATGATGGAAGAGCAGCAGTTTGCAAAGCACTTTGTCACATCCGGGTAGAAGGAAACCATAATCATAAAATAAAACATCTCAAAGGCGATATGAAGCTAGCAAAGCACATGAATCCCAGTTTTTCCACGTTAAAAGCAAACAAAAACTCCAGAGCTTAATTCTCAGCCTTGAGGCCTCCACACCAAGCAGTGTTGTACCAGAGATACTGTGCCAACAAGTAAAGATTTGGAGGGAAAACATTCTGTTGCTATTTTACTTCTTCATACTGCATTATTTCACTGTGCTGGTTGTGTGACAGACACGTGTGCTTATAGGAAACAATCAAAAGATAATATCAAGATGAAACCACTCTGTTAGTCAGTTACAGTGGTCGCATTTTTACAGTTTGGGCTCACGTTTAAATCGCCATGCTTATCAAGACGGCTAGTATTTAAGAACAGTAGTCAACGGCTTGAATTACTTAGCAAGAACATCTAGACAAGAAAAATACAATGTAATATACTCAGCATCTTCACCACAGATCTTTAGTTTAGTTCATAATGGAAGAAGCACTGGAAAATATTATATAACACATGCATGCTGTGCTTCAAAACTGCAATAGGTTAAAGTGTCCGCACTAGCTATAGATCTTCCTTAAAACTAAAGTGGGAACGAAATTTGAAAGGCGTCGAACAGATCTAGAGAGAACAGCTGAGGTGTCCAGGTCGAGCAATAAGACTACTGACGGGTCCGGCGCATGTATCGGACCTCTGCTAACCGCACATGGACCTCATCACAGGCTAAAGTGGAACACATCGGCACTTTATATCGGTGCCATCAGACAAAACTATCTTCATAACCGTATGACCACGGGTCGCTGGGATCGCTGACCAACCCCAGCGAACTTTCAGACTTATAAATTCCTTGTAAATGCAATACACAAAAGTGATTGCAACAGTGACTGACGCAGGCAAATTAAAAAGTCCACAAAACAATTGCCTACTACTGCTGTTGGTATTATTATTATTATTAAAATAATAATAATAATAATGAGAAGAAGAAGAGAAGAACTGACTTACTTGTTCGAGATGATATTGCAGGCTTTTGAAAGACAGAGACAGGTTCCTCGTCTGCCCCCATGCCCACGCCGTGAACGCGACGCTGACGACCGCCAGCATTAAAGCGAGCAGAGCCGCGCAGATCCACACGGAGCGCAGCTGTCGCATCTGCCGCCTGTCCTGCACAATCCGCCGCATAGTCATGCCCGGCTGCGCCAGTTGCCCAGCTAAATGTGCGCCTTGGTTTCCTTCATGTCAGAGGACTGCATTAACTTTCAAAGCGATTAATTCAGGCGTCCTTAAAGTATGATGTGCAGGACTGGACGGTAGATCAGTTTTGATTTTTGACCTTTAACTTTTTTTGCAACTTCGGTTTATATCCCGTTCGGGATCCCCTTATTTGCAAAAGCTGATATCGTCTCTAAAATCGCACAGGAAAAAGGTGTCCTGCATTACAGTCTTCCGATACTTCTGACACAAGTTTTCTGATCAACATGTTAGATTATGAGCACGGGATGAAACAAACAAAAAAAAACTACTTGTCTCCCAAGTCAAGTCGTCTTCTCCGCCTTTAGTCTCTTTTATTCAGGTTGCATTGCCAACTGTGCTCTGTGCTCGTCAGGCTCAGCGACGGGCTGATCCGGCATCTGGGACTTTGGACTGAGACGACCACCATCTACAAGCTGTCCTCCCCGAACTACGCCGTGTAAAAACACCCACTGACCCCTTGTATTTCCATCGAGCTGCACCCGGCTCGGCCCGGCCCCTTCGCATAAAAAAATACAGTCAGTGGCGTAGTAATTGTGGAAAGTAGGACTGCATGTTAAAACAAGAATTACGGAAAGTAACGCGCCATGCATAGCTGTGTTATTGGTGCCAGTAATTTCCCATGAAATGCCCAACTAAGATTTATAGCTGTATACGACGATTACCACGTTGCAGTACAAAGATAATATAAACGACGATTATATTCGGGTTGATTATTACACATTATGTAATACCATTTTATATGTGTACATTCATTCATTCGTTTTATTTTGCCGTTTGTCATAAAAAAGTTACAACCTTTAACATGTTATTGTCCAGTAAGCAAAGCGCAGCAATATTTTACTTGCATGGTTCCTTAAGACTGTTGTCAGTAAATATACGAATAATAGGCCTAATTAAAACCCACACATGTTAATGAATATTTGCTTAGTATGGTTACAAAGATCAGAACTATATTGTGAACGTGTCACAGATTCGGTTTAAAATACTAATACAGACAGGTGTATAATTCGAGACTATTAGTGAGGTAATATAAGTTTAGGCCATAGAAAGGCTTGGTCACCGCAATCCGAAAGTATGTAAGCAATGGGCGGTGCGGCCTGGAAGTACAAAGATCACCGCCTGTCACCACCGTGTGCGCACTAATTGAACAGCGTTTTGAGCCGGCCGACAAACATTCTATAAAAAAAACTAACGCAAATCTTATATGCGAGTGAGTTTTAAAATGCAAAAGAAGATATGGACCCCTTCAAATGGAAAAGCATTTGACATCCGAGTGGATAAAGCCAAAATTGGTCTAACACCACAAACAGCCCAGCGCATCCCACCGCCTGACAAAAACCTTTGTGTTTTCGGTAAATTAATTAATTTTTGGTGCCCAACAAATTGTAGAATTTATAACTCATTTTTAAAATCACTATATAAGCATTAGTTATTTAAATGTCAGCTTCATAGTGCATATTTTATGTATACATTTAAAATCTTTAAAGATTTTGCAAAACATGTGCTTCTTACGCAACTGGCGTTGCGTTTTTAACTTGTTTTTGATTGTCCGGAAGGTCAATTAACGGCAATTCTGGGCGTTATTTACTTACGTGCACAACTTAATATTATTAGTAGCTTCAGTTTATTGCTCAGAATAATACCACATTCTTCTGTCTCTCTCGCACTCGCCTTCGCAGGGTTTTGTAGAGGAGCCATAAATCCTACAAGGCTACGCCCTAAGCGGTCTAATCCGTATCTGTTCGATCAAACCGTGGGATTCCATGTGTATTTACGTATGTAAGGTTCCCCACGCATAGTAATAAATTCTCGTCCTTCATAGATTTGTGCGGCACTTCTCTTTTGAATATACGTTTTTGTATTCCTTTTTTGAGACATACAGTTCCGAAGTTATATTATTTTCAGCGATGGCATATTAATTCTTCAAGTAGGCTTATTTTTGTACTAAACTGCTTATATACGCGTGTCGTGTTCTTGATATATTCTTGTTATTAAATCTTTAGAACTGCAGTAGCATCCAGTACAGCAGGTGGCAGCAGAACATCACGCTTGAAGTTGCTTGAAAACGCCGTGTACCTAGAAGTTCCGATGGGGGCGACAAAACGCTCTTTCATTACAAGGAAAAATACATTCGTATGATACTTTTATCGAATCAAACCCATGAAGAACAAAAATATCATCAGAGGGTGTGATGATTCATTGCTGTTTGAAATTCTTTCAAATACTTCCCTGAATGTGATGGTAATTTTAATAATATGTGTTACAGTGTTTGATCACTTCCATTTCATGTTAAACATACATGCAGTGGCCACATTGCTAGGTAGATTAACTAACACTATCACCAAACTTTCAAAACAATAAAATGCAAGATACATTCTTGACTCTGTCTGTAGAGTCTGCTTTCCATTATTGCCATGTGATTGGTTATTTGGAGAAGCAGGCTGTCTGTATTAGCAAGCAGGTCTGCCTAATAAATTGGTCACAGAGTGTGCAGCCTGAGATATGCTTTTCGCCTGCAATAACTTTTCATTGGATAAGGGGAGTAGTGGATGGATGATTCCTAATTGAAATATGCATGTAATATTACAGGATACAGAGTGGCATGGTGGTGCAGTGGTTAGCACTGTTGCCTCACACCTCTGGGACCCGGGTTCGAGTGTCCAGCCATGGCTCTGTACGTGTGGAGTTTGCATGTTCTCCTTGGTTTGTAATGGGGTTGTCTCCAGTTACTCTGGTTTCCCTCCACAGTCCAAAAACGTGCTGAGGCTGACTGGAGTTGCCAAACCGCCCATAGGTGTGCATGTGTGTGTGCATGGTGTGTGAGTGTGTGTGAGTGTGTGTGAGTGTGTGTGAGTGTGTGTGAGTGTGTCTGCATGGTGTGTGAGTGTGTGTGAGTGTGTGTGAGTGTGTGTGAGTGTGTGTGCATGGTGTGTGAGTGTGTGTGAGTGTGTGTGCATGGTGTGTGAGTGTGTGTGAGTGTGTGTGAGTGTGTGTGAGTGTGTGTGAGTGTGTGTGAGTGTGTCTGCATGGTGTGTGAGTGTGTGTGAGTGTGTCTGCATGGTGTGTGAGTGTGTGTGAGTGTGTGTGAGTGTGTGTGAGTGAGTGTGTGTGAGTGTGTGTGAGTGTGTCTGCATGGTGTGTGAGTGTGTGTGAGTGTGTCTGCATGGTGTGTGAGTGTGTGTGAGTGTGTGTGAGTGTGTGTGCATGGTGTGTGAGTGTGTCTGCATGGTGTGTGAGTGTGTGTGAGTGTGTGTGAGTGTGTGTGCATGGTGTGTGAGTGTGTGTGAGTGTGTGTGCATGGTGTGTGAGTGTGTGTGAGTGTGTGTGAGTGTGTCTGCATGGTGTGTGAGTGTGTGTGAGTGTGTGTGAGTGTGTCTGCGAGTGTGTGTGAGTGTGTGTGAGTGGTGTGTGAGTGTGTGTGAGTGTGTGTGAGTGTGTGTGTGAGTGTGTGTGAGTGTGTGTGAGTGTGTGTGTGAGTGTGTGTGAGTGTGTGTGAGTATGTGTGAGTATGTGTGAGTATGTGTGAGTATGTGTGAGTATGTGTGAGTATGTGTGAGTATGTGTGAGTATGTGTGAGTATGTGCCCCATCCTGGGTCATTCGCTGCCTTGCACCTATAGGCTCTTGGAAACCCCCCCCCCCTTGACCCTGAATAGGACAAGTGCTTACAGAAAATGGATGGATGGATGGATGGATATTACGGGATACTGAGGATATCATATTCAGGCAGTTCCTTTGGCAGAGTTTGGCCTTTTCTGCGTCTATAGTAATGAAACACAACCGAAATTTCATTCATTGTTTATTTTTCTTTTCAGAGGACAATGACAAAGTTATGTGCTAAGAATGTCCCAGGAACTTCCGTCTGAGCCAATGGCAAAAACTCTTTCGTTCTAATTTGTACATCACTCTACACCACAAACACCAAGAATAACCATTCACAGATTACAAGTAGAGTGTTTTATCTTATCCTGGCATTTGAGTCGGACATTGAAAAAAACATGCATTTATGTTCTGTTCTGCCTTGAAGGGGATTACGGAAACTGCACCATGCCACACATAAAAACGGTTTGCACGGACATACAGACACACTTGTCAAAACTTGTGCTTGTCTTCACACTTGCAGAGTGTTTCTGTCCCAGTAAATTTACCATAATGCCATGTTATACCTGATTATATTAATATATTAAGAAAAATCATATAAGCTAATGGCTATTGTAGATCATTCAATTCACACACGCGAGTAAAGCACATTCAATACCGTGTTTTTCTATTAGTGACCTGTACCAAGCTGAACCAGCAAAGCTGTATGTTACACCTACAGTTATTACACCAGTGCAAACAAATTTCGTACTAAATATTGATACTATTTATTTACTTTATTTCAATATGTACTCTAAACAAAACTGTTCATACTTGTGTACCAGGTTTCCCCGTCCTGCAAAACACATGGAAAATCTGTACAGGAAACGCAACCCGAAAAAGCGCTTTAAGGATCTGAACCATGCAATACTCAGATCAAAGAACACACTTCAAGATGCCAGCTCAAGACTCTCTGATGCGGCACACGCCTTGGAGCTGAGCTGATTCCTTCAAACCCCGTTTTGCAGACGGGAGTTCACCATGCCAACCTCACTGATCTTCCCAGGTGAGACGAGGTGATGGACAGGTGCCCATTTCTCCGAGATAAAAGTGACAGACGAAAGTGCCAGAAAGAAAACAAATCAAATAAGAAAAGAACAGTAACAATATAAACGAAATAAATTAAAACGCGACGAAGACACAAACAAAATAAACAACAGACTTTGGCAAATACCATAGTCCCAATATGGCAATGGGAATTCAGATTTCTGTATTGGCACCTGGCCGACTTCCAAAGAACTGAACCCATATTCTTTAAATAGGAAGTTAACCTTTCAGATTGAAACCTGTATACCTCTAAAACCTCAATAATTTAAACAGTGCAATAAACTACAAACTATACAACCAAACACCATTAAACTTAACTAACTTTCCATTTTTTAAACTAGGTTTTAAACCAAATGGAATGGATATGCACTTCACGACAGTATCCTGTAAACAGTACACAGCGACCAAATATCTGCAGGGATGTCCATGTTGGCTTAAGTGCAATTAAGATGACCTCATACTCGAAACTCTTCCTACATAATATCAAATTCACATCACATGATGCATCTTCTCAAGTTAAATCTAACACTTAAATTTGTTAAGTTGATCTCTGTGACATTTCTTCAATTATGCACTTAATTTAATACCTAAAATTGTACCTTAAGCACAGAATATGTGCGATACTTAGGAACCTATGACAACACACTGGCGCATTTTAATATTTCTTACCAGCCAAGCAAGACTAAAACGAAACATTAATATTTAGTTTCAGTTTTGGGTTATCGCCTATTTAAAATGGTGCTTTATCATGTACAAATGTCACAGGACAGAGCAGAAATGGTTAAAAATACCCTGCATGCTTCGCCTGGGACTCCTTTCTGCTTCACGTTCTTCTGCGGCAGTAAGGTGTGGCTGCCAGGTGAGAAGGTTCCCTCAGTTTTTCGGGTCTCCCCGTGCCAGGTCCTCCAGCGCGGGCCCCTCACAGCGCATGCAGTGATAGCCCAGCCCGGTGGTCACATCCCAGCACCCTTGACTTAGGTAGAAGTCCATGGATTCTTTGTTCCAATTCAGGACGGCAAAATTCAGCTGATTGCATCCAGCTGCCAAACCTAGCTGTAAGCAACACAATAGCAAAGTGCAGTGGGTCTGTGTTTAATGTGAAAGCCACGTAATTACTGTCTTTTTATATACACACACATACAGTACTGTGAGAAGTCTTAGGCAGCCAAAAAAAGATGTTTAAATAACTGTCGTTGTGTAATGTTGGTGTAAAACTATGCTGCTAAGCCTAGCAAAGTGTGTCAGCTTCGCCATTTCGAAACCTCTGCTAAAATAACCCTGTTATGTCCAGCAACCATACAACACACCCGTGTGTTTTGTGACCTGACCACTAGCCCACCTCAGATATCGATTCAATATCTCGTTCGCTTTTTTAACTAATTAAGTTAATTAATTAAGCGAGCTGGTGGTGAAATTTAATAAATACATGGAATGGTTCGGGTGCCACCGTGGAGAAGTTTGGGAACTGAAGTGGTGATCATCTAGCCATCCAAGTAGGTATCAGTAACGTTTTGGAGAACAGAAGGCATTTTTACTAGTTCTAGTACATTCTAAGAAAATGTGCACTTACTACCCAGATAAATAGCGTTAAACATTTCTTTTGAGTGCCTAAGACTTTTGCACAGTACTGTATATATATGTGTGTGTGTGTGTGTGTGTGGGTATATATATATATATAAAAGTATATATATATATATATACTTTTCTTATGTACTTGTTTGTTTGACCTCATGTAACACTAGATACCCACCTGAGCGATCTTACTCATGAGCGCCTTCCCAATGCCCTTTCCTGAAAGTCAAGAAGAGACGCGTGAGACGGCCAGTCTGATTATATGTAAGGTGTCTCATCTTAGCGAGACAACAAAAGCTCAGATTTCCAAGGCTGAAATGTGCCAGGTGCCTTTCAGACGCCTTCCCATCGCAGGCACCTTTTTCAGGAACCAGAACCATTTTCAGGTACCGTAGTTCTTCGGAGGTAGTTCTTGAACTGTTTTTTTTTTTTAGACCCTACTCTGGAGTAGGAAATGTTCGCTTGATGAAGAAATACAGGGTCGGGGCATATAGTGATAAACATCCTGTATTTTTATCCTCCTAACGAGTAACAACTAATAAAATTACCTGTTCATCCTCCATTGTGAAATCATGTGTCAAGTCTAACTTATGAACTTTTTGCGTCTCCCATTCTTATTTAGGCTACACTTCCTGTTGTGTGGTGGGTGAGCAGCACACAAAAGTGGCCAGGAACTACAAAAGTTCCCAGTCGAGACTGCCGAAGAACTCGGAACCAGGAACCAGGTTCCTGAATTTCGGTGGAAAAGCGCCTATTGATCCTTGAAATCATTATTATTACTATGTCACACCCACAAGATATTCTACTTTGAAAGCAAACCCGCAGAGATATTCAAGATCTACAGACCTACATAGATATTTAAGACGTTGTGTCTGTGATTGGAAGGTGGCTAGTTCAAACCCACGGGTCAGCCAAGTGATTTTACTTTTAGGCTAGCAAACTAGCAAATACAGATGAAAAAAATGTATCCGAAAAAATCTTAGGCTACTAGAAACATACATAACGTACTGTCTCACCTCGTTTGTACATCTTTGTACAATGTTTTGAGGCATTTTGCAGTTCCGTTTGACTATCTTCCAAGAGAGTATATGCATGTGATGAATGCTTAAAATGCCCCATAATTTTTCTCCCACTGGCAACAGTGTCACTTATACTCCATTGTGATAGCAGCCCCTCCGGTATCACAAGCTGTAGCGAGTGTGCAAGACAGTCTAAACTAGTGACTCAAATATCATCGATTGCTTGTCGCAAGCTCTTTGTTTAGCGGCACTTTCTGCTTCCACCTCTCAAAACTTTGCTTTTCAAACTCTGCATATTGCTGTGCTACGGGTGTAAAATACTTTCCGATCGTCACTCTCTTGTCTGATATTCTTACGTTCCTCCTACTATAAAGGGTATGCACATGACATCACGGCAGGTGGAAGTCACTGTGCTCACACCTACTGAGTGGCAAAAAAACGCTGAGTGGCAGCGTTAGCATTCAGCTTGAATGCTACAAAAAGCATATATAAAATGGGAACGTGCTGCCTTGGGCTTGATTGTATGAATTGATTCAGCAAGACTGCTGAAAACGAAATAAGTACATATTGGATATAGATCAGTCACAAATGGTTCATAGGAGTTTTACACAAAAATGTTCTGAGGGCAGAAAGAAAAATAATTGGTTCTAAGAGATAACCAATTACAATATAGAGGAGGTGAGTCCAAGCAAATAGAGGCGGGACGAACCAATCAGATGTCTTGGTTCCACTTCCTCTACAATCTGACTGGTTATCGTTCTGAACCAATCAATTTTCCTTCTGCCTCGCAGGACCAGGCTGTTCTTGCTGTCTCAGTCATATGTGCGCAAAATAAATAATCATAAATATAGGGTTGTCAGGCTGGGAAAAGCACAGTACATCCTACAGTAGGGTTCAACCCCACCCATGTGTCAGTAGATGTCTGTGGTGAAGGGGCCCAGACAACATAAACAGATTTATATGGGTTAAAGGTATTGCTCCCAACTAGGGGGTCGTGGGATGTCGCTTAATGACATCTGCAGCCCACAGAGAAAAAAATAGCCGACAGCACGCATTTCACAGGAAGTGTCTGCTGAACTTTCTCTCCTAAGTTGGCTTAGGCATCATATTTGGAGGAGGAGATAGTGCAAAAAAACATCAGTCTAACTCCTCCTGTTAAATTACGGCTGCGCTTTAGCTCTGCGGAGTGGAAGATCTCCAGGAGCCGGAATGAGCAGCCCTGGTCTAAACACACAAGATACATTTAGCCAGGAGACTGTGTACGTGTCATTGGATATTTTCTGAGTAGACCTAGTGGGAGACGAAAATAAACACTAACCATTACATCAATTTATTAAGCAGATGCTTCTTTCTGAATCGACTTACAATTGAGAAAACAGGGTCAGACGGTCCCTGGAGCGATTGTGGTTAAGGGCCATGCTCAGGGGCACGGCCATGGGATTTGACCCAACAACCTTCTGGTCACAAGCACTAACCCACAGAGCCACACACCACTCAATGATAATCAATAATAATAATACAGGAACAAGGGCAGTTCACTCACCTCGATACTCAGGCATCACATACAGATCCTCCATGTACACAGACCGTCCTTTCCATGAACTATAGGCAAAAAAATAAAGGGCAAACCCCACCTTGGAATGTCCTGCAAATGATCGGAGTGACCATAAGCCTTTGTAGTTACATCCATATGCTCACTTAGACATAAATCCTGCTTATACTTAAGTGCACAGTCATGCGATTGCATACAAAAAATATTACCAAATAAATGTTAAACAGAAGAGGTTAGTGACTTTCCACTTGGCACCATCATAGGTGGGGGGCCACACAAGCTCACAGAAAGGGAACCGATCACCCAGCATCAATATCCAACCTGAATGGCCGCAGACCCCCACCAGCAATGTCCCAGCATGTAATGGAAAGCCTTCCCAGAGGATTAGAGGCTAATATAGCAACAATGCGCTATGCAACTTCATATCAATACTCATGGTTTTGGGACGAGGTGCTGGACAAGATGGCGTCCGCGTACATCTCGCCATACAGTGCACTTGTGATTTTAGGAGGAAAACAGCAAATTGCGTTTTCTGAAAGTGCTTCTCCTATTGGCATTTTATTTCTCAGGTGGGGGTTGACCTGCTGTATATTTGTACCAGTGTGTTGGCGGCTGAAACTAGAATAAAGAAAAAATAAATCTGAATAATTATGATCTTCATTTAGTAATGAAGATTATGCTCAGTGCTTTTTACATTTGGAAAACCTGGGAGCTCTGGCATACGAGGTCTGACACAAAAGCACGAGATTGCGTCTGTAACTCTTTCCGTATAACAAATTCAGCCATGACTGCCTTCAAAATAGTTCCCTTCTCATCTGTCACACAGCCAAATGCAATGCTGTCGATGTTCAAAGTGGTTCCGCAGGTCAAGTTCAGGATCCCCTGTTTTATTTTACCGACAAAAAGAAATGGGTTCCTTTGAGCAGTGACTTGATCGGTAGAACCGGAATCCTAGAGACAGTTACCCTGTCCAGAATGACTTGCTCGAACACCCAGCCTTCAGTCTTTTCTAATCACATCTCGCACTTTTTCAGTGTCGTCATCAGGAACATCTTAGTCTGGACTTATACTCTCTGGACCTGCATTACCGAACTCTGATGAGAACACACCTATATTTGAAGATGTGTTTACTCACACTGAGTGATGCGATTGACATGAACCTTGCAACACTGTGACCAGTCAGAACATGTTCTACAGTCGACTGTTTGTCCTCCGACTCTTGGTTCCCAAGGTCAGTGTTGTCATTCTGCGTCGGATCTCATATGATGTGTCTCACAGATGCACAACTTATACGCATTAAATTTGGGTAAAGATGAACTGTCAAAGCCTTTGGCTGTTTCACAGTGACAGAGGGGCACTAAATTAGCTCTAACATTAGAAAGGTGTCCTGCAGCCACACAGTGAAATATCTCTAGATACATCATTAACTAAACTACAGACTCGCTCTCACCATCTTTGCTGCTCCGGTGCTGCTCAGGAACCTCGGCGATGATGGACTGGAAGAAAGGGTTTTTAGAGAAGCCATCCTGTACAAGATCTGAAAAAAGGATTTCGGCATTTAAGTGGCTTATATTTACATCACCTACATATCTCCCGTTTGCGTTTATCTCAAACTATAATATTTCTGCAGTGATTTTCATGTACTTGCTCTAATATATAAGCCAAGAGAATCCACTAAACCACCACTTCTGCAAGTTAGTGAGGAACATTTACAAAAATATTTAGAAGATGGACAGATGTAATAATGTACCTCTCTGAGCAATTTTCACTTGGTCAGAAACTTTTTCATGTTTGGCCAGCTCCTAGGGACAAACAGATTCATATTACTAGTGTACAGTTCATCGGAAGATGTTACACATCAATTAATGTATCCTTCATAGAGTTAAAGGCGCGGATAATTCTGCGCTTTTGTTTTATCGAAACAGCTATTCCACTCAGCGAGCGCGCACACACACACACACACAATGTGGTAAAATACAGGCAATTCATCAAACATTTACTAAACAGGATTCTTCAAAATTATATACTGCACTGTCATGGAAATGCTATCAGTCAAGATAGGACACATACCAAATGCGCATCTATAACGGCGAGCTAGCTAGTTATTCTGGTTTCGTGTAGTTATTTCTGGAAGACATCTCACACTCGGAAAAATGAAACGGCGCATCAGTAATAGATCGCACCAAAACGTACTGAAATGACACACCAGCACCGTGGCATGTGTATGCCATGCTGTCCTTTTGCTACAACACCCAAGCTTACGCTGTGGCCATGCGTCCTCCGCGCGCAGACGGAACACGTGCCACCCTGTGCGACACGCCTGTCCCCACATCGGCTCACCATGATCATCCGGTAAATGTCCTTGCAGTCTTCTAAAGTGGCAGCGCGGATTGTGTAATCCATGTCACCGTAGTTCGTTTGCGCTCCGCGATCCCACGCAAGAATCGGTTCAGTGAGTCGTCTTTAAAAATCGATAAATCTGATGAGTGGTCTCGCTGGATTTAGCCCAATTCTACGATTCACAACCTCCACCGACCGCTCTCGGACTAAACAGCGCCACTCCTTCGCACTGTGATGACTATGGGAATAGAAGAAAACATTTGAATGCTGATTTAGTATTACAACTTAAGACGACCTAGAAAATTAAAATTAAATATATGTTTATCGCAGTAAAAATGCTTCATTTTGCTATCAAGAATGTGAGTGATACCGTTGAGCAATCAATTAAAACGTGGTCTAGCTGGATGGTTTGCTGTACCGCACAATACATATATGTTTTATAACATGCATAAGGACACGCATATTTATATGTTGCTTACAACTTATTTGTATTGACCAGCAGGCCTATCTGTTAACTGGAACTTTGGTTCCTTGTGTCAGTGATAGTTTATGAAAAAAGCCGGTTTTAAAAAATCTGAGATTATTTTACGCAACGTGCTTTCTGTGAGGATATGGCATTTGGAAAACTTGCATTCTCTGATTGATTACTTAATTATTTTACCTATTGGAATGATTCACCATAGTTGTGAGATTGATAAACACTTTAATCCAGGCGGAACTTCGATGTTCTACATTGAAATCTTAGTCGGTATATAAAACCTAATAGGTCAGTTGTGCAAATGCACATTTTCCACAGTTCCGAACTTTTTAATTAACTGGTGGAAGGGGTAAACTGGGGACATGTTTCCTTGCATTATTTCATATAAAACCCCCAACTAAATGTTCATCTCCAAGGCAAAAAAGCAACACAATAGACAAACTATTCAAAACTTAAGAAATAAGTCAAGAACTTGAAAACACAATATTTATCATACTTTAGCAGACCACTATACCATAAAAATAAACTCGAGTTCAATATTAAAAAGTCCAATATACCTGAGACAAACAGAACTGCACCATAAACAGATGAGGTGTGATTTTAAGATAAAAATAGAACAGAACAAGAATTGTTGCTAAAAATAGCCAGTAATGCGCTACAGAAACCAAGCATTGAGGTTTGGTGGGTGGGAGAGGAAATTAGTGGGACTACACCCATAGCGATCTGTCTCCAAACCATGTGCTGTGAAAATAAGACCTGGCCTGGATTATGGATGGGGGTTCTCCGCTGGATAAAGCTCTTTTTGTTCGTTGTAACCGCTAGCAAATAATAATTTCCCCAGTCGTCGGACGGTGACGCTACACCGCTCGCGTTTACGCACGAGCCGCTTTCACTGCCCGAGTGGCACCAAATCAAGCTATAAACGACACTAAAAGCAACTTACGAAACAGCCCACGGGACGTTAATTTAAAAGTCGACAACACTTATGAGCATAGTTCACAAAAATTGTGAGTTATTAATTAACCTAATACAAACTACACCCTAAAGCCAAAAAGTTGCTATATAAAATAGATAGATAGATAGATAGATAGATAGATAGATAGATAGATAGATAGATAGATAGATAGATAGATAGATAGATAGATAGATAGATAGATGAAATGTTATATAGCTTCAAACATCTAACAGCCCAAACTCTGTCAAACTGAAGTCAATACAGGGACGTGAACTAGCAACCTTCCGGTTTCTTTAACGAGATGGTTTCTCAGTTCTGCGGAGAAAACAGACGTTGTATCCGACAGTTAATCAAAATGGCGAGCGGGTGCTTTTGGGAATTATAACATCTGTGAGTGAGAATTCTTCTCTAGCATAATGCGGCTGAGAAACGTCACCGCAGTGAAACAGCTGAACGTTTCCCTGCGACCGGGCTGCATAGGAAGCTGCCCCCTTTCCTGTTTAGTCTATGACATCATTCGCGGCTGAAGAGAAGAGCTGCTTCTTCTCCTCATGTTCTGACATAGTTAATCTACGGCAACCCCAGAAACCGAATATATCTGCGTGTAATGTACATCACCATATTAATGGTAGAATTTTTTTGTACCGATGTTTGATTTTAATTATTACTTGCATGAATTCATGAAATGCGGTAGGGTGGAATCGAGCTGTAGTCTTATTTAATCTGTGTGTGTGTGTGTGTGTGGGTGGGTGTGTAGACACGCACACATATATATAAGCATACATACACGATAGGTTTATATTTGTTTTGTCCGTTTATTGCTTTAACGCCTTTTTTAAAAGAATCCAGATTCGTTTATTAATATGAAAGTGACTGACGTGTTTCCTCAAATGCATCCAAGGCAGAATGTCGTATTTGCGTTTCTTTTCAGCTCGTTTATACTCCCTGGCTCGAAAGTCAAATTTTAAATGTGTCAGTAACTCATCGGGGTGAAACAATTATTACATATGACTGAGCTGTATTTAACTTAACTAGTACACACGTTTTTTTAACATTATAATTTAGAATTTCCCACGGTATTAATAAAAATCTAGATCATCAATCGAAAATTTGTTCATCGAGGCAGTGACGCAAATTACAACAGTATTTTGAGATGTTTAACTTGGGATCCAACTGAGGAAAGATTCGGCAAAAATGCGTTATTTTCACCATATTTGGAAATCTGCAGTTCTTCGTCAATGCTTTTTTCCGGCTAAAATAGACCAACTGGTCTGGCACTGTCTAACCATCCTGGTCCAGACTTGGCAGCGAGTGGCAGTCATGTGACTCAGAAGACTGGACACCGCCTACTACACAGCACCCGGAATATGTTGAGCTTAATGCAACACCGAACGTATACGCTTTAGCTAATCATTGCATTTAGACGTCGGCGAAAAGTACTTGAGTTATCAAACGGAATGATGACTGTACACAAAAGACGACGGTTACCTGACTAAAACAACTCCCCATTCTCGCCATTTCCAGTAATCGCCAGTAACCGGAATTGGCAAGTAGTTATGCGGGAAGCATATCCTGGGGGGGGGCGTTTTCTCCTTCGCTTTTACTTTAAGTTCAAAGTTGTTGCTTTGGCCAGAAGCCAAAAAGGAGCTGTGAATACACTGAAAATAAATCAAGGACAAAATAACAGACTAGGGGGATTTATATTTCCTAAAGTGATTCTTCCATTGTCCTTTTCTTGATAAGAACTTTTACTGGAATTCATAAATGCAGTGAACTCCGGGAATTCTAAGGAGCCCCTGCAACCACACAAACAAGACAAAGTTGAAACGAGGCCGTTTATCTTTGTCTTCAAGCAAAGCTTAAATACGTAACAATGATCAGTTTGCTGTACTAAGTGATTCTGTGTATTTTCGGCTGGAGGTGACTAGACATTTTAGCTTCTGTAACTTAACCTGCAGTGCAGTGTGCTGCCAATCAAATGGTTGTGGGTTTGAATCCCAGGTGTGCATAATCATAACCCTTCTCTGTACTGTAGGTCACTTTGGATAAACACATGAGATAAATAAATGTAACCAGTTGCCAGCTGCAGAGGGCCTGGGGGGGGAGGGGGGAATGGAAACAGCACCTCGTTTGCACACATCAGATACAATCTATTCTCTTACATTTCCATTTATTTGCTATGTGCTCAAGGAGCTGACTGTTGGGAGGAGGCAGGGTGGGGTAGTATCTGGGGCAATTCACAAGAGGCTAGCGATCACTGTCGTGTTTGTTCAGGGGTGCCAGGTCCCGGGCCAAACTGAAATTACACAGGATGTACTGTTCTGCATTAGAC
This sequence comes from Brienomyrus brachyistius, assembly GCF_023856365.1. Taxonomy (NCBI): domain Eukaryota; kingdom Metazoa; phylum Chordata; class Actinopteri; order Osteoglossiformes; family Mormyridae; genus Brienomyrus; species Brienomyrus brachyistius. The sequence continues at coordinate 26,975,780 of NC_064542.1, read as the reverse complement.
ACTCACATATGTTAACATTTACTGCAGTTTCGCCAGCCAACCTAAACTTTAAACACCACCAATTAAATAAGATTTTTTTTTTTGCCAGAAAGTAGACAAGCCGTGTGTGATTGATGCTGGCTGGAAACTAGCCAACATTTTCCTGAGGCTCAGCTAATTCTTAATTGAAACGACCCCAGCTAGAAGAGCAAGTCGATCCTACGGGTGACAATGGTGACCATCTAGAGCGCCCTCTTCTGGAGGGGGGGATGCGGATTTAGCAGTACGCCAGTGTCACCAAACTTCAATGAATCATATCTCGGGTGTACCACACTGATTTTGCTTGGCTTGCCAGTAACTTCAGCAAGAGCTCTAGGTGTAGAAGAAGTTTGCAAAAGTCGGCTGTAAGTGGTCATGAAGATTTCTGAAGGCACTGGGTTGCTTAGGTGGACTGGTATCTGTTGCATTGGTCCTTTGGTTTAGGTCAGACATTGGATAAATACCCCAGTGCGTCCTGTCAATATCTGACGCCTTCTTGTTGAATTTGGTAATCGCGGAAAACATAGGTTAACCTCATCAGCACAAACGGACTCCTGTTGCATTTTTTTTGGATCTGCGCCTAACGTGATGTCCCGGACACACTGTCCCGGTGTCATGTTGCTGCTACGCAGATCTCTGCTGGATTACTGTACATTGGGGAGATCCCTCACCTTGGCTTAGGAGAGAAGCCTTAATTTAAGCCAGGAAATTCATTAGTCTATACATTAATTTTAAGTACAACTGAACAGAAATACAGGAAATTTGTGAAAAGAGTGCCGAATGTTCAAATAATTTATTTATGTTGTAAACATACCCTGCTTACCCTATATAATGAATAAATCTATTCAGGAAAACCATTATGCTAAAGGTTTAGGGGGAAAATTGTAAATATCACATAAAACAACCCAATAATAACATTTACTGTCACGTTTATTTTTACCTGCCATCGAAATATTAGTATGAAACGGCAAGGGAATTTGAACAATCTGAATCTGATATAAAGAAAAGGGTTCCGCTTATTCTATAAAGTATAAACTTATTGCATTAGAGATATATGACGCCATAGTCTTTCGGTACAAGTAAGATGATGACACTATTCGATGCGTATGTGTAGTTTCTTTTAAAAAATCATTTTTTACAGCTCACCTGATTATCATATGCTGTCGTAATTCGCCGCCTCCCTCCATCCCGACGCGCACTACGTAACTCGGGGGCGCGCACAATCCGTACAAAAGCGGCGCGGGAGTAACAAGTCACGCCAGTCAAGTTTGTAGTAGTTCAACAAGCACCGCTTCTCACCATCACGGCACTAGTGCACGGCGAGCACGTCCGTGGATCCGTATATCACAGTTCGTTTGATGGAGCACTAAAACTGGCCTCTTTCATGCGTTGTACGTCTACGACGTGTTATTTTGTGCTGGTTTTCCAACACAGATTTCTGATCAAGATTGAGCGCACCTTCTCCCCCCCCCCACATCAAACACCAGTACGGACATTGTCTTACTGTTATTTCGAGGTCTGAAACAGGATTCACAGAACAAACGGGGAAGCACTGGATCTAATACATTTCAAGAAGGACATTGCAGGAAAGAACCGCTCCGAGGTAGGTTACTTTGTAAAGTTACCGTTTGCTATACTGTGCAATGATTTCACATCGGTTTTAAGCAACCGAAACATCTAGGATTACTTGTTGTATCACGAAGATAATTTATAGCATTTAAAAGTGGTTTGATCTGCTTACCTTACTAGATGGTGTGATATGTATATATTTTAACTAGATACAGTTAATAGATTAATATATTTTAATTAAAAAACAGACCTATTATAAGAGACGGTGATGCCCCATTGTTTCACATGGCCAACGCGTTTTGTATCGTCCTCTGACGCCACTAACGCAATTAAGACACAGTGTCGGATGTTTCCTGGGTTTAGTTAACTGAAAGCCGGTTGTGTGGTCTTGGTAATTATTTTACCCACTTTGTAGCGGATTCAGGGTTTTTACACTTCGAATCAACCGGTAATGAAACGAAAACGAAGATGGTGGGCAAACGTCATATAGCGCATCTTAAAGTTTATTATTATCAAAATGTTTTTGCTATGTGATCGGTGGCTGTTAACGTCCGTGTTAAGGTAAACATTTTCCTTATTTAGTTCACATTTTAAAACGCATGAAAACCAGTTAACGTGTTTTATATCCATCGGTACGATTTAATCCGCACCATCTTTAATGCCGTGCCACGTATTTAAATAATCCGGTTTTTGACTTGAGACCCTCTGATGTCAGCCTGTGTAGATTGCAGAAGAGAAATCTGCAAATATACTGAAGTCGTTTATTAGTGGAAAAAGTCTTTCTATCGGATTTATTATTAGTTGCAGTTGGATTTCAATTTAAATCAACACCCGGTTAGGTCATTTCTATCGAACACATTTGTCTTGTGACAGTTTGTAGTCTGGAATTCCATTTTGATACAATAGCAGGAAATAGCATGTTCTGCCTGGTGGGAATAACGTAATCATGTTGCAATCTGCAATAGTCTTACAAACTAGCCAGAATCCAGTGGAAATCGTAACATAATATTGGTCACAGTACCTAAAATTAACTTCAGTGATGTCATTCTCACATGTCAAATGTCAAAGAATGACATATGATGAAATACCGATTTTATATCTTCCAAAAATACACTAGCCCACACGTTTTAAAGTTGTCACAAGAAGTCTTAGTCTGTCTTGTGATAATTCACGACCTGTCATCTGTGTCACGGAGGAATTTCCAGGTCGTGTGTCAGTGTTTTCCGAACCGTTTAGCTGTTCTGTGCACCTCTCTGTGTCTCTGTGTCTGTGCCGGGTTTGTTTGTGTTAGATGCTCAAAGCAAACTATTGTTTTGAGACAGGGGGGGGGGTGCAAAGCTGTTTCCTGAAGGGAGAGAAGGTACAGCAAGGCGCCATGGACCAGTCGGCGGCATTTTGTCAAAGCGAAGTCTGGGCCAGTGGGGAGGTCGAGAGAATTGGACTGTGAAGAGAGAAAGGGGTGTAGGATATAGACCACAACACAGCTATTGTTTGGCTGTGTGTGCATATTGTACCAGAAATCTGTTGGAGTCAAAGGATCAGCAAAGTTGTCAACAGGTGAAATTCCCACAGCAGGTCTGTGGCATGAAATGCAAACGTACCATTTTCCAGGTTATAATCTTTACTGCATGTGAAGTCCAGCATGAGATGGTCCCCCCCCCTGTGGGGTGCAGCATTTACACTACAATTCTTGTGGATTTTGGGGTTTCATAGTAACTTAAACAGCAGCTCTAGCTGTAGAGGAAGTTTACTGAAGTTGGCTGTAAGTGGTGATGAAGAATTTCGGTGGTACTGGACTGCCTTTGCGGATTGGTTTCCGCTGCGCTCGTGCACTGGTTTAGATCAGACACTGGAAAAAACCCCCCCCCCCCCCCCTCCCAAAAGAGGGGCTGTACTCCCTGGTAATATCTAATAGTTTCTTGCTTTGGTTGCTGGAAATGTAGGTTGACTGACTCCTGTAGTGTTTTTGGCATCGGTGCGTGACCTGATGTTCAGACTGTCTGTCCCGGGGTCATGTTGCTGTTGTCCTGGATAATGCTACCGAACAGGAGATCCTTCAGCTTACCTTAGGAGAGAGCTTTCACCTGTCTGGACTAAACAATTTAGTCCTTCATGTTTTTCGTATCTTCTGCTATTTTGGGGTATCAGGCTCTAAATTATATTCTTGAACCTGCAGTATCCTGGCTCTGTTGTCCCTGTATTGAGATCGAATCCCCAGTTTGTCACTGAATGCCCTGGAATCTCTCCATGCCCTGATAGAACCTCTGTGTGCAGGAGAGGTGAATGCAGCTCCAGGGGAGGCAGGGATCAGCACGGGCGAAGCAGCAGACCAGCAGCGGGAAGACCGTCCCGGAGCCCATCATGGCCCTGAGCGCCTTCCACCTGATGCAAACGTTGAAGAATTCCCCTGCTGCCATCCGCCGGCGGCTGAGGCGTGACCGCACTGAGAGCCTTTCCCACGGGGACCCGCTCTTCAAGGTCTACTACCTTGGCACGGAGAAGATCTTCTCCCTGGACCTGCAGCAGGCCCAGGATGCCATAAGCCGGCTTCTGGAGGGCGCCCCCGGCAGGCCGAGCAAGGAGCATGCGCTGGTGGTGCGGCAGCGCTACGTGGAGGTGAAGGAGATCAGCACAGGCCGCCAGCTCACCAAGACCTTCTTGCAGGACATCGCGTACTGCGCTGCTGACTCCATCCACCCCAACGTCTTCATCTACATCTGCAAGCAGCGTGGACAGCAGCTGCACTGCCGCGTGTTCTGGTGCAGCCGCGCAGAGCGGGCCCGCGACCTCACTGCTTGCCTGGCCCACTCATTCCAACGGGCGTTCAGCGACTGGCAGGACGCTGTGGCGGTCCCCACCCCGGTGGAGGCGCTGCCTGTGCTAGAGGAGCGACCCAGCACACCTTCACCACCGTCACGGAGCCTGACTCTGCCTGCCAGCCTGGGGAAAGGTGAGTGAGTGACCAGTGTAGTGTGGCTATAAGCGGAAGGTTGTCAGTTCAAGTCCCACATGGGGGTTAAGCTTGTTGGAGCTTAACCTGAAGGTTCAGCCGAAAAGGTTCTGGGTTCAATCCCCCCTTATAAGGTGTTATTCACCTTATAGTAAAAGCCCTTGAGGAAATTCGGTTCTTTTCGATTTTATTTATCTAGTGCATTCTCGCAACATTACATTGTCTCAAAGCGCTTTAGATTGTCCCCACCCAAAGCCCCCAGTGAGTAAGTTAGAGTGACAGTGGTAAGGAAAAACTCCCTCATAGAAAGTAACCTGGGGAGGAACCAGACTGAAAGGGGGAGCCCACCCTCCAGGGGCCGGCAGATGAAGTCTGTAATGAAACATTACATTTTATATATTGCAACGACTGAGACCCTTCTTAGAATTTCCTCCAGTTGTAGATTCTTCGAAATAATCTCCTTTCGCTTCGGCGATAGCATCCTTTCAACCGGTTTCCAGATGTAGCCACCTGGAGTGCTTCTCCAACAGTCCTGAAGGAATTTCCACAAGTTGGCTGTCTTGCTCTTACTCATCGATCGAGATCATCCCAAACTTGTTCTATAGGGTTTAGGTGGGGGGTTGACTGGTAGTGTGTGTGTGTGTGTGTGTGTGTGTGTGTGTGTGTGTGTGTGTGTGTGTGTGTGTTTCTCTACACTGGTTGCTTTCATCGTGAGCAAGATGGGGAATGAAACTACCCAACTTCTCCACAGGGATGAATGAAGCACCTGTATTCTGCGTGGTTATGTGCTGAACTCACTGTTTTGCTTTTGCTTATGAGATGCCATTTTCCCACATGTCTACCTCTCTCATCGTTGCAGTTCGCTGGAGGAAGAGGAGCTCCTTGTCTACAAGCCCTTTGAGAGCCATTCTGAGGAGAAGCTCCGAAGGTTCTGATAGCCGGGTCTGGCCCTGAGGCACTGTTGAGTCCACACTTCGCGCAGACTGATTCTGCAAGAGCGACCTAGAAATTTCACGCTTCTCCTACAGGCTTTCTTGGGACACCAAGGGGTCTGTGTTTTCGTGGGTCCAAAGTGTGGTGTGATTGGCCCCCATCGTTACCTTCCGGTCAGGGTGTGTGTGTGTGTGTGTCTGAAGTTTGGATGACAACCTGTTGAGTGGCGCTGATGACCGGAGGCTTTTCTGATGGGTCTGCCAGAGCTTGGAAAGATCTGGAGTATCTTCTGAGTCTCTCCAGCCGTTGCTTGTTGTCAGGCTGGTCTGGGAAGTTCTTAACGAGTCAGATGGATTGTTTTGCGAGTTTTGGGTTCCTGGGGGTTGGGTTATGTGGTGTGGGAGGGTGGGGGTCAGTAGCAGGATTGTAATGATTATCCAGTCATGCCAAATGAAGGGGAGGGGGGGGATTAATGGTGTTTTGGAAGGTTGGTATTTAAGGACTGCTTTTTGAAATAGTCAGTTTGTTTACAGTTTCAGTGAAATGGTTCACAAGCTCTGCTGCATCTGATCTGCAGTGCAGTGTTACATGATACAGAATATTTCAAATGTTTCTGGTCGTTGCATGAGAAAATGAGGTCAGTGTCTCAAGTTGTTTTATGCCACCCCCCCCCCATTATGTCTGTACTCCATTTTTAACTGCCTGTATCCCCCCCCCCCCAACCTGGAATGTACACACTGTTCTGATCAAGCACATCCTCAGTCTGGAAGCCTTTGTGATCCCCCTGGGTGTGATGCTCACGTGTGTCTTTCTGTTTTATTCCTGTAGGACGGTATCAGTCACACACCGCTGACATTAGCCGTTAACACTGCAGCGTCCGTGTCTTTTATAGGCGTCGCTATAAACTTCAAAATTACTGCACATTTTTTACAGTCAGAGGAGTTTATCTCCTTCTGTGCCAAAAAGTTAATTGAGATTGTTTTATGATTAATTTTAACGTATTAATTTACTAATATGCACTGTATGTATTCTGGACTACAAGTTGCAACTTTTGTTGCCTGTGTTTTTAACCTTTAAAATGTTTCTGTATTCTATTTATGCCTATTTAATAAAATTTATTATGAACTTTTCTTATATCATCGTTCTTTTTTCCTTGTTCCCCTTCAGTTTTTTTTGTTGCGTTTTCCCCTCTGACCGTGTCTGTGGTCTTGCAGTGAATATAGCACACTTAGGCTTAAAACAAATCGGCTTTAATTTTTGGTCTTGAATGGGAAGCCAGAAATGGTTGTCAGGCACATGAATTTTTCTTTGCCCACATAAATGTTTTATTGTGACTGAATGCTGTCATGGCAGCTGGATGCTGTTCTCTGTACTCTGCTACAGACACACTATACTCAGGATGCTGATACGTGCTGGTGGACGGTGACCCCGCCCCTCACAGGCTATTGGCTGGAGGCTGACGCGGTCCCTCGATGCTGTTGCACCTCCCACAGACTCCTAACGTGCAATCTCCTCAGGACGTCCACCTCCTCCATGACTAAGGGAAAGCAGATGGAGAGCCTCGTCATGGTCTTCCAAGGCTTTCGGCGCATGGTGTGACTCTTGGCATCGATCCATCCCTTCCAGCATCCAACAGCTTTCACTAACAGCATCCGGTGCCTTTACATTTCTCGGGGGTTTGAGTGGGTGGTCCGTGACGGCATCCTACCCAGCCTGTTCTCCAGCCGTCTGCCCTGTACTCGATACAGACCCCCGACTCACCACAACGCTATACAGGATAAGCGGTCTGGAAGATAGGTGCCCATCAATCGGCTTACAGCTAGGATGATGGATCTCCCAAAGGCTATCCCCCTCGCTCACAGACCCACAATGCTGCAATTAAGTTCTATTAAAAATGAGTACCTACTGCTTAAACTTGTGATACATTTGGAGATTGACCTGTGATAAGAACTATAATCAACTGCTTGCTTGTGTGTGAAAGAATGTTACTTAGGTGTATCAGAAGCGGTAATATCTACTGAGGTAGCACAGTGATGTGACACTGTTGGTATGATGCTATACACATTCTTTCATTATCCTGACTGGTAAAGGCCTTTCTGTACAAGCCACGCCCTCCTGCCACCCAATCAGCATCCTCGTCGTTCTCTTTCACCTCCAAATACCTGACATCCATCACCCAGTACGCATCATCCTTGGTAATAAAAAAAAATGTGGTGGGCTGTCGCATAAATGCAATAGAAAAAAAACATCTCCCGTACTCGCTGAAACACTGACACATATTGCTCGTGCAGTAGCACAAGAGATAAGGCGGGTGAAGGTTGCCACCGTGTGGGTGACTGTGGTATTGTCACGGTCCGGCCCAACCCACCTTTGTCGTAGTATGGCTGGTCCCTAGAGCTGTGGATGAGGAGCATCTCCAGGAAGTTAATGATGGCACCAGAAACTAGGAATCTTTCCTGGAGGGAAAGGGTTTGGAGGTAGCACATGTCCAAAGAGAAGGGGTTGACAGGAGGGGGTACGGTGCATAGGCCAACTAACTCACTCACAATGTCCCACCCCCTTGTACCTGCATGGGAAAAACATATTGATCTATCAGTATAATATTTACTGTAATGTTTACATGTTTTAATGGACCATTACTGTCAATCTGAAACCTAATATTTGTTACTCTATTTGTAATAAATAATAATTCAGGGTATTTGGTAATAATACCACAAAAAAACACAACCTTGTGAGCACCAGTCTGTGATGGATTTGAGCTTCATCGGTGTGTCTCTGACCAGCGAATCAGTGCCCCCGATGTTGACCAGTCGTTCGTGATTGGACCGTATCCACGCATAAGGTCGGCCATATTTAGCGTAGCCGGCCAGCAGGAAAAGGGTGCAGTTCATTTCCTGTGTGCGGCAAACAGCGGGCAGGGAGTCACCGGCAGACAAGCTGAACAGCCCAAGGCTACATAAAAAGATCAGTAGGACGTCACTTACAGGCACGGCAATCTCCCTCTCACTGGGCGAGGCTGGGAGAAGATGGGCCTCATCATTCCTGAGCCCAGAAAAGCCAGACAAAACCAGCTAAAAGTCATTTGTCATTTTACTTCACTATGATAAAAATCGACATATCTAATGCATGTACTGCCCAGTACTCTATGCCAGCGTTTCTGAAACTATGGGCTGCGGACCAGTGTTGGTCCACTGAGCATCACTTCTGCACCAATCAAAATTCAGTCAGATCAGGTCAGGTATAATAATAATAAGAATAACAATACTTACTTACTTACTTACTTACTCACTCATTTATCTGTCTGTCTGTCTGTCTATCTATCTATCTATCTATCTATCTATCTATCTATCTATCTATCTATCTATCTATCTATCTGTCTGTCTGTCTGTCTGTCTGTCTGTCTGTCTGTCTGTCTATCTATCTATCTGTCTGTCTGTCTGTCTGTCTGTCTGTCTGTCTATGCATCTGCGGGGGGAGGGGGGCGAGGGGTGGGGGCAGTCATTTATGCAGGGCCCTGCAGCCCCAAAGCCTGACATGACTGGTCCCCAGCACAAATAAGTTTGAGAACCGCTGCTCTATGCAATCCTTACATATAACACCTAAGGTCTTCGGCATGTCTGTGTCCCTTGTGCCTCATGTTCTCTCTACAAAAAAAGCCTCTGAACATTTCATGATAAATACTGAGGGAAATATGACTCTATCTGTGGTTTGTCATCAAACACTGGACATCCCATCGCCTTCATGCACCCAGAGCGGTTCTCAGGGAAACCAGAAGATTAGCAGCAATGGCTGTGTTCCTTCATTGGATTTTAAGAACCACCCGTTCCAGCCTCCTGTGGGGTCACCATGCTCTCCTACGTTTACTGCTTTGCTGACAATAAAGCATCTACCACACGGCATATACTTTACACAGCCTTCCGGTCACCTGCTGCTCTGCTGGTGAGGTGCCTGTGGGGGTGGGTCTCCAGGGGGGGGAGTCCCAGCATCACTGCTGCTGCTGTCAGAGCTTGGGCTGGTGAGGGAGGAAGCAGCAGATACTGGGAAACCAGGAGAAAACCATCCCTGGAAGTAAGAAGCAAACAGCCTGAGCACTGGGATCGCAGCTTTTGACAGTTTCACTCAGATAAAATAATAATTCCCTTAATCAAAATGTTCCTGTTTACTTAATGTGGGCACACACTTTGTCCTCATTGGATAAAACTATTCACACAATCCAGATGCTCACCTGGTCTTCATTTACCACAGTCAATAAAAGTTCCTCTCTTCCTCTGAGCCATGGCTGGAAATAACGGAAGCCCTGCAGAGAAACAGATGGAATTTTATTTACAGGATGGGTTCGCCTGTGCAGGAAGGAGATACCAAACGAGAGATATCAAATGAAACTTCAATAACCACAGGCTTACTTGTTTTTATGTTTTTTAGTACAATCCATACTTATTTATCGATCTGCAGACTAGTCAAAGCAGAGCACTTCTGCTCTTGTGTGGCTGGGATTTGATGTGATTTTCTGGATGGGATCCAGTCAAAACCTTTCGCCATCAACCATCAATATTGGGGTGATGATGGAGAGATGAGGTATAAATGCATCTCTAGGTTAAATTCCAGCGAAATTTGCCCACCATTAATCAACAAATGAATTTTCAAAATAAGATCAAACCTACCGATCCGAAGGATAAATTCTGGAAAGATCTGGCGGCACCCCCACACCCCCGGGAAGACTAGAGTCTAAATGCACCGCCTTGGACCACCCGGCCACGAGACCACAACCATAATAAATCTTCCATAGCACGTCACAGCCACCTATTACAATAAGTAATTTACTCAAAAGAGGACGTCAAAATAAATATGTATATATTGTACCTGCAGGGAGCCCAGTATTGCCAGGTCAGATAGAAAGTGATTTAGTCTCTTCCTCAGCTCCTTCTCCCGCTTCTGTCTCATCACGAAAGCAAAAAGGCGAAACTCAGAGCGACCCTTCATTGCATTTCCATCTCACGCAGAATCATCGTTATTGGTAGAAAAATTAACGCTTCTATCCGTGCGACAAATAAATCCATTTTTAATCAAAGCATTCTGAAAATTTCAGGAAGAAGAACATTATTAAAGCCTTCCATCATCTGCAGTCTCCTAGCAACTGAGAGCCATGGGATCGCTGTCGAGTAATATTACAACACGAAATAAAATGTTACAAACTCTTATATTTCTGAATAAGATATATGTTTAAAATGAATCGTAGATTGCTTCCTCAGGGGTACCTTTATCAACACTTATGACTATGTTGTATTCATTCACATTAATAATTGCATATATTTTTATACTTGATAAACTTACATTAACGGCAGTCATATCCTTATAAAGATAAATATATCACTACCATCCGTTTTTAATAATTGGCAGTCCGCTCCAATGCACCGCTCCTCGGTTTTGCCTTATTTCCACGATCCTCCCCGTTTCTGTTCTTAACCTGTTAGTAGCCTATCGCGTCTTATTCGCCCATGATGTCATCATTACCTTAAGAATATTTATATTCCTCAATGTATCCTGTACCTCGATTTTGTTTCTACTGGCTGACCACCTTCCACAGAAATGGCTGAAGTGGGGGATCATCTACATAGTGCGTCGTTCTAGAAAAACGCAAAAGCAGAAAACAGCAGCAGCAGCAGCAACAACTATTATTATTTATTGTTGTTGTTATGCACTTAAATATAAAGAGAAACGTTAAAGTGATGTGCGTGCTTACATGTCTACATAGCCCTAGTTAATCTTGTAATAACTAGATATTTAGAGAAAATAAAAAAATCGCCTAAAGTTATTATACATTAATAATTATATGTAGGCCCATTAAATTCTTTGATTACTACCAATAAATCAGAAAAAAACTAATCTGTAAACCCTAGTTCCAGCAAATAAATTTGGGCGGGGATATCTATTAATTAATGACCTAAACATGGATGTTAACCGCTGAAGTCAGAAACTGCTAGGATGGCGATAAGCAATTACCTGCCAGGTGTTTCGGTCTGTTTAACCACAGAAATGGCGTCGATAATTAAATCCGTCCCACTTTGTTTTTGGCAAATTAAAAAGAAATCCTAAAGTAAACTTTAAATGGTTTCTCAGATGAGATATTCATTGGCCAACACAATACCCCATATTATTAAAATACCTCCTAAAAAGCGCACATGGTAAGTTTATTTAGAACTGCATCCAAATTATTCATTCTAAATTGTCTCAGTTTTTAGTGAAAATTTTAGGGGTGGGTCGTACTGCACTGGGTTATACTATTGTGTAGATTAAAGCTAAAATCAATGGATTATTTCTTTAATAAACCCGGCAGATGTTAACGTTTAAACTATATATTTTTTAAATTAAGCTTTTATTAACGTGTTGTCAGTGTTGTACAGTTTTTAAAGTACATATAACAGTCTCATTAGGGTGAGACCAAGGCTCTTAACTAAATTAGGGAATTCGTCCCATTTGATAGTCTTGGATTTAGTTGCTACAGTCATATGTTTTAAACTTTGCGGATTTTTATCCTCCAGTGTGGTGTTGCTTTGCATCTTACAAATCTCTGTTTCCACAGTCATTCCAGCTGGTAAGTTTTCTCTGATCTTCGTCAATCAAATGCTGCACAGCCGCACATACTTCACTGGTTCTCATTTTATTTTTCCTTTTTTTTCTGTCAAGGAATGTTCAAGATGGCGTGTCATGATCGCCATTTCTGGCTTAACGTTCAGTCGCAGTTTCTTGGCCAAACGACTCGCTTAGGCTTTGAAGGTTAGTTTACGTATCTTCCTGAATCGGGGCTCGGTCTGCTATAATGACACAAATGATCATTTGCTATCTGGATGAAAATAATTACAGTTTTTGTATTATAGTTCTCTAGTGACTTATTAGCAGCTTCCATATGCTAAAAGGCTACTCTCACCCTGTAATTCCTCTGTTTCTGGTGTATGTATCAGAAAACCATTACTCATTCACTAAATGTTATTCTCACCCTTGAGTGTTTTTTTTTTTTTTTTGATAATGTGCCCAATATGCATATGCAGGGCTTTAATGCATCTCTGTACTAGACAGCAGTGGCGTTCACTACCTGCCTATCGAGCGAGCCGCTGAGTGCGGGTATGGCATCGGGTACAGTGCTGCTGGAGACCTGGTCGTGCGAGCCTCCTTCCTGGCCTGCCATGTGAACAGTAAACTGGGCCAGGTATGGCCATCCATCCCTCCCCTATATACACTTGTTCTATTCTGAAAGCGCGGGCACAAGGCAGGGAATAACCCAGGATGGGGCATCAACCCACCGCTGGGTGCGAACACACACGCACCTATATAACATAATAGAAAATTTGACAATTTAGCAACTCTACCTTTGGGTGTTTTTGGACTTTGGGTAACTCTCTCTGACAGAGGAGTTTTTGAAAGAGGTTCAGTTTATGGAGGTTTGACAGTTGTGGTGCTGAAGAATGAAGATGTAGCTAAGACACTTTCATCTTAGCCCGATATTTACGCTCTCCTCCTAGAAGGGTGCAGAATTCTGGCTGCGTGTCCATGTTGTGAATGAAGATGCTGACAGCAGGGAGGTAGTCTACCCCCTGCTCCTTTCCTGCCCTCTCTTCCAGGCTTGGAACCCCCGTGAGGTGGTCTGTGAGGAGGGTTACATGGAGGTATATTTTTAAGATTGCTTGTATAGCATTCACATCTTTGCCTGTAACAGTGTACTTACTGGTGGTTACTTACTGACTGCACTCTATGAATAAAATCTGGTTCTTCCTATTTGTCCAGGTTTCTGTAACCTGGTGGCTCCCCCATAACAATCACTTAAATAGGGAGGAGGATGTCAGACCTCCTGAGGTATGTATCTTCTAGATAGTAGGTAGTATGGTAGTAATGACACGGCAAATAAGGCTGGTGATGAAAGCTCTAATTTAGAGGAAATGCCATTTAAAAAGGACTTGTGGTGCTCTTATCCTGTTTTGGGGCATGCATTGAGTCCTTTTTCTGAAGACAGCACCATCTAGTGGGGACAGAAAATACAGCAAGCGGTTCATGATGCTTCATTAGCCCATGATGAGCTGTCAATCCCTGAGGCACAGTAGTGCCCCTTCCTGACCCCCTCCCCCCTCCCACCCCCGGCATGTCATCATTTCAGGAGGACGGGCTTAGCCAGGGACAGGTGGCGTTCCATGTCCCACACCAGACTTCGGTAGAAGCCATGTCTGTGAGACAGGCCCATCTCCAGGGTTACCGCATCAATGCCATGGGTGACCGCCTTGTGATGCGCTGTCTCTACTCCTCCCCGCTGTCCTACGTGCTCCAGGTCCCCGAAAGTGTCTCCATCTTCCTTTTTCATGACTTGCATACTGCCTGAGTTTTAGTAATTAGGACCTAGTTAAATATGTTTCCACGTTCAATAAGAATCAAGCGTTTGAAAATGCATTAGTATGGTAGTTTTCAACCCACTCCTCGGGGACCCCCCCCCCCCCCCCCCGATAGTCCAGTGTTGCTCCCTCCCTGCTCCCAGCACAACTGAACCAAATAATCAAGCAATGAAAAACACCAAATACTTGGTACAGTGTAACTGAGGAAGTGGTTGAGAAACACTGCATTAGTGTAAAATGACTAATTGAATAGTGTAGATTTCTCTCTCTAAAAAGAACAGAATAAAAAATTCTGGTGTTCCTTCTCATGTGCATGTGATCCAAACCTATGTGCCTTAACTCCAGGACCATGGGATTGAGGTGGAGGCTGTTAGTGCCACGGTCTTCTACCAGCGGCAGAAAATTCCCCTTCTGGCCAACCTCTCCGTGGCCTGCCCTCTGAGTAGGCCTGCTCTCGCTCATGGCTTTTGTGTAGATTGTTTTTGCTTATGAAATACAATTTTTATGAGAGGTCACGCTCTCCTCGCCATCTTTTTCTGCCAAGGCAGAGCAATGGTGGATGGGGAACATCTATCATGGACATTCCCCCAGATCCTGAGCCCTCTGGTGCAGGGCTGGTTCAGGGACAAGGGCGTGAGGATGGGGGTAGGTGCGAGTCTCCTCAGCGAGTGTCAGATCCTAGAGCGTGGCTATGAAATCGGGTTGCGGCACCATCTTGTGGAGATCCGGATTCCTTTTGGAGCAGAAGGTGGATTCATTAAGGTTTGTTGATGAGAACCGATGCACATGAACCCCCAAATCCTTGTTAAAGCATAGATGGGTGTTTTGTGTGGTGCTGGAGTTGTAAGGGTTGATGTGCCCAAGGAAACTGAGCAGCCTGGGGTTCCCGGGTTCCCAGTGATGCTGAATTTCTTCTCCAGAGCAACATTGTTGACCACAGCTACTCGCAGTCCTTCTCTGTGGACTTGTTCTTCATTCACCAGTGGGAAGAAGGCCACTGGGGGGTGACCCAACATCGCTCCTTCAGATCCTTGAACACCACATATGTTCCACGAAGGCTCGTTCTCATCAACAGTGAGTCTTTGTACCCCCCCCCCCCCTATGAAATCTACCTCCTCCTCTGGACCAGATATGTGCTCTCTCTATTTTATTAGTATTTCATTTATATTAAAAGGTCCCTAATCCCACCCACTTTAAAAATTCCCTCAAATCTTTCCCATTTGTTGCTCTTGACTGGTGTGGAAGACCACAATCATTTCTAGTAAGAAGCTGCCAATATTGTGCTCCACTCCTCTTTGAAAATATTAATGAAGAAGGACATCTTCATGGTGTCCTTGATCTGTCTTTCAGTTTGCATTTCAATGTCGGGTTTGGGGTCAAAGCTCCCAGCTGGTGCTGTGATCCCAGGCTTTGCACACTTAAATATTTTCAAGCTTCAGAGTGATTCGGAGGGTCTCGCATGACTGCTGGTCCTACAGAGTTTTACTATGGACCGAAGATACTAAAAAGTTGTTGTGTTTAGATTAGGTGAGGTTTAGATAAGTTTAGGTTTAGATCAATGTTTCTCAACCCAGTTCTCCGACCCCCACAGGGTCCATATTTTGTTCCCTCCCTTGCTGAGGACCAGATGGGGAGAAACCATTTTAGATGATTTACTGTAACGCAAAAGCGAGTCTTTCCTTAAATGATCCACCATCTTCCCACTGCCAGTCAAGATTGTGTTTCTCAATAAATTACAGTGTAAAAGGTTGGGGTTCACCGTGGGTGGGACGTCAAAGAGCTCTTATGATTCAATGCTTAGGTCTTTTAGTATCTTTGTAAATTAATATTGATTTGTTTTTCTTTTGGCTCCTGCTCAGACACCATTCCGGGACAGGGAATGTTTTCGGTGACCTTTGGAGTGTTCTCTCCAGAAGTGTCCCTACGCAGCGTGGCTGTGCGGGGCGAAGCGCCTCTGAGCTGGGCCCAAGCCCGCAAGTCGGGCCTCCGGGTTTCCCTTATGCCCTTTGCCAATGGCAGCCATGCTTATCAGATCCAGGTGCCCTTCACACACCCCCAGGTGTTCCTGGAGGTGAGGGCCACCTTGACTCTGCACATGCTTCCACAATCTCTGGCACCTTAACAGTTAATGGCTTATAACAGATTAACATGGCTATTGATGCACAAGTGCTAAAATATGGTTGATTTATTAGTGAAACTGTTAACCAGTGGTGTTGTGCCAGTCAATATAGGTAGGCCAGTGCCTACCCAGTATTGTAAAAAAAAAAAAAAAAAATGTGTAAATGAATTATTCAGGCAATGAATAATGACTACATTGACTGCGAATAACATGTCGTTAAGGGTAATCTAGCCAATGAGCAAGCTTCCTCCAGCTGATCGCATCATTCCGGTCTTCCAGTAACTCTACACATCACCGAGTGACGTCGTGACATTCATAACTTGCATCTCAGTGTCAGTAAACAAGGTTAGCTGTTATTAGCTGTTTACAACTGCTAGCCAAGTAAATGTGCTACTACAAGTATACGGAGGCAGCCGAAGTGTTTCTATGTTGTTGTTCCAAAGACATATGCTGTATTAGCCTAAAACTGTCAAAATATATCACTGAAACATCTGCATGGGTAGCTATGTAATCAACGTGTTGGCACAGATATGCAGTGAACCTGCGGTATGAAATTATTAATGTCAGCTAACTTTAGCCAGCAAGGTAGATGGCAGACCGACTCCGTTTGTAATGTAGTGGTTGTTGTTTGTACAAATTGCACTATCCTTCAGTATTTGCTAGCTGGCCACAAACACCAACACAGCCTTCTGCATCTCCACGACATGTATTTTGAACACAACTGGCAAACTACTGTGTGTATCTTATGAGTGACGTTACTTAGCCAGTCATCTAGCTAAATGCATCATTGCTACTGCATACTTCTAGATAACAGCATGATGCACCATGCCAACCATAAATGGTTGTACTTGCATGCTATTTGCAATTAACTTATGCACCAGTAGCTTTTTTTTTTTTTTTTTTTTTTTTTTTTTTTTTGTGCATGTGATTGTTCTGTGCGCCTTGACGGTAACCAGGCCGGTGCAGTTACTTTACACAGGACACATACAGAATCAGACTAGTTATCTACTTGTTGCTACTGTTGAATGTATGACCATCATCATATCAGCGATTACAATTTGTTTTCCTATTGTATTATTTCCAGAATGGTAGAATGCAGACTGGCAATGGACATTTTTTCAAAAATGGCTGGACAGAATGCAAATCACTTAGACAGGACAGAGTTAAATTGTCTTCTGTGTGGTTTGGATGTGATGCCTTCCCTTAAATTTGGTTTGCAAGACGCCCCTGCTGTTAACTATACTGTTTACACGGGGGAAAAAAACTGAATTTCTAGCTGTATGATTGGACACGCTTTCCCCTTTAGTATATCGGTGGAGGTTACAGAAGACACATCCTGGAAATGGTTTTGTCCCTTGACATCCTCCCCAGCAACGTGGCCTTTTTCCACCATGCCACTGTCGTGTGTGACTCACAAGATGCAGGTAGGTCTTCTCATAGCACCATACTCTCCCATCCCATGCTTAATCTAGCCCCTGCCTTAGCTGTTCCCACCCTCTCCCCATCTCAGTTCTGCCCAGGCTTGAGGGCAAGTGCACCGACAAGGGCGTGCTGGTGCTGTTGCATTATGGGAACTTGGGCTCCAAATGGGAGATGTACATCGACGGCCGCAGGATGGACTGGGAGGTGGTGAAGCTGGGGGGATACGTGGTGAATTTGGAGGAGGAGGAGTACTTTAGCGTGGAGCTGTCCATGTACAGCCTGGGTGTGGTTTATGAGGTGAGGCAACAAGATTTAATAACAATGAAGACAATCAGGTACTCAATGAATTTGTTGTACATGGGAGTAGCCAAACTAGACCTTGGTTAATTGGTTTATATGCAACCTCTAAATTGCTAAACTGAAGTCATGAATTTTAAAATGGTGTTTCAGATTCAGTCAGTTAGACACTAGTGTAAAGCCACAGATTTCTGAAGAAAGGGCACCAGTTCACAAGAACCTGGGTCTGGACACCTCATGTTCCAGATTTTTCTCTTTGGTGTTTGTGGAGACTGGCCTCTCTCCCCCTCTCCTCTTCCTCTACTCCCGACGCAGAACATCAGCCTGCAGGGTTTGAAGATCAGGGTGGAAGCGAGTGTAGTGAACGTGGATTCAGAGATTGTGGAGCACACCTTGGTCCAGCAGTGCACCTTCCCAGTCTGGGAGTTTCTGTGTAAATATTACTGTAAACAATTCATTAGACATTCCAAGTCTATATGGCCTATATAGCCCTTCCCCTGCTGTAAATCCATTCACATTTCACTGATTTTTTTTTTCTTTCTTTCTGGAAGCCAATTTCATTTTACTGGAAAATTTGATCATAGGCCTGCCTGAAATACAGTATTTGTTTAATTTCTACTTCCACCACTAGAGGGTGCAAAGTACCATCAAACCACAAGTAAACCTAGGTGACTCTTCATCCCGTTCTTTCTGTTGGCTGCCCCTCAGGTGCTCAGTGATGACTTAGACACATTTCCTTGCAGTGTGCCTCCCAGAAGGCAGGGCAGTAGCGGTGGTGGACACGTCCCGCACCACCCCCCCCGTCAAACCAAATCGGACTGCCCTGCTGGACCTGAGCTGCAGGCCGTCTGCAGCAGACGGGACTCGAGCCCTTTTTAACTTCTCCCTGGATTCGTGTGGCACTAAGACGTCAGTGAGTACCGGGAACCTGCCATTCTATGCACTTGAGGTTTGGTGTTGCGTGTTTAAATGCTTTAGACTTGCTTTCCATTTAAATGAACTATTTACCTGCTGTTCAGACACGACTCCTTCAGCACTCAACCTATCACAACTCGTTATCTAGCTGCGTTTTGTAATTGAGATTTACTTACAACAAAGTTAGTCCTTTTATGTAGTTCTTCCATTATCTTGTGTTTCGCCAAACCATCCATTACACGAGGATCTCTGCTCCACCTGCACCAGATGGAGGGGAATCACCTGGTCTATGAGAATGAAGTGGTGTACATGGAGAGAACTGCCAGGCCCCTCCCACTCATCCACCGGGACACCCACTTTAGGTGAGACTCTCCATATTATAGAAGGAACTGGAAAATGGGGGCACTCATTGGGTTTCTTGGTTTTATCTGAGCCTGTAGACTAAGATCATTTTGATCTGTCATTTCGTCATTGGCCAGTTTTTCCTGCCTACAGACTCATTCTACAGTGTCGTTACCTGGTCAACAGCAGCATCACGATCCACCACCTTCCCACTGCCTTCCCATCCTCAACCAGCAACCACACACACGGGAGCCCTGGATATCTCTGGAGCAAAAAGCCCCCCTCTGGCAGAGGTATGCTGGAGGGAGCGGGGGTGTGTAAGTGGAAGATGCTAATGACATTACTTCTGTCTTCTCTTGCAGCTCAAAGAAGTGTTTTACAACAAAGGATGGCAGATGGATCAGGTTAAGTTTGTTTTTGTGTATTACACCAAGGTTCGACTGGGCTTTTACAATGGATATGGTGCATTTATAATGGCTTATTGTATTTTTACCAAGTGTTCAAAAAGCATTTGAAATTATCAGCCAAATCCACGGCTTCCTGAAATGAAGATTTGCCACATTATTTGGTTTGATCAGTCCTGCAGAAATGTTCATGTGTTAAAGGATGGATCCACCCTGCTTATCCATATGTAGTTTTGACAAAAAATGTTCAGATGCCTTGTATATGTACATCTCTGGGAATATCGTCTTTTCTTACAGTCAAGATGTCCCTGCCCATGGTGTTGATAGTGGGGATGGTGTCCATCTTTCTAGGGATCCTGGCGACGGTCATTTGGCTCAAGGCCTCTTGTCTTTTCAACTCTTGAGTCGCGTCAATAAAACTAATAAAATTCTGCAGCACAAATGCAGAGGTGCCTCATTTTTGGACACAGTGACACAAATATTGGAGTGTTTTGGCACTTTAATGCTTACCATTGTAATTAACAGCGCTTATTTAACCTATTTATAATGGAGAATCCTGCCTATTTATGCCAGAATCCTGCCTGACACATTGTAGCGAAGTTCTAAACATGTGAAATATGTGGTGCCCACAACACATACGGCTAAACCAACTCAATGTGGCTTCGTGAACGGCAGGATGAAATCGTGTGACCTCCCCAATCATCCGATCTAAACATTGCTGAATCTTTACAGGAAGTTCTGGTGAGCACAGTGTGAAGTGAATTTCTACTTCCTTCATCCTCCAGAATGGTCTCTAACGTCACTCCCCCCCCCGTGCAGGACTCGTGTGACAGCATTCCGAAAGGACGGAAGCTTCTCTGAAGGCACAGAGTGGCCCTACGTCTGATTATGTCTCATGATTCACACTGCAAGGCTTGTGGCACTGAATGACAGCTGAATGACAAAACTTTCAAATTTGAAAATTGCAACTAGGTTTGAAGGACAGGGTTTTAACAGAACTACAAACACAAAAAGAAACATACCTTTAAAAAGGTTCACTGTGTAAATCACTTAAAACTAAACTGGAAACTACAATAATACTTCATCTTAAATGTTTCTAAAGTAAAGTAATTTCTCAACCATCAGGCACATACTGTGAAAACTGGAAGACAAGCCCATCCATCATCCATCTATCCATCCATCTCCTATACCCGCTTGTCCTAGGCAGGATCACAAAGATCCAAAGCCTATCCTGTAAGCTAACCAGGGATGGAACACCAACCCATGGCAGGGCACACAGCATTCACAGACATGCACACTTGTGACTATTACGTAACCTATTTTATTTATATACACATATATATATATATATATATATATATATACTTATATATATATATATATTTATTTATATATTTATATATAAAAACCTCCTGACGTCAGTCAGTCGTACAATCGAATACAGGCTATGCCTACAAACCGCAGACCATATAATCATGATGTGAACAAAATATGCTGCATTTCCCTAATTACATTCAGGTAAACGGGAACGGTACGCAGGTGTTCTTTGTATTGCCATTTCATTATCCTTTTAAAAGTCGTTTGGAGGGATGTCCTTCGGTTTAGTTCAGGGGTGGCCAATCTTATCCAGAAAGGGCCGGTGTGAATGCGGATTTTTGGGGTAACCTTTAGGTCGGCTGTTCAAATTATGATATTATCTATATCAAGTGTGTTAAATTAGGGCTGCATCCAAGCTCTGTAGGATAGCATATGTCTAGGAGCAGGGTTGGGAAGCCCTGACTTAATTATACTTTGAAACAGCTTAATCAGATGGTTTAATCCAAATAAGGACTGACAGAAGTGCAGTTAACCTAAACTATTTTAAGGACACTACCAGCTGTAAACAAATTCTGTGGAGAAAAACAGATCAAGGAATGACCAAAAAAAAAATCATTCTCCATTGATTTTTGAACTGCATGAATAGCCAAACCATCGTTTAGAACACACCTCTGTTTCAGTGTGAATTGCAAAATACGATGCACTGAGGATAGCTTAGTCATACTAATAACCACACTTGATGGAATCTGACATAATATGAGGAGACGGGAGAGGCATCTTTGTCCCTTTTCACATCACCACTCTAGTAACACTAAACAACTGCTCAACAAGACTAAAGAATTAAATTGCATGTTTAGCATCCAATTAATACCAGGTTGAAACTGTACAAACACGTTTGCTCACCTAATAAGACTAAAGGTCCAGAAAGTTCTGCGCCTTTGTTTACCCTTAAGTATCCACCCCTATTCCCGCTCCCAGTGAGCCCTGTATTACAGTAATGGTAATATCTATTGTTAGTCATACGATTTTATAGGTTTTTGCAATCAGGGTTAAAATCTCTCTTCTTGTAAGTGTCGTAACAGTTACACTCCTGGTCATGACCAGAGGGTGTAAAATGCAGGGCAAAATAATGGCCTTTCTTAAAATCTGCAAACCACGTCAGGAGCATCACAGACTTCCCATCTCTCCCGCGAACTGACTGCAGCTCCCTGACACTCGTGACCGAACTATATCATGGAAATGAAATCGCCATAACACTTCGAATCAAAGTTGAAAATCAGAAGCAGTTATTATAAAACTCAAAACAATTTGCATAGTTTGCAAGTGTTGGTAATGAAAGGATAAAAACACTGGTATGACTGTACTTGCGCTTTGAGTCCCTCAATCGATTCTGCATAATTGGGAGTCAAACTGCATGATTATCCAACCTATAACAGCTGGAGTCTGCTTGCTAGTTACTGGATAGTAGCAAACTCCCTTTTAACTTTAATCAGTTTGTTGAACTGCTGCTTGCGGGGCACCGTTTCGTTCCAAAAACCAATATAAATATTATCAAGTTTTTGAGATTTCCTAAAAATTGTCTACTGAAACAGGTCTTAAGTGCAAATCAAAGGGCGCTTAAGTTTTTGGAACAGTCACAAAACTGTTACTGACGGGTAAGGCAAAAATGGCATTTTTCAAATCGGTTCAACAAGTTGAATATACGATTTTATATTTTTTAAAAATGTAAACGTAATTGTCTACCACAATACCCCTGTCTATCCCGGTCTAATTGGCTTTCAAGTTTAACCAACAGTACCTTCGCAATAAGCCAGGTCTACATTTCCGCTAACAGTAAACGGTTTAGGTACGTCTCCGATTTGTGGTTTGTAAAATTGGTTTATATATATATATATATATATATATATATATATATATATATATATATATATTCTTCGAATGAACTGACATCTCTTGCGTTTTTCTATGGCCTTCGCTAAGCGCCGTTCCTCGCTCACAGGGTCCGAAGAGCTTTACTGCCGTGAAGGCAACCGCGCCCAGCCACAGCCGGCAAATGGCAGAGCCGACGGTATGCAATGTGTTAAAGGGGCAAAGAAGTGTGCAAAGAAGTATTAAACTAGAGTGAAGAGTATCTGAATTACGACTAACTTAACGTGTTTAGTAGTATTTGATTGCGTATTCTGAAAATGGCATTGCTCGGTGATGAGCAGCAGCTGTCCCGCCTTTCAGTATCTCCATCCTTCTCGGCAGGGATCCCGGCCGCCTGTCCTCCCTGGCGTCTCCTCACGGACCCTGCAGCACCCGTCTTTCCTCTCCCTCTATATGGCTGTCGGGTCCATGCAGTGCAGCTGCCGAGCTCGCAGCCAGAGCTTCCCAGGTAAACTCAGGCAAATTAGACCCACGGCATTGGCTGGTAAATACCCGGGTGGTTAACATGGAGGTGGCAGTAGAACAATTAACCGTTCGTTAGTAAAATTCGGTAATTTAATTTAAGTAACAGGCTGCATGTATAAAGAATGACATTATGGTAAATCTACATTTTATTGTGACTATCAGATCTTATCCTTTATATTTCCATGAAAAACTTTTAGAATCCTCTAAATCCAGCCCTGTTTTTTTCTCCTTTCTTATCCTCTCAGCTCCGGCCATGATTCCCTCCGACTTTTTCTACAATGATCCCATGCAGGCACCAGGAAATCGAATTCCCAACAATGTGGCCCAGCTTGAGGTGAGTGCATCTTCGCACCAGGGTGTGAGAGGGAGCATAACTGTCTCAGGAGAGAGTTCACTCTGGTTGCTGTGTAGACTGAGGCTTGTCCCAACCTGATGTTGATTATGTCCCCAGTTAAAACTGTTACCCCATCACTGAAGTCTGCAGGCGTGTTAGAGGGGCGTTTTGTTGGGGCCCTGAAAATTGGCATTGGGGACCCAGAATCTACCAAGGTCCCCATCATAAATTCTGGCCCCGCTGCATGTCTAACT
Source organism: Brienomyrus brachyistius (assembly GCF_023856365.1). Taxonomy (NCBI): domain Eukaryota; kingdom Metazoa; phylum Chordata; class Actinopteri; order Osteoglossiformes; family Mormyridae; genus Brienomyrus; species Brienomyrus brachyistius. The sequence goes on along the minus strand of NC_064542.1, from coordinate 26,952,137 downwards.
TGTTTCCCCACCAAATGCCATCCCTTATGGGTCCTTAGAAACTTCGCCTCCCTATACACCAAATAGCTCCAGGATATTTGTATAATGGCTCTTGGATGTAAGCAGTATTTGTATAATTTGTTCCTTGAATTGTAGGTTTTTGAATGCTGTCAACTGAACACCCCCGCACCCATCATGTCACCTAGCATCACATCATCTATCAGACCCGATCCCTTTAGAACAGAACCCCACCTAATCAGAGACCTGGGTTCCCAGGTATGGGCCTGGGACCACCTCTGCGCTCCCCAAACTTCTACGCTCGGTCCTACGCTGAGACCGAGGAAGGAGGTCATTCAGCTGTCTGCCGAGGAGGACCAAGCCATCACTAACCTCCTGAAGCTCCATCACGAGTCCATCAGCGAGCCAATTCATGAGAGACCTTGCCAGCCGAGATGGAGCCCTGCCAGGTGTTTGCCAGCCAATCAGGAAGATGATGCTAACATTGACTGCATACCTCAGCTGACAATGACATCGAAAGGGCAATCTGGACGGTGGTCAGACACAGAACTGGAGGCTGCTGATATTCTCCTTACTCTGGATGACGGGGAAGTAGTAATAAAGGAGCCCCGCAGTCTGGCTCAAGGGGACAGTGAAAGTCAAAATGCAGACACTGTGGATCGGTGCTTGTTGATCTCCAGTGGTCTGGGTCCCACCTCTTTAGGGTCACCTCATGTCGACAGTGATGATGTCAATTCAGTATCCAGTGTGGAATATTCTGAGATTGGCCAAGTGGACAGGGTTGCTTGTGGAAGCGCAGAAGAATCTGAGAATTTGGGGGAAATGGACCCGCAGGATGATTTCCACTGTGGAGGGTCCCAGTGGTTGGAAGAATCTAGCAAGCGGCTTCAAAAGTGGCAGGAAGAGGAGCAGTTAGGGCTGAGAATGGGGCTGCGAGAGGAGACTGAGGGGGCTGTCGTGTCTGCTCTGCTCAATCTTTCCCAACGACCACAAGGCCTTCCACCCTCCTAGACTTTCACAGAGGTGTTTGAAGTAGAAGAGTAAAGTTCCGCATCCTATTTTTTCAGTGTACGTGTTATTTAAAAATGTTCTATTACAGTTACTAGTATTTTCACTTCTGTTTTAGGTTTATTTTGTATTTAAACTTGAACAAGTTTTTTAAATATATGGATACTTTTAAAACATGGTTTACTGTTCATAGAGAATATTGACCAAAATGTGCAAAGTTTTTCATTCTTCCTCATTTAAAAAAAAAAAAAAAAAAAAGTTAAACTGGGTTATTTCAACAACGTTAATGTGGTAATTCTTCTTGCCACTTCAGTTAAACACTGACATTAAAATCGGTTCATTCACTAACTACTAGACTTCATTTGTTCTACAGCGCTGTTACCATAGTTAAATGTTTTTTGTTTTGCCAGTGGTTTACCTGCTTACCTGGTTAGTTTAGATGCCTCACATGTGAAGATTCTCCTGGAATGTTTGCTATGTTGTATTTTTGGTATTTCAACAGTAGCACCTTAATAGTTCTGCTTTGACCTCGTGACACTGATGCTTCAGGTTTTGACTGTGGTTATTGGCTTTTACCGGGAACCTTTTACTGATCTCTGGAATGTAAGCCATTGGTGGAATGAGGCAAGGAGTCCTAATAACCTGAACTATTCAGCAGGAAGTTGAGCTATAGTTCACTAATTCCACTTCCCACTTGAGCACTTGGGGTGGCATTGATGGTTGTCTGTGTTTTTTTTTTTTTTTTTTTTTCCTATACTTTTTTTCAAATACTATACTTTAGTACTACAGAAGTTTAAGATGATACAGTTCCTTTCATAGAATCCAAATCGGGACTGATCCATTCCGGTTCACCCACTGTTGAAGTACGGTGTCGCTAAGGCCCAGTCCGTGCTCTTGTCATAACATCTGCAGCTTGGATAAGGCGAAACCGCTCACGGAGGTTTCGTCTCCGGACGTGTTCGTTGGTGATCTCCTGCACACAACTTGCGGGGAACCAACCCTTCTGTCCATCTGACAGTCTGATGCCCTGATACCAGCCTGCAGCGGAGGGATAGGAAGTATGGAGGCAAAGGGGGGGGGGGGGGTCAAAAAGGATTGTGGGTGAATAGGGTAGAAGAGAAAGGAAATCAAGATGGTTGGAAAGTTGAAGCAGACAAGCAGTTGTTGGGGGTTTTTAATGGTTTTTAAGGAAACTGGTTTCCTGCACATCCTGACATTCTCACAAAGTCGTTTCTAATAACTATTCGAATGTGGTATCTTACCTTCATTGGTTTTGCGAAGAACATTAATGATGTCAGTAGGCTCTAAGTTGAGTTCATCTGATTGCTGGGCAACATGCTGTTCTATGCAGTGTACTTGTGGACAGTCTGGTAATCCAAATACAAATGTGCAAAAAGAGAGACAAGGGAGACTGTGTTACCACTGGAACAGCCTGCCATGAAAAATTGCTTTTTGATGAGTCTACTGTGCTTAGATGCAGTAGATCGCATTGAAGTGTAGCGGTTGGGGCAAATAACTCACCCCAGTCCTTGTAGACCACCTCATTTGTTTCTCGCTCCATGTTCTCGGGGTCAGGGAAGGCAGCAAGCCACCTGTGCATGTCAGACCTGTGCATGTGAAGTGAATGCGTTCACCACACAGGAACCATCAGCAGTTTCCAGCATGCCTGCGATAAGGATGCACGGGTGGGGTTTCCGCAGGAAACACTTACTGCGAGGGCGCTTTAAACAGACGCTCATACATGCGACCCTGGTGGTTCTCCAGGAGGGTCAGCAAAAAGCAGTTCTCCAAGATGAGGCCAGCAGAGGACTCAGTTACGGGCTGCACCTGGACCAGTGATCGGTGGGCATGGTCCATCACAACATGACGTTCTGAGCTGAAGGGGTCGGAGCAGAATCATCTTTATATCTTCTTGCACGACCTTGTCCATACAGGATACCGGTGGGCTAATGGATTCATCACTGACTCACCTCTTTTTATTGGCAATGATGAGGAGATCATTGAAGAGAAAGAGGGAGATGGGGGTGAATTTGGGCCGGAGACTGAACAGGGTGTTTCCCTTGGCCATCTCCTGAAGCTCTCCACTCTTTTCCAGGAATCGATTTTGTGAGATGATGGGTATAGCCTTCAGCATAAACACAGTTACACTAAGTTGTGTTTATCCTGGACTTGTCCTGTGCTAGACATTAAATATTTTCCCCCGTGAGCACACTAGATTGATTGGAAATATTCACTTACCTTGATTTTTTCAAACTCCAACATTTTAGAAACATGGATGAGCTCCTCCACCTGCTTCATTTTCCCCACCTCAGTATTACAAGCTTCTATGATCTATGGTGGGGGGGGGGGGGGGGGGGGGTCAGTTGTCCATTGTGTTATTGACGATGGTAAGAATGGAATCGATGGATATGCTTCACTCCAAATTACTGGCAGCTCAATGTAATTCTTTGCCTATTCTAAAATGTCAGGACCGGTGTACAGCGTCACACAGCTTTCATGTTGGTGCTCAGCCAAGAACACCACCGTTCGAAATACTAAAAAACACTTGATGGATACTTAAAAAAAAACTACAGGCCTGTATTGTTTATCAAGCTTTTCCTAAGGAAATAACTGCATTGTCCTCTGTCCTAGCATGTCAGGAATTCAGTCCCCGTTCTTTTCTACACAAGTTTCCTTTCTTGCATCAACAGAGCAGGATATCCTGTGGTTTACTGGAGACAATGGTTTTCAAGGTCATTTCGGCTTTGTAGAGTACTGGCCACAATGGGGGAAGGGAGACTCACCTTAGATACTGAGTTGAGAGCTTTGGAAGCTGATAATTCCTCTTTTGTTCCCTCTTTGGTCCTCTTCACAATATTCTGATGACACAAAAACTCAGCCTTATCATACATGAAGCAAGCATTGTGTTCTTATGTACCTGACTGGAGCAATAGTGACAGGCTGTAGGAGACCCTGGTGAATGGTAGTCAGTCATGTTACATGCCCTCACCTCAATGAGCATCTTTAGTCTGGTGATCCGCTGGAAGGGCAGTAGCAGGAAGGACATAAGTGGCAGCCGCTGGCACTGGGGCAGCTCCTGCAGCCGATGGACTATAGCTGCAAACTGCGCATTTGTCTGCCTGAACCAACAAACACAGAGCTGTTAGTGCACTGAGCGTTTACCCAGCGCTTGACAGGTCTCCAGTGTATATCCAGTCAATTTTAAACCATTCTAATTTCTGTTTTCTAGTTTCCTTTTCTGTTTTGATGGAGAATATTAAATGGCTACCAATTGATTTAATGTATTTTAACTCAAATACTCTCTCAAGAATCGGGGAAAAAATGCTAGACTTTGGGTATCCCTACCAGAAGATGTCATGTACTGGTCAGAGGGAATCAGAGTTTTTAGAATTACTCCTTTACGCTTTAAACTGTATTTTGGAACCTGCTTTAGGTCATATGTTCGCTTTCACAATGAAGGGGTAACAAAGGCCTTTTCATTATCGCCCAAGTATAGCTCAACAAGTAGCGCATTATGCTAACGACGCATAGGCTGTGGGTTCAAATCCCATGTGTGTGCATAAATTATAACCCTTCCCTCTACTGTAAGTCACTTTGGATTAAAGCAGTGGTTTTCAAAGTCGGTCCTCGGGACCCACTTCCCTGCTTGTTTTCCTGCTATCCCGGCCCCACACACAAGTCCCAGCTGTCTTTCAGCTTCTGATTGACTGAACCACACCTGATCCAGGCAATCAGCAGTGTGTAGGGCAGGGATAGCTGGAAAAGAAGCAGGGCAGTGGGGCCCGAGGACCGACTTTGAGAACCACTGGATTAAAGCATCATCACATGCAATCTCACATAAGGGTGCTGTAGGTTTTCTCTTGATAGATCTGGTTTCGGACGTAGTCAATGTAGGCAGGGAAGTTGTGCTGAGCGTGATAGTGGATGATGTCACAGATGTCCGAGATCACCAGAGACTCATTCATCCGATCTTCCAGGTCCTTCAGAAACCTGTGCACGTTAAATCGAACAGAGGAGAGAAGGTGACATATTGAGGGTTAATGTAAACAACCAGCTAGCAAACAAAGAAGTTGTAATTGTCTACGGAGAAAACTATTGTCTTCTCTTAAGTCATTATTTGTCCGTCCTACTCCTGGCACCACCCCCCCCCCCCCCCCCCCCGCAGAATGTTTTCATTCCAGCCCAGACTGCGTTCAACCTGTCACGTTCACAAATAGCCTATTAAGGACCATATATGTTTAGTACCAAACGTACGGGGGGGGGGGGGGGGGCACGCGTACGTAACCCGCATCCTTGAGAAAACCAGATAAAACCGATTAAATTCAATCAAACATGTGAAGGTGCCTGAAAGATTTATAACTAATAAATCTTAATTTCCTGCCAGCATAATTTCTCTCAAATTCTCGCCTCTGTCTTCCCCCCTCGATTTCCTCACCTTTCGCTGACCTCCCGCACACGCAGGATATTGGAGAAGAGGGTTTTCTTGTCGTGGATGATGAGCGTCTCGTCCAGGTCACGCGACTCCAGGAAGTGGTCGGTCAGCACTTGCAGGGACCGCAGATACGAGACTTCTGACGTCAGCACCTCAAACATGCTCTGAGAAGGCAGGACGGGTCCGGCTCAGCATTTGTGCTACAAGTAGCGAGGCTTCAAAACCCGCGACAAAAGAGATTACTGGGCACTATCGATCACCGCTTGCTTTAATGCACTTCCCCTTGGGTTTTTAACTTCCCATTAAGCAGTGGTTGACAGCACATGGTAATCACAACGGGTTTCCAAGCCACATATATCTCTTTACCATCTACAGGTATATACAGGTATATACAGGTATATACAGGTACATACAAGACAAGATTACCGTCACATTCCAGCTCCAGCACAGACGGGGTCATTTTATCATCCTGCATTTAAATGAGCGCAAGATGGTATAGACATTCACTTCACTTCTTTTTCGTGGCTCCTTTTCTTTCTACTCTTGCCCCCACCTATAATACATACAGTGCTCTTACTGTAGCATTTCCCAAGATGCAACGCTCAATCTGATGTTCTGTTTATCTTTTTCTTGTGCTGAAGCTGAACCAGCTATCTTTTGGTTCAATCCGTTTCACTGCTGCGTTAGAACAGTCTTCCTTCCCCTAATCTAAGTCTTTAATCCTTCTTTCCCCTCCTTGAGTCATCTGCCCCACGGTCTCTTGCAAAGCCACTGTCTGTTTGGCCCTCATACTGGAAGCTCTCCCTCACGATATGGTTACTCACCTCCTGATGCTTGCATTCTGCCTTGGTGAGCGTGTTCAGGATGCCACTCGACTTCACACCTGGCAGATTTTGCCACAAGGTATTCTGGCCAGTACCTCCTTTGGCAGCCACGCAGTCATTGCTGTGGACTCCCCATTCCATGACGTAATCCGCGGTCGTCTTACTGATGTTGCGGCAAACGGTCTGCCGACGGATCTCCTTGGTGATGACAGTGGCGCGGTATGTTTGATACAGGGGTTCTGAGGACAGACAGTAAGGGAGACGACAAGTTTTCAAAGCTAAAGGGCTGCAAAGTCAACAGCGCTCACATACTCTAAGCAGCAGCGAGGAGGTTAATAGAACAAGAACATTGGCCGGATACAATGTGTAGACCTCTGATTCCTTTGTTTCTGCAACAAAAAAAGCTCTTTCAATGATTTGCAAACCTCAAAACGAGAGGATGACTGTTGATCACCAATCACAGTGCAATGCCCAGAATCTCTAGAAACATGATCTCAAACAACAAAAATGTGATATTTAGTTTCACGGGTTTCTTAAATTCCTGCTTCCATATAATCTTTTGAGGAGATTCATCAGACATCATCAGAATTGTTGTCAATTTTTGAACCCACTTCATCAGATTTCCCTCCCATCGCAATCCATTGTGTTCTACACCTGCCCTGGTTTGGGGTTGTGGGCCACTTAAAAGATTGTGCCGGTTACCGTGTCGCTCTCTCCTTACCGTCCTGTAGCTGCGAATTCCAGTCTTCAGACATCTTGCGAGAGAGAGCCAACTTTGACCTGGGAGAGAAGCAGTTATGAGGGCAATTAAACATGACGAGGAAATTCAAGGCAGCTTCTCTGCACCATAAATATCTCGAGTTTAAAAGGGGAGCGAGATTGTGTTTCTGAGAGAGAGAAGAAGAGACCTACAGCCAGAAAACTCATGGGGAAAATACTGGATCACTGGGGTTTTGGGTTAGAATCTGACGCTCATGTCTATGTGAAGTCTGTGGTGCACCGCTTCTCTGTAATCCCATTGGCCCGTCAGAGATTCTAGTGAACTGTCCGGTCGCTTTCTTTTAGCATGTGACAGTATGTGCATCCGTGAGTGCTCTGAAAAAGGTCTTTCTCCTGTGTACCCCGAGTAATGACTGTGCTGTTCGACGCACAGAATAGCATACTCTGTTCAACAGGTTATTGAAAACTGTAGGATAATTAGTTTATCTAAAAAGAGATGCAGCTTTAGAAAAGAAAAACACTATCTTTTGTGTGCAAGGATTGAACAGTCTGTAAAATTTAAGGGAAGATGTGGAAAACTAAGTGAGCGATGAAATGGAATGTGCTAGAAATGTAGCTTCAGAAGAAGGAAAGTGGGAAAATGAAATGAAGCTTACCATTCCTGTTTACCGTCCACTTCTTCTTCCTCTGGTCTCTCCTCTTTATCTTAGGGAGAGAAAGATGCAGACACAGAAATCCATCAATATTCAAGGAGGAACAGTAGGAGTCGGGGAATGCGGAGCCGTGTTGAGGGAAGAAGACATTCGACTGATTCAAGGGACTATACTCACTGTCAAGCTGCGTGACGGACTGGGCAGACTGAGAGCTAAAGCTGCTGCCATCTGGGCTGGATCGAGGTGCTGGTTCCTTAAACCTTCGGGGGGGCAGGAGGGGGCTGGTCTGTGCTTGTGGCCGGAGGGCCTGGCTACCACTCTGGCTCCGGTCCATGGGAGATACTGGACGCAAATTCCGACGATCGTCTGGGAACAGCTGTGGCAGTAAGATGCCACCAGGCACAGGGCGGGGCTTACTGGCCTTGTCATGGACGAGGGGCACACGGGGAGGAATGGCTGGCACGGGGTCTTTCCCTGCCTCCAGAGGTTCTGGGTGGAACTTGGGGTCTGGACAATGGGCTCCTGGATGGTTTACTTTTGGTTGCACATGGATAGGCTCCAGAACATCCTCGTATATGTTGTCTTCCTCAGGCACAGTAAGGCTCGGGATACTAACACATAAAGGCTCCTGGACCCCTGGTTCAGAGGCACCTGAAATGCTCTTTCTCTTAATCACATAGTCCAAGGTATGACTGAACTTCTGCTTGCTTGCTTTCTCTAGAATCTGTGACCAACTCATCTTCTCCTCTGCTTCGGATGCTGCTCCCTCTTCTCCATCCTCCTGCTTTCCGTCAGACACTCCCATTTCAAGAATGATCTCCTCATACTCACTTTCCACCTCCTCAACTTCCTCCCCTTCATTGTCCTCTTCATCCTCCTCCTCTTCATCCTCCTCCTCATCTTCCTCCTCCTCATCTTCCCCCTCCAGTATCCATACCAGCCTCATGCCGGGGCGTTTTAGGTGGCAAATGCAGCTGCAGTCCTTACTACAAGCTGGACTACTGGGCATCTCCAGACTAGGCTCCACGTCCTCCGGCACTGTACCAGCCACTGGAGTCTCCACCTCTTTGCCTTCTGGGGCTGAGAGAGGTAAAAAAAAAAAAAAAATTACTTCCTCAATTGTTTTGTTAAGAATCTATATAAACAGGTAAACTAGGAGCTCTAAGCTCTAAAAACTGATGCCTCCCAAAGGCTTGAAATAATATATAAAACACAAACCACCATCCTCAAAAATTTTTTAAAGTTACATTACAGTAACGTGATATATAATTATAGTTTACTCAGCATTTCTCTTCTTGACGAAGTGGGGGGGGGGGCTTAAGGTAGCTTATTGCCTCGTTTAAGATGGTTTTGTTATGAATGGAATTTGTTGATGATTTACATAAGTGTTTTCCAAAGATGACAGCAATGTTGTACTTGGCTTAAATCAAATATTTGTAATGTTTTGCATTAAAAGCATCCTGCTCTCTCAAACAAATGTCGCTTTGAACAAAAGCGTCTGCTAATTGACATGATGGACGTTTTTTTTACCCTAACCTACTGCTAGGCTCTATCCCGAGGTTCAGTGAATATGCTTCTAGGGGCCATATCGTCTTACTCCAACAAAACATACTGTGCGGATCTTTTGAGCCCCCGTTTGCGCTAGGCCTTGGCAGAGGTTGCGCATTTCGGCAGGGTAGAAATGCAGCGGTCCGTCACCCTGTTTGGAATCGGCCTCCAAGAGGAAAGCACTGTTAAAAGCGTCACCTTTCTGTGTGGCCCATTCCCGATTACCTGGGGATGTAACTCTATTTGACAGCAATTTGTCAGCTTTGCTTGGTTCGCATCCTTCTGTCCTTCTCTGTGCATTAACACCCCACCTCAATTTCATTCTGAAGACCCTGAAGCTCATTAGCATTTCAAGGCTTCCAGTCACACAGCAGAATCATCCACACCTTCTGCTTCTTCTGGTTTAAAGCCCGACTCACTGAAACCAAACAGTCCACTTAAGTGTTTGGCGGTTGTTCAGATCAGTGTTTTTCAAACTGGTCCTCGGTGAATCCTAGACGGCCCACGTTTTTGCTCCCTTCCCCATTAGGGAGCTGGGAGGGAGCAAAAATGTGGACTGTCTGGCGGGGAGTTGAGAGGGAGCAAAATCATGGACCGTCTAGGTGGTCCCTGAGGACTGGGCTGAGAATCACCATTTAGGATCCCTCCTTCTGCGTTTATACATTTTTATGGCTGTATACATATCTTCACGTAAGTAAATACCTCACATTACATGTAAATATTTGGAGACAACATAATAACAATAAAGAGAACCTGCCTACAGCTCTAACCCGGACAAAGATGTTCAAGGTTCCAGGTCAGAATGCTCTATGCTTTACAAGACCACACGGCCCAGCTGTTCATCATTTATCATATGGGTGGTGGGGGGACAGCGGGATGGGCCCCCCCCTCACCAAATAATGCCGACCCAGAGGGATCCCCCTCCCATTCAGGTCAAGGCTCCAGTTTTGCGGAAAATTCCCTCGGAATTGCTCTCAGACAGATTCAGAACATAGAAAATAAGACGTAAAATTTTATTAGATATAATTTTAAGAATTAAAATATTTTTGTTGTATGGTTTGACACTAGAGGATGCAGACAGTAAGGTTTGTTGCTGAGTTTCTTCTCAGATGGCCTCACTGCTCGTTACAGGGATTGGGTTTGACGTTGCTGGTAGAGTTGTCACCCGTCCAGTAAATGAAAAATAAAATGCTGTGTCCCATTTTTAACCAATAAGACGATTTATTCCGTATTTCTTTAGATTGAAAGCAGAGACCCTAACTGCTGGTGTCTGTAACTATAAGCACTTGCATTCTGTATGTTCTACCAGAAGGCAGTGTTTCAAGGGGTGAAATAAACCCACAGCATTTCCCAGTACAGTCCCAGTATCACCAGTCTGTAGCGTGTCAAAACTTAAAGTGCAGGAGGTACCAATGGCGTCTCGTCCCCCATGTTCATAGACAAAATCTCACTTTTTGAAAGATGATGTGGTTGCTGAGCTGTCGCTTTATCGCCTACGCTAAACGCTTCCTCTGACGATATGTCAATATATCATTTATATCACCTCAGTAAATTTTGCTCACTAGGGATTCCGGCCGGGTGGCGATTGGGTTCACACCCGTTATGGACCAGACTGCATTTCCCTGCTACAAGGCCACGGACCAGTGATGGATAAACATTGCTCTACAAATAACAACATGTTCCTTTCACTGGTAGGACCCCTTTTTTCTCTTACACTCACAGTTTTACCCATTTATGCCGCTGTGTATTTTACCAGAGAACCTTATCTCAAGGTCTTTACTCAAGGGTACAACAGCTGGAACCTTTTCCTCAGACTAACATGAGCCTCTTGCCCATTAACATCCCTGAGAAGTTCCCGCCAAAACTTTTATAGTGAGACCCTCCATTACCTCGGTAACAGCGTTGTGTCGTTTTTATCAAAAGTGGGCTGACAGCACTGGTTCCTGCTCGGTAGTAATATATCACCTGAAAAGCTGCAGTGTTTACACACTACTCCTTAAACTCATGGCCAAGGAAAGGGATGACAGTTTGGCGTGGGCCTATCCACTGTGCTGTGTGCATACAGCCACATAAAAAGGCCAGGAGTAATTTCCTAAGCTCAAAGGTCCAAAAATCGTGTTAACAGAGGCAGTACTGTGCGGTCTGAGATAGCTACCCCACAATTACTTTATCAATGGATGGTTTTTTGACTGTAGCATTTGTAAACACAATTAAGAGGATGTTCTCTTTACCATGCAGAGTAACGCAGCTGCATAGAGATTCCATTAACGCTAGTGACGCCTTCTCCTCCAAACTCGATTAACTGGCTCAGGTGAACAAAACAAAAAGCATGCAGCCTGTCTGCCTGAGCTGAAAGCCAGGACTAATGTGGCCAAAGTCAAAGTGGGGAGGGCGTGTCAGAGACGTACCTGGCCGGCCTTTGTCCTGTTCGGCGGGGGTCTCTGTCACTTCAGTTTCCACCTGAGCCTCTGAGGAGCTCTTCTGGAAGAAGCGACTCCTCCTGGCGGGCAGTGGGGGGGTCTGGCTCGCACGCGCAGACCGGCCCCGCTCTCTGGGCTTAGGCCTGACAGTTGAGACCCTCTTGGGTTTACGCGGAGGGCCCATCCCACCCTGTGTGGGGTGCTCATTTTCTAAGGTGTGCTGCCGGTTGAACTTGCTCACTATGTTCTTGACGTTCCCAGAGGTCGCTACCTTGGAGATCTTTTGAGGCGTCTGGGTTGGTGGCACGCTCTCGGGGTCGGGCTTTTTCAGGATTATGGGCCGCGGCTTGCGGTCCGGTATCTGACAGACAGAGTCCTGAGACTGGATAGGGGGCTCGGGGACAGACATTGTTTTGGCCCCTCCCAGCCACACCGGTCAGGGGGCAGAGAGATGTCAGGTGTCACAAAGGACCGTCCATATTTTCCTGTATAAGAAAACAGTGAAATGCAGTTCAGTGAGAAAAGCTGTCCAACAACCAAATTACTGCCAATTTCCTGCGATCAGGTCCAACGACAGGACAAACCATAAATATTTAACATTCAAAATTTTAAGTTACATATATAAACCATGTTAGATTAATTATGATGGTTTTTAACAGCTGTCATGTTTCTGCTACAGGGAAAGACGCTGTTTTGTTTATATAGTAATGTCCATGTGATGGAATATGGGCTTTAATATTAATAAAACAAGACAGGTATCTGGTGAACTTAAGCCAAGGAGAATGATAAATAGTCTGATATTTGACCTTCTGCTCCACCCATTTAAAAATACTGTATAGATGTCATCCGAGAAGGTTTCAAAAACCATGTTGGGTCAAACAATAGCCTCTCTGCATTTAAGAAGCTGGTATAAGCTGGTATAATGGTATGAGCCAACATGTGGATTCTACCAGTGTCTTAATGTCTTCCTACATGCTTGCCAGTCCATTTCCCAGACGAACGAGAACAGGGATGTTACCCTTGTGACCAAAGTTTGCAGAAGTTGGGACAGACCCTCAGGCATTTTTATTAAGAACCCTGTGCAAGTTCTGGTGAGAGAGGGGTACCAAAAAAGTTTCATATTACAAATATATAATCACAACATACTGTATGTTGGGTAGATGACAGTTTGAGGTTTTATCAGCGGATTAAAGTGATGTTAATTCACTGATTTTCAATTTGAGCCAATTATTCGTCATATGTTAGCAGTAGACAATTGGTAAACTTCTTATCTTTCATATTTTCAGGGATGACAGCAGTTCACAAACCTGCCTGATCTTGTGCTGTTTGACCTTTCTTAACAGTTTGTTTTTTTTTTGGGTGGGGGGGGGGGCATATACTTCATTTATATCTTCCATCTAAATTCTTGGTGTTAAGATCACAGCTTCCTGGTCCTCTGGTCTTTTCTCAAGGTTCAGACTCGAGTACCCAGGTCACCTATAGGTGCAATAACTCCCAGCGACGTCAAATTATTAACATTCAAATCTCTTTTCGACTTGTTTGTGGAGTCAAACTTAGCTAAAGACAGAATGTTGTAAAGCAGCCGCTTTTAACTTAAAAATTCACTAAAGAAATCACTTATAGATATCGCCTGTTCAAGCATAACAAAGGACTATAAATGCACCTTTCAAAGCCTGCTTTCCTTTTCAGTAGTTAACAGTTAAATATTACCCTTGTTTTACGGGCACTGATCTTCCGTCAAGCAGCTGTAAACAGGTGACCTGTCAGACAAGTTTTCCTAGCAAGTGAGCTGGTCGGGACACGCTGCAGCAGCCAGACTCAAGAAATCCATCCCCTCTGCCAGTAGAGACCCAGGGTTTAGTGACACTGCTACAATAACAACTAAACGGCCTCAAGCATCAAATAACAAAAACTGCCATCTGATCCTTATAGGAATATAAGATCATCTCAGACATATAGGGGCACTCATATACACACTACATATGCAACTGGTGGCAGGATAGTTATATATAGGCAAAATCATTCACATTTTGTTCAAATACATTCATTGAGATTAAGTAAATTATTACTGCAAATGGTACATCACAACTTTAGTTCAGGAACTAAGTACGTAGTACTTTTTACATGTCCCAGAAGGACATGTCGGTGAAATTTGTAGGAGAACAAACAGGTGGCACCTGTTTTTGTTAGTTTGTTGCAATTAAGGGAGAAGTGCATCACACAAAAGAGGAATAAATCAAAGCAGTTCTCTAACCCATTATAGGGGCAGGTAACTCTTATGCAGTGCGGTTACTGGGCTGTTTCACCTACGAAGCTCCTACCTGATTGGGTGAAAAAGCTATGATGCAATTCTTGGAATCATTTGCAAACGGAGTATGATAAAAAAGAGAAAAATAACTCATAACCATGTACAAATCTCTCCACTGTTTGGCTCTGTAGTGTACATACACAACTGTATATGCAATTTTTCACTGCACAACACTCCCCCAATCATCTCCAATGTCATTATAGCTAAGTGTGTGATTCGCAAGACCGAATGTGATGGATCATTCTCAATTCAGGGCAAATTTAAAATGCTTTAACCATGATTGTTTCCATCACAGACAATGAGATGTATGCCACGGTGAGCGTGTATGTTTCACTACCTTATTCCAGCTGGTTTCAGGAGTGACAAAAAATCCCACAGTGAGTCTCTTATTGTGATCAATGAGAAACATCTGGGAGACTTCCTCATTGGGAAAAGGTCAGGGAACTACATCCAGGAGTGTCTCCCTCACGCTGTTAACGCCACTCAAACCGTTTCAGCTTCCTGAAGTGCGGGTTGAACAGCTGGTTCCACAATTTGATGGAATTTTTGTCCATCTTGCATATCACATACACCATGCGACAAAATCACATAATCCAAAAACATATGATTTTAACAACGCAGATGTTCATGAATCTTTGTAAACATTCATCAAATTACAATAACATTCTTACTCCGAACTGTCATTATCAAAATATGTAAAGGATGCTGGGTGAATACTGCTATACTTACTACTGTAAACATGCTACACATACTACAGAACTACTCTCTACATAACAATGTACTGACTATACCGCACATACTCTATATACTGCACTGTACCTACTTCCATGCATATCACCATGCAGCACTGTACAAGCCTCTCTACTGTATGGCACTGTAGTGTAAATACACTGTTGCACATACTATTATTCACTGTACAATACTTCTCCCATTCATCTCCCACTTATCAGGTACATGGTTGCAGTGAATCCAGAGCTTATCCCGGGACACAAAGGGCATACGGTAAGGGACACCATGAACAACATTCCAGTTGGGAATTGCAGGGAATACACCTATCCACAGGGAATACACCTATACCAGTTCACCTAGACAGCATATACTGTATAATGTAATATTACATTACACTATTACAAACAAAAGACCATCTCCCTATTCTTTCATAAATTCGGAACTAAATCGCCCAAACACCAGCTCTTCCACCCTCTCTCACTAGACTTTGCCTCATGGTCGACTCACAAATGGAAGCCATCTTTCTTTTGCCATTGATTCTTTGCCATTGATTAGGGGAAGTGTTCTGTGTTGACTGGCTAGGTCTGACTTGTCAGGACATTAATGGGGGCTGGAGGAGATGGAGAACCTTCCCCGGCATCAGGCACCAGGCCTTTCCTGTTTAAAGGCAGCAAGGTTCCCTATGGATGTACAGTTCTGGAAAAACTTAAGGGACCACAGCACAATTTTTCGTTTCACTCATTTCTTAATCTGAGGGTGTGCATCAGTGAATAATATATATTCTTTTGCAAACTGCAGCCTGGCTCTTCCCCGTTCCTTGTTGAT
This sequence comes from Brienomyrus brachyistius, assembly GCF_023856365.1. Taxonomy (NCBI): domain Eukaryota; kingdom Metazoa; phylum Chordata; class Actinopteri; order Osteoglossiformes; family Mormyridae; genus Brienomyrus; species Brienomyrus brachyistius. The sequence goes on along the minus strand of NC_064542.1, from coordinate 26,936,673 downwards.
AAGGGGCTTCTTCCATACTTTTTAGAACTTCAATCCCACTTCTAGGAGCCTGTTATCTATTGTCTTAGCTATGCACTTCACACCTACACTGAACGTTTCCCATTGTTTTGAAGGTCACTTGACGTCATCCTCCCATTCATGAGGAAACCATCAGATAAGTTCACGGTCATCTCTGGCATTAGAAAGTCGCTTCTGCCCTCTGCCTGGCTGGTTTTTGGTCATTGTCAGTATCTCCTGCTTCACCTTGTTCTACCGTACTACTGTCTTAGAGTCTGCCAGCAGAACCACAATTAAACCAGGGTTTAAAAATGTCAATTTATCCCTTTGGGATAAATAAAGTATTTTTGAGTTGAACTGGGATTTTAGTTCCTTCACCTTTCTCTTTCTCAGCTCGCTTTTCGGATGGAAAATAATGTCGTAGTTTTTATAAGCAGTCCGAAAACATCGCTCCACACTTCCCTTCTTCGGAATAGCATTGATAGACTGACAGATGACGCAAACGCACTTCATTGAGAAAAACAGTCCTCATTCCATTCCGTGTGGAAGTGGCAGGTTTTTGGCTTCTTACTTGGTCCAGCTCCCCCGTTCAGTTTTATACCCTCTCTTGAGTTCAGCAGAAATAAACTGGGGGCGACTCGGCCGCTTGCTGGAGTTTGGCAGCAGCTGGTGCGGTTGAACGCATCATCCATCCTCTAATTTTTATGCCATGTGATCTACCCACTCTACCACTGCGATCGACCAGTAGATCACGATCACGATGGATGCATCAGGCAATCCTGCCTTTATCCTTCTTCATATTTACAATTCAAAGGTTAAGGGTGGGGCCGGTGTATGAGTCAACATGGTCAGGAAGTTATGCCGGTAATAGGAAAGTTGCCAGCCCAAACCCGGGGGCCGGTAGAGTGTTTTGTGTGAACCTGGGTCATTGATCAAGGGCCATTAACTCTAAAATGCTCCAGGAATTGTTTAAGCCTGATTTCAGAAAAATGTAGGTCACTAAATAAATGAAAACGTCTGGCTAAATAAACAAAACAAACATATATAACAGCGTTGGAGTGTGTGGTGGATGAGTGTGTGTGTGTTTGAATACCACACGAGCGAATTAGATCTCTCTGCTCCACCACACAAGCCCATGTTCCTCATGCATGTATCATCCAAGGCAATTCATGTTAAAAGCTTCTTAACTCTAAAACGCTGCAGGTAGCAAGATGGGTGAGGATACATAGTAAATAAACATAGTATTCCGAAGGCTTTTGGCTCGGATCCTGGGAGGTCTTGCGTTCTTCCACACATTTTCTAAAATCCTCCACTAAAATATCCAGCCACAATGAGGGGGGGAAAATGCTATTTACCGAAAAGCTCCTTTTGTCAGAGAAGTGCATCTAAAATGCTGCGGTGTGATTCACATTGTTTTCCTGCAGGTCAGGTTAAGACCTGCCAGACTGATTTCCTGGAATGACCGTACAAGCAGTCATACGCCAAGAATCTATTTCCTGACGGCTTCAGGAACAGGTGTCTGTCTACTCCCAGTGAAATAATTACCTGCCTAAATAACTGTTTTAATTGACAAGAAACAACAGGTCCTACCGAATAGAAATAATTTCCTTTGGTTCTAACAAATACAAAGAGGAATCACCCCTCAGGACAACTGATTGTATAATATTCATACGCTTCTTGAATATAGAATAGTTATCATCAAAGCATGGTTTATTAACACGACAGGATCATCCCATAACGTCCTCCTGAACCTGACAGCCTCCCTTAATGTGTTAAGGTTACAGTACACTATAAAGAATATTTAATGAAGTATTACAGAAATCATATACAGTAGGGAACCATCGCCCTACAGTGTAACACAAGACATCAGGCAATGCCTTCTGAAAGTGCTGGTCTGGTACAGACACACATAAACCTGGTATACATCCAGAAAGATGTATTTCTCAATATCTGTCTTAGGTTTTGTAGTCTTTGTGAAAATGGTAAAGTATTATGTGTATATGTAGGATGCATATGTTATGTCCAGTGGTTTTCTACGTACTTCTGTAATGCAGGATCACAGAGGAACATCATGGAGTCAATTTTAGGATGGACAGGGCACGAGGCTCAGGAACATTCAGTGTGGGATGCTAATCTCTTACAGAGTAGGGCTGCACTATTAATTGCCTTTGATCATGATTCATACCCCCACCTCTATCATACATGCCGCTGGTTCTACCGTGTTCTAACTGATGGCAAGATCTGCCGCATCTAATTAAGTGTTCCCATTTTTTGTCTAAAAGTGATATTAACAAATGATAGGACTGCATTACACAGCGAGACACAAAAACAGGAAGGAAAAACAGGTGTTACAATAAAAAGCGGACAGGGTTTAAGTTTGTCTGTCATTTCTCATTGGAAATGATTCGTTTGTTAAACAAAAACATGAGCGTTCCCTTTTTGTTCTGCCAAGTTCATGTGACCGGCCAATTTCAGTACAGATCGTATTGTTAGTGGCAGACCAATGTGGGAATTTTGACCAATGTTATTTAACTGATATATTTTTGTGTAAAGTCGCTGATACTGATTGTCGGCTAACTTCCGAGCCACTTGCCGAGCGGGGAGAGTTCCTGGTGGTGGAACCTGTCATCTTGTCGGCGCAGATTAGTCTAACGACCGGATATATATTTTTCAATTCCGTGGAAAACTAAAGATCGATATATTGTGTATCGTTTCCATATTCATAGAGACAATATCATAATAACGCTAATAATAATAATAATGTTGTTATTACTGCCTCGAGCCGATTGCTTGCGGGATAGGCTACGGACCCCCCGCGACCCAGTAGGATAAGCGGTTTGGAAAATGGATGGATGGATGGATGGATGGATGGATGTTATTCACTTGTAAGCATCGATGTCAAATCGCCTACATGAGCGTTTTGGGCAGAGGGAATGAATAAATATATGCAACATAGGGAGAGCATGCAAACTCCACGCGAGCAGAGCAGGGGCGGGATATGAACCCCAGTCCAGGAGGTGTGAGGCCACTGTGCTATAAAACATCCATGGCAACCAGACATGTATGTATTATTTAGATTCCATTCCATTTATTTTGATTTTAATCTTTCGACAAAATACCGCATTCTCAAGGTGAACAAAATTCTACAGTTTGGTCATTAGAAGCATCAGACAGGCTGATTTTTCTGCTTAATAATAATAATAATAATAATAATATGCACACTTAGAACTGATGCTGGAAAAGGCAGACATATGAATGACAATAACTACCGTCGTTTGAGACACCTGATCATCAATATATTGTCAGCGCTAATGTTAAAAGGTAGGAAACCTTCTTTTCCCCAGGTATTGCCCATAGCAGTATGAGATCTCCCTTCTCCCATCTATGGTGGGTCTTAAAAGATGATTGACAGTTTAGGTTAGCTGCCAATGAGGGGAGTTTAATATTTATGAGATATTAAATATTAATGGCTGGTAGCTCCACAGACCTGACACTGGGCTAGCTATGAGGACGCTAGCTTAAAACAACATATTTAAATAGCAAATAAAGTTTGTTTCATAGTTTCATTATTTTATGCAACAAACCTGTGATAAATGACTATTAACGTTTCCTTATAATACTAATATAATAAATCTGCTAACTATACATCACTTTAATAATAAATTAAAAGAACCTGACCGAGCTTTCGACAATTTTTCTCACAGTAAACAGCTGTTTCTCTGGTAGATCTCAGCTTCTATGACTGCTCATCTGTTCCTGATGTACGAAGCACGAATACACGCCCTTACTTTGCTCAGTTCCTACATTAGAGATTATGCAGGGGTTGTACTATGGGGGTACTCGTTTCTCTGGGGGGCGCTATGCTGACATGAGTAGGGGGGCCCCTAAATGGGCCATTGGAGATATTCTTGAAGCCGAAAGAGAAGGTGGAATTATAGACAATCAATAATATGCCATTCAAAGTGCGGGCTGCCAGAGGAAAAACTTACCGATCAGGGTGGGGGCAGGAATGGTGCCGGTAAAATTTGCCGATGGGGGGGAGGCGGGTATCGCTCCAGAGGATTGTATCCGTTCCCTCTTTTGCTCAGGTTAGTCTTGATTTTTTATATATGCGTTCGTTTAATTGTGTTCCCTCCGCGTCTGTTCATAAGTTGTCTCCCAGTCTAGAGAGACAGTAGCGGACAATGGAGATGTAATGTTAGTATCTTCGTGACAGTTCGTTTGACAGTGAACGACTAGTGCACTAGTGGTAAAAGTAAACTGGGTAGCGCGAAGTCTCAAAGTAGGAATAGTCCATTACAGCTGGGTCGGGGGAGCAAGTATCATTAAAAATGCAAATGACATATATGTTGCTATCATTTAAATGATCATATTATGGCATATCCCTAGATTTAAGTGTCGGAAATTCTGTCTTCAATTGGCCGCTAGTTTTCGGGTACCCCAGGCGGCGGTCTACCCGTGTCTTATGTACGTCCGCCCCTGACTTCATGGGTGTTGAAGTCCACAAAGTTACCTGTCATGTTTCAAACAAGAATGCATGACTAAGCATGGATGGCATGGTGGCCACACACCTCCGTGGTTCCCTTTGTGTTCTCTTCTTGTTCACCCCCGGGTCCTAAACAATGTGGTTTATGTATGTTGGAGGCAGGTTGCTGGTGCGTGATTGCTGTCCCCGGCCTCGACCCCTGTGCTTCCTGGAGTATGGCCCAAGCATATCGCTACCGTGTATTGGATAATAATAATAATAATAATAATAACATTGCTTTACAATATAAACTTAGAAGCTCGGGTGGCTGAAACAGCACGATGGCAGGACGGACACAACATCGACAGGTGGGGAGGACAGTGTCTTTACGCTGTGGATCACATAGAAATTTCACATTGACAATGGCATCACACATTCCGCACATGTTCACGCTCATAGAGCAAAGAAAGACAAATACACAAAATATTTATATATAAGAACTGGGAATAACCTGCGAAACTCGAGTGAGATGCAAATCGTTACAGTGCTGAAATGATAAGGAGGAAAGACGCAGGAAGGAATCTATTTACTCCAAAAGGGTAAAAAATCTACATGAGCCTTAAAACAACAACTTCTCTCGCAAATAATGTAAATGTTAAGTTTCACTAGTTACTCGATTACGCAAATCAGTCTCAGGCTAAAATCAAGGCTAAGCAGCTTCCTTACGATTATCGCTTTCTGACGAATTCCAGTGTGTGATTGGAAAAAATCGTCATACAACAAACTAATGCATGAATTACAATCAACAGACAAATCAGCCACTAATAAATTATACATAAATTATGGAATACGCTGCAACCTAACGCATTGAAATAGGCTCATCAATAACTAATGGGAATTAACGTGTGAATTCATTTAATATAGTTCGCTCATTGCATTAAATACCATCTAAATGTTAACGGTAGATTTGTTATTGTTATTGAGCTATAACAGGCTTTTATCCAGCTTCCATAAGTTTTTTTCCAGCAGGATAGCACGCCTCATTTTCCATTGTCTGTTCTACCAGCAGACAGCAAATAAGTCGCTGGCAGAAACTCTCCAGCGTGCCAAACATCGGCTGCCAATCACCGAGTTTGAAGCCGCAGTCGCTCCTTTTCTTACGCAGCGGAAAAGGGGTTTTAAATGGTTTTTAAAAGCGTCGTTTACCTTTTCGATCGTGCTTTCAAAAACGAAACGGATCCAAACGGCGTGTCCGACGCTGCTACATGGACAATAGGCGTAATCCACAACAGTGCGATCATTCGATGTGAACTTTTGTGGAAAAATAATTATTTGTTCCCCATTACAGCATAAAATCCGTACAGTGCCGTGAGCAGTACCGTCTTTAAGAGCAAACGTGCTTTATCTCTATGTCTCTTGCTTTCATTGGTTCGTAGTTCTTATCTGTATTTGATCAGATTGCTGTTGAGGTCTTTGTTTCCTTCTGCGACTGGCCGAAGCTGGCACTCTCTTCCCCTGGGGCAACTTCCAACCCTCTATCATCGCTGTCTCTTGCCTGGCGGGTTATTCTGGACACACAAGAAAGGAGGAGCGCTTTGCGCTATTGTTTGGAATTCAACATCAGGAGAACAAAACTTAACAGTAATTGTGCAAAATTATGAAGCTTATAAAATAACTCACTTGTTAGGTGTAGTGTGTGGGATTTGTTGGAGAACTGTTTTATAGTAGCCTGTTTCAACGTTTTTATTTTGGCGATTTAAACATTTGTCTTGTCACCTTTCACGTTTCCTATCTGCTTTCAAAATATTTGCTTCCACCTAGCGGCAAGATATCAACATTCTAGAAACGATACTTGAATTCCAGAAGGATAGACCATGGATTTGTTTCGTGTGTTTCAGTATACCATAGTATACTGCGGTGAACGCAAAATGTGCAGGGATGTTTCTTGCCTTGGACTTGCACCTCAACCATAATGTATCTCAGCCTCGTGCTGTATACAAGACCAGTTGCCTTGGAATAGTTGAAGTTAAGGGCCTTGCTGAAGCGTCCGGCAGCGATATGATTACTCTGCTACCCATGGGCCTGGAACACAAAACCTTCTAAACATAGACACCGATCCCTATGATGTTCAACTGCACACCAGCCCACAGGTGAAAGGATTTAATTTTAAGCAGGAATACAAAACTACCAAGAAGTAGACATGAATTTCATATTATCTGTACTAAAAGGTGCATAAAGTAAACATATTTAAAACAAATAATGTGAAAGGCTATTTAATTAAAATGTCTCTTGAAATAAATTATAATCTTTTATAATTTAATAATTATCAACTAATTTTAGACTCAAAAAACAAATGTACGAACAGCTTTAAGACATAACTGATAATACTTGTATGGTAAACTACCCAGCCCTGGAGGTGTTGGGCAATGACACTGTTCACTGAGCCATTATACCAACCAAGTTTGTATAATTTAATAATTTCCAGTAGTAATTAGAAAGTTAGAAACGTTTGGAATTTTTGGTTGGGATAGAAATAGTAGCTGGATTGGACTAGCAACACTTGGCGATCCTGTGACATTTTAGGATTGTTCCTACAAGTTCGGACTGGTCAGTTCACAAGTCTTGCGGCTTTGTTTTCAGATTGAAAGCAGTTGAACTAGACATTTTTCTAGCACTTTGCCTAGGAATTAATTTTGTAATTAGGTCTACTAAGATTTCTTGTGGACATTCCGGCTTAAACCCTTTTAGAGTTTAAACATGGCAGTATCTCAAATGTTCGTATATTTGTATTATTCTGATTATATTGTAGTGTTATACTGCTATTGCAGTTTCAGAACGGTTTAATTGTGCTGTGATATCGTGCCATTATGGATATTATATCCTGGTACTGGTACTAGGCCTACATTTCTTTTTGAATGGAAAGTAGTTCCGGGCAAATGGTTGACAACACTAACAAAAAATTCTAAGTTGCACTGTTTGTGATAGTTCTCCGGTTTGGGCAATACGGCTGTGTGAAGTAGTGTTGCACGTTTGAGCAGCTTATCATTTATGCATTGAACAGAAGAAGCCGTCATGCATTAAACATGAATTATTTGGGATATTTTTTTTAATTAATTTGACTTGTGACTCAAAAGGTTGTATTTCTGGGAATTACATCAGTGGGTAAATACTGCGGCGTTCTCGTGGAGGAAGGAGTAGTGCCCTTACTGACGTCGCGGGCAGCATCGCACGTCAATATGCGTGGAATCACTGCGCGGCTCGAGGCTGAGCGCGAGCGCGTGCGCGTGTTTGGGTGTTCTCAGCGGTCGCTGTCTGGCGGGGCGTCTTGGCCAAGCTGGACGTTTCTTTGCTGAAGGTGAGGCAGCCGCTGCCCTTTCCCTAACTTCACTTCACTCGAGTCACTTACTTAGCATGCTGTCACATCCGGCGGCGAACAGCGTCGGACTCAGTACCTAGTGCAGTCCCCAGCTAGACAGGTATAGCATGAAGTGATGTAGCGGCTTAGCGGAGTTAGCATTTAGCCAGCGACGTTAATCAGGCGGCTGGGGTTTTAAGGTTGGGCCTGAAGGCGGACAGAGACAGTATACTAATATCAGATAATGGGGTAATTTTTATATATCGTGAGCAGAGTCCTAATGTTTTTATTTTCTATGCTTTAAGATGTCTAGGTATTATTTTAGGACTAATGCCTCTCGAGGATGTGCTTGCAGTCTAGTTAGATTGCGTCCATTCTCCGTGGCTAGCTAGCTTCGTGAGTGGCGAGTACCGAGGGGCGAGGTAGTGTAACAGGGTGCTGCTTTTTTGTCTTTTTCGATAGCAGTGGTGTTGTTATTTTCTTTGTCTGATTTTTCGAAAACATACCTAGTTTCCCCAAGGCTCATCTTTCATGTTAGTGCCATTCACACTTACGCCAGTCATGTTGCTTGTCCGTTAGCTTTAGTTCAGCGTGTAACCTTGCGTCACTGAGTAGGTGCGATTAAAATGTTGTTGCTGCAAGTTTCTGGGTTTTCTGTGTGCCGTTTTCCTAAGACATGCTTTTTAAATTGTCTCTCAGTCATGCTGTGCATTCCTGCCGGTGATGACGATTGTCTTTTAGGTGTCAGATCATGGGCGTTGAGAATGCATTGGAACCGTGACATACTGACGGATGCTGAATTAAGGGCTCGATATATTGATGCCTCGATGTACAATTGAACAAAATACCTGAGCTGCATTAAGGGATGGAGGTATTGAGTAGTCTGACACACCTCATCAGCGTGCTCTAGCGTGTGAAAGAAACAGCTGGCGCTGTCCATGGTGGCTAACTGGAGGGTTGTCACTGCAGCTGCTGTTCATGTTATGCTCACGATATTTTAACGTGCTCGTTATGCTGCAATCTAATTTAGTATTTTGCATGTGTCTTTTTAAAGCTTCATGTAGTGCTTTCCTTTTTAAAATGTAATTGTTTTGGTTGTGGAATACACATTTTCAGTTACTTTTGTGGGTTCAAGCACTGAAATCCGACCAAGTTATTTGCTCTAACTGCGTCTATTCTACTGTTTAAGCTGGACTGTTTATTTAACGGAAGAGAAACTGATGTGCACAGAAACGATCATTCTTAGAGGTTCATATTGAGACGCACCTTTGTCTTACTAAAGAGAATGTACTTTGACTGGAAAAATAAGCAGTTATTGTAAATGTAATAATGTTATAGTATAGATCTGCTGTAAAGTAATATGGTAAAAGTATATTTTAAAAAGGAATGTATTCTGCTGGATCTAACAATGTTTGCTACAATTGTATAACATTTATTTTAATTCATAAAGGGCAATTGACAGTGATATAGTGCCTGTGTGGTAATATACTATAGTATAGCTGTTGTACTACTAAAGTATTTTGTTTTTACTCTGTATTTGTATGTGTGAGACAGAGGGGGCTGCCAGCATTGTGGAGTTTATAGTGTCATATTGTAGCCGCCCCCACCCCCACAAGAAAATCTCATTTTACACTCTATGTGCCAACATAAGTTTGCAGCTGCTATAGGGCTGAAAACATGGCCTCTGTCGGTCTAGTGGTAGCACCAGATCGCTTCCTTTGTTTGCCCCCCCAGAAACGCTGCAGTCCATTCTGTAGGCTGGACGTGAAGGTAGGCCATATTGGGTCATAAAGCAGGCAAAGCTTATCCTCTGCTGCAGCAGTGAGGATTCCTCCTGGGTGGGATTATTTCTTAACGCCCAGCAGAGGCACCAATTAGCCTGGTTGTCCCCTGAGTGTCAGAATGAGGCTATCCATAGCTGCGTCCTTTTCTGTAACTTCCCAGCTGACAGTGTGGGGACACCTGGGGACCCGAAACATTTAACCCTCGGTGGAAGTGACTGCAAGAAAGCTTGTTTGTGCTCTCTGCTGCAGTGTGCATGTGTCAGTGGGTCTGTGTATAAGATAAAGGTATAACCACGAAAGGGGTCATAATCAGGGCTAAATTGTCGCCACAGATGATTGTTGGTTTGTGTCTAGCTGCATTCTTCCCATGAATTTCAAAGGAGTCAAATGGCTCCTCAGATGTTGAGGTGCAAATCAGTTCAAATACAGGCCTATCAACAGCTTGAAATGAAATGATCCGTTGTTTGCCATTTGTAAATTATTATGCTTCTTTCCACATATCCGTCTTGCTTTCCTTTGAGAAGCTTGGGGTCTAAGCGCAGGGTCAAGCCACTTATCTAGTGCCCCTGGAGCATTTTAGGGGATTAAGATTCTGGCTCAAGGGCCAGGGTGACTATTCTGCTAAGGGTGGGGCTTGAACCTGTAACCTTCCAATCACAGGCACAGATGCTTAACCCACTGAGCCACATACCATGCATTCTTGTTATGGTTTGGTTCCTCCCATTTTTTTCTTTAACCCTCAGTCATTTTGTTTTTTTTCATCTCATCCTGCTTTCTGTGTTACATTGTATTTGTTTTTATGCAATTTACATTTGTATTTTATTTACAGATTGAAGCACAACTGTTAGTATTTCTTCTCTTTCCAAATTTGGTCTACAGATGTTTGACTTGCTGGTGTAAATATGCAGCCAATAGACCTTGGCAGACAAGTAGCATTGATAACGTGTGCACCAGCAATCTTTCTATAATGGAAATTGAGGCCAGTTGTGATATTCCAGCAAATCAGCTGGTTAATGAGCCGAAGTAGGTGTGGCATACGGATATCGCATTAAAACCTGTGACAGGTGGAGGCGGAGCCATTTTCTGTCTATGCATGCGTTGTCAGGATTCATAATTAACACAGCTGATTGGTCTGTCTGCAACAACTCAAAGTGCTGCTGAAATTAGCAGTGACCTTTTGGTGGGCCTGCTGATCCAGGCCATGATTCACTCACATTTGGATGATAACATAGCTGCAACAGGACATTGCTAATAAACATGTTTCCTTCGACTGATTTGTCTTTCACTTTCAATTACTGCAGGTTGAGCTGTATTGTAATACTAAAAGAGCCTTGTATTTTCAACGAAAGCTTGCTTATATGCATAATGTAGTACTTTGAATGACAAAGTATTGCGTGTATATGTTTTCACGTTTTGCTAAAAAAGTATTGAATATTATTAGATAAAAAGAATCTGCTTTTTGTGCATGTTATGAAAATACGATGTTTGTGTGGTGTTACAATCAATGAAGTTTAAATAGATCAGTTTAACATCTGTTGCCACCCATGATACTATTAAAATATTTAAGATATTGGTTGGATTTACAATCACCACAATGATGGTATTCTGCAGCTCATTAAATTTATGGTCTTACAAAAATTCTCACACTGTAGTGAGCAACAAAGTAAATTTAAAGTGTGAAACTGACCTTTTAAACTTCAGCTAAACTGTTTAAGGCTGTGGCAAAGTATGTTATCCTTTAGCTTTGGTTTTCCCATCTTAATTAAACGTTTCTCCCAAAACACTGAGGTTTATTTATGCAGTGGAAGCTTTAATATTAAAGTAATGCTTTAATGGGTATTTTGCTGCATCAAAATTGTTGTTCATGCTTTGGCCTTTCGATTTAATTTATTCAAACCAAGTAGTATTTGCAAGTTAAGGGTAATTGCCAGTAAAAGGAAGCTTCCATTAGAACAGGATGCCCTGAATGATAGCTATGTTAGCAAACACTGTGACCCAACTGCCAGGGACCTTCATGAACCCGTTAAGCTCGGTATGTGTGGTCTCCCCTTTGAGTTATTGTGATGACTCTTCTCTTACACAGTGTGCACACACACACAAGGACACACACTGAAGCCCCTTCGGTAGCTTCCTTCAGGACGGACCTTTCTGGCAACTGACCCTTTTGCAGGTGGGTGTCTTTGAGCAGCGTTGGGAAACACAGGAGTTCTCAGTGGTTGTTAGGTGCCAGTTAAGACAGTGGACGTGAGTTCCGATAGATATAGAACAAAGCTTCGTGTTATACAGTTTTTGTTTTAGAATAGAAAAGGTACTATATAATTGATGAAATTGTTACTTAAAAACTGAGTTGAACTTTGGCTTCATCCAGAGTTCTTAGGAATACAATGTGAGAGACAGGCATGACTGTCTAACCATTATTTTACTCATTATTTGTGTGAAAAGTAATTAAAAACATGTTTGTTTTGGTAATGTGAGAACCGCACCCGACAGGGTTGGTTTTGTCCCCAGGATCCATCCCTCATCTCTGAGCGGTGATGTTTGTTACAAGTCCCCAGCCCCTCACTCATGCTGTTTGCATCTGCTCTCTGTGGGGAGGGGGTTTGTGCCCAGAGCTGTAACCTCACCCCTCCCCTCTCCCTCATAGCGGACACGTTTAAACAATGAGCTCAGTGGCCGTGTTGACCCAGGAGAGCTTCGCTGAACATCGCAGTGGACTCAGGGACGAGGAAATTACAGGTAATGGTAGCTGAGTTGGTGTCCATGGCGACGGTCCGGATGATAGGAGGAAATGTGCTAATTTGAGCTTAATAGCTGGGAAGGTCAGTCTGTGTATGTTGTTTTAGCAAGCACAGCGATGTTTGGGAAATGCTGGGCTAGCAGCATGTGTCCTTTTTCTAACACTGGCTCCCGTACGGTTCGATGGAACAGACTATTTAAACACCAGTGAAAACAGAATTGAGGAACGGCAACAACTTGGAGCTGAACACATTGTCTGCCTGCAGGGGGCGCTCCAGAAGATGAGGCCTATATCCCCACCTACCTGGAGGCTTTCCCTCCTCTCCCAGAGAAGGGCACCCCTGGAGAGAAGTCTGGCGAGCTCACAGGGGCCTGGAATCGAATCCGGCCTATCAAGGCCTCCGTCATCACGCAAGTGAGGCCCAGTAGCCAAGGCAACCCCTACTCAGTCGCCTGCCAGTGTTTTGTGCCATTCCCTCCCTATCCATGTTTTTCTTCCCTCGACAGGTGTTCCATGTTCCCCTGGAGGAGCGGCGCTACAAGGACAACAGTCAGTTTGGTGAGGGCGAGGAGGCCAAGGTGTGCCTGGATATCATGCAGAAGACGGGGGCCCACATAGAACTGTCTCTGGCCAAGGACCAGGGCCTCTCCATCATGGTCACTGGCAAACTGGACTCCGTCATGAAGGCTCGCAAGGAAATTGTAGCACGGTTGCAGACTCAGGTGTGTCTGGAGGTCCAGTACGGAGGTGGTGGTGGTGGGGAGCATATTTAAGGAGGCAACTCCAAGAGTTGCCCACACATACTGCTGTTGATGTTTAATGTGCATCTCAGGGTGTCTTCAAGGAGTGCCTGTCTCTCATGTACCATCAGAGTGCGTTGCAGGGGGGGGGATCATTTAGTGTGTCACCTTTGTACTTCCTGTGACCCCCTTTCCTGTCACCTCACTGGAGTCACTATGCAGTGTGCTGCCATATCGTCATCAGGACCAACACTTCTGAAACCGTATGAGAAATGCTGACTCTGTTCAGGCTGACTCTGATGAACCCGGAGTTTTGTGTTCGGTCTTGGATCTGCATCTGCACTTACTGGAGTCCCTACATGCCCCAACAGCAGTGTCGGAGTTTCGTGTGTCATGACGCTCTTCGCTGTTGGCCCACAGGCCTCGGCTACGGTTGCGATCCCAAAGGAGCATCACCGCTTCGTCATCGGAAAGAACGGGGAGAAGCTGCAGGAGCTGGAGCTGAAGACGGCCACCAAGATCGCCATCCCGCGCCCTGATGACCCCTGCGCCAACATCCGTATCACGGGCACCAAGGAGGGCATCGAGAAGGCCCGCCACGAGATCCTGCTCATCTCTGCAGAACAGGTAATAGGTCAGGGTTCAAAGGTCAAATATCAGGATGGGCAAACAGATAGCAGTCTCTTTAGGAACAAAGATGGTAGTAGGGCTGGTTTATACTTGGTGTACGTGTTCTGTATGCTTACACATGCCATTGCTATGCAAGCAGTGTAACCACGCATACTTGCATTACGTCAGTCTGGAGGATCAAAAGTTATGCCCACCAGGGGGCAGTGCGTGGAAACCATCTTGGTTGGCTCCTTTTTTCCAGGCTTACATGTTTGTTTGAGATTGTGGCATGAAAGATTTTACAATTGCTGCCTTCAGTGAGTTGCTAATTCTGTAATCCTGCTGCAGCTTACACTTCATATTGGTACGTTGCTTTGCCTGTATGACTTTACTACGTCATGTTGAATGTTGTATTATACGTTGTTAGGTATCTCCTAGTAGTCAGTATTTCGGCTGCATGACATTGGAGAAAATTCAAATATCTCCATGTGATTATTTTTTAGATAAATATTGCAATATTTATAAAGCAAAAAGGAATATAATCTCATTAAGCTGCAAAAGGAAACAACAAAACATGACGACAATGAATGAGCTAAAATAATAATAATAATAATAATAATAATAATAAAAAATAATAATGGATGCATGGACAAATGAAGTGACCCAAGCTGGTTGGAAAATCCAGAGATCGGGGTAGCATAACAAGAAAAGTCTTTTGTATATTATACTAGGACAGGTATTGGAAAATTACTAAGTAAATCAAAAAAGGAGTTCAACATAAATTTCTCAAAAATGTCAGTGATTTAAACTGCAAGGATTGAAATGATTGGCTTGGAGAGCGCATGCAGAGCGCATGCAGAGCTCATGCAGAGCGCATGCAGAGCTCATGCGAACGTAGCGGAGGTACATTTTAATTTTTAAACATATACTAGATAATCTTGAAAAGCAGCGTTAAAATTGCAAAGCCTGCTAAGTTTTGTTTCCTGTGATAGAATATAAATGTTTCTGTAAAATGTAAATTCTACAACATAAATGAATTTTATTATGAAGATTTCTACATACCAGAACAGTATTGAAAAATAACATTATGCAAATACCTTATACCGCGGAATAATATCCATTCAGTATGAGGGCATACAATACCTTGAAGAAACCCAGCTGACAATTGCTGTCCTTGCGGTATTGGAATTGCTTATGCGTAATTTGTAATGTCAATAATAACGCACGTCGCCTAGCTCTGCTTAATATTTTTTTGTTTTGTAGCATTGCTCTGTCTTGGTAATTGTCTGTATTCTGTGGAGAAAAAAATTCAAGCAAGAATTTTATTGTACTTCGTACATATGACACTGCTTTCTTAGCTCTGATTGAATTGGGAAACTTAAACTGCCCTTAAATTTTGAAAACACTGTACACAGAGGTACACAATAGTGTTTGGAATATTTTGTCTGTTGCCTCTATATTATTCCATATTCCATTTTAAATAATGTACGGTAAATAATCACATAGACAAGTTGACCACACAAGACTTTTTGTGTTACCTGCATACGCGTAGCGTTTATAGGTTTGTTAATCTGCTTTAATCTTGTCTCCATCTTTATTTTCAACTCCAACCAATCCTTCATGCTTGTCTTCCCCCCCCCCCCCCCCACCTCCTGCTGCTCAACCCCACCAAACCCCAGGACAAACGGGCGGTGGAGCGCATCTCGCTGGAGAAGGCCTTCCACCCATTTATCGCGGGTGCTTACAATCGGCTGGTACAAGAGTTGAGCCTGGAGACGGGGGCTCGCATCAGCATCCCGCCACCCAGCCTGCCCAAGGACGAGATCGTCATAACGGGCGAGAAGGAGGCGGTGGCCCTGGCCCTCGCACGCATCCGCGGCGTCTACGAGGAGAAGGTGAAGGAAGAGCCGCACGTGTGTGGAAAATGGATGAGCGAAGGAACTGGTCAGTTACTGAATGAGATTAGAAGTGAGGGATGAGAGAATGAGGGCAGGAGTCCTAGTACTTTGTCCTTATTGTAGTGTAAAGTAGTACTGACTCCTAGTCGAGGCGCCGTAACATTCAGAAGCAGAACAGAGAGATTAGGAGTTGCATCAGGCAGTAGGATGTGCATTCAGATATAATAATATAGCAATATAATAAACATCCATCATCTGACATGGAGGTTGCAGCATAGCATAGAATGCAATGGATTGGGGTGTCTGGGTACAGACTGACGAACCCACAGCACACTGAGCTTCTCAGCTGTAGCCTCCCGCCGCTGTTCCTGGAACTGACTGATCCTCATTGACTCCAACATGCTATCTTCATTGTTCTTAACGCTGAAGTAGAGCTGGTGCAAGCGGCATCAGACCTGGATATGCATATTAATGCAAAGAGACAGATTCGTACTCTTATACATTTCTCCCCCCCCCCCCCCCCCCCTCATTTTTTTCCGCAGAAGCGCAAGACGACGACAATCTCTGTGGAAGTGAAGAAGTCTCAGCACAAGTACATCGTAGGTCCCAAGGGGAACACGCTGCAAGAGATCATGGAGAGCACAGGCGTGTCTGTGGAGATGCCGCCACTGGATTCCGACTCGGAGACCATCATCCTGCGCGGGGAGCCTGACAAGCTGGGGCCTGCCCTGACGCAGGTGTACGCAAAGGTGAGAAGCACCAGAGGCACGTTTATGTATTTGAGCCCATACTCTGGCTGGACAATGTCTAAAAATATACTCGATATTTTAATTTATCATGATGAATGATAATGTTGAGTCGTCCAACATCTGTCACCCCTGCTTTTATCTTGCTTTTTGTGTAGCCCTGACAAAGGTGTAAATTGGCTATGTAATTTGTCACTGTCAGGTATTAATATCTGGTCTGTTATCGTCGATTACCAATAATATCATCAAATCGCTCAATTCTAACCCAAACCCAACATTTCCATGCAAAACACAGCCACTGTTCTCTTCTCCTTGCCCATGAATCCTATTTTTCTTCTAATTAAAATCGAACTGCACCAGAAATGGTTTAAAGTCAGCTTTATTCATCATTTGACGATGTCCTTCATAGCCAATGGAAAATAGGCTGCCGTGAATCTTTCGTTCTGAAAAGCACATTTCTGCTTCCATTTTATTGAAGATCTGTGGAGACAGTCCTGCAATATCAGCACTTGGTTTTTTTTTTGTTATCTTCTGTGTATTTTTGTTGTTGGCTTTTAAAAACATCATTCATATTTTCTGTGAGTCCTCGGCACTTCGGCATGGTTAAAGTTTAGTTTACATAATTCTGCCATATTCACTAAACACAATAAACTGAATATTAACTATGAGTCACACGTAAAGTAACAAAGGTGATATATTTTATTAATGTTTGTTGTAGTTTTGTTCAAAAAATTTTTTGCTTACCATAGATTTTTCTATTGGTATGACATGGGTTGTTGGATTGGAGGCATCTCTGTCTGGGAATTGGGCTGGAGGTGGCCAGCACTCGGTGGGAGGTCGACGTTTATCTGTTGTATTCATTCCAGGCAAAGAGCGTGATGGTGGTGGAGGTGATGGCCCCCGCCTGGCTGCATCGCTTTATCATCGGGAAGAAAGGTCAGAATATCAGCCGCATCACGCAGCAGCTGCCCAAGGTGAGGATGTGCAGTGGTGAAGCGGCGGCGGTGGTGGGGGGGGTTGTGACCTCTGAACTCCAACCTCTGACCTGTGCACAGGTGCACATCGAGTTCACGGACGGGGAGGAGAGGATTAGCCTAGAGGGCCCCACGGAGGAGGTGGAACAGGCACAGACCCAGATCCAGGAAATCATCAACGACTTGGTGAGAGGAACCAGTGCCGTGATACAGGGAACTACAGGCGGTTTGTAACCTGCCAAATGCTTCAGTTATTATCATTAAATAGAAGTGACACACTTCTGTCAGCCGTGAGTAAGACGCTTCTCATGCTGCTCACAGCTAGTGAAGATGGACTACACGGAGGTCAACATCGACCAGCGCTTCCATCGGCATCTCATTGGCAAGAACGGGGCGAACAGTGAGTACCAGCAAGCACACATGCGCCACGCGCACAGAGATGCGTGCACACACACACACACACACACACACACATACACAGGACAGTGTGTGCACGGAGCTCCCTCAGTGTCTGAAGTTACGTGTCACTACACTTACACAGAATGCCTCAGCAGATAGTGTTACCTTCAAACTGCAGTTAACCGGATCAAGGAGCAGTACAAGGTTTCTGTGAGGATCCCCCAAGACACCGAGCGCAGCGGGCTGGTGCGCATCGAAGGGGACCCCCAAGGCGTACAGCTGGCACGGCAGGAACTCATCGACATGGCCCAGCGCATGGTGAGGGGGGGGGTGTCACTGATATGGCGCAGTGGATTGGTGAGGTTGGCGAGGGCAGGGATTGAGGGCAAGTGGGTCACTGGCATGGGCTAGTTGATACAAAGGTTGGGCTGTGAGAGGAGGATGTTGCCCAGGACATGGTGGGGGAGGGGGGGCACGGCGTCAGACATTGGGGTGGAATGACAGCTAGCAGAAGGCCCAGAAATAATGGATGTAAGCCGTACGATCAGATCCTACTATGAAGGATCTCTTTGTTTCTGTCTGACCACCCCACTCCTTCCCTTTGATGGTCCTGCTCCTGCAGGAGAACGAGCGCACCAAGGACCTGATCGTGGATCAGAAGTTCCACCGCACTATCATCGGGCAGAAAGGAGAGAAGATCAAAGAAGTGCGGGACAAATTTCCTGAGGTATCTGGCCCAAATGCCAGCCCCTAACCCTTCATCTTTCCTGAAATCTTACTTGGAACAGGAAGCTGGGTGTTGTACTGATCTCCACCCCTTTCCTAGGTTATCATCAATTTCCCCGATCCATGCCAAAAGAGTGACATCGTACAGCTGCGTGGGCCCAAGAACGAAGTGGAGAAGTGCTCAAAGTTCTTACAGAAGCTCATAGCTGATCTGGTACAAGCCAGGCGCCGCCGTCCCAGAATGCCGTGCGGTATGCAGAACTCAACTCTCCCATCGGCCAGCATACAGAGAGCCGCTCTCATTGCTCTCTCGTCTTTCTGCAGATTGAAAACAGCTTCTCCATATCCGTCCCCATATTTAAGCAGTTCCATAAAAACATCATTGGGAAAGGGGGGGGCAACATTAAGAAGGTGAGTGTGACTGGGAAAAGTATGCAAACGTGGTCACATGTATATTTGAAGAGACCTCAGCCGCATCTTGTGGTCCTGCCATGCAGATCCGTGAGGAGACCAACACCAAGATTGACCTGCCCACAGAGAACAGCGACTCCGAGATGATCGTCATCACGGGCCGGAGGGCCAACTGCGAAGTCGCCCGTGAGCGTATCCTGGCCATCCAGAGGGAGCTGGTAAGATGCAGGAGCGCTGCAGCAAGGCTGCGTGAGGACCCCACTCTGGAGAGAATGTTACCCACGTTACCCATAATTCCAAGCGAGAATATACTGATTTGGTACTGTATACATCGTCAGTGTAATATCCAGACGGATGAGTTGATGGATTTAACAAGTGTAGTAATATTCATCTGTATTCGGTTAATTTTGTGTCCATCTGCCTTGAGCATAAAAAAAAGCTGAAATGGGGAAAATAAAACTAGACACCCTGGCGACCAGATTGTAAAATCTGTATTTCTCAGCAGTTCCTGCAGAAGAGGCAAAATTCCCATAGAATCTTAGTTTGTGTTTGTTTAAACACTCTTGTCCAAATTTTGGAAATAGATATTTTAAATATATCACATACGGGAACATGGGTAAGATGCCCTCTTTGTTATCTACAATGTTTAAAAATGTTTCTCTGCTATTTCACGTTTAAGGTTTTGTTGTGGCTTGTGCCACCTCTTCGCTCAGACAGCCTGTATCCTAGTTTCCGTCACCCACGCTCCCCTTCTGTGTGATGGCCGACAGGCAAACATCCAGGAGACAGAGGTAACCATCCCTGCCAAGCTGCACAACTCGCTGATCGGATCCAAGGGCTGCCTGGTGCGCTCGGTCATGGAGGAGTGCGGGGGCGTGCACATACACTTCCCCTCTGAGGGCTCTGGGTCCGATCGGGTCACCATCCGGGGGCCCGCCGGCGAGGTGGAACGAGCCAGGAAGCAGCTGCTGCAGCTGGCTGAAGAGAAGGTGAGCGAGAGTCCAGGGAGGGAGGGACAGGGGAGCAAGGGATGCGGCAAAGGTGCCGCATGCTGTAAAATATGACTGCGGCACATGCTCCCGTCACACCCGCAGCTCTTTTTAACCCCTGACGTCCCGTGACTCTATACAGCAAATCAACAACTTCACAGTGGAGCTGTCGGCCAAGCCTGAGTACCACAAGTTTTTGATCGGCCGCGGTGGGGCCAACATCCGGCGTGTGAGGGACCGCACGGGGGCGCGCATCATCTTCCCCTCACCAGACGACCCCGAGCAGGAGCTCATCACCATCGTGGGCCGCGAGGAAGCCGTGCGGCTAGCCCAGAAGGAGCTGGAGGCCCTCGTCAAGAGCCTGGTATGGAGAGGGGCATTGTGGGCCGGGCTGTGTGAGCGTCTCATTTAGCATGTTAGCACTGTACCTGCTTGTGGCAAAAAATATGAAAGCGTACTGTTCTTTATTAGCAGAGGTGGACTTCAGGTCCAGAGAGGACAAATCCAGACCAAGTTACTGTGACTCTTTATACTCAACAAACTCCTGGTCTGGATTTGTACACTGTCAGTCAACAGTACATTTGCTGGCAGTTTGCATATTTTATTCGTATTTTATATCCAGGAAGTTGTCTTTAAATGTTGGATTCCTCAAATACCCACCATTTGCCTTTATAATAGCTTCACAGACACAAGTCGTTTGGTTAAGTTTTGAGAGCAAATCACCCAACATGCCAGTTTTTCACCAGCCATTCAGAGACATTGGGAACCTGTGGCTTCTCCCAGTCACCCCAAAGTTCTGTGGGTTTGAGGTCTGGAGACTAGACAGTTGAGGTCTTGAGTTGTCCTTCACTTTCCCACCATACCAGGTACCTTACTTTTGGTACTACAAGAAAGTACTGGCATTGAATGACATCACAGTGGGAGGCGGGGCCTTTTGTACTGAATTTGAAAAATGATTGTGTATTATCGGGTTGGCTGATGTGTGATGCCAACATCGCACGTTGTGCATGTGCAATTCTTACATCGCCAATCAGCAAGATTAACATCAGACCTTTTCTTACTTTAAATTCTGTATACGGGCATTATAACGCAGTGAGTTTCACTAAAGCATTTTTACTCTGTAATAGGAAAAAAATATCAAGTTTTGCAATTTTAATTATTGTCCTTTTTCAAGATAATAGTTTAAAGTTTACGTCCGCTGCTTTTGCATGAGCGCTGCTTGCGCTGCTGAATGATCATAATCATTTTCATCCTTGCTGTTTAAATCACTATATGGGTGTTTGAGAAATCGATGCTGGACCCCTTTTTTGCTTTATAAATAGCCCAATATTATACAAATTACTTTATTTCTTTTCATACTATCCTGATCTCCGGTTCTTCCGACCAGATCGCAGTTAAAGCTTGGGTCGCTTCATTTGTCTGTCCATCCATTATTATTATTTTTTTTTTTACCTCGTTTATCGTTGTCATGTTTTGTTATTTCCTTTTGCAGTTTGAGTTCAGTTCACATTTTTGTCAGTCTTGTGCAGCCCTAGTTTATGATCTCTTTATGTATGTTCCTCTGTAGAGGTAAGGGTGTGTTGTGTTGTGTTACAAGGCATGAATGTGGATCACCTGGTTATTGGTCAGTGCAATTTGCCTCTAAATTCTGATAAGCTGCTGTTTATAGAGATTTGTTGCCATGGCAGCAAACGCCAATCACACAATGATGCTGCTATCTTTGGCCCCGTTGGGCGTTTCAGGACGACGTGATCGAGGACAGCATGGTGGTGGACCCCCGGCACCACCGGCACTTTGTGTGCCGGCGTGGCCAGGTGCTACGGGAGATGGCAGAGGAGTACGGGGGCGTGGCAGTCAGCTTCCCGCGCACGGGGGCCCACAGCGACCGCGTCACGCTCAAGGGGGCCAAGGACTGCGTAGAGGCGGCCAAGAGACGCATCCAGGAGATTATTGAAGACCTGGTAGGCCCCTGTGTGTGTGTGTGTGTGTGTGTGTGTGTGTGTGTGTGTGTGTGTGTGTGTGTGTGTGTAACGGAAATTATGGGTTAAAAACCCAAGTTGGGGGGGACAGCCATGTTGGCATGGATATGTTATGAAAATAAATCACTTTCAGGGTGTCAGTAAACATGCCACCTCTCCCCTCCCACCACCAGGAGGCACAGGTAACAGTGGAGTGTGCTATTCCCCAGCGGTACCACCGAGCCATCATGGGCCCCAAGGGCTCTCGGATCCAGCAGATCACCCGCGAGCACGAAGTGCAGATCAAGTTTCCGGAGAGGGACGAGACGGCAGGTGCGTCGATCTGCCGCCAGCCTGTCCCCTTGGTGTCCATGGTCACCACTGCAGTGATGTGGTGCCCTTCAGCTGAGCTTAAAAAGCTGGCTACTCTGTTGTTGCCTTGGTTACGTGCCCAGGGATGGACCCCTCGGCACAGGAGAATGGAGACGCCAGCCCAGAGGCAGAGTTTGTCCCGCGTAAGGGTGACATCATCACCATCTGTGGACGATCAGAGAAGTGTGAGATGGCACGGGCAGCCCTGCTGGTATGCTCACTCCTCCTATCCGTCAGTGCTGTTCCTTCAGTCTTTCCCGGACTGCCTTTCTTCCTGTGCCCCCTTAGTTTTCCTTTTCTTAATCTTTGTTCTCTTTATGTTACCATCTCTCATCATCTCTGCAACCTCCAAATCTCCTTTTCTCTGGCTCATTTCATTTTTCTTTCCTTTTCCTTTGCTCCTTCACTGCTGTTCGCCGTCTTCTCTGCCTTTTCTATTCCTCCCTTCCCTCAATCCCCATTTTCCTTTCATTTCCTTCCCTTGCCCCCCCCCCCCCCCCCCCCCCCACCAGGCTTTGGTCCCTGTCACCGTGGACGTGGAAGTTTCCTACGACCTCCATCGCTATATCATTGGGCAGAAGGGCAGTGGGATCCGCAAGATGATGGAGGAATATGAGGTGTGTGAGCTTATGCTTGGTCTTGCAGTATGTCCATGCACTCTGATCTACAACATTGGTTTATTGGTTCTGGTGTTTCCGGACATGTTTTACACTTTCTAAAGGCGGCAGTTGTGTGATTACATCTGGCCAAATGGAGCCTGTGTGTGGACGGTATGTGTGTGTTACATGTGTTTGGTGCCCGGCAGGTGAATATCTGGGTGCCCCAGCCAGAGCAACAGTCGGACGTGATTAAGATCACAGGCCAAGTGGCCAATGCGGAGCGTGCTCGCGTGGGGCTGTTGGACAGGGTCCGGGAGCTGCAGGCCGAGCAGGAGGACAGGGTAATGAGCACTTCTGGACCTTTGGGGTTTGGGGCAGAGCAGGAGCAGCAGAGACCCCACAGTATAGTATAGTATAGTATAGTATAGTATAGTAACAGTACCCAGAATACTCGGTTTGGTGCAATGGAGAGCACAGAGTTCATTTTGAAATTATTTATTATCGAGACTGCAAATGAAAACACCATTAGGAACAGTCTTAAGCCAGAGGCAATGTGTCCCAGACCAACACTAGGCCGTAACCAACTTAACCACAAATAGCTTGTTTGTTTTGTTTGGAATGTTTTGAAGATCTACTTGTGAATTTGGGTTCCCTGTAAATAAATATATTCATTTCATTTTGCATAACTGAAAATGGTGTAACTGAACTGCACATGACAAATAAGTTTACAACCCTACAGTATAGACGGGGGGCACAGGTGGAGTTTCAGACCTCACAGTATCGACACAGGGGATTGGGGTGGAGTATCAGACTAAATTGTATTATGTATTTTCGGTTTCTCTCAACTTTATAACAAGCTTAAGAATTTTAATTCTGTTCCCCTGCCCAGGCGCTGCGTAGCTTCAAGCTGACCCTGTCCGTTCACCCTAAATACCACCCCCAAGATCATCGGCCGCAAGGGAGCCGTCATCTCCCAGATCCGCAAGGACCACGACGTAAACGTGCAGTTCCCTGACAAGGGTGACGAACAGCAGGTCTGACATTGTGTGTGTCATTGTCGTCATCATTTTTCCCACCGCTTTTAGCAGTTAGGGTCCTATGGCAACCTCTCTTTTCAAGGCCACCAGCTCTAGCTTGTTCTGGGAGATGTTGCCAGGCCAGCTTCTCCTAGGTCATTGCTCAGGAGGACATATCTCCAAAAACCAGGTGGCATCCTTATAAGATATCCCAAGCATTTAGTCTGACTGCTCTTGATGTGAAGGAGCAGCAGTTGTATTTTGAGATACTTCTGGATTTTCAAACTCCTAACTCTGTCTATATCTTGATAACTTCATTATACTCGCGACCTGGTTCTTTGCTTATTACCCCAAGCCCATGACCAAAGATGGGGACAGAGTTGTAGATTTATTACTAACCTGTCTTGTCTCATTCTTATGACTAAGCTCCTGCTTTACTGTCACAGACATCCTCAGTGGCCGCAAAACTGTAATAGTCACTGGACCAGTCCGCCTGTCGATCTCACATTCACTATTACCATCACTTGTGAACAAGATCCAGAGGCAGTTAAACTCCTTCACCAAGGGTGGACTGTCCTACCTGAAAGGAACAATCTGCTCTTTTCTGAGAGAGTACCAACTCTGATTTGGAGGTGCTGATTCTCACCCTTGGTGCTTCACGATCAGCCTCAAACTGCTCATGTGTGCTGGAGGTCCTGGTTGGATGATACCAGAAGAACATCCTCAGATAGCACGGATGTCACCTCTAGCTCTCCGTACTGGATTCCAGCCACGGCGTTGTGTTGATGTCCTGTCCAAAAAAAACGCAAACAGAAGTGGAAAAAAGACGCACCTTTGATGGAGGCCAACCGATATCTCAGATTTCAAGTCAAGTACGCGGACATAACTTGCCTTGTCCAAGTGTTCCAAGCAGATATAGACTGTGTTATCAAATTCACTGAAATCCTCACATAGCTATGAAGTGAGAAGGTATGAAGTTGGTCCCTTTTACCACAACCAGGCGGAAATCCGCATTGGTTCTCCTGTCTCCGTGCATCTCTGCTCTGTTGTCCTCTCTTGAATCTCCATCTCTCTGTGTTCCACTGCTCTGCTCCCTTCCTCCTCCCCCAGGACCTGATCACGATCTCGGGCTATGAGCGGAATGTGGAGGAAGCCCGCACAGCCATCGAGAAGCTGGTGTCTGCCCTGGAGGAGATGGTCAGCGAGGACGTGAGGCTGGACCACCGTGTCCACGCTCGCATCATCGGTGCCCGTGGCAAAGCCATCCGCAAGCTCATGGAGGAGTTCAAGGTGCAGTGATTGGGAACAGCCAAGTGACAGAAAACTGGGGGCTGGTTTATAATGGAAGTCTTTCTTGCTAATGGGGTATCATTGTTGGGTTTCTGACCATTCTCATGATTAATCAGGAAAGGCTGATTAAAGTTTTACTTGGCAGTTGTTTTCAGGTGATTGTCAAATGTATGTTATAGAAACTGTTCTGGTACTCCATGTCCTGGGAGAAAGTGAGGTGACATATAGGTTGGCAGATAAAGGGTACATGAAGTGACTGAAGTGAGTCTGTGGCCCTTGATCTTTCTTAATGTGTGACTCAGGTGTAGGTCATGAGCCGAAGTGAAACTATTCGTCTTGTTCCTGCTGTTTGAAATCACATTGACCTTTCCTGCCGCGCCAGATGGAATAGCCTGACATGGAATCATTCATCCACATTCCCTCTCAGGTGGATATCAGATTTCCACAGCCTGGCTCAGATGATCCGGACCGGGTCACGGTAACAGGACTTCCCGAAAATGTAGACAATGCCATTGACCACCTGCTCAACCTGGAAGAGGAATATGTGAGTGTCCGAGGTCAGGGGGTGCTCTCTCCCCGTGTTGTCTGAGTGGAGTTTGGGGAACATCCAAAATGGCTCAGCGTGTGAATGTATTCGATGTGGTCTATGTCTCCACAGATGATGAACGTGACAGAGACAGAGACTATGGCGGCATACATGAAGCCCCCATCCCGGGGGGGAGGTGGGGATGATGACGGCAGAGTGTCGGCCAAGGGCTTTGTGGTCCGGGATGCCCCATGGAATGCCCCGGGAAATAAGGTGGGGCTGTTTGACAGCACACAAGTGGCTGAAGGAGGAAAAGGCCTTTAGATGTGAAATGCGATGAAGCTTCCGGTCTCCCTGTTGTGAGTCACCCTTGCCACCGTGTCCTTCCCCAGGCTCCCGACATGAGCAGCGCTGAAGACTTCCCCACCTTCGGAGCTGGCGTGGCCCAAAGCAGACCTCAGCATGGGGCCCCAAGAAATTCTGAAGGCAGAGGAGATAGACTGTACCCAGCTGCTCTTGGCACGCCTGCTCTTCCTCCTCTCCAGGTCCATCTCTCTGTCTCTTTCTCTCTCTCTTCTCTATCTTGGGTGGATCACATTCACCCCTTGTCACTCAGGAGGCAAGAGGAACAGAGAATATTTTTCTCTCCCCTGTATCTCCCCCCCCACCTTAGCACGGAGTTTCCCTCCAGAGAACCACCATTCCTTCCACAGTTGCTTCCCCTCTTCCCTCTCTGTCTCACTCTTGCTGGAAACGTCAGTTGTTCAGAAATCTGCAAGCAAGCCTTGTGATCATGGCAGTCAGAAACCAGACCGTCCACTCTCATTTAGCTTCTGTAGATGTTTTTTAATAATAATAAAATAAGTTAATGAGATCAGATAACGGTTATGGTCCTGTTCCTAGGAAGGAGGCTGTTTGGAGGTAAGGGAGCCAGCAGCGGTATTTTGAAAGCTAGCGTTTCTTAATATTTCCAAAAAAAAACAATGTTTTATTCTCTGCTGGAGAAGTGTGCACATAGTCTTTTATTTATTTAAATTCATAGAGTCGCATCGCCTATTGTGTGCGATGTTTTCAGTCAAGTCTTAAGCCGTCTGGGAATCTGTAGGTATGTCACTGCTGAGAGGTCATGGGATTGCCGTTTTATTTATTCTTTTGTGAAACTGAATTTTTATTCAAAAAAAAATAATCAATAAGGTGATCTGGTACCTTTTGGTATGTGAGACCCTATTTTTTTTTTTTTGCTGCTTTTTTTTAACGCTGTATTTTCGCTCATGTGAAGGACGTGAATTTCAGCCCCGGGTGTGTGCATGTGTGAGGGTGATCTTGGCATTATATTTGGCCCCGGTCCCGTTCTTTTCAGTCCGTTCATTTTCTCTCCTGCCCCGTCTGTCAGCTCACTCATTTCGCAAGCAGCCATTTTGCTAGTTAAAGTTGAGTTGTGACCCAGAATTCTCAATGAAATCACAGCCTTTGATTAAAAATACTCATCTGGGGTATGTGCCAATATCATGGTGCACAGAGGAAACAAACACGCAGAAAGTGTCATTACATTCGGTAAAAGGCTGCGTTAATGGCCCTTACTGGGGCCTCTTTCCCGCATGCTGCCCTTCTCCGAGTTTCTCAGATGGATACTGGGAGACGCCGGCTTGGAGCTTGAGGGCAAACACTCACAGTGGCCAACAGAAGCTCCAGTATATCTTGCTCTCAGCGTTTGTGTCCGGTTTCTCGATTCTCTACTTCTGTTGGGTGGATGTTGCGTCTGGGCAGACCATGGGCAACCAGAGATATAAAGCTCTGGTTGTATGGTTCTTGGAGTGATGGGTCTGTCCAATGGCCCATCATAGGCCCATGTTAGCAGAGCATCCACAGAAACTGCTGAAGATCAGCGGACGTTACCTGACGCTCCATCCCTGTACTTCTCAACAGCTTTGTAGACAATCCTTAGCGTGCGCCAACCTGCACGCCCAGGTGGTGGCTATAGGCCCTGAAGTGCAAGATGAAACACTGAGCTTAGATATTCCCCAAATCCACATCTTAGTCATGTTCATAATACTGGTATCCTCTGCTTCAATCCATAGGCACCTACAGTAGTTAACAGTATTGTAGCATCATAAATCTGTTAATCCATGTCACTTTCAGGCCAGTAAAGGTTTTAATCTGTCAAGGATAATTTCAGCAGTAATGAATGAACAAAGGGAAGAAAAAAATAATCAAAGGAATAAAACAATGACTGTTGTGTAAATCCGTGAGTCTGTTACCTTATATCATAAGTTGTCTACCAGTCTGTGTATGTGTATAAGAGGAAGGAAGCCTTTGTCTGCTGTTGTCATGCACACAGGGGACACGCAGCGAAGCGGAATGTTCTGCAGGCTGGACACAATATTAAGTCCCGACAGTCGTACGTCTTGGTCGGTAAGGAACGCTACTCCATGTGACGGCTACCATCAACATTCGCAAGGAAGTGGAGTGGAAAAAAAAGACTTAATGACCTCTTTGCATATTTAAGCTCATAGTGGGCCAATATATAAATGTGCGTAATTCTGGACGTTTCGTGTTGCGGACAGTCCATTCTGGTTCAGGATGACCCGAGAGTGTAAGCTGCAAAACCTGTGGTGGTGCTCACTTACCTTTACCAGGCAATCAGAAACGCAGCTTTGACACGGATAAGCCGTCCCAACCATTAGGTGGGAGGGTCTGCTGCGGTCTAGCAAGCTGTGGTATGATGGGTCTCACGCCGCCATCAGTCCCTGCCCATCCAGCCGCAATCAATGTGGGTTTATTCCCCTCCTCACTGTGATGTGATACAGGTCAGATGTCATGGTCATTCCAAAAGTCCTTTTCTCTTTTCCTGATGTATTTTACATTTTGTATTGGGCCCCCCCACCCCTGCCGGTAAGCTGAAGGTGTAACCCTACAACAGAATATGCAACCACAACACAGGTGGGAAAACATTTTCATTTGGTATGCGCGTGCACGTGGCTCTGTGTTTCTATGGATGAATAAAAACGCACAATAAATCCAGTTTCTTTTACATTATTCTGATAGAATCAGACCTTTCGAATCAAAATTTTAATGCTTGAAAGTACCCTCTATGCCCTAAATAATACAGGAGCAGGGCTGTATCTACATGAGGTAGGGTTTGCTCATGGCTGTAGACTGTGACGGCTGTTGGTAGATGAAGGACAGGCGCTGGGATACTATTCGCCTTAAAAAATATTATATATATATTGTTATAAAATACTTCGGGAAGATGTGTGAGTAAATATGCAACACTGCAATAAAGTCAGTGAATGGATTTCTTTTCCTATTCAAAATAAAGCATTGGGGGGGGGGGGGGGGGGGGGAGATGTTTCTGGAAATTTTGTCCTGGATCTTGTTCTGTCACTGCCCATCTTACTCCACCTCATGAGCAAAACAAGGAGGAACAAGCACACCCACGGACTGCGCACACAAAACACACCACAGCCCACACACTTTTCCAGGTTGTATACTTACACCGTTTTCTTTTTCTCTTTTGTTTAAATATGAAAACCGATTCTTTATGCGAGATGCAGGTTGGACAACAAACAAGGACAGGCGGCTTAAAAAAAAAAATCATCATTCAGCACTGAAATACATACAATGTGCATCCATTCTCTTTGTTCTTTACAAATCAGGAAGATATGATTCATGTTATGTTACATTCTGTAAAATAAAACGTAAACAAAAATACAAACAATGATTTGAAAAGCAGCACTGGGCTTCAGTAACCCCATGTCTTCACATTTTCCATTAGACATTATGAGCCCTTCCTTTCCATTCGTTTACCCTCGTGCAGCAAATTAAAGCCGACGTTCAACTTCGGGGGCCCCGCTTCCTCCTCAGTGGGACGGACCAACGTCACTCGCATAGCTTCTTGGCAAGAACGTGGGTTTGTGTGTGTGTGGGGGGGAAAAAATAAATATGCTCATGTTCATCAGTTTGGCAAAAAATAAGGGGGGGGGGGGGGGGGGGTCAATCACTTTACCCCTAGTAAATGCTTTGGAGGCCGACACTGACACGTTCTGATACAATCAAACTTTCTGAAATGGAAATATCTCTACGTCGACATTTGTCAAGTAAAATGGAGTCCTACAGAGTTTAACTCAAATTTTAGCATCATATTTTACAAGTGGCTTGACGTTCCCTGCTAGGCTTGTGCCTTGACAGGTTCGTTTGATCAGATATGAATCATTCCAATGCAACCTTTGAAAGTAGGGAGCAGGACCAAGCACATATCCATCACTAGGGGCAGAAGCGGACAAGTGGGGTAGGAGTAACCAGGAAATATATTTTGCTGATTCATTTTGCCCTCTAACACCCCTAAAGCACAACAATCTTCTTTCCATCCTTAATGCCAGTTTTGGGGGAAAAAAGGCATTTGGTAACTGAAGGCCCCCATGACGTCACTCTTTACTTCCCAGTATTCGAGGGCTGTTTTAAGGTAGATCGATTTCCAAGCTGACCAGAAGCCTCAAGAGGCCTTACAGAGGTTACCTGGGGAACAGTCTAAGCGACATATCTGCAAAAACTGCCAGATATGCTCTCCGCCTCTTTCCTGCAGGCCATCTCAGGTCCAAAACGCCCATTTCTCAAAGTGGGTACTTGTGCTCATTAATCAAATGCCGCACAAGCCGGCAAGGCGTCCATGGAGATGGGAGGGGGTGATGCCGTGGAGTCTGAATCGCAGTCCCGCTGTGATTGTAGCATTAAAATCTCAGTGAAAGAGATGGGCTTGGCAAGCCCTCCTCCCATTCCTGAAGCTGGGAAGGTGGTGAAGGGGACTGTGGGGAAAACCGAACCGTCAAACCATGCCAAACCTCTGGGGACCAGGTTCGAGGAGTCAAGTTTCAGAATTCTCAAAGTCCTCCTCCTGCCCCAACCGACAGACTGATCCAGAGGAGCCGTTTGAGGGTTTGTACCATTTGGATGTGTGGCCAGCGGTTCACACCAGAAGGCGTGTGAACCAGCAATCAAATGAAGAAGGTGAATAGAAGTGCAGCGATCTGTTCAAAGTGGCCAGGGGATAATGTGTAGATACCCCGTCTGTGTACGATGTCTGTGCCATCTCAACCTGCTTCTCTTCAGTCACTTTTCAACCACGTTTCCTCCAAGTGGTTGTGCTATTCAACGCCTTAAATCATCCAAGTGCTTCTGTTCCTGATTAGTTAAAAAAAAAAAAAAAACTGTCCAGATTCAGTCAAGTCTGTGTTTTTCTTTTGAACAGCTGAGTGGAAAAAAAGATTTAAGGGGGAAAAAAAAGTACATCTAATGGAAACAAGCAGCCATAAGTGGAGGGAGTGGGTATAGAAAATGAGAATGAACGAGTGTAGTTTCTGGGCAGGAAGGAAGCAAGTTAGTGAGGGGAAAATGAGAGGCGAGGTGGGATAGTGTTAGATCCATGGAAAGTTTAAAAATCGCCCACTTGTGTCCAAAACATAAAGTGCAGGCAGTGTCTCTTCTATGAAACCAACCCCCCTTAACGCAGAGAATAAACAAAAATTCCCAATAAGTCCTCTGTGACTGGGGTGCCGTGAGAGGAGGGCTGGAACGTAGTTGCCATCTGAGGTGACCGACAGTACTCAGATCCCCCCACCTGCTCCCACCTCACTCCACGTGGATGAGGAGGCTGTAGAGCAGAGTTCCGCCTGTTTCCTTGGTGATCCACTCGATCTCCGAGTTGCTGAAGCGGGGGTCCAGCGGCTCGCTCAGTCCTGAAGTCTGGGGGCCCACCTTGTAGGATCCCGGCCTCACGCACACCTGGAAGGCCACCTGGGCCTGGTGGTACCGCTGCGATCGGGGATCTCGGAATCTGGTGTTGGAGATGCGACGGGGGAAGGGGGGGGGGGGGGGGGGGGGCATTGGGGAGTAGAGCGGTGGGGGGGAAAGAGGGAAATGAATCAATGCCCTGAAACACCCAGAAGTATGCGTCTAGCACAGCCTGGCTTCCAGCCTCCCATGGATTAGCATCAACATTAGCACGCATTTCTCACTCCAGTGCATTGTTCCTGTATCCCACCCTCCCCTCACAGTTGGCATTAGTATTAGCCTCTTTTTCCTGCACATTGCTATAGAGGTTCATTCTAGGATTTTTTTTATTTTTTATGTTGGGGCTGTCATTGATACATAGGGGGCAATCGTATTAGCCAATGATATATTTTGAATCGGTGAGTGACAGGGGAGTGTGCCAATCAGTTTTCACCTGGGACCAGAACCCCTGTGGCCCCGCCCCTCTATACACACACCTTCCATGCTCTCTCCATTTCCTACCTTCTAACCACATTTATGAGCATCAGCCCCTCAACTCGAGACACTCACTGCACTTTTGGAGCAAAGGTCTCCAGGCCAGAGTAGCGCATGGTGGGAGAGAGCTGCACCCTCGGCACCTCCCTCTCGGGGGCGCTGTTCTCCTCCGGGCTCGCCTGTAACCACTCTGGCCCTCCGCCTTTGTCTGCGCTACCGAGAATATAGACGAGGTCCCTGGAAAAGGTGGCAGCAGGACAATATTCAGCAAGGGGAATGAGGGCTTTACATCTTATTTCTCATTTTCATCTCCATTTCCCTTGAGATACTGCTGCTCCTGGTCCTTGAACGTTGCGCCACCAGCCCTGTGTTTGTCAATAGCTGGTCCAGGGTCCCCCCCCCGCATCCACACATAACAGAACAGCAGTGGAACCCAACAGAATCTGTAGCCCTCAGTTGTTGAGGCTGTTGCTCTCAGCCTTCTTCTGCCTCTTTGGATCCATCTATCTTTTAGCTCCTTGGTCTGCACTTCATTCCGGTTCAGTATGGCAGCTTCTCTGAAAAACATCTAGACTTCTTGGCATGATCAGCAGTGCTGGGCAGGGGGAAGTCCTCCTTCCTAGTCCTCAAAGGCTGCACTGAATGCCTTTTATCAAAATTCTGAGGTCGCCTTGGGTTTAAAAACAGGGGTGGGCCGTCTTATCCAGAAAGGGCCGCTGCATATGTAGGTTTTTGTTGCAACTCCATATAATTAGATTACTAATTAGAAGACTGATTGGCTGAAAAGTCTTCACACCTGGGTTTGAACAGCTGACCTAAAAGGTTACCCCAAAAATCCACATTCACACCGGCCCTTTGCGGATAAGACTGCCCACCCCTGGTTTACAGAGACCAACTTCTGCTCTTCCCTTATTTTCTTCGCTTGAGGATGACCGTGCTCACCTGACAGTAGCTGGTTGTGGTCCAGGGTACGCCTCAATGCACCCACGCTGGTACCATGGTAGGCGATGTGCCACTTCTTCAGAGCGTTGGACACCTCACAGTGGGGCTTGATCCTGGGAACGAGCAAAACCCGAGTACAACCGACCACACAGAGTCAGCTGCCTTTCACAGCAGAACCGCAAGGAGCCCTATTTTAGCAGCAGGAGCTAATATGTCAATAAGGAATCAAGCAGCGTAATGCACCAACACATCGAGAGCTGACAGTGTAATATGCTGTCTCTATAAGAATCAGTTAAGGATCAATTAGCAAACTGCTGATGTATTTAAGAACCAAGCATACAGCATGGAACTGGTAGCTTAAGTAGGGCGACAGGTTAGAAAAAAACTGTTATACTGAGGGGTGGTGTGGGGGGGTGTATATATGGCCCCTGTGGTCGGGGGGGGGGGGTGGGGGAGAAAGACTGACCTGAGAGCAAAGCGGCACCAGCCAAAGGGCAGGGGCGTAGTCTCGGGGGGGCTCCCCCCGCTTGTAATACGCTTCGTCCCCCCGCAGCTTGTGACAAGACTCGCTAGTAGCACAGGTTGTACTTGGCATCCTCACTAAAGTATCCATCTGAGGAGGGGGAAGAAGACCGAGGAAAGGATGGAGGGGGAGGAGGGTGTGGCATTTAGGTGGCGTTGGGGGAGACCCGTGTCTCAGCGGTCAGCAGCACCTCTCACATATCCTACACCCTCCGGTGGGCTTTTCTGTTCCAGCAGGAGCCTGGGAGTGAGTCAGCGGCATATCTGGGGCGAGGGCCACCGAGCACTGGCCCCAGCAGAAAGAGCGACCCCCCCCACTTCACTTACACACCCTAAACATATCACTGGCTTATGATAAGGATGGCCCCTCTACAAATTATAGCCCCTCTTCTGCCCTCCAGCTTCCAATCCAATCCTAGAACTGCCCCTAGAGAGAGTGTGCAAGTCCCAGGGAGTGTGAGCAAGGGCAGAGTGCCTTGGGGTGACTCACCAGGCAGGGTCAGCAGGTCCTTAAAACGGGAGCACAGAGCCTGGTACTCGCAGGTCTTGTTGGTGTTCACTTCAGGCGGAGGCGTCCAGCACACGCTCTCTTTGATTCCTGGAGCATGGCCGGAGGGGGCGGGACGGAGAGCAGTGAGAGGGAGGAGGCACACAATGCAGCACATGTGAGTGGTGGTGGTAACCAATGAGAGCTCTGCTTCAAAGCACTGACCAATGAGAGCTCTGCTTCAAAGCACTGACCAATGAGAGCTCTGCTGCACTAATCGACTGGCTGATGAAGGAGAACGCTCCAGTAATTCTTACGTACACTGACAGTCAGCTTTTAAAGACGCAACAAACATCAGGGTCTAAAAGGGAAATGGGATTATATATCAGACTGGCAAAAATGGGTCCCTGAGGCAGACAGACTGAGAGATTCAGTGTGTGGTCTGTCAGACTGAATGAATCACACACCACCATCCCACCAGCACCACCTTCCTGCCCTGTGTGGGACGGCATCCGGAAGGCAGCAGCCCGTTGAGAGCTCCGTCTCTGGCTGCCATTTTGTTTGGTGACTCATTTAAATGAATAATCACATCAGACGACATCTTAAGCTGGACGGATGTGAACTTTAAGGACCGACATTCATCCTCGTGACAGCTCCGTTACGCTTCCTGCTTCCTGCTAATCGTGTTTTATAAACAAAACATTTCACAGCTATAAGATATTTCGGTATTTATAAGCAAAAGGGTCAAGACGAACCCAGAGGAATGGCCTTTAGCCATAATATATTTATCACAATGGATTATCAGCTAATGAAATATAACCAACCCTCTCATTTCAAACGAAACATCTCACCGTCAACCATGTCAGCTTTCTCCATGTCCCCCTGACAACAGGACTCTCCACGTTCTCTTCCCACCGCCGGCACGTCATCTGTCACTATGGTAACCTGCCATGGTGACACAACAAGCAAAGTCCACCTGAGACAGGCTTGACCGCACAAAAAGGTGACCTTAACCCACAGACCTGCAGTGGACCCAGGGCTGAAGGCCCCGGCGATTCACTACAGGGTTAAAAGGCAAAAAAATGGCAGAAAATGTGTGGAATATAAATTCATATTAATTTGCATACCTTTCACAGATATACGCCATGAAGTGTCCTTTACGCAACTAAAACGTCAACTGTAGTGCCACAAATGGCCAGCGGGTGGGGCTGCTAACCTGCTCGCACTGACCATACAGGTCGATGAGGGGGGTAGCAGGGGGTGGGGATGTCTTGAGCGGCCACGCCCTGGTCCATGCCATTGACGTAGAGGTGGAGGCAGCCGGCAGCATCCACCAGGAGACCCAGGGCTGTGCCTTCAGGACATGTGTCCAGGTTGGGTCCATAGTTTTCACAAATCTGTCCATGGTGTCGAGGATTAAGGTTTGAGAGGCAGACGAGTGACAAACCAGCCGAGAGGAATTGACAAGTGGCAGGTGGGCTGTACTTAACTAAAACAAAACATCTCTCAAGATCTACCAAGGAGCTTCTAGCTGTTAAACACCAGGCCAGGAAACTCTGAAAAGCACTCTGAGAAGAGCGAGTCACCTCCAGCGAGTTACCTTGAGAGAGTTGTGGAAGACAGAGTCGCGCTGCAGCAGCCATGCCGACCGCTTCAGACAGCACGCCGTCGATGGGAAGTTCAGTCGGTCGGGGGAGTGGCCAATCACCCCCAGCGAGAGAGATGAGGTCCACGACAGGTTCAGGCGGTCGATCTGGAACTGGGAAGCCCACCAGTCGCACCAGTAAACACATCACAGGCATAGAAATGCTGAAGTCCACCACAGAGGTCGGCACGTTTGGAGAACTGCTGGTCACCAACGTGGTCTTTAACCCTGGTGTTCTCTAAATTTCTGCTCCTGATCAGATTTTGTACAATTTGCAAATTAATAATGTTCTATTTTATGTGTTCCATAAATGTCCAGCATATGAATGAATTAAATTCCACAATGTAATTACCCTGCGGTATAAAAAAGGTTTATTTTCACACCTGTGCCACTTCCCTGCAATGTGCCGTCCTATTACCGTATGTCTTATACTCACACAGATACACAAACAAGCACGTGCATGCACACGCGCACACACACACACACACACACACACACACACACACACACACACACACACACACCGCCCACGCCACCCTTACCTGGAACAACTGTTGCCGGGGGAGAGGCTGTGCGGTGACCAGGAGGCCCTGGTTGTAACTGGAGACCCGCGTGGCTGTCAGGTTCTGATTGGACAGCTGAATGTTCTTCCCGTGGTTCTCCAGGAAGGTCATGATGGTGGGCGCCAGCGGGACCTCATTTTCACACTGTGGGGGGGGGGGGGGGGGTGTGGACGCTTGTCAAGCTGTCTGACAAGATTCATCAGCATGACACACAGCGACCAAGGCCTACAGGAAACGACAGGGTGGCAGCTAAACAAAATGCGTGTCGGGAGGGTTGTAGGTTCGTGACCAAGCCTGGCCTCATGTTTATAGTTCATGCCTCCCATATTCTATTGGCAGGTGACTAGATGTTAATGTGTGTGTGTGTGTGTGTGTGTGTGTGTGTGTGTGTGTGTGTGTGTGTGTTTCTTATGCTCATTCCACCATATCCTTACATTAAATGCTTTCTAGTTTGGATCTTAGCGAACCCAAATAGATAAGAGGGGTCTGGAATGTTCCATAGCCCCCAACACTAATAACTGAAATCAAGGTCGGCTGTGATGATCATTATTAAAATCTCGATGGGTGTCATGATAACGAGTTTAATGCCCCTTCCTCACCGGAGAGCCGTCGTCCTCGCCCTCGCTGCAGCTGTCCGAGGACAGTGAGAGGGCCTTGGTGCACTCCATGTCCTCCAGCACGGTGGAGCTGACGATGGAGATCGCGGTAACCCGTCCGTACAGGTCCAGCACTGCGAACACGTTCTGCGGGGGGAGGAGAAGGTGGGCATTGCTGGTCTGCGTTAAGGGTCACACGTGTGTGGGCACGCGTTTGATGCAGCAAGGCGGCGATGTTGGGAGTGGCCTGTTACCTTGGATACGGCGGTAGCTGCAGGGCCCATGTCTTCTCCGTCGATGAGGATGTGCATGGTGTCGTCAGAGCAACGCTTGACCCCTACGCGATTCCCCACCTGCGACGCACAAACACGTTATTTTCTCTGTGGTCCTTGTTAATATGTCTCTGCAGGGGCCCACACATTAAAATGGGCCACACATACCCCACTGTGTGTGGGTGTGTGCAACACCAGCCTTAGCCCATGCTTTAGCTGACCCTCTCAGCATTAGCTGCAGAAATCGGCTTAGATAAATCAGCAGCATGTCAGAAGGCATTAGCAGCGGACTATCAAACAGGTGTCAGAAGGAGTTAGCGGCGGGCTATCAAACAGGTGTTAGAAGGCGTTAGCGGCGGGCTATCAAACAGGTGTTAGAAGGTGTTAGCGGCGGGCTATCAAACAGGTGTTAGAAGGCGTTAGCGGCGGGCTATCAAACAGGTGTCAGAAGGCGTTAGCGGCGGGCTATCAAACAGGTGTCAGAAGGCGTTAGCGGCGGGCTATCAAACAGGTGTTAGAAGGTGTTAGCGGCGGGCTATCAAACAGGTGTCAGAAGGCGTTAGCGGCGGACTATCAAACAGGTGTTAGAAGGTGTTAGCGGCGGGCTATCAAACAGGTGTTAGAAGGCGTTAGCGGCGGGCTATCAAACAGGTGTTAGAAGGTGTTAGCGGCGGGCTATCAAACAGGTGTTAGAAGGTGTTAGCGGCGGGCTATCAAACAGGTGTCAGAAGGTGTTAGCTGCAAACTAACCAACTGGCTAAGAAACAGATGTGTTAGAAGGCATTAGTGGCGGGGTAACAAACTGGTGTGTTAGTAGGCGTTAGCGGCAGACTAATGAACAGGGGTGTTAGTAGTAGTTAGTGGCGGGCTAACAGGTGTGCTAGGAGGTGTTAGCAGTGGATAAAAATGTGTTTTGGAAAGAGTTAGCAGCACGTTAACAAAGAGGTGTGTTACAAGACAATAATCAGTAGCAGACTAACAGGTGTCTGGGCTAACAAAGTGTGGCTCCAGGTTATAAAAGCTTCTTACTCAGGAGTTTGTCAGGCTTCAAACTATGGATTCCTCCAGACCCCTAGCCAAGCTTTCCCATCATCCTCACCGTGAGCCGGTCCAGTGAGCAGCCGTAGTTCTGCCGCTGAAGCACCCCGTTGCGACGCACCTCGGACCCGGCCAGCAGCCACGTGACCCTGGCCCGCAGGTGGGGCAGCGAGGCTGCCAAGCCGCTCAGGGGGCAGGATGGGAGGTCCTGGGGTTGCAGAGTGGTCAGGCCAATGTGCAGGGAGCCAGACCACTGCTCATCCACCTCGTCTATCTTCACCTGGGGGGGGGGCAGCATTCCCATACTTATGACTGAAGTCTACACAAAGTTGTTACTTTGGGATGCAAGGCTCTCAATCTCACACAGGCGTACCTCAAAGAGCTCGTCGGTCTTGAGCTCTTTGGCACTGAAGACTATTCCGTGTGCATAACCCCCCATTCTCACTGCCTGGCAGCCCTCCCCAAGCAGCACAATATTCTTCCCATGCTTACTGTGCAGGCGGTGAGCCACCCCAGCCACTAGAGGGAGACAGAGAGGAGGGGAGTGTTAGACAGCAACACATGGGAAGACGCCCACGCCGGCCACAGCAACCGCATTCCTAAGGACATTCCTAAGGAAATATCCCACAAATTGTTAATGAGCACACTGCAGCATCACTATGGTCTTAGTACGCTTAAATTCTTTTATTTACAGTAGTCTAGCAGACACATCAAGAAAGCGTGGGCTCAAAGAGCAGGAGCAGCCAACTTCTAGCACCACCTAGAGCAGTTTGGGTTAAGGGCCTTATTTTGCAGTGATATAATTATTGTGCTGGCCACTGGATTCAAACCCACAACCTTCCGGGCAAAAGCACAGACCCCCCCCAACCCACTGTACTGCATACCGCTCCAGTACAGACATCCAGCACTACACTATATTTCAAACTCATTTTTCCCTCCAAGATCAAACACAGAATTTGTACGGAGATTTTATTCCACAGTGGCCAAATAATTCTGCACAGCAACGTAAGCAGGTGCAGAATCAGTCATGAGGGGAAGGAGCCAAACATCCTGCTCATCTTGGACAGAGACTGACACACTCACGCAGTACCTGGGGACTGGATCGGAAAGCTTTTCTCTGTAATGTTACTGGTGCACAGGCTGTTATCCAGGGGTCCAGATGAGCTGGTGATGGACACCTGGACGCACTGGCCGTAAAGATCGATCACGGCGTAAACCTCTGCAACACGGGGGGGTAAAGAGTTACTGGACTTTCCGCTCTGGGTGGGGCTCATCTGTCTGCAAGTCGAATGCATTTCTGTATCCTCTAGCATTCTTGCATTAGCTTAGCATTGAATTTCATCCCAAACTTTTATATACGTTTACTAAAGCAACTCATCTCCCATCCATCCATTTTCCAAACCGCTTACCCTATTGGGTCGCGGGGGGTCCGGAGCCTATCCCGGAAGCAATGGGCACGAGGCAGGGAACAACCCAGGATGGGGGGCCAGCCCATCGCAGGGCACACTCACACACCATTCACTCACACATGCACACCTATGGGCAATTTAGCGACGCCAATTAGCCTCAGCATGTTTTTGGACTGCGGGGGGAAACCGGAGTACCCGGAGGAAACCCCACGACAACATGGGGAGAACATGCAAACTCCACACACATGTGACCCAGGCGGAGACTCGAACCCGGGTCCCAGAGGTGTGAGGCAGCAGTGCTAACCACTGCACCACCATGCCGCCCCCAACTCATCTCCCTCAAATGCAAAACTGTGCACCACATATGCTCCTTTATTCCCACGCCAGGGGACTCTACAATGCTGCCTCTTCAAAAGGCAACTCATATAAACAAATGTATATGACATCCTGCACTATATTTACCACAGGATGCTGTTTGCGCAGAACTTCTTTACATGTAGTTTTTCTGTATATTTATTATGTACTTTTACTTATGTTATTCATTCTTCTACTTATTTCTTCCTAAATTATCCTGTTTTACTGTTTCCTGCTGAGATTCGGGACAAAAAAAAACTTCCCCTCTCTTGGGCCAGTAAAGCTCTGGCTTATCTTGACTTAATTCAACACAGTGCCACTGACTTGAGCCAATAACCTACTGTGTCCTTATGCATGGTGCTACAGCGTCTCTCTACACGGGAGCACAAATGACCCCCTTGCCCCTCAGATGGCAGAGCAAAGGGCTCTCATTGGCCGATACCTGGGGGGAGCCCAGTGCAGGCCACGCCTTGGTCCACCCCGTTGATATAGTAGTGCAGGTCGCCTGTGGCAGTGCGCATCATGCCGATGCGGGAGCCCGTGCCCAGAGAGTCCAGGTCGCAGCCGTAGTTATTCCGCATGGTGTTCCCATCCTGCATGATGGCTGTGCCGCTGGGGGAGGCGGGGGAAGACCAGTTGACAAATCAGAAAGGGCCACTGGGAACCTGGAAGAAGTGGCAGGCAGGCGGCTGGTCTCTACCTGAGCATCCAAGTGTCGTAGTCTATATCTGTCATGGTGTTGGGGAACTCCAGCTCCTCTGGACGGATTGCAGTCACACCTGAGAGACAAGACCCCATGACCGTGACCGTCTGACCATAAACGCAGCTTTCTGTCAGACCGCATTACCATGACCGTCTGACCATAAACGCAGCTTTCTGTCAGACCGCATTA
The DNA here is from genome assembly GCF_023856365.1 of Brienomyrus brachyistius. NCBI lineage: Eukaryota > Metazoa > Chordata > Actinopteri > Osteoglossiformes > Mormyridae > Brienomyrus > Brienomyrus brachyistius. The sequence goes on along the minus strand of NC_064542.1, from coordinate 26,896,101 downwards.
CCATGACCGTCTGACGATAAACGCAGCTTTCTGTCAGACCGCATTACCATGACCGTCTGACGATAAACACAGCTGCCTGTAAGACCCCATGACCATCTGACCATAAACACAGCTGTCTATAAGACCCCATGACCATCTGACCATAAACACAGCTGTCTATAAGACCCCATGACCATCTGACCATAAACACAGCTGTCTATAAGACCCCATGACCATCTGACCATAAACACAGCTGTCTATAAGACCCCATGACCATCAACACAGCTGCCTATAAGACCCCATGACCATCTGACCATAAACACAGCTGCCTGTAAGACCCCATGACCACCTGACCATAAACACAGTTGCCTGTAAGACCTTGTGAATGTGACCTTGAACAATGAATGCTTTCAAAACGCATCACAATGTTGCTAGGGTTGGGGATGGGGGTGTCTCCAGGTCGGGTTAAATTAGGATCTGGCCTGGTTGAGGGCAGCACAGAGTCTGCATTGGGACTCACCTGCTTCAATGGAGCCTGACCAACGATCCACCATCTTCTGAATAATGATCTCAAACAATTCGCCATCGTGAAGGCACCTGAAAAGCAGCGGACACACACACACACACACACACGCGCGCTGCTGTCAGACCCACTCAAGCTTCTCACAGAGCCGAGCTGCGATGTTTTTTATGCCACACTTTGCTAACCTCTGCCCCCACCCCACCTGTTGGAGATGACAATGGCGTCGTTGAACTCGCTGCGGCAGTTCTGCCGCAGTGCGGTGCGCCCCCCATTAGTGATGACGGCGTTGGTGCCGTGGAGCTGGTGGAAGCGCAAGTCGTTGACGCCGTTGGCTCCGCCCACCGAGCATGGGCTGCCAGGGGACATGGCCGTGGGCCCCTCTGAGCTGTCGTCGGGGAGGGGGGGCAGGTCCGCTGTGGGGAGGAGGGTCCAATTGATGAGGGAGCAGGATCCAAAGTCAGAAAATATCCAGAACTACGACCCTGCACATCGCCAAGCTGATTCAACACACCCTTCATGTAACACGACTCTGCCCAGCAGGTTCTGCACATCCCTAACCTTGTTAAAATAACAACGCAATGGATTATAGCACATTGGCCTATTCAATAAATGTTTGAGGTCACATTAAAATTTCTGCTAGTTGACTCAGCAGGACTCCTGATCTCACATACAGAATAAGTGGAGGAGAAAATGTGAAAAGCTAATTTACACCAATTTCCACTTAATACACTGAAATAATAATAAAAGGACTTACTTAATAAAACCTTATTTCACCGAACGCTGTAAAGAAATGTGGGCCTGGTGACTTTTAAATCAGAATCATTCCGTTTTAATAACTCGTGTCAGACACTTGAAGCCCAAGGCAGGGTAGGAATTGGTTGAAGTCGTCTATAGTGTTTGTTTATTTGTTCATTTATTAAAAGCACATTTAAAAAAATTCTTTTCTTTAAATCTATTATTTTTACTCTATTCATTGTCCTGTGTATTTCTGGTTTGACAATAAGTTGAAACTTAAGTTTACTCATGACCCCCTCTGCGCCAAAACACGCCTTTGTATTTTTTGCGCATGATAAATAAAAATAGATCACAGATCATCGCATATCATAAGTGGTGTCTGTGAGCAGCGATGGCTTAATGGTTAGGGAAGCGCAGTTGTAATTGAAAGGTTGCTGGTTCAAATCCCTAACCAGCAAGGCACCACTGAGGCACCCAGAGCAAGGTACCCCCGGCAAGCACTGCTCCCCGACATTTTGTTGTTGTGTACTGTGGTGTGTCAACAATGACCACTGATTACCAAACTCTAACCAACCACCTGTGATGTGAGCTGAAGGCCTCGGACGTCTCCTTCTGGTTTGCCTCTATTTCTCCATGCTAAAAGCTAAACCTCCGTGTCGCATCAGGCTTCCAGTTGTAGCAGCGGGTGTCTAGCGATCTTTCACACCTCCCCCCCCCCCCCCCCCCCCCCGATGATTGATTACCGCTCCGGTGCTGATGCTCCATGATGAAAGGTGCCCAGCTGGCCCAGACAGGACTAATCGCTTCAGCGCTGCAAAAGGGGTCAGCTGGCTGGGAAGCTATGTAGTAATGAGGTGGGGGGGGGGGGGGGGGGGGGGGGCACACTTTCCGAGCAGGTATTTTACTCTGCTGTCACGAGCCCATTAGAGGAGCTACGGCAGCCGACAGCATCACCACGAGAAAATGCTGCGTTTGCCATCTTTTTGGCTTCAGGCTCAGTGTAATTCCTCCTGCATGCGTCACCAAAAGCCCGAAGGCTGGAACAGCGTTAAGGGTCCCATTCCTGTCGAGTAATATCACCGATCAGCAGGATAAAAGGTCTCCCTTGAAGAGGATTTCAGGTAACTGATAAAGGTTAAATCTCGTCCTTCAGAAGTCAATCTTCATAAAAGACAGATCTTTGATGTGTGACTCCGGGTCGATGTGACGTTCGCTGGTACCACATCACTGGGACTAAAACTGGGAAATTAAGTACCGGGGAAGAATTAAACTTGAGTCATAATTACTACAATGGGACCCCCTACTACAATGGGACCCTGAACATCCCTTGTTTGTGATGGAACCATCTGCCCAAATTGCAAGGTCATCTGCACCCCCACTACCTGAGCCCCATCTCCCCCAACGAAGGTCCACGCGTCTCACCCATGTCATCCATGATGGTGGCCTGGGCCGCCTGGCCGTACAGATCCACCACAGCGTAGACACTGGGCGGAACGTTCCAGGCCGCAGGTCCCTGTGCCACTCCGTTCACGAAGAAGTGCAAGCTGCCATCCTCTTTTCGGACCACGCCCACCGTGTCTCCGGCCTGAAGGGGGCGACAGTGAGACTGAGGGCCGGCATGAACAACCAGCATCGGCAGGATGGCGGCTAAATGGGTGAGAGGCCGACAGAGAGGAGAAGTGGGAGGGGACACAGGCGTCCTCACAGACGGAGGGGAGGGACTCGCACCTTCAGCCGGTCCAGGTTGTGGCCATACTCATCCAGGATCGTGGTCCCATTGTGCATGACTCCATTCCCCGTCATCATCCAGGTGCCTGAAAAGAGGGTGGGGGGGGGTGTGAATACCGAAGTGTGTTATACCTGAGGAGGTGTGTCGCTCAGTGCGTTACGCCTCGGTGCCTATGATCAGAAGGTCCCGGGTTCAAGCACAGGCCCCGGTTATAAGGCACAGACCACAAGCTTCATTCTCAACTATATATGTGTGTGTGTGTGTGTGTGTGTGTGTGTGTGTGTGTGTGTGTTTCAAATGAGAGAAGATGTGAAAAGAAGCATCCCAAAGCATATGGAAAATAAAGAACTGTTTAATTTCTCTTGGAGGGTCTATATAGAACTGTGTTTCCCAACCCAGTTCCCTGGGACCCCCAGATAGTCCACATTTTTGCATTCTCCCAGCTAATCAAGAGCACAGAATACCTGGTTTGGGTGTGCTGCAAGCTATGAGGGAGCAAAAATGTGGACTGTCTATGGGGCTCCAAGGACCGAGTTGGGAAACACTGCTTTGGAGGGTGTTAAGGTCTATCTGCTTGTCTTCCTCTTTCATTAAAGACCTCTATCTGCCTCTTTTGTAAACTTCAGGCTTAATATTAGTCAATCTGAATAACATGAATGGCTCCTCCCACAATTCAATGCAGTGAAGATGGTAAGAAGGAATTAATAAGGATCTTCACAGAGGCATCCCAGTTACCTGAGCGCAGGTTGGTCATGGTGGAGGGCAGTTGCAGGTAGGCGGGGTTGTGCGTCGTGACGCCGATCTCGATGGAGCCTGCCCACTTGTCCACCATCTTGTCGATACGCACCTGGAACACCTCGTTGGAGCGCAGCGGCCGATTGCTCAGCACCACGCCATGGTTGAAGTCGTCTGTCGCGCTGACGGAGCAGCGAGGACACGAAGGGACAGAGTTAGAACTCTACAAACACGCCGTCAGACTAGTAATAAGTCACGACTACGTACGTCAGTCTGTGAACGGTGATATTATTACTACAGGCTTGCGATGTCCCAACCTGACACCAAAGATCGGAATCGAGGCCGATTCAGGCATTTTTCAATTGATCGGTACCGGCTACCACAGCGCGACCCAAAGCCTGATCGATTTCATTTCTTGCATCCACCTGATTTACGGTAGTTCAGCAGACCGGAAACTTCCGCCGCTACAAAACGCCTGAGGCACGTAGCTCGAAACTACAAACTAGAGAGATGTCAGCCGTGTGTAAATTCTTTAAATTGGAAACTCAAAGTAGCCAAACATGCAATGTTTGCCACGCCGTCCGCAATAGAGGAAGTAGCACTGGAGTGTTGGTTAATACAAAAAAAATCTAATCAGGCACTTCTGGAAACATCATGAGGAATAATACTGTAAAATCGCAAGGCTTAAGATGAAGAATGTACCTGTATATATGTATGTGTATATATGGTATGTATATATACCATGAAAGTGGTACCCTGCTACAGGTAACTTCACTAGCTAATTTCTCAGAATGAGACCATCTGCTCACGGGATGATGCTGTAAAAGGTATTTTTTTGGTTCACCGCATTTACATTTTCAGATCTAGTCTTTGCCTTTAACTACCATTTATTCTTAGTCGCAGAATGTGGAGGTCAGAGAGGCCTTGCACTCACTGGGGGCGAAGCGCAGTCCTGCCATCACTAATGATGGCCGCCTTCTGCCCACAGTTGGGGTGGAAGAGGAGGCGATCGGGCACATCGGGGTCGGGGGTGAGGGAGAGGGCGGGGCGCGGGCGGCCCACGTCGGGTGACAGCGCCCTCATGATGGCGTTGTTCCGTCGCAGCCGGTCGCTGTGGTTATGATTGTGGACGATGGTGACCTTCACCGCCATGCCATAGAGGTCTACTACCCCGTAGACCACCGTTGGCGTCTGGGCAGCTGCCACGCCTGCGGGAACACGGGTGCAGTCATAGGCAGGGGTCATCAAGGAGAACATCAGAACCAAAGAGAGACTAAAGCCCGGCAAGCGTGAGCACCAGCAGGTCCTCCATCACCGGCACCACAACGATAGCATGGTGTCTGCTAACCTCCTGGGCACTAAACGAGGGAGGAGGTGGCCCAGCAGGTTAGGCCTCTGCCTGCCATCAGAAGGCTGTCGGTTTGAATCCTGCTCTTTCCAGAATAGTCACATCTCTGTTAAGCCCCTAACCCCCCAAAATGTCCTAGGGGTGTCAGATAAAGGACTGACCCTGTGCATGCATATATTTGTGTGTGTGTGTGTGTGTGTGGGGGGGGGGAATAAGACATTCCAATGTACCTGAGCAAATGACAATAAACAATAAAACATTGTTGTAACACAACTTAAAGCAGCACTATAAATGCATCATCCGCTACCATCATAATGAATTGTAATGCATTCATAAAGTATTATAAACATGGCTATAAATATTTATAAAAAGGCATAAGACATTATGGCCACGTTTCTCATGCATTATGAATGCTCTATGAAGATCTCATCTATAATGCACTACAAATACCTTCATAATACATAATAATGGTCAATAACAATTAGGATGCATTGTGCTGCATTATGAAGGCATTTATAGTGCATAATAATGTATTACGAAGGTATGTACAATGCAGTGTAATGACTGCTTTAAGTAAAGTGTTAGCAGCATGTTTTCTGATCTTGGGTACAAGGATAAGGGGGCACCTTACATCTCGATCTGAGCGGATGCAGCGATCTCACCTTGGTCGATCCCGTTGATGTAGAAATGAAGAGCTCCATTCGCCTTCCGCGTCAGGCCGATGTGATCGCCCTCCTAAAAGGGGAGTCAGATGTACAGAGAGCGACACGGGACAAAAAGAACAGGGTGTCACACGGGAAACAGATCATCCGTAAGGCTTTAAATGTTATGAGCAGTTAGGGATGCATCTCATGTTCTTCTCTCGAGATACTCTTAGGTTAGGAAAACAGGAAATACAGAAAATTACATGCCACGCTACTCAATGAGTAGGATGAGCATGAGATGGATGTTAGCACAGGGTGGGATATTTTAATTTCCACGTCCCCACGTAGGGCATTTGATCTGGAATCAGAGGGGAGGCAGGGATAATGGCCGGCCCGCATCTCCATGGTGATTGATCACCAGCGGCAGGCCAGAAGATGCGTCAGTCAATGAGACCCAGTTGACCTTCTTTAGGCCCCTGGCCTGATTAGAGTTTAAAATAGGCCAGCTGGGTAGATTTCAAAGCGCGGAAGGAACAGCAGCCACAGCTCCAGCCGGACAGAGAATGGTATGTGACTCTTGTGTGTTTCAGGTGTGCTTTAAGTATTAGCCTCGGTTTAATATTTTCACCTTGTAATATACTGCTTTATATAGACGCTAGGGGGCTCTCTCCCTCTTAATTCACAAATTAAAATCGATCTGAAAATGTCACAGAAAAACCAAAACAAAACAGTGAAGCTTTATGGAGAGCTACCAACACAAACCTAGTTCAGTCAAATTAAACAGCCCCTACTGACACTAACTGGTTGGGTACGGGGGTCTGCGAGTACGACAGCGACTGACCTGCAGCTCGTCCAGGCTGAACTCGCAGTACTCCCTGCGGGTCCCCTTTCCATTGGTGAGAATGCCACAACCACTCATCATAATCGTACCTGGGGGGTGGGGGTGTGCACGCCACAAAGTATTTCAGCTTCACACACAAAACTAATTACCATCCCAGCAATTAAACACATTTCATTTGTTCACTGGACCCATGCAGGCAGCAAAGTGTGTTGTATGGAACCGGGAAGACGAACATCAATTCAATGCTGTTAATCAAATTTAGTTTCACTATCCTGTCAGTACTGGTTTCTTCCAGGCAGCTGAGCCCCCCATCGCCCCCAAGCTCTGGGAAAATGCTCAGAAAGGCCACAGCTCATTCCCAAACACAGGATTTTAAAATATCGTAACCTCTTCACATTCGATAGAGGCAGAAGATCCTGAAAATTTGCGAATAACAGGCATCCAAACCTCAACCCATAACCGTCTGCTAGCCTGAACAATAACATTAAAAGTCTAATACCAAATTCTACACAAACGATACTCATGGGACAAAACTAAAAATGACTGGCTCAGAGAGACAACCAATCAGATTGCTGAGGAGGTGGGACCAACCAATCAGATGTCTTATACTTGGATGAAAGGGTTATCATCATCAGCCAATTTGCTGCACAGTCAGCAGGGGGACGCTATGCGTGTGGGGGCATACCTGAGCGCAGGTTGGTCATGGTGGCAGGGTAATCCAGGTTGTTTGGGTTGTGGGTCGTCACGCCGATCTCAATGGAACCCGACCACTTATCCACCAGCTTGTCGATTCGTATCTGGGAAACGCATGGGAATGTGACGACTGTTGTCAGGTGACTTCATCAGATCAGCACTCAAGGCACAACCACGAAGGAAATGTCTGCAGGCATAGCTGGACGACGAGTCCACTTTGATGACCGTTTATTACCATCTTTCACTGAAATTTAAAGGGAATCCCACCTGAAAACTGTACAGTTAGCAGTTACAAAAAAAAAAAAATCATTCCGCTAAAATATTTCCATATTATGCCCCTCATATTAGCTCAGCTAATATGGTCAAAATTTATAAAACATTCCTATGCTGTAATTGCACTAAAGTAAAGTACCTAATAAGGGAAATAACCCTGAGACAGCAGGGATCAAGCAGCAGCAGTGAGTACAGAACCAACACAAAGCACCAGCATCACACAGCTCAGAGCACCTTCCGGCTTCTACACCTCTTACTGCACCTTCTTTAAGCGACCTCATAATGACGGTTCTAGCAGCCTCCATTCTTCCACAATAGGACACAGTCCCCAAACAGGACAAACAAGAACAGTTGTCAGGCAAAGAAAAGAACACAGACAGACAGACAGAGCACAATGGCATCGGCTGATGAATAGAGACCAGCGCCAAAATCTGCAGCGGTATCAGACAATTGACATTTTGATTATTTATTTGTGCATTTGCATAAATTTCGCAAGAACAGAATAACCAGACAATCTGGCTGTTTGGAATGAGCAGTAAAATTTGGCCCCTTTGTGTCGTGAGATTTATTCCTTCCGTCTAAATCTGATCCGTAACAGATCTATAGGTTGCGTCAATCCTCACTCTATGGGGGCCTCGGTCATGACTGACCTGGGGGGTGGGGGGCGCTCAGAGGCAGCAACGTCCCTTCAGCCAGCATCTCCACAAATTTAACAGGATGTACATAACCGAGGCAGTAGGTAGAGTACAGCTTATACACGCGTCTAAGAAGCTGAAGGTTGCTGGTTCAAATACCAGCACGACTGTGGGGGTAGCATCCATGAACACGGTATCTGAACAGTAAGATCCTACCTTTTGCGCATCTGCATCACGCATTTTCCATCCACTTACGTAATTCCGCATTTGTGGTAACTAAAAACTGCTGGATGCTTCAACGGTTATTTTTCTGCTGTATGGACCGCAGAATATAACCCTCTGCTCTGGGGAAAACATATAAATATAGCTGTGAAGCATATAGCGGGAATCAGAACTGACCAACTGAGCAGGGCAGCTGTCGCTATGAAAGCTGTGACGCATCCATGGTGCCGAAAAGGTCACCATAGGAGCTGGGGGCTGCACTGCATGGAAGGCGAAACATCTGGATTTGCTGGAGGTCTGGCTGCTAGCGTGGCCCACACAGGGAAGGAGGTATGAGGCAGTCATGGTGTACAGAGCCCCTGGTTCTCACCTCGAACATCTCGTTGTGCCGGAGAGGCCGGTTGGTCATGACCACGCCGTTGTTGAACTCGTCAAGAGGTCTGCGTCGCTCCGCGGTCTTGTTGTTGTTACTCAGCTTGATGAGTGTGCCGCACTTCTCGTGGAACAGCAGTGCATCGTTGGTGGTCACGCCTCCAGGGGTGGGCGCCAGTGCGAGTATGGCCCCACCCCCTCCCCCAGCCCCAGCCCCGCCGCCACCTCCAGCCGGGCTGCTGTCAGAGCTGCCCCCCCACACCGCCGTTCCCTCCGCCACTGTCGCTGCTCCCTGCCAGCCCTCCACTACTGCTGCTGACCCCGCCTCCCCCGACGCCAGCTCCCCTAGTGGTCGTTGACAGCTCCGAAACCGTGCCCCCTACATCCCCCTCGTCCTCAGAGCGGTACAGGGACACGATGGCGTTGTTAAACACGTCGAACAGCTGCTGCTCAGTCAGCCCTGCACACAGGAGGGCAGAGGAGAGAGAGTCCAAGCATCATTGGTGCCGAGTCGGCATCTAAAGGAGCATGATTACTGTCAAGGGAGCAGTCTCGGGAGCACAGTCACAGTTAGGGAGCACAGTCACAGTTAGGGAGCAGTCTAGGGAGCACAGTCACAGTTAGGGAGCACAGTCACAGTTAGGGAGCACAGTCACAGTTAGGGAGCAGTCTAGGGAGCACAGTCACAGTTAGGGAGCACAGTCTCAGTTAGGGAGCACAGTCAGTTAGGGAGCAGTCTAGGGAGCAGAGTCACAGTTAGGGAGCACAGTCACAGTTAGGGAGCACAGTCACAGTTAGGGAACAGTCTAGGAGCACAGTCACAGTTAGGGAGCACAGTCACAGTTAGGGAGCATTAGATTTCTGAGTGTTGGGGTCTAATTTGGCATCTACTCACCCATGTCTGGCTCTAAAGTGTTGGGGAACTTGTCTGGTCGACTCTGACCCAAAGGGAGCTCAGGCACTGAATGAGAAATGTAATGGGAAAAGTAAACATATGTTAGGATCACTAAAGAAGCTGTAACTCTACTGGATGACTAACTCTACTGGATGACTAACTCTACTGGATGACTAACTCTACTGGATGACTAACTCTACTGGATGACTAACTCTACTGGATGACTAACTCTACTGGATGACTAACTCTGCTTTGCAAAAACAATAACATCAAGGATCTGGGAGCACAAGCAGAAACAAGAAGCATGAAGATGCCACTTCAGACAAACATGGAAACTGGCAGCAAACCTACCTTCTTCCACTGTGCCATTCATGGTAACTACAGTCCCCACCCCCTGGTCCTCGTGATTCCTGCAGAGCTCCACCTCTTGCTCAGCCGAGAGGGGCGGTGGCTCACAGCTGACCACGGTGACTTGAGTGCACTTCCCGTACAGGTCAACCACAGCCCAGAGGCGCGGCGGTAAGCCGGCGGCGGCTACACCACAGTCCTGCCCGTTCACCCACAGGTGCAGCTCCCCCTGGCTGTTACGCTGGATCCCCACACGGTCGCCCTCACCCAGCTGGTCCAAGTCGCGCCCGTACTCCTCCAGCACGGAACGGCCATCCATCAGCACCGAGCAGCCCGACACGATCCAGGAGCCACCCTTCAGACCCGTGGCGCTGCTCGGGAAGTCGAGACCTGCCGGGTCCAGTGCCGTCACGCCGATTTCGATGGAGCCGCTCCACGAGTTCACCTATCGGAGAAATGTGAGCAAGTCGGAAAACCAGGACCATTTCTTTTCAATGATTTGCCCCAAAAATTAATTTCGTCAACAAATTAGCGAAACACAGGCGCTCATCACAGAACAGGCTTCCTTTTGGACGGCTGCCAGGTCCCCAGTTGGAAGAGTCTGGAAAATTCCCGTCATATCAACCTCTGTGGCTCCGCAAGCTAACAAATGGGGCTCCTGGTTTTAATGACTAACTGGACGTCTCTATCACAGCAGAAGCCTTGCGTCATTCCCAGAGCCACCCTAAGGCCAAACACTGCACACCTACCTGCTAATTAAGGACCGCATGTCATGGCACAGACTGACAGGGGTCACAGGTCTTAAACTCTAACGAGCACTATTTGGAACGTCACTTTGGTTTACTTCGTCAGCCATTGTATCTCCTGTACACTTTGTTGTATCGTTTCGACATTAGACTTCGGCATACTGTACTTTGACGGTATTTTCAAAAGCAATGCTATTCCAGTATATTAAAATGATGGCGATAACATTCGTCATGTGGGAGGGAGGGGATTCCCCACAAAATTCACAGTGCGGTTTTGCCATAATACTGTAATATTGCCGAAGCCTACTGTCCACCTAAATCTCATCATTACTGATTCATCAAGCTACAGCCTGCCCTCATGTCATCGGAGCTCTACTGCCAAACGTGTAACAACCTCATACGAAGAGGAGATCCGGGACCAGAATGGGCAGGATGGTGTCCAATCCCGCCGCTTCTGGACTCCACAGAACAAGCCAAATTGTAAATGTTAGCATTTATTTGGGGAATTTTGTGCCTCTGGGCACCTGGTGTGGGGGGGGGGGGCAGCCAGGCGAGACTGAGATAGGTAGATCGAGGACGGACACGGGACCGGAGGAGCATGACAACAAACAGTCGGAGGATTAGGGGAGGAGGCAGACAGGAGGGACGAGAAAGACGAGGGGAAGAGAGAGTGCACAGCTCACAGTCGCCAACCCAGCCTGTCACTCCGCTACACCACCCCCGCAGTGGTTAGGTCACAGGCAGTGAAGTAAACAAAACAATAAAACAAATAATGAAGATAAATGGGGGGGGGATCGCTAACAGGTCATAAACACAGCACACACAGCACGACCTCCCACAATGCACACACACACACAGCGATAAGGCAGCAGGCTGAAGTCGCATCACGACGTAAATCCATCTTGCACAGTTCTGACAGAGAAGGGCATTTTCGGCCGTCATCGTCACCCCCACGGCCCCTCACCCCGACAGCATCCAAGCAGACGGCCTCGACCGGCCACTCGCAAGCACCCATTTATCCTCCCACAAGATGGAAGCCGTTTTCTAGCCTCTTCTGCGCCCCAACCTGACACCGCTGCAGCCTGTCACACGCCCCAGTCCCAATCACACCTCGGAACATTCCAGATGCTGAGGGTCCCCATGACATGCGCTGGGAAAAACGGTTCGTGAAGGGAGAAAAAAAAACACACACACACACTTTTCATAATTACATTGCAGCCTCTTAGGTGTCACCAGAAGCGAGAAACAGATACCGAGTGGTTTAGTCCGGCCAGCTAAATGTTATATTAGCATTTAAGTAACATTTGCCTACCACACCAGCACCATCGCGGATCAAAGAGGGAAGCGGGGAGCCAGGGTCACCCTCAGGCTGACTACACTGCTCACTCAGTACCAGAGAGGCTCACTAAGTCAGAACCGGGGGATAACATGGAATGTAGACAAAAATATTAGTTTAAGTCTGGCAAAGTCATGCACAGATCAGGCCATGAAGCTGCCAGACGGACCACACTGATCACATCACTCCATAACGGTAAAATGAGCCTAAACATCCCTCCCCCCACCCAGCAAGGGGATTCAAAAGCACCCCCCAAACCCAACTGGCCCATTGTACGTAGAGCTGCTGCCATCTGTTTAGTGCCTTTTAAAAGATGCTAAAAAAAACACCATTAGGCAACAGAATCAGATTATTTCTGCACTAAAAATATACATAATTTAAATCATTATACTTTAGTGAACAGCAGTAATGCACATCACCCCTCCTTCAGAGGACGGAAGGGGGTCTTAGTTATGAAGTAATGGCTCCTTTTCCAATTTACGTCCCTCATAAGGGTCTTATGACAGCGGTATTATTTTTTTGACAGGAAATGAAAGGTTTATTTGCAACATTATGTGATTTTAAACCAAGCTGGAAGACGCATCGAAAATAGCAATTCGGCAGAAAAGCGGATCCGATTAGGATGCCCTGGCAGTGATACTGGCGCACAGCGGTGTGCAGGCCGGGGAACGGGCAGGTGTGAGGATCCTGCCGTGGTTTGGTTTCCGCACCTAGAGAGATTTTGGCGGTTATCATAGGAAACGCATGGCACTGTGTGTCTCTGTAAGGACGTACTGCCACAAGCGCAGCGCTGCGCTGGGATGGGACATCCTAATTAAACACGCTGAAAGCAAGACTCTACTCATTAGGACCAGATCACCTTTCCACACATGCACAAATCAGTAAAATGTCTGCATTAAATTGCATTTATTCACTTGGCAGATGTTTTTTTTTTTTTAAACCAAAACGATGTACAGCTAACAAAACATGATCACAAAAATCCCTGGAACAACTGGGGTCAAGGGCCCAAAGGCGTAACCTCCTGATCTGAACCGGCGACCTTCCGATCGCGGGCACAGCGTCCTAAACCAGAGCTAAACAGCGCCCCCTTTCTTCTGTCAAATACAAGGCCCTTGATTTAAGTTGCAGCCCTTAAGCAACCCTAAATATGGAAACGTAACAATGTCACGCAAAAGGCCCGAATACCCCGTTTACTAGTAACATCTCAATACATTTCTCATTGATGTCTTTACGGCTGGTGGGGCAAGTGCTCACCCACATGCCCGCGATGGTCGCCGGGTTCTGCAGCTCCTGCTTCAAACACGAACTATCAGCAAGGGTTCTGCATGATCCTCGAAGACGGAGGTGCACGCAAACCGATCACATCTCTCTCCAAATTCACAACTACAAATGCTCCCGTGACAAAGCACATGACAGCTCTGCATGGCCACCTATGCGGTGTGTGGGCAAGTACCAGCGCATCGCGGCGGGCTTACGCACGAAATCCTCTTCACCTGAGGCGATGAGTGCCTTGGCCAGGCTGTTCAGGGAAGCACCTGCTCCTGCCAGACCCTCAAAAACGGTGCACGGACATCAGCTATCAGACTCTCCCACCAGCAGCTATGCGGCTGTTACATACAGGCTGACTGCTTTGTAACTGCAGATACATTCAAGGTACAAGGTGGGGAAACTAAGTCACCAGGGGTATCTAGTCTTGCACGATCGTCGCATAGGAGCAAAACACATGCAATATTCGCCAACTTCCAGCCGGAGAGGCATGCAGGTAGCCCCGGACCCGCTCCCATTAGCTAGCTGCATTCCAGGCACTGCCTCGCATACATTGAGGATTCAGTACTCCTTTCGTGCGCTTGTTTACCTTTTTGTCGATTCGAACCGTGAAGACATCACGGTCCCGCAGCGGCTCTCGACTTAAAACCAAGCCATGATTGAATTCCTGGACCGGCTGGTTGCGCTGGGCGGTTCGATTGGAGTTCGACAGGCCGATCAGCTTTCCGCTGCGGGGATGCAGCTCAGCCGCCATCTTCCCTGGGCGGCACGGTTCGCGACACTCGATGCATTACGACAGTAAAAAAAAGTGCCGCTTCGCCGGCACCTTTTACAAACCCACGAATCGTTTGCCGACAGAAGGTCAAGAATAATCACATGTTTCGATGCTTTACGGTAGTGTGGCACTGGTTGTTATTTTGTACTCAGCGGTAATATGACTGCGTTCCGTCCGAAATACGATTGTGTGCTATCCCATTAAAGATTATATTATTTTGTGGCAATTTAACGTGTGAGTGTGTTTCCATTTAAATGACACTCATAACGCGATTGAACAGACAGTTTGCCCTCTTCCAAGTATATTTTGCCTTACAGCCCCACCCCATGTCATAAATAATATCCAACACAAGGTAAATCTGTTATGATGACTCTGCAGATCTTCAAGTCCATTTAAAATTACTGAGTGATGCAATAACTTGTGTATGTTAATTGTCACACAAAGTTTTTAGTCAGTAACGTGCCGTATATTAGGCTACAATAATTTTACATATCCATCTGTCCAAAATAAATTATTGAAATTTAGATGTTTATGTTTACAAATGCGTGACTTTTTTGTGTAATGATTTTGGTAGAAATCGGAATATGGGAAAAAACACACCTCCGAACGTTATCCGCAGATAATGTATATCATTGTGACGTGAAAAGGAGCGTTCTAACGTTTGCCGGTGAAATGTCACGCATCTTTCGTCTGCTATACACGTATTCCTCAATTACTTTTGTAACAAACATACAGCTGTCATATTGTGTTACCTATTTCGCAAACTTATTTTTAATCTCTTCAACTACCGTCCCAAATCACGCTAAATTTCAGCGACGGCGTTGCTAATAGACTGTCAGATGGGACTGGACCGTTAACTGTGTCAAGTGGTGTGATCAACACCAACGACAGCAGGGGGCAGCATTGTAAGGGTCGACTCAAGGAAGAGCTAAATCTCACTGAGACATTCCCATGCAGACTGTCTCCTGAGCTCCATGCCCTCAGGTTTCCCGATACTGTTCAAAGAAAACACTGGCTGCACTCATCAGTCCAAGACAACCTGTCACAAAACAGTGTTTCATTTTTTTTTTAGTATTTGCCAGTAGTCACAATCTTTTTCCTCTCCAATAGATTAAACAATCCATGTCCTCTATGTGTAAGGCTTTGGCTCTTTTTACATAAAAAAAACTCCAAGTGGAAGCAAATTTATTATACTGTAGATTAACTATTCAGTTCAACCAACAAGTGAATGTAGCAGCTGAAGGTGGACATAACTGTATGTAAGGTGTAACGTATTTACATTTATGTTATCAGAAGAAGAATCACACAAAATGTCTCAGACAACTCAGACAAGAATATGTAGTATATGTGAGACACAGAAAAAATAATAGTCAATAGACAATAGACAGCACTGTGTAGCAACGCCATTCAAAACTGTGGTTTTTATTTGTGCCCTGGCTCTGTGTGTGTGTATGATTTTTTCACATTGTCCTTTGGGTTTTCCTCTGAGCTCTCTGAATTCCCATAGGTGAATCAGCATCTCTAAATTGCATTTATTTTGTTCGTACCCTGTGATGGATTGGCCTCCTACCCGCAGTGTCCCCTTCTCCCCTCTGCTAGCTTGGTTAAGTTCCAGGATTGCGGCAACCTTGCACTGGTTATGGAAAATGGATGTTTGGAATGAAAACAATTCAGGACCTAAGCTGGTCGGCTCTGACGATGTTCTCTGCAAGGCCTATAAACACAGCCCAGTTTGCAAAGGAATGAAGAGACTGAATGAACACTGGTCACTCACCGTGTCCACCTTGTGTGAGACCTAGAAGAGATCCAGAAGCTTCGGAAGAATCCTTCAACTTGTGCAGTGGCAGCGGGAATACAATGGGAATACAGTGGGAATACAATGGGAATACAATGGGAATACAGTGGGAATACAATGGGAATACAGTAGTTCTGTCTAAGTTTCATTTACACGGTTTAAATGCTTCTGTGTCCGCTGTTGTATCCATTGAAGTACAAATGTCTTGCCAAAGTTTTCAAAATTAATTGCCTTCAAGAATTCTCAGGTGTAAAAAAACGTGAAATTTGGAAATTCTAATATTTTATTTCACTATAATTCTTTATATATTTCTTTCGAGCTAGTGAATATACCATCTCAATAATCATCAGGAGTGACAGTGTGCCACCTCTGTATTGCTTCTTGACTTCTCGACCATCTTAGACAAAACCAGATTTGTTCAAAATATCAGGCTTTCGCTTGGTAACCACCTGAAATTAAACTGATTCTAGACCTTTCTTGTCAGAAAAGACTGTGAAAAGTATATTGCCTCAGTTCAGCGGAGATGAAAGGAATGTACATTCTTCCTACATTCAGAAATAGAGGAACAGAAGCTTTTATAGTTCTGTTTGGTGTTCTGCGAGCCTATTGATGCTAACCGCAATGCTCTGGGTACATTTTTATCTCCCGGCTCATCTGTGCTACTTTCTTTTTCAAAATGTAACGTTTCCTTTGTTGTTTCAGTTTGATCTGCAGTAAGGGCTTTGACTAGCTTGGTGTTTGTGAGCAAAGTACCAAATCTGCATGTGGCACTTGGCATTGGGACTCAGGGCCAACAGAAGCCAAACTAAATGGAAGAGTGTGATTCTGAGATAAGTGAGATGTCACTCACAGTGATGACACGGGTCATACTCAGCGTCTGTACCCTTGCATACTTTATTACAACAGTGGGCTCTGTTCCTCCGTCAGGTTATAAGGCAGTGCCCTTAATCACCACGCTTTCCTGGGCTTATAGTTCCTGCAAGATTGCTTTACTCTGTGTTGGGCTCTGCAATCTAAACGCCTGTCTCTAGGTTGGGGTCCTATCTGTAGTTCTATCTAACACTCACGATGAGAACAACCTATGTTGTTGGAGCTACTATAAATGGGCATGTTGGTAGAAGGATTAGGGAAGTACTTCTGTACGTGATCTGCGGACGTTTGGGGGTGAAGTGTCTGTCAAGCAATACGCCGTTGTGCAGAAGGGAGGGCGGAGGGCGAGCGCATGAGCGAAGAGCAGGACGGCTTCAAAGGCGGATGCCGTTGTGGCTTTAAAATGGGTAGCAAAGAAGCATCAACACGCGACGTAAATGGACAAATGGGCGGACTTGATGGAAAGAAACCGTGGCAGCTTGACAATATTAAAGGGGGCAGATGAGGAAAGTACAGCAACAGGCCAGAGCGAAAGTGACAGGACCCCTCATACTTTCCGATAACAGGCTGGACACAGTCAGACGTGATGCATAATCCTGATGAAACACAGTGCAATATGTTGGAATAAATCGCTATTAAATTTACTTCTGAATGTCTGCCTAGTGCAAAATGGAACAGTACGATACGCAGTGAGAACTGCCAACAGTCATATTGTCTGCTTAAAGTATTTTGTTTCGTCTTACTCCTTGTGGATCTCATTCCCGTGTTTGTGTCGCGAACACATTTGAGTATGTCTCTTCGGCTAATCCTTGGATCTACTGTGATTCAAAGCGTATGGGAGTAAGAACCAGGTACACCCTGGATGAGCCTATCTGGGGGGAGAAAAGACGTCACAAAAGCAGATCTAGGATCAGTTTCAGACCTGCAAGCTATCCACCCTCTGTGCCCTGTCACTGATATCGCAAAACACATACTGTTGATCATAAATTATAAGATTTCTGTCTGATAATATACAAAAGCAGAAAATGGAAGAGCAGGACAGAGATTAGCCACACAAATCTTCGGTCAGGGATGATCATCTGCGCAGTTTTTATTGAAGTCATCTCTGAAGGGTATTTGGGTCAATTTCATTCAATCTCTGTCTTGGTTAATTGTCCATATTTTAAAGATCAGGTCATGTAGATCTCAAATGCTGCATAATTCCACTTTATAGGAAGTGGAGGTAATGTTGGGAGGTCTGGACAGAAGATGTGGAAAACCAGATGCAGAATGTCTTCCTGAGCATCACGTGGTGAAGGTCATGGGGTCAGAAGTGGAGCATTGAGGAACATGGAAAGAGTGACTGGGAGTGAAACAAGGACAATGGCCTGGAAGTCGAGTCTGAGGTCACTGACGGGTCAGATGAACCATGAAAGGTCACTGGAGGTCAGCGATCAGCAGTAAGCAAGGCTGAGGATTCGAGCAGGTCGGGCGAGGCGGGGCAGCTGTGTGATGAGATAGAGCTGTGTTTGTAGAGGGCATGGTCCAGATCTAATTCCCGGTCCTGAATTCTGATCCCCCATATACAACCGTGCAGATACTGAGAGTCACTAGTGTTTGTACTGTAGTCTGTGAGGAAGAGAAGACCAATGATGAGACAAGTTAGTGACAGCTGCGGTTTAAGGGTATGGACTCAAATCGCAAAATTTGTCAGTTAGGGCTCAACCATAAAATATTCATCCATCCGTCTTCTAAAACCACTTGTCCCATGCATGGTTGTGTGGGTCTGGAGCTGCAAACTCCACAGGCATAGCGCCAGGGGGGAGACTCAAACTCTGAACTGAATCCCAGAAGTGTGAGAGGAAAAGGCAAACCAATGTGCCAAGGTGCTAGATAGTCCTCTTTGGACTAATGGAATTTTAGGCTTAAGGAACTGCTCACCTGGTACTCCCCCAAAGGCCAGCAGCATGCCATCATCCCAGATGTTCAGCCAATCGCGTGCGTCATCTCTGAGCTCTGCGATGACTTTGTTACCCAGTGCAATTTGCATCACATTCTCTGATAGGTTTAGCAAGAGCTCATTTTGGGCCAATGACAGACTATCTGTCCGTTCACCAAATGTCACTTCCAGCTTCTGTGGGGAAAAGATAAACATATCCAAATATAATGAAATACTGACCATCATCTTAGGCAAAACGTTCACGTCATCCCAGAAAACATATTTAAAACATATTGATCTTGCATTGATGCCTGATTCTGGGCAGCGGACAACAGTTGTGCTTTGCTTTTGCAAAACATATAAGATGTGATTCTGGCTAGGATCCCGTACCTGTGTTTGGTTCTGGGCGGCAATGGTGAGTATGGCTTTGTGCTGGGAGTTCAGTATGGCCAGAACAGTACCAGTCCAATTGCCTATGTGCCCTTCCATTTCTATGGTGATGCTTCTGCCAGTTCCCTGGTGTGTGGGGAAGTCTGTGATGGTGTAGAGGGTACAAACTGTCACACAAACGCTAAAATGCTCCTGGACCCCCTCATTCTCCCTCCCTTGCTTATTGGGGATGCGGGGAACACGGTTGTGCCCCCTACTGGTCAGATGAAAATGCTATTCAAACAAGTTTTTATAAAAAATTCATTTCATTTTATTGTAAAGTTATATTTGATAATGTGGCTTTGTTAGTCATATCAGTGCGTAATAATAATCTATTGTACCTGTATTTGTCCTTTGTGGGTTTCTGCTCTCTTACCTTGCACCTAGAGTGACCGAGGCCCAATAAAAACCCAATCTATCCACCCTTCTCCAAGGAGGGGGGGTGCAAAGCCATTACTAGGGTGTCTGATGGAAATGGCCCACAACCAGTTTACATTTATTTAGGGGTGGGGGGGCGGGGGTTAAAGCCCCTGTAAAAGAGACCCCTGCTTTGTCCTGTCTATCAATAGCAAACGTCACATTCTCCTGTCACATAAAGTTAAAGCAGAAGAAGTTAGACTAGTTGTCCAGCAGGGGGCACTCTTCTCATTAGATGGTGCAGGAAGACTGTTCCTTCTGGTGCAACACGGGTCCAGCGTGCTGACTCTATCGTCATTAACGATCCTAAATCAGTCTAAGGAGATTATGGGTGTTATCACTAAGGGGTATCACTGTGTCCTTATAATAAAGTAATCTGAAGGAAAATTTTTAAATCCCATAGAATAACATTCAGTTAAATTCCTCACTTGATCATCAGAGGTGCGGTGAGCTGGTTAGCAACCATGCATCCCCTAAGTAGATGCAGGTTGAAGGTGGCTTAGGTGAGTAATCCCTACCCAAATACAACGGAAAATACCGGTCAAGCCCACTGGTCCCCCTGTCCAGGATGAAATGATATTGGTTTGTGATGTCAGCACCCCCTCAGAAGATGGTGCTCAAGGTGACCACCTGTGTCATCTAATGGGGTGATCAGCACTGATAAGTATGTCTGACTCCCTACAAAACAACAGAAACCCCCCTCCTCACTGCCATGTGCCTGCCTTAACCCAGAGTTTCCCAATCCGATCCTCAGGGACCCACAGTCAGTCCACATTTTTGCTCCCTCCGAGCTCCCTGTTAGACAGTCCACATTTTTGCTCCCTGTTAGACAGTCCACATTTTTGCTCCCTCCGAGCTCCCTGTTAGACAGTCCACATTTTTGCTCCCTGTTAGACAGTCCACATTTTTGCTCCCTCCGAGCTCCCTGTTAGACAGTCCACATTTTTGCTCCCTCTGAGCTCCCTGTTAGACAGTCCACATTTGGGAGGGAGCAAAAACGTGGACTATCTGTGGGTCCCCGAGGATCGGATTGGGAATCGCTGCTTTAACCTCTCACCAGAAGTGTTAAAAACAGCTAGGCCTGTCCCAGGGAAGAAGCTGCCCCTTCGAATGTGGGTGAAGCAGGTCCGGGGCTCCCCCACCAGCTCCGTGGCCCAGGGTTGGCTCAGGTTCAGCCAGTTCCCCGCTCTCACGCAGCCGTCCATCTCCAGCCGCAGCTGCCTCGCAGCAGAGAGACGACGAGGAAGAGAAACGGCACACAGAGCAGAATGAGCTAATCTACGAGGCTCAGCACTGCCCCCTGCTGACGGCTGATTGAAAGCTTTCATAAAGGGCGACTCCTGACCGAGTTGAAAAGCTCCAGGTCTTTGACCAGGATGCCCCCCAGGGACAGGCGAATGAGTCCCATGGTGTCCTGCTCGGCATGCTGGGAATGCAGCCCCAGCACCAGTGCCTGACTGCCGTTCACCTCCAGGACCACGGACTGACCTTCATTGCGCAGCTGCACCTTGGGGGAAGGGGGGTGGATACAAAGGGTAGCTATGATGTTATAAATGGTGAAGAAGCACAGGGAACATGAAAGACCAATGACCTTGAGCGACCTTGAGTGACCTTGAGCGACCTTGAGTGACCTTGAGCAACCTTGAGTGACCTTGAGCGACCTTGAGTGACCTTGAGTGACCTTGTCCTGAAGTGTTTCAGTTGTTATGGGAATTATAAGGTGAGCTGAAATGCCCCCCCCCCCTCCCCGAATTGGGACACACTAAATGTGTGCATCTCGGCGAAAAACTTTGGTTGTTGGTAAATATTGTTTAGAGCAAATAGGATATGTTCCATACGGGGGCCTGGCATAATGCCCTGGACGTCTCCTCCCTTGTGCCCTGTGCTTTGTGGTACAGCCCCCCCCCCCACAGTCACGGAACATGGGTCTCATACTTGGTGCCAGTGGCCGTTATTAAGCCTAGGACCCCCTGTCACAGCCACTATCATTCCTCTTTTCCTGATCTGCATCTCGGGAACGCCATCGCGCAGACCCAGCACGAACCACTCGGCACCGGCCTGCGTGTCCCCATACAGAACCAGGCCCTCGGGGTCCAGGGTCCGGAACTCGAATGTGGACCTGATGCTGCAAGAGGGCGACACAAACCACGACGCACCTTTCAGTGAAATAATTCACCTTTCAAGAAATTTTGTCCGCCTGTCGTTCAATGCACAGTTTCATACATCATAACTACTTGCATGTTAATGGATTCATTTTTGTACATATTACTTGCATATTACATGTCATGTCCTTTGTTTTTGTTTGCTAACTCAGTCTCTTTGTGCTGTTCATTCATTTATTCATTCATTTATTCATTCATTGACAATACAGAATTGAATCTTTGAATGACTGTAACTGCACAGGAATGACAATGCCTTACATACAGCAGATAATATTAAGGTCATCTGTACATTCCACAGAGGTTGGGATACACTGACCTTGTGACCTCTGTCAGATTGGCTTTCATGTGCATTAGGGGCGTCTTCAACCCCCACCTCTGTCCAAGGTCCAGAGGGCCATTTCCCGATATCAGCCTCTGTAAAACCCCACGCTTCCCTGTCACCATCCTTATACACAAACACACACACAGCGCTGTGGCCTTATACGCACTCGCACTACACACTGTAATATCCTCACAGCAAACGTCACAAGCGGACACCTACCTACAATACACTCACATACAACGCAACACTGCGACAGAAGGTCGCTAGTTCGAATCCCATATTCGATAAAATTATCACATTGCCAGCGAGCCTTCAGCAAGGCCCTGAACCCAGACCCTCTACTGTGACCCCAAGCCCCATATTCCCCCTGTGTATTGGTATCCCTCAAAAAAGGAGAGAGAGAGAGAGAGAGATGGAATATACAAAAAAAACGAAGAATTAATATGTACTTGTGTAAATCACACAATACAGCGTCTCATAACTGAGACACACAATACTGTCTCACCATTATAGACACACACACAACCACGCAATATACACCCTGCCATACACACACAGAGAGAACACTGCCTTCCTGTTATGCACACTGTCCCAGAGGTCACACTCAAACAGAGAAAAAATGTTTCATCATACAGTTATACATAGAAATGCATTTTGTGGAGATTCTGATTCCAGCAGCCAGACGTATCAGTTCAGGAAATTTACAGAGCGACACCATCTTATGCTAAACGGCGAGCCGTCTGTACAGCTCGCGGCCGAATATCCTTGATTCACTGACGCAAATGGGTCTTATGTGTTTGATTGGGTTTTTCTAAGACATCTTTCTCTACTCGCAATCATAAGATGATTTTTCTCCATTTGTTATCTGCTTATTCTCCCGAGAAGAAGCATATTGGAAGTTCAGCATCACTCAGTTTGTGGAACCTTTTCATAATCAATAGTGAAATTGAATCGGGCTGAAATCTCAGTCTCTTTGTTCGGGGGATGAAGAAACATTAAGTTTAAAGTTGACAGAAGAAAAAGACGAAAAATAAAAGACGCTGGTTTTTCCCTGCGAAGCCCATTGCGAGAGGAAAGGCACTTACCCCCCTGAGCGCAGGTCCCTCTGCTGTGTCTCGCGTGCGCTGGGCCAGACTCACACACAGCAGAAGCAGAGGCAGAAGCAGAGGCTGCGGGTCCATTCTTCGGCGGAGCAGCGACCACAGCGGCCGTGGAAACCCTCGCTATGCGATTTGCCGTGAAAAACCAGCATCTGTGCCTCTGTTTCGTCGCCTCCCTTCTGACCTGCTGGAGACCTACCAGGACAAACACGTCTGACATTTTGCTCCCTGGAAAGTATCGATCGGCAGAAGCATGTTCGTGTCAATCTGCCTGCTTCTCGCGCTTTTCTGTACGGGTCAGGCGACAGGGGCTGGGTCATCGGTGCCGGTCCTGAGCATCCGAATAGAGTTTGTTATGCTGATTCGCAGTTTGTCATAGTGGAAAGAGGACCTGCTCTGAATGTTTCTTTCAAGGACATCGATATTGGTCAGGGTCATGCGGAGATCTGGGGCCTGTACCAGATGGCACAAGGCCGAGGAACAGGGTACATGCTCACACATCAGCCAGCTTAGCCTAGCTGTATAACCTAACTTTTTCATAGGGCTGTAGGAAGCAGCCAGCGTAAGCCAAGGTAAACTTGTGTGACACAGGCAGGACATGTTAACCTCACACAAATACAAAAGGGTATTCAAACCCCCACCCCAGGAGGTGCGAGGCCATGGTACCACCCCCACTTAGAAACATTCAAGGACAGAGCTATGTGTGTCTGTCTCCTTGCACTACACCTAGTATAGTATTAGCGCTGTATTACTCTTACAGATTCTCAGTACTAAGCCCGATTTAATAATTATTGCTTATTAAATTATTTGTAAAATCCCTTTCGAAATCCCTTATTGATTACAGAGTATATTAAAGCTTATTATCTTATCACTCTTTACACTACGTGTAATAATGTTCAAA
Source organism: Brienomyrus brachyistius (assembly GCF_023856365.1). NCBI lineage: Eukaryota > Metazoa > Chordata > Actinopteri > Osteoglossiformes > Mormyridae > Brienomyrus > Brienomyrus brachyistius. The sequence goes on along the minus strand of NC_064542.1, from coordinate 26,872,092 downwards.
GTGAGTTTCTGCAGTGATTCTTTAAGTGGGAACTGTTAGTACGAAAACACTCAAATCACAGCCGAGACCCCCAACCCCCCAACCTCTGCTTTTTTTGCTGAGCAGGGTGGGCTCGTGTAAGTACGTTTGCAATGCCGGTGACCTTTGTATGCGGCGACTGTTGTTTACTCACCTGTTACAGGGAAACCTTGACTCACTCACGAGGTAGGCCTGCGTGATCCTGACATGTGGGTGCATTCTCCTTACCACACTAACCCTACTAGGGTTAGGTGCCGATCGATTGGGGCAGGGGGGCGGGGGGCCGCAAGGATTTCCTTCTTCTACTGTAGGGTAAACCACTTCAATGGCTCTGCTTCTCACATAGGGCTGATGATGTCAAACTCTTAACTGGGTTGGGAAATTCGACAAATTATATTGCATATGTGGAGTCTGCATGTTCTCCCTCTGTTACACAGGTGTCTTCCGGGAATACTGGTTTCCTCTCACTGTGAAAAGCTGTGCAGGTTGGTGATTTGGGTTCCCTAACTTGGCCATAGTGTGTGTCTGTGCCCTGAAACGAGTTTGCATCTCATCCAGGATGTTCGCCTGCCTTGTGTCCTATACTGGCATAGTTCAGTACCCCTCTCCCATGCCCCTGTACTAGGTATGAAGGTGGGAGATAGATATTTGTATATCTATAATTTATTATGTGTTTTCTACATACAGTTTAGCAGAATAAATCACTCTTCTTTCTGTGGGAATGACAGACAAAATGGCCGAGGGATCCCAATGGAATCCATGCATCGCTTCCCAAAATCAGTCAGGTGCCTGTGAGTTACTAGTTGCTTGCAGTGAGAATATATTCCCCAGTTGGTGCTTGGCTGCCTGATGCAGTGGCTGAGTGGTAGCTTGACAGTGCATGTACAGGAAAAGCTCATATTAGGTTCCCTCTGTAGATAAGGTACTTCTGTGAGCAGCTGTCCTGTAATACTGGACTGGAATTGGTTAATTCAGGGGGCTCCTTTGATGTGTTTAGAATTTGGTTTTGTAACGCGTAATAAAAAGTACCAGTGTTTGTGCTCGTCATCTAAGCTGTGGAATCTTCTACAAAAGCCTACACGGTAAAAAAAAAAAGGTGACTGAGGTCTACCGCCATTAGACCCCGAAGCCAGCCTTATTAAACCAGCAGGCTGTGTTTACATTAAATCTCTGTCTCCCTCTAGTGGAAAAAATTAACCTGACGTTAAAATTAACATCCATCGGTGTCCAAATATGATGGGCCTTCATTTGTGCCGCAATAATTTATAGCTGCGACCATCAGTCTGTCAAAAATATAAGAAGAAAATGCCATTAATATATGGGTTTATCTGCAGCGTTGCATCGCAATGTTATGGCAAAGCAGCTCTTGGAGAGAAACAGCAGTTAATGGGACATTATAACTGAGCTGAGCAACCGACAGACAACGGACTGGGTCATCAGGTTAATACTTTATTTGTTTGATTGTAGCGGGAAGGAAGAAAACAGGAAAAAAAATGAGGAATGAATGAAGTAAAATTATGAAAAGACAGAGGGTGGGATCGGTAGGGTCATTTGTGGGTACAAGCCTTTGTCAGACCTGTGGCAGAACTGAACTTTATCCCATATTCGTAACCGGCCTGTTCTACCTCCCTCCCTCCACTACGACTTTGGACCAGTGTCAGAGCATGACGTAGGTGCAGATTTCCCAGCTTCCCCTGCCTGATTGGACTCCTCCGAGCTTCCCCGTGAGACGAGAAGTTGCACGTCGCGTCAAACCCGAGCTCGCTTATCAACCTCTTACAGTCCTCTGAAGTCAGCATCGATGCTTAAGCACAGAAATGGAATGCCACATGATTTAGGGTAAAATTACCTTAACATAATTTCTCCCCCCCCACAAACAGGAATATCAGGTGCTCCTGTTCTAACACTCAGCCTCACGAGTCACCCGATCAGCTAGACAGTGCCAAACAGGCGTGTGCGTGCAAAACCCCCTGAAGGTCGCCGTCGTGGGAAATGTGTGGACACACAGCATAACTGGTCGGGTCTGGAGACATAATCACAGGTCCACACGATTCACATCACCATAACATGAAGCCATTCTGAGGGTTTTCTTAATGCTATTCAAAACACGGATATAAACGACTATAAATACAAATATAACTATAGGTGCGATTAATATACGTTGAGTTTCTTTAGGATTTGTTAACAAAAAAAAAATGCAAGAAAAAGTCAGTAGTAATGTGCTGTAGACACAGGTCCTGTTTTTTAATTTGTTTTTTTAGAAATAATTTTTAAAAAACAGGTGCAAATTGTCACACCAGTGCAAAAGTTCGCCAGATCGGGGGAGATTTGTTTGACCTTTGACCGTTTTTTTTTTTTGTTTTCTTTAACGAACCAAAAGGCTTGTAACCACACCCGAGCCATACGAGTGCTATGGCTTAACCTCCTGGTACAGGCACAGCAACGTAAAAGGTGTTTGGGGGAGGGGGGGGGTGAGTAAAGTGCTGGGGGAGAAAAAAAAGTGGGTGGAGTTTTAGAAGGACAGCTCCCGTTGTGGTCATGAAGACATGGAAGCCTTGTTTTGTTTTTGGTTTCAAATTTTGCAAATATGGGAAGGGGGGGTGAAATATAGATGTAGACCAAAAAAGAATCAAAAGATGGAGGGGAGAGTAGTAACTAATACAAATGAAAGTGAAGACATACCAGAGTTGATACTGTAAAGAAGCAAGTCTTGCTCATGCTTTGTAAATACAGAACCCAACACAAGTTCCTACAGGACTACTGTATATATACCAGACCATTCAAAAGTGGCTGTAGATCTTTAACATATTATTATTCAAGTCAGATAACATAATCCATCTACTTTTAGTTGTTATTGTTTTTTTTTGTTTCTTTTTTGTACTTCATCAACCTTGTGACTAAATTACATTCATTTTTTTTTTCTGTGTATGCAAACCCCTTTTTTACAGAACTCTCTGTCTGGTAACAAGGAAAAAAAAAAACCGCAAAACAAACGGAAGGTTGTGTATTAAAAAAAAAACAAAAAACAAAAACAGGGAGATACACATGAAAGAGAGGCCAGGAGGGACCCGGGAGGTCCGCCGTGATTGGCTGCTCTGCACACCCCCCCCTGCCCTGCCCCATCCCAGCTGGGGATGGGATCTGCAGCAGATGATACCAAACCCTCGTCTACTTTGGGAGAAATGGGAGAAGCGTATCCATCCGCTGCCCCCCCCCAGCTGTTACTGACACAAATATCACAACTTGAGAGAAACTGCCCCCATTCCTGTGCTCATTTTGGGGGATGAGTTTCATATATATTTTTTTCAATTATCCTGTCCTTACTTACGGCAATGCGACTGAAGGCAGACCACCCTAACCCCTTCAAATGTGTCTCTAGGAAATAACGCAAGGCTCAGACTGAATTCTTCCCTCTCTCGCTCGCTCTCTCTCACACGCTCCCTCCCTCTTCACAGACACACAGACACGCGACACACACACGCATGCTCCCCAGGCCCAACACACAGAACGTGTCTTTGGGGGGGGGGGGGGGGTGCACCGGAGAGGCGCGGGGGACTGAAAGAAAAGCTCACTGAAGTCAGGGTAAATCACTTTCTTCCTCTCCTTTTTTCTTTTCATTTTTTTTTTTCCCTTTCAATCGTAGGAAGAGATGAGACGAGTAACGAGAGTCGGAAGTACGTGAACCAGTGCCTGCTCTGTGTGCTGTGCGCTCACCCCAAGCAGCTGCTCCCCTGCAAAGCCTTCAGGGCTTAACGCGGCTGCAAGTCTGGAATATAACAGCTTATAAGTAAAAGTTAAGGTGGGGGCACCTGCAGCTCCCTACAGGTAAAACCAGAGGACCTCTTCACCCTCAGCTCGAACCAGCGTCCCTCCCCAAGCAGAGGTACATCTACCCCCGACGGCGCAGGCCAATGCTCTGCAAATGACACATCTGTCTGGCTCTCCCTGTCGGGCTACCTTTTCTGTGGCGTTTTGGAATGAAGTTGGGGGGGCACACACACACACACACACACACACACACACACACACACACACACACACACCGAACACGCCGCCCCAGTTGCCCTCTGACCTCCGCCGTGTGCAGTGATGCCCTCTCATCCTTTTCTCTCCTAAAACTTTACCAGCCTCAAGTGAGGTTTTTTTTTTTATTTTTTTGGATTTTTTTTTGTTTTTCTTTTTGCGGTCACTATAAAGGGAAGCAGACGGAACTAATTTTTGCAAAACACACACCCTGTTAGCTGTAATTATTGTTATATTATAGTTATTAATATTATAACAAGTCTGAGAGGACAGTTAATCGAGCACTAGTACTACCACAGAAAGAAAGGATAAAAGGGGAGAGGTGTACTGGAAGTGCTAGATAAACCGGGGGTGGGGGGAGAGGTCCTCCATCCTATCCCTCCCTCCAACCACCCCCTTTTAACTTCCCCCTCCAAAGCCTCGCCTCTTTTACTCCTCCTCTAAAATTGCCTAGGTCTCATCACTACTTTACAAAAGAGAGGCAGGGACTGAGCAAGTATATTCAGTCACAAAGGAAAAAGAAGCCCCCCCCCGCCCCCCCACCGAGAAAGCCCACCCGCCTTTTTAAATATTCCTCCTCTGAGCATCCCTGGCCTATGGGTTGCTGCTGTCCCTCTTCTTGCCACTGCCGCTGCTGCTGCCGTAGTGGCTGGGATTGGCCACCAGGGGGTGCGGCACTGCGCCCACATAAGGGTTGGCGCCGTAGTTTAAGAGGGCGGGCAGGAAGGGTAACGGCTCCACCTTGTCCCCCGGGGCCATCATGTTCAGGGCCATGGGCAGAGCAGCTAGGCTGTAAGGGTAGGGAAGCAGCTGTGGACCATACAGAAGCTGATATGGGTCAGGGTAAAAGGGCAGTTTAGCCAGGTCCCCATTGGCAACCATCTTCCCCAGGGGGCCAAAAGGGATGGGGCTGGCGGGGTAGGACACTAGGATGTTGTCTTCATGTTTCTTACTCGAACGGCAGCCCCCAGGCACAATGAGGGGCAGGGGGAACTCCTGGACAGGGTACCCAGCTTCTCCGTGGGAGCCCACAGAGGTGTCCTCCTCGGCCTTGGTCTCCGGCGGGGGGGCTCGAGGAAGTAGGAGGGCATGTGCAGACGGGCGATCGGTGGCTCTGGATGAGAATGGAGGCTGCAGGAGCAGAGGCCTCTCGGAAGCGCGGACCCCCCGCGGAGACGGGGAGGCCTCCAAATGCGCTCGTGCCAGGAGGTCTGTAGCATGCGGGGAGCAGCGTGGTGACTTGAGGGCTTTCTGCGGGGTGCTGGTTACAGTGGTCTGAGCAACAGAATACTCCGGAGTCTCCACCTCTTGTTTAGGCACCAGCAGGGTCACCTCCCTCTGGTCCATACCTGTGTTTGCCTTAGCCTGCTGAGTTAGCTCCCTTTCTCTCATCACGACGGACGGCATCGTCAGGTCCTGTGCTTGGCCGGGATTCGGGCTTTTGGGCAGGGCTGCCGCCCTGAGATTCTGAGCCGCCCTGGAATCGTCCATCTCGCCGTGTAACCTCTTGACCCCTCGGCCGAGATTGCTCTCGATCTCCTGATCTGCAGCACCCGCGCAGACCACCCCACCCCTCCCACAAGCAGCCATCGTTATAGGCGCTGCTGCAGTAGATTCCATTCGAGCTTGCAGCTTCATCGCCACGTCTGGAGAAGTGTCAGATTTCTTGTCTTTCTGGGCTGGGCTGTTCCTCTGGCTGTCCTTCCCTTCTGGGCTTCTCTCTCTCTGTGTTCTGAAAGAATGGGTGGCATCTATGGGTTCTTTTCCTTTGAGGACCAACACACTCTGAAGGTTAGACGATGGGCCAGTGACGGGGCGAGGAGGCTCACCGCGTGGACTCGGGTTTGGATCAGTAGCTAGACCAGTGTTCCTGTGCTCTGAACTGCCCCTGCTTCCCAGATTTTGTGGTGCTGCCTCTGCTTTTCCAGGATGCTCAGAACTTGCTGCTTGGGCATCAGAGCTGCCATTTGTCTGTGAGACTGATGCAGGGTAGCTGATAACTGGAATGGACTGAGCATATTCTGTCCTCACGTCCGAGTCAGTAGTCCCCGGTGGTGGCATTTCCTTTTCTGGAGCAAGGGCCCCACATTCGGAATCTTCCTCTGCAGCAGGACTGCCTGACTCATGGAGTTTGGCATGGCGCCCCAGTGCAGCGGCGGTCTTGCACACCTTAGAGCAGTGCGGACACACGTGCCTTACAGAAGGCCTTCTGCCCGCGCGCCCCGGGCTGCCCTTTTCTTGCTCAACCCTCTCTATCTCCATCTCTGGGTCCAAGTCCCGGTTTTGCAATGCGGAGGACGACTGCTCAGGGGCAATGTGCTGGACCCTCTGGTGCTTCTCCAGCCGGGCCTGGGATGAGAAGGTTTCTCGACAGATTAAACACACAAACTCCAGAAGGTGTGTCAGCTCATGCTTGTCCCTCTTGCGAGTGGTGGAAAACCGCCGCCCACAGGTCCCACACTCGGGTGAGTGCCCCATCAGCTCGTGCCTGTCCTGTCTGATTGGAGAAGGACAGGATGCTTTTGGGAAGACCTGGGCGGGGCTTAAAGCTGGGCTGAGTCCACAATCTGACTTTTTATTTTTTGTGTCCCAACCTTGCTGCTCATTAGTGGATATCGGACTGCCATTTGTAATATCAACAGAGTGCCTGTTCTCTACTCCTTCCTTCCTCATTCCCTCATTCTCCTCGTCCTCCACCCCCTCCTCATCCTCCTCATCCTCATCATCCTCATCCTCATCCTCATCGTCCTCATCATCCTTTTCCTCATCCTCCTCTTTGATGCTGTGGTCCATGATTTTTTCTGCTCTCTTCATCAGTCTAAGAGAGCGCTTGTATCGCAGTTTGCGGTGCCAGGAGGACTTCTTCACCCTCTGCACATGAAGCGTCTTGCGCTTAGGCTTGTAGGTGTAATATGGTCGCCACAGGTTATCCTCCGTATCCTGGTCACTGTCCTCCTCGCGTACCTCCTGACGGAAGTAGTACTCTCGGACTTTGCTGGGGGATTTGGGGGGTTTTGGGGTTTTCTTCTTGGTCTCCACCTCCAGATGCTTGCTGGCGTCGCGGTGCGGGCGATGCCTGTGCCGGTGGTGGTGGTGATGTGCGTGCTGGGGCTCGGCGGCATCCTGTGGAACAAGATCAGTCTTTCTTGATTTAGTGGACGGGGGAGGGCTTGTATCCCTCATGAGGTCCGTTTCGGAGATTCTTCTCTTGACGATGGCTTCCTCCCCGATACGCACCGTAATCTGACAAAGAGGAGCGACGCCCCTCACCTCGGATACGCCAGCCATGCAGGCCGGCTTAGCCATGTATGTTATGCTCTTGCTGTGTGCCTTGCGCCCCTTTGGGTGCCTCCCCTTTTCTTCCTCATCGATCGCCTCTGTGCTTCCGAGATTCTCTGCGGTAGTTGAGCCGTCTTCCTCCCACAAGCCCTGCTTCTGTGCCTGGATGTATTCTTTCAACATATGCTTTTTCATGGGTCGGTGAGTGGCCTTAGGGGACAGCTGACTATTGGCGGGTTCTGGGGAGGAGCTGTTGTGGAAGTTTGTGCCAACCCCGGAGGTTATCTGGTTGCTGTGCACGATGACAGAGGAGGAGACAGCTGTGCCATGGACAATGACCGAAGGCTTAGGATGTCCGTAAGTGATAACAGAGGAGACCGCCGCTTTGGAGCCTGAGTTCCCCTTAGGCAATTCAAGGTTGCTGCTGCTGCCCACAGACTCTTCCTTGGATGTCTCATCCTCGGCCGCGCTTACGGGCTTATCCAATGAAGCAGAGGAAACCTTGGAGGTTTCCCCTTGATCCAAACCCCCAGAGCCTAGTCTGAACGGGAAGTTGGTGGGGTCAGGCTGCAAGCCCTGTCTATGGTCATCTCCCATGAGTGAGCGCAACTCATCCGGACCCAGGGAGGTGGGTAGACTGCAGTCCAGGGGCAAAGGCAGAGGCATAGCAGAGTCAGGGGGCAACAATAGGCTATCAGCAAGGGTCTGACTGTAGGTTTTGTAAGGCCTCTTCTGGGATCGCATGGGCAGCAAGCGGTACAGCTTCAGAGCGTTAGCCTTCTGCTTGTAGCCACCATTGGCCGTCTTCTCGCTGGAGATGAGGCCAGGGCTGATACCATGGAGGGCTTTCTGATGTGTCTTGAGGTTATAATAGGTGGCGAATGCCTCCCAGCAGAAGATGCACTGGTAACGGCGCTCACCGGTATGCCAGACCTCGTGCTTGGTGCGGTATTCAGCCAGGGCGAAGACCTTGTCGCAGAAGCGGCAGGGGTACTTGCGCCGCCAGGAGTGAACATTGGAGTGACGCTTGAGGCTGGAGAGTGTCATGTAGGAACGCTCGCAGACAGCACAGAAGTAAATGATGTGTCCATCCACCACTTTCACAAAGTGGTCCTCCTCGGCGAGTAGGTCTACCCGGGGAAAGCTACGGTGGTGCCGCCCGACGAAGCCCCGTCCTTTCTTCACCGGTCGTCCAGGCCCCACGCGGCCTTGGTCAGACTGCTCCTCTGTCTCTCCTCCTCCTGCTGCCTCCTCTTCCCCCTCTTCTAGCGGCTCTTGCTTTGTCTGAACGGGTAGGATGGGAGGAGCCTGTCTGCAGACGGCCTCATGGGACTGGAGCCTCTTGTTGTGGATGAAGGCTTTGCCACAGTGCCGACAGCTGAGCGCCCGCCCTCCCCGGTGCAGCCTCATGTGGACGGTGAGGGACGAAGCGGAGCTGAATAGACGGTGGCAGACCCCACACAGCAGCTCGGGCTTTGGCGCTGTCTGGTCGGAGCCAGGAGGCATGGGAGGAGGAGAAGGGGATTGTGGCACAGGGTCAGGCTGAGGAAGGCCTGATCCTATGGACGGGCTAACCGGTCTTCCCTGTTTCTCACTTGGACACTGCTCTGGCTCAGCGGGCCTATGGCCCTGGAAGGCTGCAGTGCTCATGTTGAACAGAATCTGCGCTGTCTCTGCGGTAGAGCGCTCAGAGTCTACGCCTGCAGGGAAGCTGTCACCCATCCCCTTCTTTGGATAGACCAGCAGCTGTCCGGGGTGGGGCGTTGGAGGAAGGCTCTGGAATTGTGGAGAAGCGCTGGTCATGGAAGAGGCCGGCGAGGATCGTGAATCCTTCCTGGCAGGTGCAGTGAGGTCGATGGGAGACGACGAGGTGGGGGACGGGGAGCTCTCGGGCCTTTTGTGGAGGCGATGCAGCTGGCTGTCCACGGAGGCGGCCATCTTCCACTGGGACTCCTCAGAACTGGTCATGTAGGCTGGGGAGGAGGACGGCGAGTGGGAGGAGGTGCAGTGCTTTTTTGGTACAAGGCTGGGGAAAACCGTGCCAAGGGGGAAACAGTGGGGCGTTCTTGAACTCTTGGTGGCATCCGCCTTGTCCGTTTCCTCCATCCCGTTGATTTTGCCCAGTCCGCTTTTGCTTTTCATCTGATTTGACTCCCCCACTACTAGCCCAGCCAGGAAAGGCACACCCAGGCTACGACCTGCTTCAGAGAGTCGCTTGGTCCCCTTGGCGCAACGCTGGGAGACGCGAGAGGTGTAGATGTAGTCCAGTAGGTCAGACAGTACCTTCGGCTGAAGGTGAGGTAACTCAAGCACCCTGTCCTTCCCGAGGCTACCCACGGGGTGAGGGGGAGGTGGAGGTGTCAGAGCAGAAGGTGACAGCAGCTGTTGGTAGTAGGGACTGCAAGCAGCTAGTACGCTCTTGTGTGCGGAGAACTTGGTGTCGTTGGCGGCGATGAGCGTGATGTCACAGAACGGGGTGGGGCCGGCCAGCCGCTGTTCATTCAGCTGTGACAAGAGCGTGCCCGCGTGGAAAGGGTCCCAGACTTCTGTCCGGGACACCATGACCTCGCGCCAAAACCTAGCAAAGAGAACGGGACGGAGAGAAGGGGGGTCAATAAATAATGCAACACCATATACAGTCTAAATAAAAGGAAAAAAAATGTCCCAGCCAAAAGAGTGTTGCTGTGAAATACGGCAATCTGTCTCAACAAAGCACTATTTAATTAGCCGGTCACCATATGACATTGTGTCACAATGGGTGGGGGGGATATCAGAGGCTCGGAAACAAGTGTAAGTCCAGTTTTAAGCTCCAACTCCACTCTTTCCAGTCCAATCACAGCCAGTCTGTAATAACATCCCAGTGATCCAGGCAAGCAAATGTATGTGCAATGTGCTATAAAAAACATCCCAAAACATCCTAGAACTGCGTGCTCATCTTCCTTAGGTCACCAGGGCTGAAGGTACAAAAAAAAGCCACTGAAAGACAAACTGACGCATGATTCCTTGAATTCCCCTTTAATACTGTGGCTGCGATTACAGAGGATTTCAATGATGCTCAAAAAACAGGGCTTAGCTTAACTCGAACTGACTATTAACCTCAGATCATTTTAAATCGTCCTTTAAAAACATGGCGAGGACTATTTCCTTTTTTGCAGAGGATGGGAGTTTGAAGAGGGTCTGGGGTGGGCTGAGGGGGCTGGGGGATTTGGGGAAAAATGAGCTCTGGTAGATTCCCAGTTCTGACACAGGGACCTTCGGCGGTATCCCAGCGATCGGATCCAGTGTGGCGTAGCGACACCGTCGCCTAACAGAAAGCAATCGCGAGCTAATCAAGATTCCCCTAAATAGCGCACTGAGTGACACATGGCCGCTGAACTTAAAATAGACCCGTGACAAGCAGGCGGCTGAAGGCGAGGGAGGGGTCATTTTCATGGCGGGCTGCTCCTTTCCCGTCGTAGTCACTAGCGACCTTTCGCTGGGGGCCGCAGGCTTCGTTGTTACGGGCGATCGGGGGCTGGGCAGATGGGGGGGGTTAGTTTTTTTTCAGCTTGCTGCATCCGGCCTGATCTGTCGCAGCTCTGCTGGGGAAGGCGGAGAGCCGCTGCCCTTTGCAATATTAATTCCGCCTAGACAGCAGAAAGGCGCGTTTTGCGGCCATATTGTACGAACGGGGCCGCCTTGTGTTACTGCCGGAGGTTTTCTTTGTGGCGTGTGTGTGTGTGTGTGTGTGTGTGTGTTCTTTTTAATCTGCTGGGCCTACGCAGTGACAATCTGCGAGTCAGGACGACAGTTGGGACGTAACCATGCGGCAGACGAAAAAAAGGAGGCTCTCCTCCAGCGCTTCGGTCCTGCCGGCCCAGCCAGGCAGGCCCCTGTAAAATTCCACAAGCAGCCCTTAACCGACAGAAACTAGGTCAGCACTGTTATTGCAGAGAGGAAAGGAGGGAGAGGTGGGGAGAGACCGAGGCCGAGCCCAGGAGCACACAAGGCGGGACCCGCCAACAGGCGCCCTGCGTCCGCGCTCCGGTGCTGCGCAGCTACGCGGCGACACACTGCAGAGCCAAGCGCCAGCAGGAAGGAGCGGTCCAGACAGGCGGGCGTGCTCCTTGCAGGGACGGCCATATTTAATGGCAGGCAGGAACAAGAGAACATACAGCGCGGAGAGGGGCACGCAGGCCCAGGTGACAGAGTCAGATGCGAAGCGGCAGGACGGCTGTCCTCTGGCGGAGGGGCATACGTGTGCAAAGCACGAGAGGCGGAACAGCACCCGCAGGCCATCCGCAGAACACGCCGGAAACCCTGTTTTAAATTAAGATACAAATGAAGAGACGGGCAGACAAACAAGATGAGACTAAGTCACGATTTCAGGCGACGTTTGAGCTGACACGCACATCCACCGCCCCCTCGCTCGCTCGCTCGCTCTCTCTCTCTCCATCTCCGAGTGACGCACACTGCCTCACCACAAAACAGACCGGCCAAGCGTGACAGGGGCTCGGCATGCAGTCCCCTCCCCCTTCGCAGAGGGTCGACTGATCCCCCCCCCCCCCCTCACCCCCCACCAACACACCCCCAGCCACCCTGCTCTGGCCCCTACGTTCTCCTGGGTCACCACTCCAAACACTCACCCACCATTGGAGCAGCGGCTCTTACTGGCCAGCCAGAGCTGGATTCCCAAGTTCAGTTTGCTGCGATAAATCTGGTGCGATTGTCGGCGGGCGGGGGGGGGCGGTGAGGGGTGGCAGGGCACTAAACGGGTGATGCCAGTGCCCGTCCATCCGACTGCAAGCTTCGTGATGCAATCCAGGCCACATCTGGCCTCGCATGGCACTGAGAGTCCCCTGCGTTTTCGGGACTTCTCCATGGGTGCGTTTACTGCCTTATCTGGGCCAGCTCCTCACTTCAAATGGCGTCGATGCGCTGTTTTTAAAGCCCCCCCCCCCCACACCGGCATTTTCCACATTACCACCTTAGAAAAAGACCGTTCAGCTGTCCGTCGTTAAAAAAAGTACTGCTGCGATTATTATATACCAAAAAATTGCAATAAATGCGGTCAAAGTCTGTTTGGTTATAACAGCCTATGAAACCACAGGATGGTGGCGGCGACGATGACAACAGCACACGGCTTAGAGAAAACCGGCGCAGCAAAATGGAAATAAACGACATGAGAAACAACAAAGTGCAAGAAGCAGAGGCCGCAAAAGTGTCAGCAGGGCTGCGAGCTGGCTGCGGCGCATGGCGCCTTGGCAGTCGGATATGCGACCAGGGCGTAAAAGTTAGCTGCACGATCAGGAGTGACCAGCTGGTGTGTTCCCCTGCCCCCCAGGACTAATAGGAGACAGGGAATCGCATGTAGCGACCGGCGTCCGTGTGGGCAACTGCGGGGGGGGTGAGGGTGTCTGTCGTTAAAGGGTCTGCATTCTGCACAACCTTCGGCCAAAAGACAGTGCAAAGCCAATGAAGGGGAATAGGGGGTCAGGTGGGGGGAGAAGAGGAGGGGGGACAGTTTATTTCAAACACAACTCTTCCTTGTACAGATTTCATGGTTTCCTTGTCTTTCAGATTCTGCACAGCATGTCAGGACGCCTTCCTGTGCGCAGGCCACGCTACCGTGGCGATTTAGCACACCACCCTGCCCCCGCCATCTCGCCCGCCTGCCTGGCCCCCCCCCGAGACGCAGCACTTTCCACGCTCTGTCAGAGTTCAAAACGCCAAATAATTCCCCTAATTCTGCCACTGTAACCCAATCGCAGGAAGTTGTTTTCTTTAATTCCTTGATTTTTTCCGATGGGGTTTTTGATCACCAGCCTGCATGGAGGTGTGGGGAGGGCAATCCAAAGCACTTTGAGTCTCCCCCCTTTTTTGGATGTTTTTTTTTTTCCAGCTTTAAGGGAGCTCAAGGAAAAGCTTTAGTCTTCGGTGAAACATTCAGGGGATCGACAGACTATTTTCGGCGTCGCCTGACGATGCTGTGCACCGGTGGGTCAAAAAACGAATGGGGAACGTTTCCCACAACGCACCTGTGACCACAAAGTTATGGTCGGGCCTGTTGGGGCTGACCGTTTGCGTGACACGCTGTGCCCTCGCGGACGGGCCTGGGCACGTGAATTCCACACCGCGGTCTGCTCGCTGACGTTAGCGGCCACTGCGGGTTAAAAAAAAATGCAGCCTGTTTGCGTTTAAAGGCAGAACCGATAAGAGAAAAATGTGTGACGACATTTAGCAAGTGGGATCCCTGATCGCTGACCTCTGACCCCATCGCCCCCGTGGGCTTTACAGGCCAGTTTTTTTCACTTATAAAACGAAGCATAAAAGCAAAGCTACAGCGGGACCGACGACGAGGAATGTGGAAATATTTGGCAGACCTACTTTTTTTTCTCGTTGTTTTGGGGACGGGTTTGGGGGGGCTGGTGGTGGTGAGGGGTGGGTGCGGGGGGGCGGGGGGGGGTTTAGGGATATAACAACACAACTATGACGTCAATGTTCCCTCCTAGTTTTCGCAAAAACGCTCAGTTCCAAAAGGCGAAAAGGAGAAGAGTTCATTCTAATGACGAGGCAAAAGAGTCAGGGGAAGCTAGAGACCCGGGAACGAGCGGATCTACGCAGCTCCCGTATCCTCCGGGACGCGCAAACGGGCGCGTTACACACAACTCGCTTTGTTATTTTGTCACCAAGTGGATGGAAATCAAACCGTAGCAAAGAGACAAGGCCTCATTAAAAACAAAAAAAACAAAAAGATAAAAACCAAAAAAATCCCAAAGCCAGAGTCCTGTCCTTCCTTCCTTCCGCGATGCCCGCTCTACCCCCGGTGCCGGAGCTGCAAGCCTCTCAGTGTCGCTCTACCCTACGCTCCTTTTCTCCATTTTTTTTTTTTTAAATGGGAAGTTGCCTTTTATCTGCCCCCATCACAATCGCTAAACGAGTCATCGCTCCTGAAAAAAGCCCTGCGTGTTGTTCCGGCGAGACGGTAGAAGGACAGAGGAGACAGGCCCTCTCTAACGCCGCACACGCATTCACTTGCAACACACAGATGCGCACATACGACAAGGAGGGAGGGAGGGAGAGAAAAAAAAAACATTTGAAGTGCTCTCCTTCCGTACAAAACAAAAAAAAAAAATAAACAACAACAACAGTGGAGCGATTGAGGGGTAGAAAAAACAGTCAGAAAAGACGAGAGAGCAATGAATCAGGTGTCGTATTCCTCTCCTCCCTCTCTTTCTCCGCTAGGTAATCACACAACAAGAAAACATACCTCAAAGGCCCGCTGCTGCATGTCTGCTGCGATGTGTTCTCTCTCTCTCTCTCACGCTCCCTCTCCCTCGTTCTGTGTGTGTGTGTGTGTGTGTCAGAGAGAGAGGGAGAGTGTGTGCGTGTGACTGTGTGTGTCTGTGTGTGTGTCTGTGTGTGTGTGTGCGTGCAGGAGAGACGACGCACACACACACACAGGCAGCAGTGTGTAAAGACGGAGGGCAAGATCGGCTCTCGCGGTGACGCGCTCTCTCTCTCTCTCGCTTGGTCCTTCGTCCGTCCGCTCTCTCTCTCTCTCTCTCTCTCTCACTTCAGCGCTGCCTCTGACACATGATTCTCTGTTTTTGCTTTCTGTCTCTCCAGATAGAGGTCTTTTTTTTTTGCCCGCTCTTGTTCCTCCTCTTCCCTCCGTCACCCTTTTCCCTCGATTCCGGCCATCTTTCGCATTTCGGAGTGCTGTCCCCAGCGGATGGCGACATCCACAGGCACCACTTTATATACACAAAGCTCAGAGATAGAGGGGAGCAGTGAGGGAGCGAGCGAGCGAGGGAGAGCGAGAGAGAGGGAAACTGAGGGAGAGTGAGAGAGAGAGACGGAGAGAGAGCGAGCGAGAGGACGCCATTTAAGCAGTTTGTTACAAGCACTGCCAGTCCCCAAAATGGCTGAAAACAAACAGGAGCCATGCCAACAAAAAAGCCCGAGCTGGGGGGGGTGGGGGGCTGGGGGGGTGCAGACAATAGTCTGAACGGATGCGTGTCTCCCTAAATGAGCAAAGTTGTTGAAACGAGGCAGCGAGATTAAAGGAGGGCTGTAAAGTGGTGCGGAACATGCCGCAGTTTCGATTCACCTCCTTTATTGCTTCCGTAAAACCAGCGGCAGTTTGCGGCGACTTGTGGCCGCAGAAGTTGAGCATGACTAAGTAACTGCTTCCTGTATGTGAGAGTCGCCACAGCAGCGCTGAGGGCAGCCCCCCACCCTGCAAGTGCAATACCTGGAGCGGACACCTGTTTCACCGCCGTCCTGGAACCCCGCCCACCCCAGTCTGTACCCCTGGCCTGCGATGATCCCCCCACCCCTGACACACACACACACACGCACACACACAGTCCCCAAACCAGCCCCAAGAGGGAACTGTGGGGGGACAAGCTATGAACTTGGAAATGGGATGGAGGATCTGGGTCAGGAAGACACTGGGACACACGAGAGGGACATGGGGGTCGGGGGGGGCGGCGAGGGAGAGTCGGCAAATGGGAGAAGAGGGAATAGTGTGAAGAGAATACGGTAAAGGGAATGGTTGGTGGAATTTTCTGGAACCCTCTGCCTCACACTTCCCTCTGTTCTCTTTTGCGTGTTGACTATCCCTCCCCCCCCCCCCATCTACCACCAGCCCCTCCCTCCTGCCCTTTCTCTTTGTATACCCGCGCACTTGTCTCCATGGGAACTGCGTTTGGATTGGGTGTTGTTCCTATGACCTCTCCAGCTTTTAGAAGAACTTCGTGGCCGTTTTTTCCCCCCACTCTCACCTTTTTTTTTTTCTCCCCCTCATCAGGGGTAGGGGGGGGGGGGGGGGGGGGGACATCCCATGGGTGAACCCATGTGCGTGAGCCGGCCGGGCAAGACACCCGTGGCCTCGGCATCCTGAACCGACAGCTATGCGCTAAACCCACTCCTGCCCCGGTGCATATAATATATCTGCCTGCGATCCACCTTTACAGACGCAGCGGCTCGCCGGTGCATGTCGGCGGGGCGTCTCTGATGACACTCAGCGGAGGGCTGACATGAGCGGGCAAGTAGGCGCTGTCACCTCCTGACCAGCACTTTCGGGGAAAAGCGGTTTCACTTCAGCCCTGGCTGTCTGCTCTAAAATAACCGCGTTTCCCACATTGCGTTACGTTAAGTCATGCAGTCTCAATCCCGTCTCACATATGTTCACGGTACCCCTCCGGTTCTGATGTTTCCAGGCCAGCCTGAGGCCTCACACCACAAGGACATACACAGGCCGTAAACTAACAAGTCACTTTTACATATTCAATTCCAACACCAGTGAGAATGAAACTAACGATCTTTTTATAAAATTCGGCAGCTACGCTGGGTGATGCAGTGGCGCACTGCACTGGTTATCACTGCTGCCTCGTAGCAAGAAAATCCTGGGTTTGCTGCTCAGGTTGAGTGCAGGACCCTTCGGTGTGGAGTTCGCATCTTCACCTGGGTTTCCACCGGGGGCTCTGCCCTCTTCCCACCTTCCAAAAGTGTCTGCTTTAGGTTGATTGGTGATTCTAAGCTGCCCCTGTGTGCCGTGTGGTTTGTTGGTGCTGGGGTTGGTTCCTGTCTGTGCCAGTTGTTCTCAGGATAGGGACTGGTGACCCCAGTTAGGATTAAGCGATTATGAGGATGGATGGGCCGCCATGTTTGATCATGCTTTGACCATGAGACTATCGTCTCTACATAAAAAAAACCCCATAAAACTTAAGATCAGTCTATTTACAGCTGATCTCCGATGGCCAAAAGGAGAATGATCGCTATGGAAGTTGACCTGATTCACTTAGGCCTCATCTTAGGTCTTGCTGCAGGGTCTCATGCTCTGTGCACTTGTCCTGTAACACAGGGGTGTGGATCCTGTTCCACGGAGAGCCGGAGCCGGTGCGGGTTTTTGGGATCACCTCTCAATCAGCCAATAATAAAGCAGCGATTCTCAACTCCAGTCCTGGGGACCCTCTGTTATTGGCTGATCGAGATGCCATGCCAAAAACCCGCCCCCACACTGGCCCTCCACGGATCAGGTAGCCCAACCCCTACTGTAACATATACTTCCCCATTCACTTTCTTATTAGCAAATACTTTTTTCCGAAGGAACGAAGGAAGTTAGACAATCAGTGGAGCAATTGAGGGATAAGGTCCCTGCTTAAGGGCCCAGCAATAAAATCACTCTCCCGACTCTAACCAACAACCTTCCGATCACAGGCACAGTCTTCCATGCTCCTGGACATACTATGTGACAAACCCCAGCCCCATGACCCACACTTCTCCCATGTGCTTTCCTACATCTAGGCCTTATGGCTTTCAAGAAGACTATACCTGGCGCCCCTTAGTCTGACACCCCAGGATTCCCTGGGGTCCAGATCATCATGGCACCGATTGGTTGAGGAGTCATCACCTAAAATGGATAGATGGTCTGATTCAGTGGGGTGACTCATCACTTGCCATAGCCAGTGCGGGAAGGGGGGCTGGGGGCTGGCCCACGTAATAACCTTTGTGAAAGAAGGGGGGAGTACGCAGTAGCAGCCCGACCGGCCCTCCTTGGAGGTGGCAGCGTTAGCGTAACAGCTTTCCCCACACTGACGGCAGACGAGACTTCGGCCACTGTGACCTAACACCGACCTCCGAGCGACAAAGGGCCAAACGAAAAACAAAAAAAAAAAAACGATTCATGCATGTTCACACACTAACACTGTTTATTTTGGTCACAAGCTGTGACTAAATGTGTGACATAAAATCACAGTCAGACTAAAGGGGAAAAAAAAAAGCTTTAAGAAAAAGCAATCTAAAAAAAACAGCAATAAAATTAAACCGCAAGATTGATATCATGATATCATGCTTGTCGTCATAGTTACGGTTTATGCAATAGAATTTGTTTTTTTTCTGTTGACGCGACAATCTCCTTTTTTGAGCTGTGTCAGTCTGATGAATTGCTGTCAAAACGCTACAGTAAAACATGTCAGATGTGATTTGACTTATAAATGATAAATGTTAAATTTAAATGCAGACATTTAAACTTCAATGATTATTTTTCATGCCGCTTCAAAACCTTTTAAAATGCATGTCAAAATTATAGTCAAACAATGAATTTTACTGAACAAATGTAACCGGTTCCTCGCTTTACATCAATTCAGGCAGCCTTTCATTATAATTTTGTCAGCATCTGTAATCAATCCTCTAATATTTCCTTAACAAATTAAATCTGTCAAAAAGAGCATTACCTTATTGGTTAAATCTATCTTTTAAAATAAATGACTCATTAAGAGAAAGAAAACATTTACTCATTATGGCAGCCTGTTATGTCAGATACTTGAAAATGTAACCAAATAACATCCTTAAAATGTTTATCCTGTCATATAATGGTCATATGATACATTCTGTGTCACTGGCTTCTTCAAAAATGACAAAATCATTGATAAGCACTCTAATATATTTTTAGCATTGGTTAATTTGTTGTTAAATATATTTATTTCTGAGCTCAACTTAAAGGTTTAATGAATTTCAGTGAGGTTTGGTCTTCAGCCACCTGTGACAAGAAATACAAGATTAGAATGTCAAAATTATAAAATATTGTCCAGCATGGAAAAAAAAAACATATTTACTAAATACTTTTGTTGTCCCCTTTTCGCTCTTGTGCTGTAAATATGTTAGACATAATAACGTTGGAAAATGTTATTTAACTACTGTAACTGACTACAACACAGAGGAAAATTTATATCTACATTAAAAAAATAACATGTATCCTTTACATTGAAAATTAGTTTCATGTAAAAGATGACGTTTTTCATTAAAGATCATATCTGTTGCAGGGAATAATTCTGATATTAGCAAAGCTACTATTCAAATTTAGAACAGAGCACCTCAAGCATGTTACCCAGCGCGCGCGCGCGCGCGCGCGCACACACACACACACACACACACACACACACACACACACACACACACACACACACACACACACACACACACACACACACACACACACCTTTATATTAATATCTCTGTGGGGACCAGCCGTTAATTTCTATCGGAAAATCCCTAACCTCAACAATGACAACCTTAACCCCCACCCAGCCCTAACCTTAACCATAAGTAACCAAACAAAATAGACTTTTGACATTTCTAGTATTTTGATTACAATCATAGATTTTTATAAAATTGAGTTTCCCTTTGTGGGGATTGGGATAATGGTCCCCACAATGTCAACATAACATGTTTTTATCACGCTTCCGGGACATTTGGTCCCCATGATATAATATATACATGATCCACACACACACAGACACACAGACACACGCACACACACACACACACACACACACACGCACGCACGCACACACACACACACACACACACACACACACACACACACACACACACACACACACACACACACACACACACACACTCACACTCACACACACACACACACAGACGCTCACTTGCTCACTCGCACACGCACGCAAGCAGATCCCCAGGCCTTATGAGACCCGTTACATTATTTATACGAGTCACCCGAGCAGCTGGGTCTCGTACCCCAGTCTGACCACGCAGGGTCCACTTAACCGCTGCTGTTTATCAATAATTCCAATATTAGAAGTAATGCTGATGGATGAAATGCTCTTGAGCAGCGGGTCTGTGGTACGTTTTGGCAAAAGCGGCCCCCCCGAATTCCCCTCGCGGCAGAAATGCCTCAGGAGCGACGTGACACCGACGTGACGGTGGAGAGGCACCGTGTCACGGACAAGCCGAGGGATGGAGTGGGGGGGGGGCAGGGCGGGAGCGTCGGAGATGTGACAAGGCAAATGGGCAGCAAGCGGCTCAGGGATCCGAACAGGGGGAAGTGGAGCAGGTAGTGGGGGCACAGCGATCACGCGGGAGGCGAAATCGGGGAAGGAGAAGGGGGCTGGGGGGAGCGGAGCAAGAGGCCAGGAGAGACTGGAAGAGCTGGGTGGAAAATCAACAGGGAGGGGTGCCTGATGGGGGGGGGGGGCAATTTTTCCGCTGCCAGGGAAAGAACGGCTAAATCAAATTAATTAGCAGCTTCATCTCCCAGCAGCTACTCAGGCATGCTGTACCAACTGGTGGGGGGGGGGTTGTTGTGTTTGTGTTCCATGCAGGAGAGCTGGGAGGGAGGGGTGGTGGTAATTGTCTGATAAGGGGCAGGGTTGTTTTGCTGGTGTTCAGTAGTTAGGAGGGGGCCGTCTGCACCGTAATAGGAAGGGGGGGAGTGAGCCTGTGTGCTCCTGTGTTTGTTTCCGTCCACGACACGACGCTGATTGAGCTTCATATTTCCTGTTCCTGTGCCGCGCGGTTCCCAGCGCGCTGTCAAACTGCCCCCCCCCACCCCGCCAATTTCTCTTTAAATAGAGCCCTACTCCAGTTTGCGCCTGACAGCAAGCTGAGCGTGACAGAGGAAGAAAGAGTGGAAGGCGGGATGAGAGCGGGTCGGGCAGGACAGAGGGCGAGGGGCACAGATGCGGAGGGGCGGGCGGCGCGAAATGGGAGGGGCCTTAAAATAGGCGGAGGAAAAGAGAGCGAGAGGGAAAGGGCAACGACGGCACTGACGTCAGGAGAGGGGGAAAAAGCGAGAGATAAAGGGGAAAGAGAGATAAAAAGAAAGAGGGAGAGGCAGATGGTCAGAGATGGTGGCAGAGTGCCAGCAGAAACAAGGGAGGGAGAGAGAAGAAAAGCGAGGGGAAAGGTCGACTGAGCGACTGGGAGACCTGAGGAAGAGGCGGAGGAGGCCAGCCAGAGAGGGAGGCGTGGCCTGTGAGGGGGGGGCAGCCAGCAGCTGGCAGACAAAGAGGGAGCAGGCGGGGACTCGGGGCGGGGGGAACTCGGGGGCAGGGGGAACTCCGTGGCACTTCTCGGTCCAGACTTGGCTCGGACAGAGGAGCACAGATTAATACTAAGCCGATTGCAACGGAGGCCTGGAAAGAGGCGCAATTAATTTAGCGCCTGGGTTTTTCCAGAAGGAGGTGTTGAGTCTCCACAATGCGGGGACAATGGGGGTCCGCTTTGTCTGCATTCGTCTGTCCCTCTGGACATCCTGCCTCTCGGGGCCAGACCCGGTAAAAAGGGAAAAACACAAAAAAGAAAATCGTTTCAACCCATCTGCTTCGGCTGAGCATCGATCAGTGGCTCGCTGGCCGCTGACCGGCGGCCAATCGCACGCTGCCCTCGGGGGCTCCAGGCCGACCTCGGCTCTAGTGCCGCCAGGGACCGGGCCGCCGGAAAAAAGAGCCATGCTTCTGTTCCCGCCCAGATCCCGTCTGTTCACGGTCTGATTTACCGGCCCGCGTATTTATTTACGCAACCGCCTGAGCCTGCGGGACAGGGCGAGGCAGGACGTACAGGCAGGGGGGCTCCCTGGCAAAGTGTCTGGGGCATGACGGGCATTTTAAGCAGGGGATGGATGGAGGGAGGGAGGGGGAGTCAGGTCACACACACACGCACACAGACACACACACAGAAATAACATATAAATGAAAAAGTGGAAACGTGTGAAGTGATACCAACACGCACACATGCACACTCAGACGCGGCTGCACGCATACCCAAGATCACATGCGCTCCTAGCGATCACAGACCCGGAAAACATGCCTCGAATTTCTACCCATGACGAGCTCAAAAACAACATCTATTGGCTCAGACCTGCGTTCGGTTTAAATGCATATCAATTAGGTATGGAGGAGGATGCCAAAATAATCTGGGGAATTAAAAATATATGGATATTCTAACTAAGGTCTCAAAAAGAAAGGAGTTGATATTTTGGGCAGCATGAGGCTGAAATAGCAACAAGTGTTTGTGTTTATATCATATTCCTAGATGATGATTTTGAACGAAATTCAAAAAATAATCACAGCTGCCGAATAGTATTTAAAAAGGGAAAACATTTGGGTATAAGAGGAGAGGTATAAAACACAGCCCACAGACCAAGACACTTGATAAGAGCTTCCTGTTGCGAAGAACTGCACGGCGATGTCAACAAAACTAACACCATCAGAACAGGATGTACTCCTGCCTCCCCTGAGGAAACCAGGACTCTTTCCGCCCCGAATGTTCTTGCGTTCAGCTGACGTCTCCCATAAATACTCTCACGCTCTTATTTATTTCACACTGTTTGTACATGCCGGCACGCAGTCTACGGATGTCGAGGATATCTGTGCGACAGCATTCCATTCCGTCCTGACAGATGACCGCAGACTTGGCCTCTGCCTGCGTGCGAGATCACTCCCCAGCTTTCACGAGTATTTCCTCGTGAATGACTTACCTGACCGTGTTTTAAAACAAGTGTATCATTGTCATATATAAAAAAAGACAAAACATTTCCCAGAAGATATACTCCATAAAATTACACTAAATTGATTACTCTGGTTCTAAAGGGTTTTATGTGGTTTTTAATTCAATAATTCACCGTAAAAACATGGGCTAACCCAAGAACCAATTTTAAAAAGTCATGCATAAAATTATATGGATTATTGTGTCCATGATACAAAGGTGACTATCTGGTTTCATGTATTCATACAACATAATTTCTGTGTTGAGCATCTACGTTTCTGCTATGCCAAGTGACTCTCATCCTGAGGGACCATAAATTGTGTGGATTGCTTTCCCATTCTCCTATAGAACCTAAACGAGACCAGGCCAATCTTTAGCAGTGATACAATCTAACCTACCTCCCCAACTTGAAGTCAAACCATCTTACAGGCACGATGAGTAAACCTACTTTTAAAAACCTTGGAATCAGAGTCAGGTCAGAGTTGAAAGGTGAAGGTTATATTAAGAATGGGAACAGGATAAGGTTAAGATCTTGTCACTGACTCACTGATGCTGAAATGCCCCTAATTATGAAGCCATAAATAAAGACAAATATTCTGACGGTTCCTTCCTAGGCTGTCAAGCAGCTGAGCAGCAGTTACCCTTAACCCTCACGATGAAATACCTGCAGAGGACACAGCTCCCCTCTCAGCACACGTACACAGAAGCGCTCGACGGCCGCCCTGCACACGCACGTTCCCGACGCCGTGAAACAGGCGAACTTGCCGGCAGCAAATCAAAACACCCGCGCGTGCAAACACCCTGCCAGGCCGGTCGCTTAGGCCCCGCTACAGGCGCCTACGTATCACACCCGTGGTAAGAATGCAGCACTGGCACCAGAGCGAACGCCCCTACCCGGCTGTCTGCCCCTTACCCCTTACCTTCTGTCAGTCTGTCTAGCGGACGGTTTAAGAACAATCCGGAATTTTCTAGCCAAAATGGAGTCCCTTCTGCCTCCCCTATGCTGTTCATGCTTTGCTCCAGGTTCTCTTTCGGGTAGTCTCTCTCCCTCACCCTCCCTTTTTCAATACAGCCCCCCCACCCCACCCCCCCGGTCTCTCTCGCTTTCTCGCACTCAGTCTCACAAACACACGCACTCCGAGTCAGGCAAACACTGACATCGACAGGGAACAGCTCCCCCTGGGTCGACACATCTCCCATTCTTTTCCGTCTCTAAGCCGCTTTGTGTGCACCGGCCGACGACGTCACATCTAAACACAGACAGACACACCTGAGCATCTGCTTCTGTATCATGAAACGGCAACTCTACCAGCTGCACTTCTTTCTCTTGTTTTGCCTTGGGATTCATCCAGGGCTGTATCTGGAGAAGCGAGAGAAGCACAGGCACACTTTCCGTGATGATCTGGATGAACATTCTTTCTTGAGGCATCACGCAGCCAGAGTTCTCACTGAACTGGCAAGTCTGTTGCACAACTCGAGCCCACTGGCACAACTCAGAACCGTCCGAAATGCACGTAGGTCAGCTTGAGAGCCAAAGGCTGGTAAACCGTGTCCTTCCTGAATACCCATGTGACCTGTGACTATATCAAATAGAACCTCCTTTCCGGAAGCGCGGTACAAGGACAGGAGACGTCTCTCAGACGACGTCTGACTCAACAGTTCCTGCGGTCAGCCGTTCGTACTGCAGAACGGCAGGCAGTGGGGTCAACCTCAGATTTAAAAAGCTAACTCCACAAAGCCCTTGGCCATCAGGCTAATTACTCTACATGCTGTTGTCTATATTCATACACCATGAAGTGTTGGATCAATGATGGATTCATCTGCTTCATAGTCATACTTCCACTTATCTCCTCGAATTCGAGAAGCTGACATGGCTACCGGACACAGGCACTGCATTTCTAAACAAACCTGGACCCAGCAGCAAAACATTCAACAAAGCAGGTCGTGCCTGGAGGGTAACACGAGTCTTGGACAAACACTTTTTAAAAATATCATTTAATAGAAAATAAAATAAAACACTGAAATTACTCAAGAATGGCCAAGAGGTTTCCTACATTGCATGTTGCAGTGCACCCTTCGTCGGGAGGGGTTGCTGTAGTTTGTGTCTGTGAAGACAGTAAGTGGGGGTGGGTGAAGCCAGTAGAGTCATATTCAGTGACTAAGAACCACTTCCGGGTCACTTACTCCGACAAATTTCTGCTCTCATTGTACTCTCTTGTCTTTCATTATAAAATCTGCAGTCACCAAGGCCCATAGCATGTCTTTCAGTTTATTAAACAAAAATATATACCGCTGTCTTCCTCTAAAGATCAACTCTTTCATTTTGACAGTTACAACAATCCTCGCCGAAATTTCATGCTGATTTGACAATGCATTAATTATGTAAAACAATCAAACACAATTCTCAAAACCTATTACAAATAATGTATTTAGTACTAGCACTTTGTTACCTGAATTTGTGAACTAAGAACACCTGAGACAACTGTCACATTTCTACATTACATACAATATCAAGCATTCCATTTGAATTAATTTGACTATTGCTTGTTTTGTAAAAAAAAAATATACATGGTGATGTTTATATGGAGCCCAACATAATTTTAGGAATTATGTAACTGGCCCTATGTCGTACCAGCGACTGATTCCAAATGTGTTTTGAATTCTTAAGAAGGCTAAATAGCGCTTTTTAAACGGCAATTAAGATTAATATGGATTAAATGAATGTACCACGCACTTCACATAGGACCAACCAAAAATCTATCTTTGTAATGCAGCTAATCCCGGTCCTGGAAGCCGATTGGCTACAGGAAGGTTCGAGGCCGTGCTTCGTCCCCTGATAAAGTAACGCGTATGACCTGATCACCTTACTGTGTCAAATATCACTGCGCAAACTTCTGATCCCGTGTCCGTTTCACTGACTTTCAAAAGTAGTATTAAAGAGGTGAAATAGGAGTTTCCCAGTGAATTTATCAAATTATTTAAAATGTATAAAACAGGAATGACGCACTCTTATGAGACAGAAGTTGCTGGACTTAAAGCAACAGTGGTTGTTGTCTGGCTGTTTGATTATATATACTGAGCGCGTTCTGAATTTTCATTTAATCTAAAATTGTAAAAACGGACTTTTAAAATATGTTGTACTTGTAGAAGCAAATCTAGGTATTTTCTTGTAAATACGTAGCAGCGTTTGCCCTAAGATCAGAGCGACAGGCTATTAAAAGCAACCCTTCACTCGTGACTTCATTAACGAAACAAGACTTACGCGTTATTAATACAACATCCAGTTTTAATCTTGATTCCTATTATAATGGCAAAAGGATTTAAATGCTGCTCAAAGCGCTAAATCATCGGTTAATATTAAAATAAAGTTTCCACGCCTTTACCTAAGGCAACGAAGGCCTTACTAATGTGGTTAAACGCCCGGTATTATAAACAAGCTGAAAGTTGTGATGAAAGTTATTCAGATAAATAGCAAGTAAAGGTACCCATTATTCGGAAGCGTAACGTAACATTCAGTTCAGCCAAAACAACCCTGAAAAATTAAAACTTCAACGGGAAAAGTTAAGAGCTTTCGATAAGGAGCGTGTGCTCCACGTCTCATGCATGAGCCTACATGCACCACCAGGCGGAGCTATGCAGAAAAATAATGTTGCGCAACTTAATTACAGTAGGTAGTAATGTTCCTTCTCCGCTAGAGGGAGACAGAGGCTAAAAACGAACAGGGAAATTAAAGCGGTGAGGCCCATTTTAAAGTATGAAGCAAAATGTATGATTTACAGGTGCATCCGTCCACTGTTACATTTGCATGACAATTCTGATATGAGCCAATTGAAAATTATTTTATATTTGCACGCACTAACACAGCATCTCAAATATGCATGATAGAAAGTCATGGACATAAATTATGATTTTAACACAAATGCAGAAACAGGAGGTCCAGTGAACTAGTCAAGATAATTCGTCATAGATCTGTTCTGACGTGTTTAATGTTGGCACTTATTTTGAACTAGTTTCTAGCAAATGTCAAGGAATGTGTACAGTCAAACTTATGAAATCAACCAGGATGCTGTCAAATAATTCACTGTAAGTCTTGAAACAGTCCGTTGGAAGGCTCAAACGGGGGGGAAGAGTCATTCCAAGTGAACTCCACATTCCTCCTCCCACACATGTGTGTCCTTGCTACATCATGTGACGCAAAACTCTAAACCACACATCAGCATATGAGAGCGAGAACATTAGCATGATCACCAAGTAGCCATCTGGACAGAGCATAATTCCTTTGCATGCCAGAGAGATGTTTACAGACATAAGCGACCTTGTAGACTGGTATGAAGATGGTCTATTGCACCCCTTCGGAGGCTGAGAATGTTACTAGTCAAAACCGTAAGCATGCTCAAGGTTGTAAAACCATAAATTAGGGTAAAGACAGAGTAGCCAACAGTTGCAATGACCCCCCACCCCCCGATCTGGGCCCAAGAATCATTTTCTAATTTAAAGCCTTAACTTTTATGATTAACTATCTGTCACTGTGTCTTCAAATCATAACCAAGCAGTCTCCATATTATTAATATGAAATAAGAGATTACAAAAGTTTAGGAAACCAGTTACACTTGCATATTAACTTCCCAGGACCAGGTAAGACTGTGTGTGAATGAGTTTGTGAATATATAGGCAGAACATAAATTCTAGGCTACAAATATCATTAGTACACATCCTTCACTCAACAATTAAGTCTTATAGTCCTTGCATTTAAAACATAGCTTTACATCAAACAAAAGAAACGTGTAGGTCCATTAGGAGTTAATTTGGTGTTTATTAAAGCAAAGATACATGAATGTGTCACGAGTATACAGTTACAGTTCATTACACATCATCAAAAAGAATTAACGGTTTCGCACCCGCGCAGTCTTTATAAAGCATCAGAGGCAAGCATGCAAAGGTATACTCGCTTGGTACTTGTGAGGGTTCCAGGCAGGACATTCCATGTGGGTAAACGGGAATTATTTCGCATGCGCAGTACGTCGAAATTCCCAGCCATGCACAAGAACGACACTCACACACACAGGCCATTTTTGTTCAAGCGAGCCTCCTAACAAGATTATGCAACCGCCCGGCGGTGGTCGCCAGCTTCCCCATAGGGCTCGGCCGCTAACTTCACGGTTGAAGGACAAGCGCAACTCAGAACGTCAGTTTATTCCCAAGCCTTCAGTTTTTTTCAGCTTGGTTTAGGCTACATTAAACGAATTAAGGTTAACGTTCGTTGTTTCGACGCGGACATTTGCCCTTAGTTAGTGTGTAACTTATTTGGATAGTTATACAGCAGAATATGCTGTCCTTTTGTGCCCGCCCCGTTAAAAAAAAAAACTCCATTTTTACGACCCCCGCCCGCCATGTTAAGCATACTTAGGTAGCGCTAAAATAGTTACCTCTTCGGTTTTTCTCATTTTAAATAGGAGATGTTAAAATATTCCACGCCACCAATGCCAACGTACTTAAGAAAATAATTTATATCTAATTAAAGGCGTGCTTTAAAAACAGCGGGCTTCTGACAGATCGTTCTAAGCACAACACAGAGAGATTAGCTAACTAGGTAATAACAGACTGAGCTGGATGATAGTCTATCGAAGTTGGTGGTCTATCTACAGTCCATAGCTACCGAAGACGTCTGGAATATTATTTCACTGCGCGACATTTGGATTAATAGACAGCAACCCGTCGATAATAATAAAACTTTACCAAAATTTACATACCCCTGCGTCTGTACATGATTTAACCACAGCTCCATTACAAGAGTGGTCCTGGGGCTACTGTATAAACCTAATCGAAATGGCTGTTTTGTACACTGCCATTTCTTAGGGGAAAAAGAAACCTTTCGTGGAAACAAAGCCCTTCCCTAATAATTCACTACATTGCTAGTGTCTCCGTATTTGTCGAGCCAACAGCACGAAGCCGGCGGCGACTCGCCAGCTGCCCAACACAGCCAAATAAATTCAATTTCAGTCCGTGACAACGAAATTTAAAGGTCTTACTGTGAATAACTACATACAAAGTGCACAGTTCCTCATGACTTGCCAAGCCAATTCCATGTTGGCAGCCATATTGTTTAAAGAAAGCTACTTCACTGCTATTTTAACCCAATAAATCATATGAATCTGTACTCTCTCCCGCCTAACAATTTCGATTTCTTCAGATTTATTACTAATTGATAAGCATCTAACCGCACTGTCATATCTTCGACACCAATCTTTTAAATATCTCGAACTATTCGCCGTCGTGCTGGTTAGCAAGAACAAACCGCGAGTTAGCATTCCTTCTCTCGCCACCATTGCAGAGTATCGAATATAGTTACTACGCCACCTACGAAATCTAAAACTAATAATAATCACAATTGTACAAGACGACGGATAACTGTATTTTAGCCTTATCAAAACTACAATACTAAAAATCCAAAATATTCAAACTTTTGCCTCCTTTACGTAGTCTTAAGTTGTCGTACCAATTTCGGCCTTCCCGTTTATATTAGTTTTTTTGTGGAAAAATAAACTTGTTACCTTAATAAAACACATATACTATGCAATAGCGTCCTGTTTACTTCTACATTAGTCAGTTAACCATAATCCTTGAAAAGCAACAATATTATACAATACAGGCTTTCTTCGGATTTTCCTAGACGAGATAGCCAGAGAGAGTGCCGGCTGCCCAGCATTCGCCTCTACTGGAGACCGAGGAGCGGAGCACATTCCCGTAAAAAACGAAGAAAATGTTGAAAAAATAATAAAATATCGACGTCGATCAAAAACTGAAAGGAAATAACACCTGTGAGACCACTTTGTTTAGCTAAATTACCGTATTTGGCTGAAAAAATATTTCGGTTTTATGAAACAGTCTACGTAGGCCTTAACGCGCGAGCTTCTTTTCCAAGAGTCGTAGCTGATCCAAAGCGAGACGGGCGAGACAGCGCGGATTTTTTTTATTTTTGCTAAGAGGGAAAATTCCTATTCGGCCGAACTCGGAATTGTTCGGAAATAAGGCGGGACAAACAAGAATTAATTCAGAACGGTCGTTTCTTGATACTATTGGTGAGTTCTTCTTATAATTTACATATTCATTAGCCTTTAGACGAACCGTGTAAGACTTCAAGAAATACTTAAAAAAACTAACTGAATAATATATTGAAACTCCTCCTCGTATATAATATAGCCAATAGAAATATTTCTCAATTGCCTTATGCACTCCCTCTCTTCCAATTCGTCCCTAAAAAATAGCGTGCACATTCATTGGATGTACGTCCGATCTATTTCATAATTCAGGCGTATCTCTCGAGCAGCCAATTGCCGTTTTACTACACTAGCTTATTGCCCACCCCCAAACTGTTCAGCCCCTGCAGTGTGGACCTTGTAAACCTGTAGCCCATTGTACAGTCTATATAAAGACGTGTGGAAGCAGTTCTTGCTCAGATGCGCTTAGAGCGCACCGGAGTGTAGTTCGGGAAAAGGGAAGGAGGTATCCCTTAGTAGTAGTAGCTAGTTTAAAAACGTAAATAAGCAGCCTCATAGATCCGTAAACAACGTGGGTCCTTGGGAACTCGCCATCGGAGACATTCCGGTCGCCGGTGGGGGCTTGGACAGAGTCTCAGTGGCAATTTTACCTGTTCCTCTTTACAAAGCGGCGTGCCGAGGGAGGACGCGTCTCTTTGAATAGACAGGATGCACGGACCGCCCTCCGGCGACAGCGCATGCCCAATGCGCCTCATCAAGAGGGTGCAATTCGGCATCATCAGCCCAGATGAGCTTGTAGGTTTTGGTTTGGGGAGGGGGGACTTCATTTAACTTTTTGAATGGAGTATTCTCTTATTGATCCTCTATATCCAGATAAATATACCAGTGGATTTTCATTATTTATCCTTTTATTGAATGTGTTGGTCTTATTGTAGGCTAACGTAGTTAGCCTAACAGCTAGTTCACGTTAGAGACCGCATGTTTACAGAACTTCACTTTCACTGAAAAACGGATGTCTACAGTAATTAAAGAGAAATGCCCTTAATGCTTAAACGTGCTTTGATGGCGTCATGCATTTCACTGTAGCAGACAAGTTTAATGTTGCTTTTGTCAAACGTGCGTTTTCACATGTTATCGCATTCACACACACTTTCTTCGTGTTGATTTAGAATAACAGCTTTGCATTCCTTTATGTACTTTTAATCTGTGACTTTGACAATAAAGCCTGTTTTAAAGTTGTGCAACGCATGTCTTTCTATGACATTCACACGTATCAACGACTCGATCGCTGTGGTGTTCGCTGACTTAATGCGTTTTCAACGTGGACATTTTTTAGCTTTCTCGCTGCATATACAGGGGAACTTTCCCGGTAGTCTGTTTGATTATGACTCATTCGGCAGTTGAGGTTCCTGAATACAGTTTTAACTGGGATATTTTCTTACTGTAAATGAACGACGTTCCTGCATAAGTTGGAATTTTGGAATAACTGCGGCGCGCTTTCATAAATGCAATTTACGTTTATTTCCTTTGCACACGGCTCTTTGGCTTATAACATGCCACACGTATGTACACGTGCACTGCGTTATATGTTATAAGCTTCAAGTTATTTTGCTGCACCTTTATCATTATCATTTTGATCACATTTCTTTTTTCCCCTCTTCTCTACTCCTTTCAGAAAAGAATGTCGGTCACAGAGGGGGGAATTAAGTATCCTGAAACGACAGAAGGAGGACGTCCAAAACTGGGAGGTCTCATGGATCCCCGACAAGGCGTCATCGAGAGGTCGGGGAAGTGTCAGACATGTGCAGGTAATTTATTTATTTATTTTAACAAATAGCTCAGTCCTATACTTGTGACAACCATATGTTAGTCGAGTGTTTCCCAGCCCGATCCTGAGGGACCCGCAGAAGGTACATGTGTTTGCTCCTTTCCCAGCTCTCTGCCAGACAGTTCACATTTTTACAGAAACATGGACTGTCTGTGGGTCACCGAGGTTGGGAAACAGTGTATCAGGGCTGAATTGTGTGACACGTTTTGCTCTTAATTCAGCCCATGGCTCACAACTCTGCTTGCATTGTTCTGTGCTTCCGTCAGGTAACATGACAGAGTGCCCAGGTCACTTTGGCCACATCGAGCTGGCCAAACCCGTCTTCCACGTGGGCTTCATCACCAAGATTATGAAGATCCTGCGTTGCGTTTGCTTCTTCTGTTCAAAGCTATTGGTTGATGCGGTCAGTTTTTTTTTTTTTTTTTTTTTTATATATAAAATGCACGCAAAGACTATTTTGCAGATTAACCATAAACCCAACCATACTGCACTGGCAGCCGCTTGGGCAGTAGTTCAGTCCTTAGTTGTTAGATGTCATAACGTGGGTGTCAGTGAAGTATGATCTACAGGAAGCAGAACAGCCTAGGTTACCTGTTCTTGTGCTCCTGTTATTGCACATGCAGTAATTAGCATATGTTTTGCATGCCTGTAATTGAAGAAATTAAAAAGAATTTTGTCTTATGCAGCTATTTTTTTAGCACGATGAGCTTATCCTCACCGCAAACGTGTTACTTTCCATCATGCTTTCCAAAAGAGTCGTGCTCTTTTTCCTTGTGTATTTGTGCAAGTAATTGTAGGTAATCGTGTGGAATTAGTTTTGCCCGCAGTGCTTCCCCTCGCTGTTCTGTTCCAATAACATGACCCCTCCCCCCCCTCCATGGCCTTCCAGAACAACCCAAAGATAAAGGACATCCTGGCCAAGTCGAAGGGTCAGCCCCGGAAGCGTCTCACCCACGTGTACGATCTGTGCAAGGGCAAGAACATCTGTGAAGGTGGGGAGGAGATGGACAATAAGTTTGGTGTGGAGCAGGCTGAGACTGAGGAGGACATCACAAAGGAGAAGGTGTTGCCATCTACTGACCTTTGTTTGTACAGTCTGCTCTCAAATTAAATTGATGCCCAACTTCCTGCTTAGTTCTGTTCAGCCAGTATTTGTAATTAAGTAATGTGCTGTATTAACCTTGTCTTGAGGTGCTTTTTGCTAAAGACTTGACCTCTAATAATATGGTCACGCTACTGTCTCTACACACATTATTTTCCCCTTTCAGTTCAGCTACTCGTTGGGTTGTTGTTCTTCAAGGCTTCCTCCTGTTTGTGTTGCTGTCAGGGCCACGGTGGCTGCGGCCGCTACCAGCCGCGGATCCGGCGCTCGGGGCTGGAGCTGTACGCGGAATGGAAGCACGTCAATGAGGACTCCCAGGAGAAGAAGATCCTCCTGAGCCCTGAGCGCGTCCACGAGATCTTCAAGCGCATCTCCGACGAGGAGGATATCATTCTGGGCATGGATCCCAAGTTCGCCCGGCCTGAGTGGATGATCGTCACCGTGTTGCCTGTCCCTCCCCTGGCAGTGCGACCCGCTGTCGTCATGCAGGGCTCTGCTCGTAACCAGGTAATGACAGTCAACCAGCTCTCATAATGGGCATTTTATTTTGGGGTTTTTATGATCCTTTGGGGTCTGTACTGATGTCAGTCTCCAGTAGGTGACTTTGTGCATGTGTAAGACGCATTATGACAGACATTCGGGATGGTGTTCTGTGGTATTATGGTGTGGCCACTATCTTGTGTTAATAGGGAATGTGCTTGGTTTTGGGTGGCAACAATAAATGATCATAAACACCTCTTTCCCCTTGCAGGATGACCTGACGCACAAGTTGGCCGACATCGTGAAGATCAACAACCAGCTGCGGCGGAACGAGCAGAGTGGGGCAGCTGCTCACGTCATAGCTGAAGATGTCAAGCTGCTGCAGTTTCACGTCGCCACCATGGTGGACAACGAGCTTCCCGGCCTGCCCAGGGTACCCTGACCCACTGTGACCACCATGCTGCCATGAACCCTGATTACTTGCAAGCAAGTCTGAATGACAAGAGGGCCGAGCCCCTTTGGGGTAGTGAAGAGCAGGAGGAAAAGCTCTCTCATGCTTTCTAAAATACTTATTAACATTATTCCAGACTCATTCTGTGAGACTTGTATCAATTTAGTTCCTTACTAGCGTTCAGATTTGGCTTTATGTTCCTGAATCAGCATTCCCATGAGAGCACGGTGAATTGTTTGACTTGGAAGTTGTATTTTGTCCTGAAGCCAGTGTACTAAATGGCATATCGTGATTACAGGCGATGCAGAAATCGGGTCGGCCCCTGAAATCCCTCAAACAGCGGTTGAAAGGGAAGGAAGGCCGTGTCAGAGGGAACCTGATGGGAAAGCGTGTGGACTTCTCCGCACGTACTGTCATCACCCCAGACCCAAACCTGCAGATTGACCAGGTCGGTGTCCCACGCTCCATCGCTGCAAACATGACCTTCCCGGAGATCGTCACCCCGTTCAACATCGACAGGTACGCTGTGCGCGCGGTGAATACTGGTGATACTGTTTGTTCTCTGTGCAGGATTTAAATTCTCAGGCTAGTAGTGGACATTCCGGACAGTCCTCTGGAAATTTTAAAAACTGGAGAAGTTTTTAAAATTGAAGTTCTAAAGCGAGAGGTTTTCATTTAAAGTGTTATTCAACAACCTGTGACCCAGTAGGATAAGTGGTTTGGAAAATGGATGGATGGTATTATTCAACAAGCCTGAAATGATGGGGCTGGGACACTTTGCTTTCTAGTTCTGTTAATCTTCATGTGTAAATTTTAGTCACTTATTAGCCAGCAGTCTCTTATTGTGTAATTGTAAGCAGAAATGAATCAAGCTATTGGCCATCTGCTGACTGTATGTTGATGACATGTGCTTCAGGCTGCAGGAACTGGTACGAAGAGGCAACAGCCAGTATCCAGGGGCCAAGTACATTATTCGTGACAACGGGGACCGCATCGATCTGCGGTTCCACCCAAAACCCAGTGACCTGCACCTTCAGATCGGCTACAAGGTTAATGCACATTCCCTTCCCTCTAGTATCTTTTGCACTGGCTGTCTCCGTTACAGAATGGACTGTTCTGCCTCTGGCGTTCATAGTGGCCTGACGCTGTCCCACAGTTGGACTTGAGTACGATTAGGACTAAACACTTTTTCCTTCAGGTGGAACGGCACATGTGTGACGGGGACATCATCATCTTCAACCGACAGCCCACGTTGCACAAGATGTCCATGATGGGGCACAGGGTTCGCATTCTGCCCTGGTCCACATTTCGACTCAACCTCAGGTGGGCTTTTCAGGCAGTTTGCATGTGATATTTGACGTGAGATTGTCAGATGGGCCTCTTTCTTTCTTTTTCTTTCTTTCTTTCTTTCTTTCTTTCTTTCTTTCTTTCTTTCTTTCTTTCTTTCTAGTTAGTTGCAGGCTTCCTTTCTGGAAGGAAGGGTTAGGAGATACTGCATGTTTGTGTGATAATGAGCGAGACAGGCCAGCACTGACTTTCCTCCCCTTGTTTGCTCACCTAGTGTGACCACCCCCTACAATGCCGACTTCGATGGGGACGAGATGAACCTCCACTTGCCGCAGTCACTGGAGACGAGGGCGGAGATCCAGGAGCTGGCCATGGTGCCCCGGATGATTGTCACGCCTCAGTCCAACAGGCCCGTCATGGGAATTGTCCAGGACACTCTCACTGCCGTGCGCAAGTTTACCAAGAGGGACGTCTTCCTTGAGAGGGTGAGGCTGCCCTGCTCTCCGTAATGATGCCTCGGTCTCTGAGCTCTTGCTACGCTACCGATTCCTCCCGTTCTTAATGGCCATTTCTGCCGCCGAATGTTGTGTGTGTGTATAATTTCTTGTATTTGTGTCCAAAATATCCCTTCCAGGGCGAGGTGATGAACCTGCTCATGTTTCTTTCCACGTGGGACGGCAAAGTTCCCCAGCCAGCCATATTGAAACCTCGGCCACTGTGGACTGGCAAGCAAATATTCAGTCTTATCATCCCAGGTCATATCAATGCCATTCGGACTCACAGCACGCACCCTGATGAAGAAGACAGTGGACCCTACAAGCACATTTCCCCTGGGGACACAAAGGTAGCTGACCCCCCTTCCATAACTATACTGTTTAGGCATTAACTTGTCCACTGATACCCCCTTGATTTTTTTTTTTTTTTTTTTTTTTTTTTTTTTGACTGCTTTTAATACATTGCTTTTAATGCACTGCTTTGCCTCCTGATCTGCAGGTGATTGTTGAGAACGGGGAGCTGATTATGGGGATTCTCTGCAAGAAGTCCCTGGGAACTTCTGCCGGTTCTCTCGTCCACATATCTTATCTGGAGATGGGTCATGATGTCACCCGGCTTTTCTACTCCAACATCCAGACAGTGGTCAACAACTGGCTGCTTATTGAGGGTAATGGGTCCAGGACATCACTGCCAGCCTGAGTTTTAATGACGTGCCTTAAATCCGAGGCAAGTGTGTCAAAACAATGTATTTTAAGAACAAGTCTTGATGTCATATCCAGGTCACTCCATTGGTATTGGTGACTCTATTGCTGATGCAAAAACCTACTTGGACATTCAGAACACCATCAAGAAGGCCAAACAGGATGTGATAGAGGTGAGTCTATTGTTATGATTGCTAGACAAAGGCATTACGTTTGCGTGGCAGATCTCTGTTATACAACTTAGGACGTCTTTAAGTTGAACTTGTCAAATGTACTTGTTTCCTTGCTGGTGTCCAGGTCATCGAGAAGGCGCATAACAACGAGTTGGAGCCCACACCTGGCAACACTCTGAGGCAGACCTTCGAGAACCAGGTCAATCGTATCCTCAATGATGCCAGAGACAAGACTGGATCCTCAGCCCAGAAGTCCCTGTCGGAGTACAACAACTTCAAATCCATGGTGGTGGCTGGGTCCAAAGGGTCCAAGATCAACATTTCGCAGGTGAAAGGAAGGATAGTATAGTCGGTTCAGGTCTACTTTGAATGTGTCGTCACTGTACGCTTCCCAATGTCTCTGCCGAAGAGCACCAGGCACAGTTTTGATTAAAATCAAATTCAGAAAATTAGCCTGAAACAAATGTAAACCTTTCTCTCTCGCCCTGCAGGTTATTGCAGTGGTGGGGCAGCAGAACGTGGAGGGGAAACGTATCCCATTTGGTTTCAAGCACCGCACGCTGCCCCACTTCATCAAGGATGACTATGGGCCGGAGAGCAGGGGTTTTGTGGAGAATTCCTATCTGGCTGGCCTCACACCCACGGAGTTCTTCTTCCATGCCATGGGTGGCAGAGAAGGTCTTATCGACACTGCAGTGAAGACTGCCGAGACTGGTAAGTGTCAAAGGGGTCACCTGTAGTGTTGTGTACTGGCAGGAATCTGGGGATATGATGTGTGTCATGACACATGGGTCACTATTCAGTATACTGTGGTATTGTAAGCCAGGAAAGTCTCAAACTGTCTAAAATAGTATAAAAAAAACACACCACCATGTGCATGAAAAATGAGTAAATGGTACAGCTCTTGTCTATCTCTTTAGTGCCTTTATTGTAGAAGCTAAAATGAGCCAAACCTTCAGCTCTTTACATCATTGGAACCAATCTACTAACAGTATTGGATTCAGCCATCGGTGACAGTGTTACTAGTCGGCTAAGTTTCATAATGCTGATGTTGGCGGAGCACTCTTCCAGTTTCAGTTTGTTGCATTTGAGTGGAAGAGTCAAAGGGCTGAAGATGGATTACAACACTGCTCTCTGGTGGCAGGGGGTTTAAACGCAGCACAAAACCAAATGAATCGCTGTGTGGCGAATCTGCATGCAAACTATTACTTGATCAATAGATTTTTTTTTTTTTTTTTTTGAGAATGAATACAGTGTCACAAAACGTATTGCAATATTCACATGTATTTATTTTCTTACACCCCCGGTTAGCCACCTCCAAAAGTTTTCACCCCCGTTTGACCCATCCTCATTGCTTACTCCTTTTGTCTCCCCCTAGGCTACATTCAGCGCCGTCTTATCAAATCCATGGAGTCAGTGATGGTGAAATACGATGCCACAGTGCGCAACTCCATTAACCAGGTGGTACAGTTGCGATACGGGGAGGATGGACTAGCTGGAGAAGCTGTGGAGTTCCAGAACATGGCCACACTCAAACCCTCCCACAAGGCCTTTGAGAAGAAGTAAGGAATGCAGACGCTTCTCCATACATTTCTACTTATGTATCTCACCCAGTTCATCTTTACAAGTCTATCATCTAAGCTTCCTGTCTTTACCATAAAATGCCTTAGGATGTTGCTCTTGTTTTATTCAGAGTAAATTTAATAAACTACAAATCTTGCTGTTATTTTGCTTGTCTTGAGGAGGTCAGGGTTGGGTGATGGTTAGTAGATTGGCTAACTTGGTCCACAGACCACTTAAAGAGCTGCTTGAACACATCCACTTGCTCTTATCTCTAAGGTTCAAGTTTGACTACACCAATGAGAGAGCTCTTCGGCGAACCCTACAGGAGGATGTGGTGAAGGACGTAATGACAAATGCACATGTACAGAGTGCTGTGGAGCATGAGTTTGACAAGATGAAAGAGGATCGGGAGATCCTTCGAGCCATTTTCCCCACTGGGGACAGCAAGGTCAGAGGTCACATACATGCATGTCGTCATGCTCTCTCCACTAGCACTATAACAACAATGGTTGTAGTTCTGCATGTCTGCATGATGTATACAGTTTCCATTTCTGCATAGCATCTGTCCCACCACGATTTCATTGGATATACATCTTTGTCGTTCCCTAGGTGGTTCTGCCGTGTAATCTTGCCAGAATGATCTGGAACGCACAGAAGATTTTCCGCATCAATCCTCGCACCCCAACAGATCTCCACCCCCTGAGAGTTGTCAATGGTGTGTACCTCCCGGTATTACTTCGGTAACATCTGTTAGTGTAATAGAAAATGAATGTGGTCAGGTGTTTAAGTCCAGTGGTATGTCGTGCTTATGGACTGGCCAACCATTGATCTTGTGGCATCAGACTGTGGGACAGCACCTGAAATAGTCCATCTAAATCAGGTCGTGAACTTTTGCACTCACCCAACCTCTTTGCACTTGTTTAGACCTGAGCTCTTATTGCTATATTAGAAGTAGATTACTTGCTAAGTTGTGAGGATCAGTGCTAATGTGCCTTCTAATTCAACTTAATTTGTCTCCTTTATTGTACATCCAAGAGGGAAAACCTCCGCACTTTTTGAATTAATGAATTAGTCCTATGTGTAAATTCTAAAATTATACATCGCTGAAATGCACTTGGTCCTACTGATTGTGGGCGTTCATGTGTCCAGGTGTGCAGGACCTGAGTAGGAAGCTGGTGATTGTGAACGGGGATGACCCGCTGAGCCGGCAGGCCCAGGAGAATGCCACGCTGCTCTTCAACATCCACCTGCGCTCCACCCTCTGCTCGCGCCGCATGACTGAAGAGTTCCGCCTCAGCACTGAGGCATTTGATTGGCTACTGGGAGAGATTGAGACAAAGTTCAACCAAGCCATTGTAAGCTCCAGGGTTTGAGAGGAAGGGACAGTGTAGTTTTGTCTGAAAGCCTTAATGTTTAAGTAATGAGTTTAGACTGGTGTGGGTAATTAGAGGTAATTCAAGGAATGTTATTTTTTGGGTCGTGGTGCTAATGACTTATGATCTTCTAGGTGCACCCAGGTGAGATGGTTGGGGCTTTGGCTGCCCAGTCGCTGGGTGAGCCAGCCACCCAGATGACCCTGAATACCTTCCACTACGCTGGTGTATCTGCCAAGAACGTCACTCTTGGCGTGCCTAGGCTCAAGGAGTTGATCAACATCTCCAAACGGCCCAAGACCCCCTCGCTCACAGTGTTCCTGCTGGGCCAGGCGGCACGGGATGCCGAGAGGGCCAAGGTACCCCTCCCTCTCTGCTGCGGGCACCACTTTGGTTCACTCTGCTTTGAACTATGTAGTTTGCACATCCATGGTGGACTTTACTGTTGGGCCCTTGAGCAAGCCCCTGTAACCTCAATGTCCATGTGACCACCTCTTTCCAAAGGACATCCTATGCAGACTGGAGCACACCACCCTCCGGAAGGTGACGGCCAACACTGCTATCTACTACGACCCCAACCCTCAGAACACCGTGGTCACTGAGGACCAGGAATGGGTCAATGTCTACTACGAGATGCCTGACTTCGATGTGACCCGCATCTCGCCCTGGCTGCTGCGCATTGAGCTGGATCGCAAGCACATGACTGACCGCAAGCTAACCATGGAGCAGATTGCCGAGAAGATCAATGCAGGTCAGGACCGTATGCTATATATGGAGGAGGTTGTGGAAGTAAACGTGACTCGGGTTGGCATGAATGAACCTGTGGCTGTCCGGATGTGATCCCCCATCAGGTTTCGGTGATGATCTAAACTGCATCTTCAATGACGACAACGCTGAGAAGCTGGTCCTGCGAATCCGCATCATGAACAGCGACGAAAACAAATTCCAAGAGGTGTGGGTCTGTCGCTACTTTTAAGTAGCTCATTGCTGCGAATCTTAATGAATCTGAATGATTGGGTCTCTCCTATTCCCAGGATGAGGAGGTGGTTGACAAAATGGATGATGACGTGTTTCTTCGATGCATCGAGTCCAACATGCTGACAGACATGACTCTCCAAGGCATTGAGCAGATTAGCAAGGTATGGGAGGAGCCTTTTGATTGGTTGCCCTGTCTACACACATTCCAGTGTTCGTCCAGTGCATCATCAGTGTGAGAGCTATCAGACGACATATCGAACTTTATGGTTTTCGCTGTAAATGGTCATTTGCGATGTGATGTAAATCTTACTTCGTCCCCCCCCAGGTGTACATGCACCTCCCGCAAACTGACAACAAAAAGAAAATCATCATCACGGAAGACGGGGAGTTCAAGGCGCTGCAGGAGTGGATCCTGGAGACTGACGGCGTTGGCCTCATGAGGGTCTTGAGCGAGAAAGACGTGGATCCTGTCAGGACAACTTCCAACGACATTGTGGAGATCTTCACTGTAAGCAAGGCTTAGAGCTAGAATACATGTAATGTTCGTGCAATGCACAGGATATCTGACTTTCTCAGGAATGGTTGTATACTGTCGTGTCATGCATCCTTGGGTTTCCCTTTCCTTTCAGGTCCTGGGAATTGAGGCTGTACGCAAAGCCCTGGAGAGGGAGTTGTACCATGTGATCTCCTTTGATGGCTCCTATGTCAACTACCGCCACTTAGCCCTGCTTTGCGACACTATGACCTGCCGTGGTCACCTGATGGCCATCACACGTCACGGCATCAACCGGCAGGACACTGGACCCCTTATGAAGTGCTCCTT
Source organism: Brienomyrus brachyistius (assembly GCF_023856365.1). Taxonomy (NCBI): domain Eukaryota; kingdom Metazoa; phylum Chordata; class Actinopteri; order Osteoglossiformes; family Mormyridae; genus Brienomyrus; species Brienomyrus brachyistius. The sequence continues at coordinate 26,831,235 of NC_064542.1, read as the reverse complement.
CGAAGAGACGGTTAGGATCAGAGTCGGCCTGGGGTGGAGTGTAGGGTGTGGGTTATGGTAGAGCTGATGGCAAGCGATGCTCTGTTTCTGGTCATGAAGAGATTTAAGAAATTGCCTAGACGGACAAATGCATCTGCATGGTTTTTTGCTGCCTTCTAGGTGGATGTGCTGATGGAGGCCTCCTCCCATGGGGAATGTGACCCTATGAAGGGTGTGTCTGAGAACATCATGCTGGGCCAGCTGGCACCAGCAGGCACAGGCTGTTTTGACCTGCTGCTGGATGCTGAGAAGTGCAAGTATGGCATGGAGATCCCCACCAACATCCCTGGCATCAGCATGGCAGGACGTGAGTGCCGAGCTGCTCTGTGTGTCTGTGTGTAGTGCGATCTCATCAGCAGACCCTTTCCAGAACATGCTTGCTCACCTTGTTCTCCTATCAGCAACCGGAATGTTCTTCGGATCGGCGCCCAGTCCCATGAGCGGGATGTCACCTGCCATGACTCCCTGGAACACAGGAGCCACACCTGCTTACGGGGCATGGTCACCCAGTGTGGGTAAGTACGCCCCTTTGCTCTGCCCTTCGGCTTTCACTTTGCCGATTGGCTGCCTGTTTGGTTCGCCTCTTCCCTATTGGTTAACTAAAGCCTGGTCTCCGGTCATTGCCTCTGCAGGAAGTGGAATGACTCCAGGCGCTGCAGGTTTCTCACCCAGTGCTGCCTCTGATGCCAGTGGCTTTTCACCTGGATATTCTCCTGCTTGGTCACCCACGCCCGGCTCCCCTGGATCCCCAGGCCCCGCCAGTCCCTACATCCCCTCTCCTGGTAAGTCCACACTCGATCGCAGTTGTAAGTATTGCTGCATCTTCAATCATAAGCATGGGTTTCTACTGCTTAAGTTCAGCTCCTTTAGCAATGCTGATCGTATCTGAGGGTTACGAATAACGATGCCAAAAACAGGGCAGGCATGTTGTGGCTGAGTTTGCCAAAGCTTCCCCTCACCCACCTCTTGCGTCTCTATCAGTTCATGGCATCAGTTGTCCATTTTTGAGGATGTTTCTGCTTTGACAAGCTCATAATAGTTACCTGACCTCGTTACTTCCCTTTCAGGCTGTCCTTTTTTAAATGCTAACAATTTCTCAAACGTCACCAGTTACTTGAACGGCAAATCAAACATGAAAGTAAATTCCTTCTCAATTGCGAGTTGCTGCGATATGTGTGGTTCTTGGTATCGTAAAATGTTCCTCCATTCCTCCAGGTGGCGCTATGTCTCCAAACTACTCCCCCACTTCTCCTGCATATGAGCCTCGTTCTCCTGGGGGCTACACACCACAGAGCCCTGGTTACTCCCCTACATCTCCCTCGTACTCGCCCACCTCCCCGTCCTATTCACCAACGAGCCCCAACTACAGTCCAACTTCGCCCTCTTACTCCCCAACCTCGCCAAGCTACTCGCCAACGTCACCAAGCTACTCGCCCACTTCCCCTTCATACTCCCCCACCTCCCCCTCTTATTCTCCTACCTCCCCCTCATATTCCCCAACGTCGCCTAGCTACAGTCCCACGTCGCCTAGCTACAGCCCGACGTCTCCCAGCTACAGTCCCACGTCTCCAAGCTACAGCCCGACATCTCCCAGCTACAGCCCCACATCGCCTAGCTACAGCCCCACATCTCCCTCTTACTCCCCTACCTCCCCCTCTTATTCTCCAACCTCCCCGTCGTACTCTCCAACTTCTCCGAGCTACAGTCCTACTTCACCCAACTACACCCCAACCTCCCCAAGTTACTCACCTACGTCACCGAGCTACTCCCCTACATCCCCATCCTACTCCCCCACTTCACCGAACTACACACCCACCAGCCCCAATTATTCTCCGACTTCTCCGTCTTACTCCCCGACCTCTCCGTCGTACTCCCCTTCCAGTCCACGCTACACCCCCCAGTCCCCCACCTACACACCCAGCTCCCCATCATACAGTCCCAGCTCTCCCTCCTATTCGCCCACCTCCCCCAAGTACACGCCTACCTCGCCCTCCTACAGCCCCAGCTCCCCAGAATACACCCCCACCTCTCCGAAATATTCCCCAACTTCCCCAAAGTACTCGCCCACCTCTCCCAAGTACAGCCCGACTTCACCCACCTACTCGCCAACCACGCCCAAGTACAGCCCGACTTCACCCACCTACTCGCCAACATCTCCCACTTACACGCCCACCAGCCCCAAGTACTCTCCAACTTCGCCTACCTATTCCCCAACCTCCCCCAAATACTCCCCTACATCCCCCACCTACTCTCCTACTTCCCCCAAAGGCTCCACCTACTCACCCACCTCCCCAGGCTACAGCCCCACCTCCCCCACGTACAGCCTCACCAGCCCAGCCATCAGCCCCGACGACAGCGACGAGGAGAACAACTGAACGAGTCGCCATGGGGGGTTGAATGGGGACTGATGTTGATTCTCCTCCTGACCTGCCTGTCTGCCCTTGGCCCCCAGGCAGTTCCCAGAAGGATTGGGCTCCCCCTAATGGTGGAGGTGCACAGGGGCATGGTGAAAGGACCCCAGTGTTCGACGTGAATTTTTTTGCCCCACTTCTGTTTTGCCAGCCCTCCTCCATCTGGGGTCCCTAATATTTACTGTTGTTTGATAGACTTGAACTGTCAGCCTGAGCGAAGGCTGCCTTTTGGATTTTCTTTTCCCACCCCCATCTGGGTGTCGAGTAATGCCCCCCCCCCCTTAATAAAATGAAAAAGGGAACTGCTTGTAGAAACACATTCTCTGTTCCTGGTGTAAAATTCAGAGTTGGCAGCGGCAATACAGAAACTATTCCAGTATTGCAAAAAATTCAAATGGATTATATTTTTAAACTTCGAATGGTAATGCTACGCAGTACTTGTCAAATGGAAATCACTTTCACAAAAATAGAATTGTTGATCTTGTGTTACTAAAACTGCTTTGGTAGAAGCGCCTTTTTTTTCCTCCTGTAAATGTACATAATTCAAGACTTGGCAAAAAAAACAAATGATGGGTGAATCAACAAAGGGTTAGTGACGGTCCCTGGTTAGTTTTGGTCAAACCTCTGGATTCGCGGTGTTTTTATGGAGGGATTTGAAATTCTTTATCTGAAGTGACACTGAAACAGCGTTCAGGTGGGCCGGCTATGTGGGCACTGTGGTGGAGAACACTAAGGATGCCTTTCTTGTCCTGTCCCACCCCCTGTCCCACCCCCTCGCTGGGGGCAGCATTCCACAAGCCGGATTTTTGTGATAAATCGACTTTGACTTGCACCGCAGGTGTAGAGCTCCATCAGATGGTGCCGTAATTGGTTCAGCTCATACTTCATGTCTCCAGGAAGCACAAAGAATAGAGGGAACCCTCTTCTCTCCCTTCCCTCCTGCAGGAAAAGGGTGTGGACTTTCAGCAGCTCCTACCTTTGTCACCCACGCAATTTTGCAGTAGAAGCGGTTGTGCTGAACACAAGGGAGTTATGACTGAACTGTTTTTTTTTTTATTATTATATATATTTAAAATGTTAAGAATAGGAGGAATGGGATGTTCTGGTGCATTAGTCATTTGCATGAGTGGCGCCACCTTCTGGTCATACTTTTTTTCCCCCCCCCTTTTAGGTTCAATCCTCTCCATCCTTTTTATTAAAATTCCTTCAGTCCTGAACCAGCAGATATATGCTTTATGTTCAGATTTAAGAAATAGAAATGGGAACTTTTTATTCTCTAATCAGATTTTTTTTTTTTGTAAATTTGTTTTTCACTCTTCATTTGCTTCTCAGTTGATGCTCTTGTAAGCTGCTGACTTGGTGTATGTCGTCTGTTTTTGGATGAAGAGTAACGTGGAAGTGAAATCAGACCCCAACAGCCAGACTAACCCCAGAATCCTCCATAAACCTCCCCACTGCCACTGGACCCCTGACTTTATAAGTTTTGTCCCAGAAACAGCAGATCGGAAAGGAAGCCGTAGTTCATTTGCACCTTGTGCCTGTGTGCACAGGCTGATTTCTTGGATTCTTCACGCTGCAAATGCTGTGAAGTTTGTAAATAAGGGGTGGTTTGGATTGTGCTTCCTGGGAAGGTCTGGGTGTTTGCTTTTGATCTCTTGAGCACTGTAGATTCCTGGTCCTTGGGATAACTGGTTATGACCAGGGTTGGATTAAGAATTGCTATTAGTATTAAGAACTGAGTTCCCTGTGTGCAGCACTTTTGCTAACTTTGCGTTCCGCTCACTGCGTTTTGTTGGGTTGGGTGAGCTCTGACATCGAGGGTCAGATATGCAGTGTACACTGGGCTCCAGTGGGGTTGGGTATCTCCTACCCCCTAAATGCAGTGTTTTGGTTTGGCAGGAGAAGCACTGGGTTATGATTTGAACTCTTATCCTCCCTCTTTTTCTCAATCCAATTGCAACCCTTCTCTCCCCCCTCCTCCCCCCGTGACACAAGTGTTTGTCCTACCTATATGTTAAGGCGGTTGAGTGGAGTTGATACTGTATAGGGCTGGGAGTCGGTGTAGGTTTGGTTGGGCCCAGGATTAAATTTAAGCTAATTTAATATTAAAACTCTTTGGTACCTGCAGCCTGGTCTTTCACATTTTTTATTTTTTTTTGTCCATTTGCAAAATGATTTGCCTCAAAACATAAATCGGTCTTAAGTTCTTGAGAGAACTGGACAAAGACTTCTGGGTGATCTGTGTTCTTTGGCTGTTTCAGGCTCAACTTGGTCAATGTCGATTGGTGAACTCCCAACGTGTATGTGTGCGTGCGTGCGTGTGCACTCGTGCCCAGATGAACTCCTGGTATAAGAGTTTGCTGAGACAGGGTTTCTTTTTCCCCCCTTTCTGATTTTGAGACTAGACAGTCTCTGGGGAAAGGAAAATTTAAATTAATTGCCACTGTATAGAAATTGATCCAATATTTCATTCTGTATCTGTTTTTGTTTTTTGACTTGAAAATTAAAAGTTTTACAAAATACCTGGTGTGTGTGTGTTTCTTTTTCAGGAAGTTTTAAGTTTTCAAATGCAGCTTTGCAATTGAGGATTGAGGATAAACTAAATTCAGAAGTGACGTCAGCCTCTAGTTCTGCATTAAAGCTGGTATACACCAGATGGCGCTATGGTGCTGTAGGATTCTTCAAGGCCAAACGAGCAATTTCTGCGGCCGAACATGCTGTGCATCTGGAATTAAGCACAAACCTACTAAAACCGCAAATGCAATAGATTTCTCAATTTTGAGCAGCTCAGGCATTCCATGTAGTCAGTGCTTTCAGTGTAATTTTATATTCATCTGTATTGTCAAGCATGCTTGGCATTCTTCTACAACATTTGGCTTTCTGCTTGCATCCTAAGACCACCTACTTCACTGCTCTGACGAATATCTGTCTGACTTGTCTCTAATCAACCCTTTCTCTCTCCAACTTTTATCTTTTCTAAGAGTTACGGTCTTTTACTGTGACCTGCATCTTCTCATAATACACCTAAAATAATTTCAGTCTGGTCATTTGCACTTCAAACTATATTTCAAGCTTCATTTTATGTGTATTACGAGCACCAATGTCTGTCCAGTCCTATTTATTTATTGTCCAGCTCTCACTTCTGCAAAGTTACAGAAAATACCACATCCTGCAAAATGTTGATGTTACACGTCAGCACGATTCTTTGTTGTAAAACCTTTTGTTGTCTCAATCAACACTGAACTTAGCTGTGAATCTGCGCTCCCATCTCAGATCTTTTGAAAGCAGCCCAGATTTTTTGCATATTTGTTTCCTTCTGTATTTGTTGCCTTGCCTTTGTAGAACTTGTAATATTTGATTTTGTCTTTTCTGTTTGATTTCTGAAATTTGCTATTTGTTATTTTTTAAAGATCTTTATCTGTCCTGATTTTAATTACTTCTCTGCTGTATTTCCCCTGTGCTGGTTTGTCATGCTATATGAACCCATTTACTCACTATATAGTTGCGTTGAGCCTGGATCCAATCCACAGACGCATGGGAACACCGTGGATAGGAAGCCAGTCTGCCACAAGGCACACAGAATCGTGCATGTGCAAAAACCGCTGCAGGCAATTTATAGAAACCAGTACATCTAACATTACTGTGAATTTCCACTTTAATATGCATGCATTTAATTGTCTGCTCATTTTGGTAGTGGGTTGCCAGGTTACTACAAACACTCTGAAAGCTTAATTAAACCCATGAATGGACATTCAGGTACCAGAATTGTGTTGGTTCTATTAGGGCACTGATGTATTATTTAAGGTTTTTAAATTCATTAAATAATATTCACTCATCACCAGATTAAAAAAAAGAGCATTCAGCTTTTAATGCTGACTGTTCCACTCCTACACGGTATTAAATTTACTGGTTTTGTTCAGTATAATCACAAATGTGCCCTTGTATGCAATGGTTTCTATTTTATAATAACAGCATGATTACCTTCATGAGAGAATTCCTGATTGGGGAGACAGGGCCCCCCACCCTGGTGCCAGGTCTGGGGGGAGGGGGGGGGCTCCATCCATGGGACCTGATTGGGCACAGCCTGAAAGGAGAACATGGGTCAGTTCTCCTGTGGGCCCCCCCACCTGAACGTAGGACGTGGGTGCAATGTAGATCGGGTGAATGTCAAAGGGAGGGGCTTCAGTTGAGGTGGTTCGGGCATCATCTGCAGTATGTAGGATGCCTCCTGGGCGGCTCCCTGGGGAGGTGTTTCGGGCATGTCCAACCGGGAGGAGGCCTTGGGGCAGACCGAGGACACGCTGGAGAGATTATACCTCTTTGCTGATATGGGAACACCTTGGTATTCTCCCAGAGGCGCTGAGGGAGGTAGCTGGGGAAATGGAGGTTTGGACTGCCTTCGCAAACCGGCCCATGATAATTGACAGATGATAGATGGATGGATGGATGGAGAGCACTTCTGGGTGTGCTGATGCTCAGTTCAGCTAAGCCATTTATTTATTAAGTGGGAATTAAATCATTTTAATTTAAACCTCCATACATAATACAATTTTCTACAATTTTTGATCATATTAAGTCTATCTGTTAGCAAAATGGCTTTTAATACGTATTGATCAGGGTTGCCAATTCTCACGCATCTGGCGTGACACTCACGCTTTCAGACTCTGAGGCTCACGCAAGAAATCTTCCGGCAAATCTACATTATTCCATTATAAACCTAAAATTAGCTACATCAAAAGCGTTGTGGCAGTTTGCAAACGCTACAGACTATTTACAAGGTAATAAAACTGCTACATACATGTAAATGCGTGTGCAGACTTGTCTCAAATTGAAAATCTCACTACAGCCAAATCCTGACTAATAACTTGTGTCGCAAAGTAAATATTGCATTTTTAGTAATCGTTAAAGTAATTAACCGACGTGTTATAATTTATGTGGAAAATGACACATTCAAACTCTTTGCTCTTTGCTGAATTCAACAATTGTTCTATTTAGATAACGAACGTCGCTTTAATCGTTGGAAAGGCGGACATTATGTCATTTCTTTCATAATTACAAGTTATACAGAACATCTTTGTCCGAAGCATATGGTAGGTTAAAGCGAGTCTTCAGTTAACTCATTAGAGTTAATGAGATTTCATGCGTGCTTTTCACTCGACAGCTCAAACAAGCCTAATTAATAAAATACAAGGGTAGGGAAACATTCCATTGATCGCTCATTGCCACATTATACGGTCAATACTGTGTAACAATGGGTGTGGGCTTCCTCACAATGGCGAGATGTCTTCCATGACATCTTGTTTGGAGCACGAGCTGTGTTGCCCGGGAAACACGCGAGGCCTCGCCCACGTTAGAAACTAGATTTAACAGAAGCATCTGCCTCCTTTTTTTTCACAGAATAATGGAAACACCCGTAAACACCAAAGCATGGGTGTCAGTAGGTCCGACCAATCGGGCTATAGCTCGAGTATTTTTGCCCCGATGCCCACATAGCCGGCCCACCTGAATGCTGTTTCAGTGTCACTTCAGATAAAGAATTTCAAATCCCTCCATAAAACACCACATTTACAGGAGGAAGACGGCGGGGCTTTTTTTACACCTGGTCAATAGAGTAGTAAAAAAAAGTCAAGCCTCAGGTAAACTTGATTTAGCCTCGTAACTTTTAAATAGCTTGATGCATCAGAGAAACGGCGACGCCTGACATAACCTAGAAGACCGGCATCTTGCCTGTTTTGTTTTACAGCTCTATTGACCAGACTGTGTAAAAATAAAGCTCCACCGTGTTCATCGTGAAGTTATTCAGGGTTTTCACCTCCATCCTTCTGCCATGTATCAAATACTATCAAACAGAGCCCTGCTTCTGCTCCAGTACATCCATTTGTGCACTGAATATTCAGCCAGAGTACTGCCCTGTATGCTGCCTATGGTGTGCAAATGTCCTCAGCACTGATTTTATTTGGGGCATTAAACTGTATTGCTGGTGTAGGAGACCGGCCTTTTCAGTAATATGTGTTGGGGGTCTGGAAACAGCAAATGATAATCTACTCAGATATACGCAGTGTCTGCAATAAAAGAATTGCACTTCTTAGGAATGTGAAAGGACACAGACGCTTTCCACCCCTAAAAAGGCAGGTGGGGTGGGCCAGTGGGGAATGGGGAAATCTAAAATGTGAAAACAGGGCACTGGACGCTGCATTTTCTTTTGACCCGCACACACCATACCTTACAGGGAACGGTAAATCGAAATGTTGGTTCTTTTTCGTTCCTTTGACTTACTCGGAAAGGCTTGTATTGCTAACTTAATAACTCCGCTTTAATAATGACGTCTTCCATCTTTCTATCGCGTCTTCCTTCCTGAAATTAACCGATGTTTGGTTGGTCTTAAATCATACCGAAATTAGTTCTTAATTCTCTTACTCGGTCTCCTTAACTTTGTCCCTGCCATTTCCCCTTCTTGATAAAACAATGAGCCCGCTGGTCCTTCTTGAGCCGACCTTGCTCAACGCCTCTCCCCATCCGCCGATCCCTTTCCTTAGGCTATATAAAATGCGGCTATTTGTGTTTCTCTTGCTCTTTCTCTGCGTTTTCTTTTCTTTTGCAGCGCCTGGGGAGATGGCAGGTGTAGTAATTATCCTTGTGGTCCTCAACAGCGCTCGGGAACCTGATTCTTCCCCCACAGGGTGTCCTCTCGATGGACGCTCGGATTATTGCCCCGGGTCCGGTTACCTCCTGCATATAAACTAACCGGGCCAGGCGAAGGCTGACACAGTCGTAGTCGTTCACCCATAAACATACATAGGTAGACGGGGCACAATGGAGCCGGAGTCGGATACCGTTCCGGAGGCAGAGGAGTGTATCATGCAGTTAAGTGGACCGGGGCTTTTCCACCATTATTTACTCTTCACAATATGCTCGGGATCGTTTTGAGCAAACATTGTGGCCTGGGCTTTGTGAAGCTTTTCTGTGTCTAATTTAGTAGTTCTGCCTGTGATCTAATTTGCATGATGGGTCCTCAGTCTTGCAATGGAATGCACGTACCATCTACACATAAACGTCCTACGTTCAGGTTTCTTATGCAAACCTAGCTGTTAGATAAAAGGACGACGTTTTGTAATGGCCATATGGACTGCTGCGGGGACCAAGTTCGTGCTGTTGCGATTAATGTATTTGATAGATGGAGCAGAAGACGCAGCGTGTCTCATTTGAAATTATACTCTATTTGTCGCGTACTTTGTGCGGTTTCCACCCGACAAATTTAACGAGATGTTGACACGCTCTGAGACCCCTGCTGTTGTATGTGGTTTACCGCGGCTAGGTCTCTCTTGCTATTACATTGAAGACAGAGAATGTCATGAAGGGGTGAATTATACCCACTACACATGAAGATTGATCAAATTGTGGCACTATGCAGACGTGGACCCATGGAGATACAAGTTCACGGCATCACGGATAATTTAAACTAGTGGAATTTGTTTTTAATTGTTGTGTTGTATGGTGTTGTTGTATTTTCTAAAGTAAACATCAGATTTGGACATTTAGTTTCTCACTTGGACTGTAAAGTCAAACCCAGAAGAACAGGCTGCACAGTCTGTCCTAAACCAAAGAGACTCCTTCTGTATCGTAAGTGTTACTGGTATGGGGTTTAAGCGCTGCTGCTCCAGCCTCCTTCAGACTGCTGCAGACGCTGTTGAAGCGTGCCACCACTTGCTAGTGACCGTCTCTGTACCATGCCGGAGGTTTGCCTGGCCGGGGTTCATTACACAACTATCGCATCTAGCTGATGACTTTGCCATCGCCTCTGCCTGTGTCTCCTGACTGCTACTTCCTTTACTTCCTACTCAGGTCTACTCATTCCAGCTTTTTCATGCCTTTGCTTTCTGTTCATCTTATTTGTTCCTGTGCTGGCATCCCAGACCCCTGTTCTTGGCTCCTGCTTTTCCTAGAAGCCCCTCCCCATTTTTCCTTTCACCCAATGAACTCCAAAGCCAGTCGCCTTCCTTCGCTGAGCTCTAGCACTGATGACTTCCGTTACCAGTCCTCCCACTTTTTTTCCCTTTCTCTGCTCTTTGATTAATCTCCTCCCTGACCGGTCATGGTA